>NC_091986.1:8963690-9588690 GCF_044704955.1 Pristiophorus japonicus
AATCTGCATGTTTAGTACTCATCATCAACATCATCATCATAGGCAGTCCCTCGGAATCAAGGAAGACTTGCTTCCACTCTTAAAATGAGTCCTTAGGTGGCTGAACAGTCCAATACGAGAACTACAGTCCCTGTCACAGGTGGGATAGACAGTGGTTGAGGGAAAGGGGAGGGTGGGACATGTTTGCCGCACGCTCTTTCCGCTGCCTGCGCTTGTTTTCTGCATGCTCTCGCCGACGAGACTCGAGGTGCTCAGCGCCCTCCCGGATGCTCTTCCTCCACTTAGGGCGGTCTTTGGCCAGGGACTCCCAGATGTCGGTGGGGATGTTGCACTTTTTCAGGGAGGCTTTGAGGATGTCCTTGTAACGTTTCCTCTGCCCACCTGGGGCTCATTTGCCGTGAAGGAGTTCCGAGTAGAGCGCTTGCTTTGGGACTCAAAAGCGCTTAAGCGCTCCAGCGCTGATTAAACACAATTTTCACGGAGCAGTGTATGTGGACTCTAGGCACCCACTTCCCAGGAAGATGTGGCGTGCGCTGGCTGGCACACAGCGGCACGTTTCAGGATGGCTCAGGGATGGAGAGAGAGGGTGCACAGGTTCTCGGACGTGGTATGAGTGGTCCTCGTGGAGGAGGCCCAGAGGCAGGGGGGGTGGGGAGGGTGGGTAAGGTTCTGCCACGTTCTCCCTAAGGTGTGCGGGGGCACGGCCGCGGATGGATCGGTCAGCGCCCGCGTACTTAAAGTCACAGGCCGTGCAGTGAGTTGGAGAGCTGGAGCAGGGTGGGGAAAAAGGCCCAATACTGAACAGAGTGTGGGAAAAGTCAAAGCGCTGAGATAATGGCCCGGGAACCTCACAGAGCCAATCCAAATTGGGAATGTTCCTTTGGCGAGCTGTTGACCAATGGCAGCCGAGAGACCCACAATTCTCTGTGCTTGTTCCCCAGGGCTCCTCAAAAGAGCATGGACTCGGTGGAAACGGCAGCAGAAACCGGGCAGCGACGGGTGTGGGGGCACAAGCCTGTATTTCTGAAATACTTTGCTTTGGCCGTGGTATGGAGATCGAAAGGGTTAATAGTTGGAAGATTGAAGTTTGGATTAAAAACAGGATGTTCAGTTTAAAACAGGCTGCTAGACGATCCGTATGTTGAGTATGTGAGTGTAACTTGTTACTATGTGAATAATTTATGCATAGAATCAAAGAAACTCCTTTGCTGATTATCTAAGTTGTGTATAGCAATTCATGACATTGTCTGTATTTGCATGTACCTTGTTACTATGCAAATAATGATCTAATGACATTGTCTGTATGTTAAAAGTTCTGGTTTGTGTATAGTAATTCAGAAAGTAGTTAACCGTGATTTCAGGACAATGCCATTTTTGATTCTACATCGTCTACGTGTTAATTGTCTAAATGTACTATGCAAAGAAATAAGGGTTCAAAGGCTTTTTGGATATAAAGATGAGAGTTTGACACACAGACATTGGACTGTTCCGACACTGGAATCTCGGAAGGTGCGTCACAAGCTGCCACGGAAATCGGAGCAAGCAGAGAGCTGCCTTTGCAAGCAGAAAGTTGGCTTGTGAAGTGTTTGTGTCTCAGTAGCTTTCATACTTGGTTTGTGTAGTATGAATGTTTGAATAAAAGGCCTGATCCTGCATTTGCTACAACTGAGTGTGTGTGTGTGTGTAATTCAACCTTTAAAGCAACGAAGCCAAAAGAACGAGGCAGCATTACAACAACGGGTAGGATTGGGGAGGTGTTGCCGAGGTGTTACTGGTGCCGGGGTCCCTCGCCGTACGCCAGCCGGGCCCAGCGGCACTGGTTCAGGGCCTGAGATGCGTTCTCGGTGACTTGTTGCTGAGACTCGCTATTTCCTGGAGCCGGATGCGCTGCACAGTCAGGCAACTTTGGAACACACCCGGGAGTCCCAAGGAGAATGTTGAAGACCTCACTGTGCGCAGTGGACAGGAAAGTAAATAGTTATATTTTTATCAGTTTCTATTTGGAATATATTTATTTTTAGCTTCATTTTTTTTTCCCGAAATAAATGATCTCGATCGCCAGACAGCGAGTTTCTGGGTGAAGCTCTTCGGGCAAAATTTTTAGAATGTTTCAATTCATGCGGTGTAATGCAGATAAAGGTGAGCTGTGGATGAGTAGCCCAAGATGACGGTCCTGAACTGGAAACGTTGATGTGAATTGGTGCCTGATTAAAGATGAACAATACCAGGGCGACAGAGGGAGGGAAAGGAAAGCACCTTTTAATCTTAAATTATGCTGCAGTTCGACAAGTGCTTTTACTCCCATAGTTTGGGGCGCTTCAATGAACAAGAGGTGGTGTAACCTCAGAGATAATTGAGGGTACTACAGGTGCAAGACCTGGGTCCTCTACAGATTGATATTGAAGTGAAGCTCATCTTCTCCAAACCTTCAGACCTTGAAATAATGGCCTTCTTTGGTTTTATTGATAATCAATTGAACCTGATGTTTTCTGTTACAAAGGAACAGGAGATGACCTGGAAGATCTTGGCTAGTTAATGTGATCTTGGTAATAGATGCTAATCTGTTAGTTTTGGCGCCTCTATTGTTCTTGCCAATCTGCCATTGACATCTCACATGGAATGAGTCCTACTCCACACTATTGTCCTGACTAATCCCCAATATTACTATAATTGGACAATGAACACGAAATGTTATGATTAATTGTGATGGGACATCTGACAGAGCTAATTCTAACACGAGGCACGTGTAATATAGGTTTTGTGGTGACAATTCTGATTGAGATAATTACGGAGGTGTCTCCCTGCTGTCTGCCACAGGGAAAGTCGGTGCAAGAATCCTCCTCAATCACTTTCTTGCCGTGGCTGAAGAGCTCCTCCCAAAGTCGCAATGCGGAATCCACCCACTAAGGGGCACAATGGACATGATCTTCACCGCATGTCAAATCCAAGAAAATGCAGGGAGTAGCTTCAACCTCTGTACATGGCCTTCTTTGACCTCACAAAAGCCTTTGACACTGTCAAGCGTGAGGGATTATGTAGTGTCCTTCTCAAATTCGGCTGCTCTCAAAGGTTTGTCACCATCCTCTGCCAGCTTCAGATTACCTGGAAGCTGTGATCCTGACCAACGGATCCACCACAGGCCCAATTCACATCCGGGCCGGGGTCAAGCAGGGTTGTGTCGTCGCACCAACGCTCTTCTCGATCTTCCTCGCTGCAATACTCCATCTCACCCTCAGCAAGCTCCCCGCTGGAGTGGAGCTAATCTACAGAACAAATGGGAAATTGTTCAAACTCTGTTGCCTCCAGTCCAGATCCAAGGTCGTCCCATCCTCTGTCATTGAATTACAGTATGCAGACGATGCTTGCGTTTACGTACACTCGGAGGTCGAACTTCAAACCATCGCCAACACCTTCACTGAAGCGTAGGAGATTATGGGCCTTATATTAATCATCCAAAAGACAAAGGTTCTCCACCAACCTGCCCCCATCTCACAGCACTACTCCCCGATTAACAAGATCCATGACGAGGCCCTGGACAATGTAGATCACTTTCCATACTTCAGGAGCCTACTGTCAACAAGGGCAGATATCGATGATGAGGTCCAACACCGCCTTCAGTGCACCAGTGCAGTCTACAGTTGCCTGAGCAAGAGAGTGTTTGAAGACCAGGATCTCAAACTCAGCACCAAGCTCATGGTCTACAGAGCAGTAGTGACACCCGCCCTCCTATATGCTTCAGAAACATGGACCACGTACAGCAGGCACCTCAAAGCAATGGAGAAGTATCACCAATGCTGCCTCCGCAAGATCCTGCAAATCCATTGGCAGGATAAGTGCACCAACGTCAGTGTTCTCGCTCAGGCCAACATCCCCAGCATCGAAGCATTGACCACGCTTGATCAGCTCCGAGTAGAGTGCTTGCTTTGGGAGTCTCGTATCGGGGATGTGAGCGATGTGGCCACATTGCCCGCATGCCCGATACGAGACTCCCAAAGCAAGCTCTCTACTCGGAGCTCCGACACAACAAGCGAGACCCAGGTGGGCAGAGGAAACACTTCAAGGGCACCCTCACAGCCTCCTTGATAAAGTGCAACATGCCCACCGCCACCTGAGAATCCCAGGCCCAAGACCGCTCAAAGTGGAGGAGAAGCATCCGGGAGGGCGCCGAACACCTTGAGTCTCTTCGGCGAGAGCACGCGGAAGCCAAGCGCAAACAGCGGAAGGAGCGCACGGCAACACAAGCACCCCACCCACCCGTTCCTCCAACCACCGTCTGCCCCACCTGTGACAGAGACTTCAGGTCCTGCATTGGTCTCATCAGTCACCTGAGAACTCATTAGTGTGGAAGCAAGTCATCCTTGACTCCGAGGGACTGCCGAAGAAGAGCTGTGACCTGATAGACATTAAATATAGCCACTAGTGATGTTTATAAACCAAAGAAACGTTCATGATTTTTAAGAGTTGGTATGATTGTCTCATGATTTGAGATGGTGGGTTGGCAATATGGCATTGCTGTTGTAAAAGTTGTTGTAAAATTTGTCCACGGATAAAAAAGGTCGTGCTCAAAGGAGTTCGTGGCCTGTTCAGTACAACAAAAAATTAAAGGGAACATTGTTGTCCTGATCCCGCGGGGGGGGGGCTGTGTGGGGCGGTGGGGAGGAGAGGGGGGAAAGGGAAATATCTCACTCTTTTGTCCTTCTGTCCTGCAGCATCTGGTGCTACTCTGCCTGGCCTCATGTCCCCCTCCCATTCCTCTGCAGACCAAGGGGGCCCCCTAGCCAGATGCCCACGACCAAGGTCTGCCTTTCTCCTGCTGACTCCTGTCAGGGGTCAAATAAGGTGGAGGAGCACAGCACTTTTTGGGTGAAGTCCTCAGAGAATTTCCAGAATAAATGTTGATCAAGTGTTGACGAAGTCTTGACAATCTGTCCCAGGAAAGTCTCTCGATGGGTTTCTAAAGCCTCCTTCAAACCTCCAGCAGCAATGTGAACAGTAAAATGTGATAGACCTTAGTGCTCGAGATCCTCAGCAATGCCTTATTTACTCCCAACTAGTCGGTCGCTGTTCAGAGAGGTGTTAGTTTAATACTAGCTACCACAATGCCATGCAGCCTCCTTAATGAGCACTATCAGGCAATTTAACTGGCAATCAAGACACTTAAGGATCCTCCAGGCGACCGTTCATTACGCAAAGTTCAACTTCTTTACCAAGATGGTATCTTGCGCTAAACACAGGCAAAACCAGTGTTTCAGTTTAAGACTCCATTTTGACCACCTCTGAGGCTCTTTATTACCGAAAGTATCTGGGGAAAGTAAACCCCATGGTGATTAGAAGCAGAATTGATATTTCTCTGATAAAGACCGATGTTGATCGACAAGCATTGAAATGTTGCCCACATTCACTGTGGCCCGAGGAGGTAACCGAACGTATCACAGAGACAAACATCCTTTGTCGGAGAGCCTCATTCTATTTTTACAGTAGAACAAAGAGTCAAAGAAGTAAGCCGGTAAGGAAAGTGGGGCAAGGAGATCATAAAAATAAAAGCTATACTTTTTTCAAACAGATTGTTGATTTTAAATGAAAAAAGTAAGCATCAATAGATGGGCTCTGCCTTTTCCTGTCTGCTGCTCCCTCCCATGAGTGTGGCTTATAACCAAGTGGAAGCTATAACTTAGGGGTTCTCACTTACTTATTGAAACATATAAGATAATGACGGGGTTCGACAAGGTGGATGCAGAGAGGATATTTCCACTCATAGTAGAAACTAAAACTAGGGGACATAGACTTAGAATAAGGTGCCGCCCATTTAAAACTAAGATGAGGAGGAATTTCTTCTCTCAGAGGGTTGTAAATCTGTGGAATTCTCTGCCCCAGAGAGCTGTGGAGGCTGGGTCATTGAATATATTTAAGGCGGAGATAGACAGATTTTTGAACGATAAGGGAGTAAAGGGTTATGGGGAGCGGGCAGGGAAGTGGAACTGAGTCCATTATCAGATCAGCCATGATCTTACTGAATAGCGGAGCAGGCTCGAAGGGCCAAATGGCCGACTCCTGCTCCTATTTCTTATGTTCATATGTAACCGGGTGTCCATGGCCACCTTGGGGCCAGTGAGAAGGTTTAAAAGGATCAGTGAACCCCCGGTTGAGAATCCCATGGCCTATAGGACAGGTTTTGAGTGGCCCAATGACCAGCGACTACCCAAAGTAAGTGTCACTTTATCCCCCAGCCCCGGCCCTGACCTCGACCCCGCACAAGACATGAAGAACTGGAAACCACAGCTTGACCCCAGAGGCTCATGGTCATCGGCCGGCATGTTGTCAAGGAGACAGTGTCCAATAAGCAACGGACAAGAAAAGAGGCGGGAGTTGGTACGACCGCCACCACCATCGGTCTAATCACAACATCACCAATTGCTGTTTGCGGGTAAGGCTCTGGCGGGAAATACTCTTCCCGACTGAAGGGAGGAAGAAGCCTGCAGCTGACACAAGGGAGGCGTGGCTGGAGATTGCGGGGCAGGTGAGCAGCAGGAGCTTGGTGCCACGCTCCTGGATTCAATGCAGAAAGTGGTTTAATGACCAAACCGGGGTAGGAAAGGTGAATAAAGTCAAGAAAGAAAAAGGTCTTGCATTTATATAGCTCCTTTCAGGACCACCGGACGTTTCAAAGCGCTTTACAGCCAATGAAATACTTTTGGAGTATAGTCACTGTTGTAATGTGAAAAATTGGCACATTCAACTGCATACTGATGTGTGTATCACTCTAACCCACTCACTCTGCCTTCTCAAGCCTACACCTGCACATCACACCTCACACCAACTTAACTTGCAGGTTACCCATCCCTCTCTGTCTCTGTGCTTACATCCCTATCCATCCAACTACCACTCACACTCATCCTGATACAATGTCACGTTTTACCCTCGTAATCACCCTCAACAAATGTTCTCCATCCATCAGGTGAACACGTACGCCTCATAGGTCTCTTTATTTCCTCTATGCAGAGAGCAGAGAACACCAGGGAGAGATAGAGAACCAGAGATGTCCCAACAACCTCTGCCCTGTGCAGCATCAGGTGGCTGAGCAGAAGGCTGTTGGTGTTGCTGCTGCTGGTGTTGGGGCTCATCCTGGTCTGATTTAGAGGACCAAGGTGAGACAGTATAGGTGACACCCCTGCTGATGTAATAGATGGCAGGTCAAGTAGAGATCAGTGGACCAACCTGTCAATGTTGTGATGGTTACTTACAATATGGTGAAAGTGGCTTCCGAGGTTGCAGGAAGACTTGCAAACTCTAGGCACCTAAATCTGTGCTGGGAATAGAGTCAGCAAGAGCCTTTCCCATAGGCAAGAAATGAGGTTTCATGTTGGAGTATTTATTTGGGTTTCCCATGCTCTCCATTAATGCTCTGGTTAAAATCCCTGTTAAGAGTCTCATAAGACGGAGTTAATGAGATTAACTCGGTCGCCTGCCTCTGCCATTCAGGTCTGTGGTGCACTGGCAAACGCGCCTGAGTTAAAGGCGCTCAGAGGCAGAGTGTTCCTAACTCGCTCCCATCTTCCACAAATCCTACTGCCTCCAAACTCGTACGCATGGTGGCGGAAAATCCTGGCCTTACCGTTCCATGGAAATTGCGTCTAATCAGCATTTGAGTGCTAAATCTGCACGTATCTGGGTCAGCACCTTCACGGAAGTTCAAATGAGCAATTAGGAGCAACTAGGAGCAAAACTGCCTGCTCAATCCAGACGTTCAAGCAAGCAGGTCAAAATAGCGCCCATGAAATTAATGAGAAGCAATGAGTTTTGGGAGTTCAGATAGACAAATCATTAAAATTGAGAAGCTAAGTTAATAAAGCTGTATAAGTTAGCAATAAGATGCTAGCTAGGGCTAAAAATTCAAGGAGGCTAGTAACAGTGCCGGCCAAGGCTAGCGGTACCTGGCAAGAGAGCGCAGGCAGCACTGGTATCTGGGTTGCTGCTTGCTCAATAACATCGATGGAGCATTGATTTTGTGGTCTAAAACGCTCTTTCCAGCGCTAAACTCAGCAGGCGGCCGAAGGTAGCGTCTGAGCCCCACTTGCAGTGAAGGGGAACGAGGGAAGAAAGGAGCAAACCTGTCGGCCATGGTTGCCCTACTTGGTACAAAAATATTACCTGCCACTCGATGTTTGTTGATATTTTTAATAGTTTGTGAAATGAATGCATCTGTGTTCTCTGTAACACTAATCTTTCCCCAATGGTTATTCTTGAAAGTGTGTAAATGTGTAATCATCCTGCCAGCTCAAATACGCGACACAAAATCATTATTTTAGATACAATTGGTAAAGGAATGTTAAATAAATGAATTGTAATTCCTTCAAATCTTAAGTAGTTGAGTCCAGATTTGCTAAGGCATCATGTTCTGGTGAAGCTATCATAAAGGCAAAAGGGATCTTATCAGCGATAATCTTCAAACACTGTAATGGAGTTCTAGCCAATCTGATACTCTTTAGGAATTTGTTTTTATTTGCTGGAAATCTGCCAAGGAGGGGCTCTGAACTAAAAGCTTGTTCCACAAGGTTTCACCCATTGATTTAATGACCCACAAACACTGTGGGTCTCCTGGAAAGCTGCCAAAAAATGCAACCCCCCCCCCCCCCCCCTAACCGCCACTGACGGGTAAAAAAAATGAAAGTATAAATGAAGAACTTTGGCAAAGGAGACATTTGAAGTTCCGGCCTCCGTCTGAGGTGCTTTCCACTTGCCAGCCTCCGTCCTCATCTACAATCGGCCAAGTGCTGCCAAGCTCCTCATGGCCGTTACTGAAGCTCTTTGTGCAGCTGCACACCATGGGCATGCTTCAGCGAGGCTGGCAATAGGATCGAGCATCAACGCGGCGTTACACAACGAGTGACATCACGCTGCCACTCAGTGCAAACATTTTGGCGAGCCAAGGTAACAGGTGGCTCTACATCCCTAAATTTATAACCGGAGGTTTTATAAATAGGATTTAGTATTCGAAAGCAAAGAGATATTAGCAAACCCGTACAAAGCATTGGCTGATCTGTTGAGCATTTTTTTCGTCTGTCAAATGCCTGTCTGTTAACAAATTTGCTTTCTGTGTAACACAGCAAAAATATTTTTTTAAAAGGGAAGGAAGCAGTAGAAGATACCTGAATTTCAACTTTGTCAACTTAAATGAACGTAAATACAAAATGCAACTGTATAATGCATTGTGTATCACATATGACAGCACTCCCGTAATTATAAAATAGAGTATAATGTGCCTTACTCTGTGTTATTCCACAAAAGACCCTTTAATATTTGTAAACACAGAAAACTTCCCAGGGCTGTCTTCTTCATGAGAGAAAGCAACCACTCAACTTATATTTATATAGCCTCTTTAATGTAGTAAAGGGGTCCAAGGTGCTTGCCAGGAGCGCTATCAAACAAACTTTGGCACAGAGCTAAATAGCAACATCCAGGGGTATTCAATATTCAGGAAGGATAGACAGAAAGGAAAAGGAGGTGGGGTAGCGTTGCTGGTTAAAGAGCAGATTAACGCAATAGTAAGGAAGGACATTAGCTTGGATGATGTGGAATCTGTATGGGTAGAGCTGCGGAACACCAAAGGGAGAAAACGTTAGTGGGAGTTGTGTACAGACCACCAAACAGTGGTAGTGAGGTTGGGGATGGCATCAAACAGGAAATTAGGGATGCGTGCAATAAAGGTACAGCAGTTATCATGGGCGACATTAATCTGCATATAGATTGGGTGGAGGAGGATTTCCTGGAGTGTATAAAGGATGGTTTTCTAGACCAATATGTCGAGGAACCAAAGAGAGAGCAGGCCATCCTAGACTGGTCTTGCGTAATGAGAGAGGATTAATTAGCAATCTTGTTGTGAGAGGCCCCTTGGGGAAGAGTGACCATAATATGGTAGAATTCTTCATTAAGATGGAGAGTGACAAATTTAATTCAGAGACTAGGGTCCTGAACTTAAAGAAAGTTAACTTTGATGGTATGAGATGTGAATTGGCTAGGATAGACTGGCGAATGATACTTAAAGGGTTGATGGTGGATAAGCAATGGCAGACATTTAAAGATCACATGGATGAACTTCAACAAGTGTACATCCCTGTCTGGCATAAAAATAAAAATGGGGAAGGTGGCTCAACCGTGGCTAACAAGGGAAATTAGGGACAGTGTTAAATCCAAGGAAGAGGCATATAATTTGGCCAGAAAAAGCAGAAAACCTGAGGACTGGAAGAAATTTAGAATTCAGCAGAGGAGGACTAAGGGTTTAATTAGGAGGGGGAAAATAGAGTATGAGAGTAAGCTTGCAGAGAACATAAAAACGGACTGCACAAGCTTCTATAGATATGTGAAGAGAAAATAATTAGTGAAGACAAATGTAGGTCCCTTGCATTCAGAATCAGGTAAATTTATAATGGGGAACAAAGAAATGGCAGACCAATTGAGCAAATACTTTGGTTCTGTCTTCAGTAAGGAAGACACAAATAACCTTCCGGAAATACTGGGGGACCGAGGGTCTAATGAGAAGGAGGAACTGAAGGAAATCCTTATTAGGCAGGAAATTGTGTTGGGGAAATTGATGGGATTGAAGGCCGATAGATCCCTAGGGCCTGATAGTCTGCATCCCAGAATACTTAAGGATGTGGCCCTAGAAATAGTGGACATATTGGTGGTCATTTTCCAACATTCTATAGACTCTGGATCAGTTCCTATGGACTGGAGGGTAGCTAATGTAACCCCACTTTTTAAAAAAGGAGGGAGAGAGAAAATAGGGAATTATGGACCGGTTAGCCTGACATTGGTAGTGGGTAGTTGGAATCAATTATTAAAGACATAATAGCAGCGCATTTGGAAAACAGTGACAGGATTGGTCCAAGTCAGCATGGATTTAGGAAAGGGAAATCATGCTTGACAAATCTTCTCGAAGTTTTTAAGGATGTACCTAGTAGAGTGGACAAGGGAGAGCCAGTGGATGTGGGGTATTTGGACTTTCAAAAGGTTTTTGACAAGATCCCACACAAGAGATTGGTGTGCAAAATTAAAGCACATGGTATTGAGGGTAATGTACTGACGTGGATAGAGAACTGGTTGGCAGACAGGAAGCAAAGAGTCAGGATAAACGGGTCCTTTTCAGAATGGCAGGCAGTGACTAGTGGTGTACTACAAGGTTCAGTGCTGGGACCCCAGCTATTTACAATAAACATTAATGATTTGGACAAAGGAATTAAATGTAATATCTCCAAGTTTGCAGATGACATTAAGCTAGGTGGCAGTGTGAGCTGTGAGGAGGATGCTAAGAGGCTGCAGGGTGACTTGGATAGGTTAGGTGAGTGGGCAAATGCATGGCAAATGCAGTATAATTTGGATAAATGTGAGGTTATCCACTTTGGTGGCAAAAACAGGAAGGCAGAATATTATCTGAATGGTGGCAGATTAGGAAAAGGGGAGGTGCAACGTGACCTGGGTGTCATGGTACATCAGTCATTGAAAATTGGCATGCAGGTACAGCAGGCGGTGAAGAAGGCAAATTGCATGTTGGCCTTTTAAGCGAGAGGATTTGAGTATCGGAGCAGGAAGTTCTTGCTGCAGTTGTACAGGGCCTTGGTGAGGCCACACCCTTGAAATTGTGTACCGTTTTGGTCTCCGAATCTGAGGAAGGACGTTCTTGCTATTGAGGGAGTGCAGCGAAGGTTCCTGGGATGGCAGGACTGACATATGAAGAAAGACTGGATCGACTTGCCTTATATTCATTGGAATTTAGAAGAATGAGAGGGGATCTCATAGAAACAGATACAATTCTGACCGGATTGGACAGGTTAAATTTGGAAAAATATTCCTGATGTTGGGGAAGTCCAAATCCAGGGGTCACAATCTAAGGATAAGGGGTAAGCCATTTAGGTCCGAGATGAGGAGAAACTTGTTCAGTCAGAGTTGTGAACCTGTGGAATTCTCTACCATAGAAAGTTGTTGAGGCCAGTTCGTTAGATATATTCAAAAGGGAGTTAGATGTGGCCCTTGCTGCTAAAGGGATCAAGGGGTATGGAGAGAAAGCACGATGGGGTACTGAAGTTGCGTGATTAGCCATGATCATATTTGTTGTGTATGGAGATTGAGTCAGACTGGACACTGAGTCCAAAGTAAAGTGTGACCTTAGTCTTTTATTGCAGGTCTCCAGAGTGGCTCTCCAACCTGTGAAGCCTCCTTAAATACCTGTGCTCCCAAGGGATTATGGGATCCCTTGGGACTCCTGGCAATGAGCCCTCTGGTGGCTGCACAGAGTAAATACAAGTTTACATATATAACAAAGTCAATAGTGTAACTATTTACAATGTGAGTCAATCTGGGGCCCTTCTTGCCCTGGTTGATTGTCTCGGTGTGAAAGCTGATGTTGTTCAATAATTTGTTGGGCCCTCGCTGGGCTGCTGAGCAGCTGGCCCTGCTGGGTTGCCTGGTGTGTTGGGCCCTGCTGGGCGACTGTGGATGATGGGTTCTGCTTCGTGGTCAACCGTAGTGCCGGTTGCTACTGGTGTGTGTGTTGGGGGATCAAAAAAAGTAGGGTCCAAGGTGGATTGCTCAGGGTAGTCCGTGAATCTGAGTTTGATTTGCTCCAAATGTTTCCGGTGAATGAGTCCATTTGAAAGTTTGACCCGAAACACCCTGCTCCCCTCTTTGGCCACGGCAGTGCTGGGAAGCCACTTGGGACCTTGTCCATAATTTAATACAAATACACGATCATTGATTTCAATCTCGCGTGACACATTTGTGCTATCATGGTATGCACTTTGTTGAAGCTGCCTGCTCTCTACCTGTTCATGTAGATCAGTGTGAACTAACAAGAGCCTTGTCTTAAGTGCTGTTTTCATGAGCAGTTCAGCAGGTGGGATTCCAGTGAATGAATGGGGACTTGTGCGGTAGCTAAGCAGGACTCAGGATAGACGAGTCTGCAGTGAGCCTTCAGTTACGCTTTTCAAGCCTTGCTTGATGGTTTGCACTGCTCTCTCTGCCTGACCATTGGACGCTGGTTTAAACGGGGCAGATGTGACATGTTTGATCCCGTTATAGGTCATGAATTCTTTGAACTCAGCACTGGTAAAAAATGGCCCGTTGTCACTCACCAGGACATCGGATAAACCATGTGTGGCAAACATGGCCCGCAGGCTTTCAGTAGTGGCAGCAGACATGCTAGCCGACATTATCTCACATTCAATCTACTTGGGGTATGCGTCTACAATCACAAGGAACATTTTACCCAAGAACGGGCCTGCATAGCCGACGTGTACCCTAGATGATGGTTTGGAGGGCCAAGACCATAAACTTAGCGGCGCCTCCCTGGGTACATTACTTAACTATGAGCATGTATTACATCTGTGAATGCAGAAATCTAAGTCCGCATCGATATCGGGCCACCACACGTGGGATCTGGCTATCACTTTCATCATTCCGATACCTGGATGGGTACTGTGAAGGTCATTGATGAAGGTGTCTCTGCCCTTCTTGGGGACCACTACTCGATTGCCGACAGAAGGCAGTCTGCCTATATAGTCATTTCATATTTGCACCACTGGAACAGCTTTATGTCTTCCTGCATGTCCACTGGGACACTGGGTCAGCTCCCGTGATGCACACAGCTTTTGACTAGAAATAATAAGGGGTCCTGGCTTGTCCAGGTTTTGATCTGCTGGGCAGTGACGAGTGATTGCTCACTCTCAAATGCTTCCATAACCATGGCTAGATCTGCAGGCTGCGCCATTTCCACTCCCGTGGTGGGCAATGGTAGCCTACTGAGAGCATCGGCGCAGTTTTCTGTGCCTGGCCTGTGGCAGATGGGACAACGTATGCGGACAACGTGAGCGCCCATCTCTGGATGGGGGTCGATGCATTGGTATTTATCCCTTTACTCACGGAAAACAGGGATATAAGTGGCTTATGGTCAATTTCCAATTTGAATTTTAATCCAAATATGTATGGATGCATTTTCTTTACCCCATAGACACATACTAACACTTCTTTCTCAGTCATACTGAAGGCTCTCTCAGCCTTAGACAGACTCCTGGATGCATAAGCAACCGGTTGCAGTTTCCTGCAATCATTGGCTTGTTGCAATATACAACCAACGGCATATGACGATGCATCACATGCTAGTACCAAACGCTTACATGTTTTGTACAACACAAGCAATTTGTTTGAGCATAACAATTTTCTCGCTTATACAAAGGCATTTTCTTGGCTTTTGCCCCAAACTCATTCGCCCCATTTTCGTAGTAAGATTTGCAGTGGTTCTAACAGTGTGCTGAGACCAGGTAAGAAGTTACCAAAGTAGTTCAGGAGTCCCAGAAGCGACTGCAGCTCCATCACATTCTGTGGCCTCAGTGCATTCTCGATTGCCTCCGTCTCATGTTGATGGGCCTGATGCCATCCGCCACAATCTTCCTTCCCAAGAACTCCACTTCAGGTGCCAGGAAAATGCACTTTGAGGATTTTAACCTGAGCCCCACGTGTTTGAGTTGAATAAGAACCTCCTCCAGGTTCTGCAGATGCTCGACTGTCTTCCAATCTGTGACCAAGATGTCGTCCTGGAAGACCATGGTGTGCGGGACCGACTTCAGTAAACTTCCCATCTTTCTATGGAATATCGCCACCGCTGATCGGATTCCAAACGGGCATCTGTTATGAACAAAAAGACCTTTGTGCATATTGATGCAGGTGAGGGCCTTCGATGATTCCTCCAGTTGCTGCATCATGTAGGCTGAAGTCAGTTCCAGCTTCGTGAATGTCTTTCCTCCCGCCAGCATTGCAAAAAGGTTGTCGGCCTTTGGTAGTGGGTATTGGTCCTGCAGGGAGAAATGATTGATAGTTACTTTGTAATCGCCACAGGTTCTGACGGTGCCGTCTCCCTTGAGGACTGGGACAATAGGACTGGCCCACTCGTTGAACTCGATCGGGGAAATGATGCCCTCTCTTTGCAGCCGGTCTAGCTCGATCTCTACCCTTTCTCTCATCATGTACGGTACTGCTCTTGCCTTGTGATGGATGGGTCACGCCCCCGGAATTAGGAGGATCTGCACTTTTGCTCCTTGGAATTTCCCGATGCCTGGTTCAAACAGCGAACAAAATTTGTTTAAGAACAGGGCACACGAAGTTTCGTCAGCGGGCGATAGCGCTCGGACCTCGTCCCAGTTTCAGCGTATCTTTCCCAGCCAGCTCCTGTTGAGCAGCATGGGACCATCGCCCGGTACCACCCAGAGTGGTAGCTTTCGCAACGTTCCATCGTAGGAGGCCTTTACGATAGCACTGCTGATTACAGGAATCAGTTCTTTCATGTAAGTTCTTAGTTTTGTGCGAACTGGAGTTAAGACTGGCCTTGAGGCCTTGTTGCACCACAACCTTTCGAAAGTCTTTTTGCCTATGATAGACTGGCTCGCGCCTGTGTCCAGCTCCATTGAGACCAGGAGTTCAACATTCAGCATTATCGGGGGACAATTCGTGGTGAATGTGTGCACCCCATGTACCTCTGCCTCCTCGATCTAAGACTCTGGTTCATCGTGATCCTCTTTGGATCTGTCCTCCTCTGCAACATGGTGGTTTGCAGGTTTAACAGGCTTTGTAGCTCACCTGCACACTTGTTGGAGATGTTCCATTGTTCCACAGCCCTTGAAAACGTACTCTTTGAATCGGCATGAATAGAAACGATGATCACCCCCGCAGCGCCAACAAGGTGTTAATGGCTTAGCATTCATCACCCTTGATGGTGGACTCAGACATCTGCAGACGTGCAGCTGCAGGTATGTGTGACCTGCCCTGTACGTTGCAATTTGAAAACATCATCACTTTGTTCACAGTACTTGTAGCAGCAATTGCGTGCTGAGAGTGTTGCTTAGTATTGTCACTGGTGGCATTGAACGCCTGGGCTATCACTATGGCCTTACTCAAGATTGGGATCTCTGCAGTCAAAAGTTTGCGAAGTATGGTTTCGTGGCCAATGCCAAGTACGAAAAAGTCTCAGAGCATGTGCTCCAAATTCGCAATATCCTGCAAGGCGTCTTAGCTTGTCGACATAACTCACCTCTTCCTGGCCTTCAGACGTTTTGTAGGTGTAGAACCGGTACCTCGCCATCAGAACGCTTTCCTTTGGGTTCAAATGCTCTCGGTCCAGTGTGCACAAATCATCGTACGATTTCTCCATGGGTTTCGCTGGAGTGAGCAGATTCTTCATGTGGCATTGCATTTGTGCCCCACAGACAGTGAGGAGGATCGCCCTTCGTTTGGCAGTGTGCTCTTCCCCATCTAGCTCATTGGCCACGAAGCATTGGTCGAGTCGCTCCACAAAAGTTTCCCAATCATCTCCCACCGAGAATTTCCCCAGGATTCCCACTGTTCTCTGCATCTTTGGGTTCGCTATCTGTTTCTCGTCGCCAGTTTTTGTGTATGGAGAAAGAGTCAGACTGAGCACTGTGAGCTCAAAGTAAAGTGTGACCTTAGTCTTTTATTGCAGCTCTCCAAAGTGCTTCTCCAACCTGTGAAGCCTCCTTACTACCTGTGCTCCCAAGGGATTATGGGATCCCTTGGGACTCCCAGGGATGAGCCCTCTGGTGGCTGTACAGAGTAAATACAAGTTTACATATATAACAATATTGAATGGTGGTGCAGGTTCAAAGGGCCGAATGCCTACTCCTACACCTATTTTCTATGTTTCTATGTTCCTATAATGAGATATTAGGACAGATGACCAAATGCTTGATCAAAGTGGTGGGTTTTAAAGGGCGTCTTAAAGAAGGAAAGAGAAGGACTGAGGAAGAGAGGTTTAGGGAGCATATTACAGAGCTTAGGGCCTTGGCAGCTGAATGCATGGCCGGCAATGGGTTCCAGACCTCATTACAGCCTCGGTCCAAACATGGACAAAAGAGCTGAATTCCAGAGGTGAGGTGAGAGTGACTGCCCTTGACCCAAGGTAGCATTTGACTGAGTGGGGCATCAAGGAGCTCTAGCAAAAATGAAGTCAATGGGAATCAGGGGAAAAACTCTCCACTTGCTAGAATTATACCTAGCTCAAAGGAAGATGGTTGTGGTGGTTGGAGGTCCATCATCTCAGCCCCAGGACATCGCTGCAGGAGTTTCTCAGGGCAGTGTCCTAGGCCCAACCATCTTCAGCTGCTTCATCAATGACCTTCCCTTCATCATAGTCTCAGAAGTGGGGATGTTCGCTGATGTTTGCACAGTGTTCAGTTACATTTGCAACTCCTCCAATAATGCAGACGACCATGCCCACATGCAGCAAAACTTCGACAACATTCAGTCTTTGGCTGATAAATGAAGCAACATTCATGCCACACACGTACCATTTCTAAAAAGACAGAGTCTAACCACCACCCCTTAACATTCAACGGATTTACCATCGCCAAATCCCCCACCATCAACATCCTAGGGGGTCACCATTGCCCAGAAACTTAACTGGACCAGCCACATAAATACTGTGGCTACAAGAGCGGGTCAGAGACTGGGTATTCTGTGGTGAGTGACTCACCTCCTGACTCCCCAAAGCCTTTCCACCATCTATAAAGCACAAGTCAGGAGTGTGATGGAATACTCTCCACTTGCCTGGATGAGTGCAGCTCCAACAACACCATGTAGGCCAAAGCAGCCCGCTTGATTGGCATGCACCCACCCACCACTTTAAACATTCACTCCCTCCACCAGTGTGGACCATCTACAAGATGCACTGCAGCAACTCGCCAAGGCTTCTTTGGCAGCACCTCTCAAACCCGTGAACCCTACCGCCTAGAAGGACAAGGGCAGCAAGCGCATGGGAACACCACTAACTCCAAATTTCCTTCCAAGGCACACACAATTGGAACTTGGAAATATATCGCTGCTCCTTCAAAGTTGCTGGGTTAAAATCCTGGAACTCCCTCCCTAATAGCACCATGGGAGGAGCTTCACCAAACAGACTGCAACAGTTCAAGAACGTGACTCACCAACACCTACCCAAGGGAAATTAGGGATTGGTAATAAATGCTGCCTTGCCAGCGATGCCCACATCCCATGAATGAATTAAAAAAAACAATTTAGAGGCAGTGGAGGGGTCGAGAGAGGTGGTGCTGTGGTAGAGCTGGGTGTTGTCAGTGTACATGTGGAAACTGACACTGTATTTTCAGATGATGTCGCTGATGGCATGTAGATGAGAAATAGGATGGGGCCAAGTATAATTCCGTTGGGGAGACCAAAGGTAATGGTGTGGGAGTGGAATGAGAAGCCATTGCAGGGCTATGACTAGATAGATAAGAATGGAATCAGGCGAGTGCAGTCCCACCCAGCTGGACGACGGTGGAGAGGTGCTGGAGAAGGATGGAGTGGTCAAATGTGTTAAAAGGCTGCAGACAGGTCGAGAGGTACATGTGAGCATAGTTTATCTTTGTCACATTCACATAGGATGTCATTTGTGACTTTGATAAGAGTTGTTTTGGTACTGTGACTGGGGTGGAAACCAGATTGGAGAGATTCAAATGGAGTTCTGGGAAAGCTGGGCACAGATTTGGGAGACGACAACACGTTCAAGGACTTTGGAGTAGAAAGGAAGGTTGGAGATAGGGAGGTTGGAGATGGGGAGGTAGCTTGTAAGGATCAAGGTTTGTTTTATGTGGAGAAGGGTGGTGATGGTAGATTTGAAGAAAGGGGAAAGTACCTGAGGAGAGAGAACCAATAACAATATCATGGGAGTGAGGAAGGGAAGTTCGGTGGTAAGCAGTTTAGTGGGAATAGGGTCAGGGGAGCAGGAGGTAGGTCCCATGGACAAGATGAGTTCAGATAGGCCATGAGGGGGGATAGGAGAGAAACTAGAGAAAGATGTCGGTTCAGGGCAGGGGCAGGCAGGAATCTTACAAGAAGTTTGGCCTGGTGAGCTAGGGGAAGGGAGGGAAGTGACAGAGGCAGTTGATCGGATAATCTCAATCTTAGAGACAAGTCCATGAGGTCCTCTCACTTGTTGGAGGCGAGGGTGGAGGAGACAGGGATGAGTGGATTAAGAAGGTGGTTTGCAATAGCGAAGAGAAGCTGGGATGATCATGGAATAGTGAGCAGTTTTGGCAGACAAGAGCAGGACCAGATAGTGCTTTATATGATCCAGTCAGATATTGCGGGGAATGGCTAAACCAATTGTCCGACATATCCATTCAAGTCTGCATCCCTTGGACTTAAGGGAATGGAGGTAAGGGCTGTACCAGGGCCAAGGAAAGACAAGAGAAATTTGAAAATCAAAGGGCAAAACAAAGATGCTTTTTATGCAGATGGTTGCAAAAGTTAAAACATTAAGGAACAATGGGGCAGTTAAAATTCAGAAATGGTGGAGATATTACAAGATTTTCTCACATGTTTTCACAAGACAAGTACAAGCTATGTCCTTTCTAGTTGCGAAAGGGACAGAGATGCATCCAAGTTCATGGAGTACAGATTTGGAATGAAATTGTCATTGAAGAAAAAAATTGTTGTTCTGAATATTCATAAATCAGCAGGACCAGATGGAATCCAAGAGTACTTAAGTAAATGAGGGTAGAAATAGGGGGAGCTGTGTCTGAAAATGTTCACAGCTCATTAAATACAGGCATAATACCAAAAAAAATTGGAAAACAGCGAGTGTGTTCCAGGTTTCAAAAAGGTCAGAAGCAAGATCCTGTGATTTATAGGAATTGCAGCATTGTGAGCGTTGTGAGGGAAACATTGCAATCTGTCATAAAGGACACAGTTCAAGTACATTTAATGAGAGAAAAGGCATAACTACCAAGCCATCCTTGATTTATAATATGCATGTCATGCCTATCAAGTCTCTTGCAATTCTTTGAATAGGCAACACATTTAGTCGATGATAGTAGTGTGGTGACATTTGGAATCTTGTCTATTGGATGGCATTTGATAAGGTGCTCAACAGTCGATTGCCACTAAAGTGAATGCTCTTGGATGAAAGGTGATTTTATGAATTTGATGGCAAACTGGACCCAAAGAGTAATAATCAATGTTAGCCCTTTGAATTGGACAACAGTGACCTACATATCAGCAGCCATGTAATCACCTGGGAGAGACAAAAACAGATGAAAATAAAAACCCAGGCCAATTCAGGGGAAAAAAATATGGGAAATTCCATTGTGACTCCGAAGGACATCAGAACGAGCTCTGGGAGTCCATAGTGACCATGGGACACATTACCCAATATCCCACCATTTTTATGCACTGCGACATCAGCCACAGCCAGGAACGCCTCCTGCTACATTTTGAGCACTCTGTCCGAGATGGTAACATGTTCCAAAGATCGCTGACTCGCTATAGAAAGGCAAACATTTAACATCTAATCTACAAAGAAAGAAAGAAACATAAGAAATAGGAGCAGGAGTAGGCCATTCGGCCCCTTGAGCCTGCTCCACCATTCAATATGATCATGGCAGATCCGATCATGGACTCAATTCCACTTCTCTGCCCACTCCACATAATCCTTTATATCCTTATTTATATAGTGCCTTTCACGACCACCGGACATCCCAAAGTTTATTACAGCGAACGAAGTACTTTTGGAGTGTAGTCACTGTTGTACTGTGGGAAACGCAGCAGCCAAAATGCGCACAGCAAGATCCCACAAACAGCGCTGCCCTGGGGGAGTAGCGGTGGCTCTGTCGAGCAACAACCTGCTATCCTCTCTCAGATGCCAGCATTCATACCCCCATCACTGCCATTCAGCCTGTATCCTTGATGTCTGTCATCCAGCAAGCCCAGACTGCTGCCGCCCATACCGAAGTGGTGCAGTCTGCAGCCTCTCGGCCCAGAGCTGCTCAAGGTCATCCTGCAAGGGCATCTGCAGTCTCCCACACTGAGGCCGGTATTTTACCGGCGCTGCGAGCACAAGTTTGGAGGCGGGTCAGCTGTCAAAATGGCCGTGATTGACAGCGGGACAGAAGGCCGCTCAGAACCCGCCTCCGTGTCAGTTTCCCAAGTGCCCACACACCCGACAAAAGTGGCGGGGGAGCTAATTGAAATTGTTAACAGCTTGTTTAAAGATATTTAAAAAGCATTTTACCAGGTATTTACCATTTTCCTGGCTTTTTTACAAAATTCCCAGCACTCGGAGATCACGTCAGGTAAGTACGTCGGGTTCTCGGTGACTCTCCATTGCTGTGAATAGTTGACAGCAGCAAATGTGATATAAAAGATACCATTTCACAGCTGTTCAATTTCCAATCTTAGAAGCTGGAACCTTCAGGATTTGGAATACACTTTTCAGCTTTATGGAGGTTTGAAGTATTTAGAGTGAACTCTCTATCCAGTGTCACCTCCTTGGAGCAAGCTCTCTCACCATTGACAGATCACTTCTGTCATCTCAACTTCAGCTGCCATCTATTCCATTAGCATCAGTGCCCTTGAATAAATCTCACATTGGTCCTCAGAATCCCACCACTATCAGCCCCAACACCAGCAGCACCAGGCACACAACCATCACCAACAACATCAACCTTCTCCGCAATCACCTGATGCTGCACAGGACACAGGGCATCAGCACCTGACCACATTGTTGCCCGGGAGACCAGGGATAGCCTCACCATGGCCACATTTACTTCACTTGACACTGTACACCCTGGCTGCCACATGATGCACCAGGTTGGTACCACCCCACACCAGCTCCATAAAGCACCCCTACAATGCCCAAGCCATTCCTTTCACACTGATCAACAATTCACTGCAACTCACTAAGCCACTTCCAAATGTGCACACACATCTGTCCAAGAAAGCAAAATGTTGAAAATAAAGATTTCAATGTTTGACAACACATTAACAGAAACTTTACGTGGACATTGGCTAAAAGACCCTTGTGTCTTGTTAGTTGGTATGATTGGACAAGGATGAGGGTGAGTGTGAGGGGTGGCTAGTGAGATGGGGATATGATAATGTAGATAGACGCACCAACATTAGTGTCCTCATCCAGGCCAACAACCCCAGCATTGAAGCACTGACCACACTTGATCAGCTCTGCTGGGCAGGCCACATTGTCCGCATGCCAGACACGAGACTCCCAAAGCAAGCACTCTACTCGGAACTCCTTCATGGCAAACGAGCCAAAGGTGGACAGAGGAAACATTACAAGGACACCCTCAAAGCCTCCCTGATAAAGTGCAACATCCCCACTGACACCTGGGAGTCCCTGGCCAAAGACTGCCCTATGTGGAGGAAGAGCATCCGGGAAGGTGCTGAGCGCCTCGAGTCTCATCGCCGAGTGCATGCAGGAAACAAGCGTGGGCAGCAGAAAGAACGTGCGGCAAACCTGTCCCGCCCTCCCTTACCCTCAACAACTGTCTTTCCCACTTGTGGCAGGGACTGTGGCTCTCGTATTGGACTGTTCAGCCATTTAAGGACTCATTCTAAGAGCGGAAGCAAGTCTTCCTCGATTCCGAGGGACTGCCTACGATGATGATGAGAAAGAGAGATGGGTCACCAAGTATTGACTGTGTACTGGAGGGCTCCTCCCGAGTGGTCAAGACAGCGGAACCATTCCTTGAACACCCTGATGTTCTGCTCGACAATTTTCCGCATGGTAGCATGGCTGATATTATACGAGCGCTGAGCAGGAGTGGTGGGGTTGCAGACGGAAGTCATCGGCTTGGTGCATTCTGGATGGCCCTTGTCTCTGAGCAGCCGGCTTGGTGGCTGGAAGATTGCTGGCACAGCAGACTGGCGCAGAATGAGGGCATCAGGACTGCTGCCAGGATAGCGACCATCCACCATCATGATACGCTGGGTGTGTCGCACACCATGTGACTGGTAGGCTTTGCGGTTATGAAACATCTCGGGATCGTTATGCGGTGCCCGCCAAGCCAGGTGTGTGCAGCTGATTGCGCCCTGTACCATGGGGTCGCCCACTATACTGGCTTAGCCAAATGCAGACACATCCTGCTCCTCTGTTCTTTATCATTCATTCATGTGGGATGTGGGCATCGCTGGCAAAGCCAGCCAACCCTAATTGCCCTTGGTGGCGTTGAGTGGTAGCGGTGAGCCATGATGTGTTTTCTTAGCTATTTGATTCAACTGAGTAGCTTTTTAGGCCATTTCAGAGGGCAGCTAAGAGTCAACCACATTGCTGTGGTTCTGGAGTCATATAGGCCAGACCGGGTAAGGATGGCAGATTTCCTTCCCTAAAGGACATTTGTGAACCAGATGGGTTTAGTCGACAATTTCATGGTCATCATTCCAGATTTATTTAATCAACTGAGTTTAAATTCCCCAGCTGCCATGAGTAAGGGATTTGAACTGATATCTCTGGATTATTAGTCCTGGCCTCTGGATTACTGGTCCAGTAACATAACCACGATGGTTGTGTTCCCAGTACAGTTCAGCGAGAAGACAATGTAGTCCCTTCTCCTGGAGTAGAGAGCCTCTGTGACCTCCCGGATGCAGCGATGGATGGCGAACTGGGATATGTTAACTATGTCTCCTGCTACATATTGGAAGGATCTACCGATGTAAAAATTGAGGGACATGGTGACCTTGAAGGCCACTGGGAGAGCTGTTATCGCCCTGCTACAGGTTTGCTTGCAGAAGCTGGCAGAGTTCTGTGATGACCTGCTTGCTGAAGCAAAGCCTTCAAGTACACTGCTCCTGGCTTAAGTACAGACAGGAGAAATTGTCTCAGAAGACCCCAGGTGGGCAAGGTCTTCTGCTGAGAGCCCTCCTGCCCCTCCTCCTACTCCCTCTGCGAGCATCTTGTCTTCTTCTTCGCTGCCTCTGGCTCCCTCTCCCTAATGGTACTCGAACGCGAGGGGGGCTGCACAATTAGTGCCCCGATGAGCGGGAGCCTGCGGTATGAGCAGAAGCCTTTCAATGAGAAACAAGGCATTACCCACTTGCTGCAACACTCCCTGTGACCTCAGCAACTATAAAAGAAACTTCAGCAAGCTGCAAACAGTGGCAGAAATGTAGGCAGAGCCAATCGTGCCAAAAAAGCTTTTCAGCTCCACGTTATTGATGTTCCCTTTAAAATCTGCTGAGCTCTCCTTCCAACAGCTGAACGCTTGGCATTAAAAGGAGCAGCGAAGTCCAAAATGGCAGATTGTGCATCAAATCAGCATTGCACACTGTCTTCCTTAGCTATATATCTGGAGCGTACAGGGGTCGCGCTACCGACCTCTGCAAAATGGTGACTCCGCGGGACCCACCGGAAGAACATAAGAAATAGGAGCAGGAGTAGGCCGCTTGGCCCCTCGAGCCTGCTCCACCATTCAAAAAGATCATGGCTGATCTGATCATGGACTCAGCTCCACTTCCCTGCCCGTTCCCCATAACCCTTTACTCCCTTATCGCTCAAAAATCTGTCTATCTCCGCCTTAAATATATTCAATGACCCAGCCTCCACAGCTCTCTGGGGCAGATATTCCACAGATTTACAACCCTCTGAGAGAAGAAATTCCTCCTCATCTCCATTTTAAATGGGCGGCCCCTTATTCTGAGACTATGTCCCCTAGTTTTAGTTTCCCCTATGAGTGGAAAGACCCTCTTTGTACCCACCTTGTCGAGCCCCCTCATTATCTTATATGTTTCGATAAGATCACCTCTCATTCTTCTGAACTCCAATGAGTCGAGACCCAACCTACTCAACCTATCTTCATAAGTCACCCCCCTCATCTCCGGAATCAACCGAGTGAACCTGCTCTTAGCAGCCTCCAATGCACATATATCCTTCCTTAAATACGGAGACCAAAACTGTATGCAGTACTCCAGGTGTGGCCTCACCAATACCCTGTACAGTTGTAGCAGGACTTCTCTGCTTTTGTAGTCTATCCCCCTTGCAGTAAAGGCCAACATTCCATTTGCCTTTCTGATTACTTGCTGTACCTGCATACTAACTTTTTGAAGTGAGCAGAAGCAAGTCGTTGCCATTTTTTTTTCCAGGAAAATGGGCCTTAATGGCCGGCGCTAAACCCCCGAATTTCTAAGCCAGTGCCTCCCGTGTTAGTGAATGCTACCAAAAAGTGAGGTTTTGATAAAGGGGTCAATTTTCATTGGGTCCTTTAGGCGCGAAAGGGACTCCGAAGTGGCCAAGACCGGCGTCTTGAGCTTGAAGCACCAGTGTAGACCGCGTTTGGCGCAAGACGCCATTTTGGTAAAGGAGTTGTAGTTTGGTGCTAGGAATGTCCACCCAGAGCATCGGTAAGGGGCTGCTAGTATTCATTAATGAGGCTGCACGGCATATTGGTGGATAGCGCCTGGCCTAATGTGTTCTCCTAACAGCGCCCTACTGAATAGGAGCAAACAGTTGCTTTGTGGATTTCCAGCGCTATTTAAGGCATACCCACCTTTTACTGTTCATTTGCTGCTGGAGGGTTGAGGAAGACTTTTGAAACACATCAGGAGACTGTCCTGGGACAATTTGCCAAGAATTCACAAACACTCTATCAACATTTATATCACAAAGACTTCACCTAAAGAGAGTCAGAGGGAGAAATACACTATCGCCCCATTTGGGATGTTAATTTTTATAAAGTTTGAAAAGTTAGCGCCGGGCGCTAACGATTTCGAACTGAAAAAGAAATCACCATTTGCACTCGAGGAAGGAAGTGGAGTTCTCTTCCGTCCTGCAGGTAAGCGGCAGCAAACCGAGTGGAGACTTCAGCAAAGGCTATACATGGGGCAGTGCAGTGCTGCCGCATTCACAGGCTCCTTCTCTCCCTTAACTGGAAGGGCCATCGCTGCAGGCTCCGCAATATGAAAAAGAACCCATTGGACCACCATAGGATAGAGGCAATCCCGTGCCATCAGCCGGGCGGCACTCAACCAGAGCGCTGGGCTGATCGATCGTGGGCAGGAACCTGCAAAAGAAACTGCAACAAGAAAGATACGCTTTTTTGTGTTACTTACCTCAGTCATCTCGCCTTTAACCATCGCCCTGGGAGCGGCCGGACGCCCGATGTTGCCTCCCGCAGCTGTCGCTGCTTTCTCCAGATGCTGCTGCAGAGGGCGGAGGTCAATTAAGGGTCCGGGGCGATGATGTCACCATCTCCGGGCGCAGGAGATCAGGGCACAATGCCGTAGAGCCGCCACAAAGCTCCCGCCATGTCAATGCCACACCCAGTCACAAAGCCATTTGCTACCCATTAACGTCCCATGGGGGAGGCACAATTCCGCCCCCAAAGTGCTGCGCGACTTTACCTTATTGGACACCTTATATAGATGTCACCAGAAGAAAGGGTGTGCTTGGTCAGGGGCACCTTGCTAGGGGTCCCCCTTGGTCGGGAGGAGGAATGGGAGGAGGATGTGATGCCAGGCATGGGCAGCACCAACTGCTGCAGGAGAGACAGGAGGGGGCGAGGTGGTATTCCTCCCCCCCCCCCACCCCCCACCCCACGCTTACAGGTCATCGCCTCCTTCTCTGGACCTCCTCCAACAGAACCTCCAGTGCTACATCCGAGAGCCTGTGTGCCCTCTCCCTTGGTCCCCGAACCATCCTGAAATGACCCGCTATATGTCAGCCAGCCAGCGCACTCCACACTTTCAATGGAAGTGGGTGCGTGGAGCCCACGTATTCCGCTCCAGGAGAATTGCATCTCATCAGCACTGGAGTGCTAAACCTGCAAGTGTCTGTTTAGCACCTCTGGGCAAATTCAAATTATGGTCATAGCAATTAGGAGCAAAATTGCGTGCTGAATCCAGACTTTTAGACAGGTGAGTCTTTTTAGCGCAGCACCCATTTAGGGTCTGTTTTAATCCTTTTACCAAGATAACCCCCACAAATTTTAAAATGAACCTTTCAAAATTCTGAATGTGTTTACTCAAGTGCATTTCTATGGGGAACTGCTGACTCTCTTGTTCTCAACTGGGATAAGGAGATGGCAATTTAATTTACTTTACAAAAATGGCCTGCGCCTTTTTGACTCTTGATAATATATAGGCTGCACTTGAATTGTACGTTTAGCTATTGAGTGCATTAGCTTGATGGATTGAAATGTAAGGGAAGCTTGTACAATTTAGTTTAATGAAATCAAAAGTGTATTTTATACAGCCTGACTCCCATCTGATTAATTGTGTGAAACTGCGAATTGCACAGTCATCCGTAGCTCACTGGTTGGAGGCATCTGCGAACACAGTACTTGGAATATTTAATATAGATGCGTGCAATATTTTTTGGAACGGTGCTACATCTATTATCTGTGTGGATCACAAGTACGAATTATTATTCCCTCCTCCATCGTTAGAGGGACGGCATATCATCATTCACCATGTGAGGGAAAAGGCACATACACATTTGGCATATTTAGTGCCGCCACTCACATTCAATAAAAACATTGTAGTTGCACAAGTCACCACTCAGTGACACTCAAAATTAACCCTGGCGGAGGTCAGGCAGAGGCATTAAAAAAAAACATTGATATAGGATCCTGAATTAGGGGAACAAGTCCTCCATTATAACGGAGATAGAAGATGGTGATGGTGGCATATGGGGGATGGTTTTCTGTGTTGCACTTCCGATTGGGAGCTCATCTGCCACTGGCACATATCAGAAAATCGTAATTGTGTTGCCCTTGGTTTTCCATCCATTAAAACCCTGGGCAGCATGCTGCACTTTCATGAAATGCACAGCAGGACGGTGTTGGACTCATTCCTGGCCCTGTGGGGACACTCCCACCAGATTTACAGTGGCAGTGCACTGGAAGGGCCACAGATTTTCAGCCCCATTGTCAATTGCCCAAACCAAAATATAACGGGGCCGAAATTCAGCCTCCCAAAAAGCGGTGCGGTCGAGTGGAATCCAATGGCCACCGCCAGCGAAATGAACCTCAGCGCTTATTCCGGCGGTCCCCACTTCCGTCTCACCTGCTGCCGACCTTTCCGAAGTGCGTCATCAAAGCGCGCACTGTCGATCTCCTGCACTTCCACCGAAATTCAGCTACGTGAATCTTCGGGCCACCGTGCGTTGCCCCCTGACAGCTTTTTCTGTCGGTGTGCTGTGTTTTCGGTGTGCGGGCGACATGGCTGTGTAGCGGCCATTCAAGGGGAGGGCGCACTGCCGCCGCCATGTTAATTGTTTTTAATCGGCCGACTGCCAGGTCACACACGTACCCCTCTTGGGTGCCATGCCGCTGGCCCAGCCGAAACCCTCCCTGGTGGCCCAAAGACCGAACTAAAACAATGGAAGAGCTCGCAGCGGCCCTCCCCTTTAAGTGTAGGGGAGAGATGCGGTGACGCACACGCGTGATGACGTCATCAGCGCCTGGCAGATGACTGACAGCGGGCGGAGACTCGGTCCCACCTCCACTTCCACCCCCATTATGACCGACTTCTGATCTGCTCCAAACAAATGACAGAGAGCTGAATTTCGTGCAGGAAAACCTGTGCAAACATATGAGAAGCGGTAGGTGAGACCCATTTCCGACAGTGCTGAACTTCTACCCCAATGTGTACCCAAGGCTTAAAGGCAGCTCAAAAGCTTGGGGATTTTAAGGCCTATTTAACTGGGTGGAGAGAATGCTGCCAAATACCATTGGCATATTAATTTTCCAGATGGCAGACCGAATAAAGTAGTTTGCAATGAGGCTCATTTGGTCCTGCACAGAAAAGACATTTTCCATATTTTTCTACATCGTTATTGAAGGATAATTTGAAGTACTTGCCCTAAGAGGCCATGAAAGAACTATTGTCCTTGAGTCGGCAAGAGTTCTGAAAGTCACATTTGTATTCACATTCAGCATTTCTTTAATTATGCATAACCAGGAACATGACCTTCACTTAATTCGTCATTGGGTAGTCAACCCCCCCTTACTGCTCTAGATTGAAATTGACAATGACATGCAAGCAATGCATTGCATCAAGTTTACACATGCAAGGGCCGTCACGTTTGACCATGTTGGGCTACTAAACAGAACGTCACTTCTTTGCTGCAGCACACACAATGGGGGAGACTTTCACCTTCATTTTCTGTGATTTTCTTGGCGGTACAGCTGTTTTTGGGAGAGAAACCATCTGCTGAAAGTTTCCCTCTTACTGTTTGAATAGAACCGCCCAGAGCTCGAAACGCCCGCCGGGACCAAACCGCCGACGTGTACCGCCAAGAGAATCACCAGGGCGTCAGTTTGGCCTCAACGGAAGCCTGTCCAGATTGCCGAGGGAACCGCCCAGTGAAAGCTGCTTAAACAGGATGGTAGGTGAGTGTTATGTCTGTAATAAACTTATGAATGACTCCAGGAGGCAATGTGTTGTACTCAAACTCTAGTGACCTTCGTCCTTTATTAGTAACTCCAGAGTGAGGCACAAGCATGGTGGGCAGCCTTTTATACTGGGCCCTGCACACCTATGCAGGTGACCCTCAGGTCTCCCACCGCAGTGCCCTCTGGTGGACAGACTCTGCCACAGGGGCAGGAAATCCCGGTCTCCACCAGTTGCACTCTCTAGCGGTGCCAGCTCATTATATACACAGTGTAAACCTTAATGATAGTACATCAGGTAACAAGTCTCCATTTTATGCAACTATACAGTGACTACACAGAGAGTATATCTATAGTCTGCATATAAAACAGTGAGCACTCTGCAAACAAAGGCAAGTTAAAAGGTTCTTTTTTTTTTTATTGTAAAATTGCGATTGGTTTTAAAACTGTCTTGGGAATGCTTTTTAACGTTTTTTTAATGAATTTTTAAAAAGGTTTTCCCCCCACCCTAGGCCCAACCGCAGCCTTGAGTAAATTAAAAAAAATATTTTAAGAACTGCCCGTTTCACCTAGTTTCGCCTTTAACCGCTGAGAAACCGCTGAGAATAGTGGTGCAAGATCCATTTTCTCGCCGGGCGATATATTTGATTTCAATTATGGAAATTCTCGCCAGCGTTAGTTGCAGAACATTAGCGGTTTTTCTGGGCGGCAATCGGGCGTTGAGATGCTCTCGGGAAAGTCGAGCCCAAAGGGTTTGATTTTGAGTACCGTCATCTGGTGCTAATGGGGACAGTAACAACCTCAAAATGGGGTCAGCAGCCTTACCACCCCATTAACACCAGCTGACTCCATTTTAAAAGGGGCCTACTGCTGAGTGTCCCAAGTGCCTGCCTCATTCAGGGAATAGGACTATTTTAATATAAAAATAAGGGTCCTACGTCCTAAGTAGGATTTGTTTGCCATTTTAGGTAGGAACTGAATGCCTCTGTATCACCATCATCATAGGCAGTCCCTCGGAATCGAGGAAGACTTGCTTCCACTCTAAAAGTGAGTTCTCAGGTGACTGAACAGTCCAATACAGGAATTACAGTCTCTGTCACAGGTGGGACAGACAGTGGTTGAAGGAAAGGGTGGGTGGGGAGTCTGGTTTGCCGCACGCTCCTTCCGCTGCCTGCGCTTGTTTTCTGCATGCTCTCAGTGACGAGACTCGAGGTGCTCAACTCCCTCCCGGATGCTCTTCCTCCACTAAGGGTGGTCTTTGGCCAGGGATTCCCAGGTGTCAGTGGGGATGTTGCACTTTATCAAGGAGGCTTTGAGGGTGCCCTTGAAATGTTTCCTCTGCTCACCTGGGGCTCGCTTGTTGTGTAGGAGTTCCAAGTAGAGCCCTTGCTTTGGGAGTCTCGTGTTGGGCTTGCGAACAATGTGGCCCACCCAGCAGAGCTGGTCGAGTGTGGTCAGTGCTTTGATGCTGGGATGTTGGCCTGATCAAGAACACTAACGTTGGTGCATGTGTCCTCCCAGGGAATTTGCAGTATCTTGCGGAGACATCGTTGGTGGTATTTCTCCAGCGATTTGAGGTGTCCACTGTACATGGTCCACGTCTCTGACCCATACAGGAGGGTGGGTATCAGTACAGCCCTGTAGACCATGAGCTTGATGCCAGATTTTCCAGCCCCTGTATAGTGCAGGCTCCAATGAGTTCCATGGAAGAGAAGAGGTCCTACAAAGGTAAATGCTCAATTAGTTTAGTGGGCTCTTCAGAGTCATTAAAAAATTACCTGACCAATTTAAAGTAGGCAGTTGCCTCAAAATGGCGAGAATAGCCACCCGATCAGTGCAGCCTGCTCATCGCCATCCCCCCCCACCCTCCCCAAAGATTCAAGTAGACCTCAATATTTATGCCAACACTTAATTTCAACAGAAAGATATATGTTTCTCTGCCCCAACTGGCATTACCTTCTGGAAAAGAGGATTGTTAATATCATTAATACAAAAGCCAAATACTGTGGATGCTGGAATCATAGAAACATAGAAAATAGGTGCAGGAGTAGACCATTCGGCCCTTCGAGCCTGCACCACCATTCAATAAGATCATGGCTGATCATTCATCTCAGTATCCCTTTCCTGCTTTATCTCCATATCCCTTGATCCCTTGAGCCGTAAGGGCCATATCTAACTACCTCGGGCAGGTTGCATGGATCGGGCGCCTATTCCCGCCATTTTGAGGTGACCGCCTACTTTAAATTGGTCAGGTAATCTGAAATAAGAAACAGAAAATGCTGGAAATCTCTGCGAGTCAGGCAGCATTTAATGAAGGGTCATCGACCCAAAACGTTAACTCTGTTTCTCTCTCCACAGATGCTACCTGACCCGCTGAGATTTGCAGCATTTTCCGTTTTTATTCTTGTTAATATATTGTTAACTTGATCTCGCCAATAACATCTAACTGGTCTCCTGTGGGAACAGGAAGTGTCTCCATTGATGTGTGCATGGAGCGAGACTGGTGTAGAGTGGGCTACTCCCGCCAATATGGTCTAATGATCTGCTCTTCATGAGCTGGAAATGTTAAAACAACTTCTCCAGCCTTAGGATTGCAGGTTGACATGCTGAGGTAGACGCTACCCTGCTTTAGTGATGAAGTCTGTTATTGTTGTCCAAAATGTCCCTGAAGCAGTACTTCCTTGCAAGCTGCATAGGAAGGAAAAAAGTGTCCTCTGCATATTTGCTGCCTGAGGATATGTCAACAATTATTGAGCCACAGTCACTCCTTCAACCCTGGGACATGGCAACAAACTATGTATACAGTCATCGCCACAGCATAATGTGAACTTCTTCAGCCACTGGGAGAAGGTGATTGAGGAGGATTATTGCAATGACTTTCCCTGTGGCAGACAGCAGGAAAGCTCCTCTGTAGTTACCACAATCGGACTTGTCGCCTTTCTTGAAGATGGTCACAATTACCACTTCTCTGAGATCCCCTGGCATTCTCTCCTCCTTCCAGATGAGAAAAATGAGCTTCTGTTGGGCGGGCCACGTCGTCCGCATGCCCGACACGAGACTCCCAAAACAAGCGCTCTAGTCGGAGCTCCGACAGGGTAAGCAAGCCCCAGGTGGGCAGAGAAAACACTTCAAGGACACCCTCAAAGTCTCCTTGAAAAAGTAGAACATCCCCACCGACACCTGGGAGTCCCTGGCCCAAGACCACACAAGTTGGAGGAAAAACATCCAGGAAGGCGCCGAACACGACGAGTCTCTTGGCAGAGAGCAAGCTGAAACCAAATGTAAACAGTGGAAGGAACGCACAGCAACCCAAGCACCTCACCCACCCATCCCTCCAACCACCGTCTGCCCCACCTGTGACAAAGACTGTAGATCCCGCATAGGACTCATTAGTCACATGAGAACTCATTTTTAGCGTGGAAGCAAGTCATCCTTGGCTCCGAGGAATTGCCTCAATGAGAGAGAGAGAGATATAACGTGAGGTAGCTGCAGGTCATCTGTGGGAAAATTTGCACAATTGCTCAGCTAAGTTTACAAGATGTACAGCTGTTATTTGCCTTTACAAGTTTCACAGGTAGGGCTACTGATAAGCCGAGAGAATGGTTTATCTCCATTGTGTGACATCCATTTTAGCTTTCAAATTTTGATGTACAGTATATTCATTTGAGCGATGAAACTCACCGGGTAGTAGTGAATTTTGGCAGAAATGTTTAAGCCCCAAATTTTAGTTCCAGTTCTACTTCTCAGACTCCCTTCATTTCTTGCCACGAAAGTACACTGATGAAGTGAGGGCAAATGCATTGGCACATTATAGATAAACTCTCGGTAGGGGAAATACCTTTTTATCCATCGCAATCTTACCGAAGACCGCTGCAGCTGTTACATGGGCCTTTAGCAGCAATGTAAGTCTGCTTACCTTTGTTGGCACTGATTTATCACAAATCTTGTAATGAACTTTCTTCCACTTCAAAGAAGGTGTTTGCAGCATACCGGAAAGGTCATTTGACAAAGTAAAAACATCAAAGTAACACCAACTGCAGCTGCATTGCAATGATGATGACAACTAATGATCTGAAATCAAGTGGAGACAGCAATGAGTAAACAGCGATGCCGGCAGTGGTATTGCCAGGACTAATAGCAGTGAGTTGTGTACTTGGTCAGGTGCCAGTGCACCTGGGCAACACTTTCTCCAGAAGTAGTTACAGAAAAAAAAGCCCTGTTGCACTTACTCCTATCCTTTCATTGAACTATTTCCGATCACCAGAATGCCTTTGAAACAGCATAGAGTTCATTCAAAGCATCCTAAGGCTTCTAAGCGAAAATTGTTTTCTAGTTCAAGTACTAATCCAAATCCACTGACGTGGGGCGTTGCTTTGAGAAGCTGATAGTCTACTACCGCGTTATCCCAGGTCCGCTGGTGAGGCTTTACCTCAGCTCCCATTCTATCCGCTTTATCCCAGATCCCCTCTGGTCACTTTAGATTATCTGTTCATTATCACATTGCTGTGTGTGGGAGCTTGCTGTGCACAAATTGGCTGCGGTGTTTTCCACATTACAACAGTGACTACACTCCAAAAGTACGTCATTGGCTGTAAAGCGCTTTGGGACGTCTGGTGGTTGTGAAAGGCGCTATATCAATGCAAGTCTTTCTTTCGTCACTACTCGAAGAAATGAATTCTTAGATAAATTAAAACCGGAGCTTTGTATTGAACATCTATCGTATTGAGAACGTCATGTCTTAATCTGAATCTGGCAGTATGTTAACAAAGGGAAACTGGAGATGAGTCAACGAACAATACCAAATCCTGTTTTTCCATTAGATAGTGAACTTAGAACATTCAAAGCAGAGAAAATCTCCATCGTGAATCAAAAGTAAATACTGAGCTGTAAATTAGCCCTGTTCAGATGCAAATTTCATAATGGTATAAAAGCGTGGCTGCTTGCAGCTGTACACTTCCTGCAGGCTGGGCCACATCCTCCTGTGCGCCTTCAGTGGGAAGTGGCTGGGGCGAAGCCAAGGTCGGCAGCAATTGCAGAGTGGCAGGTCTCGGCTCCGGGCTGCTGTGAACCAGAGAGCCCACATCAGTCTCCTGAGCTCAGGAGAGGCAGTGCTTAACCAGGAGCCAATGTAGATTGGTGAACACAGGGGTGATGGGTGAACTGTGCTTGGGCTCGAAGTTTCCTGTTATGTATGTAATAACTCGATAGTTTACAGTATTCAGTCTAACACAGGTACAAACCTGGCTCTGCTTTATTAGGGCCCAAAGTGATTACATTACAAGTTGGCTTGCCTTTTACATCTGGGCCGCACACACGTGCGCACAGCCCAATGACCTCCAACAGTGGCGCCACCTGGTGGCTAGTAAAATCCAAGCATACATACATGACAATTCCCACTGCCGTGGGGGCGGGATTGAAGGGGGGTCGGGAGTGAGAGCGGAAATATATCGGAGGTGGTCGGGAACCCGCCGCCATCCCACCTCCACACGCCTTTCCCTCGGGCGTCTTTGCCAGCGTGGCAGTGACCCAAACACCAGAGGCAGACGACCTAATTTAGATAATTATTAGCTTGTTCTCAGACCCCTAAACGTATTTTTTACCCTACCTTAAGCAATCCCACTGTATGACCACGGGAATCACGCAGAACGGGAACCGCGTCTGTGAAGCTGAGGCGGGAGTTCAGTGGCCATTGATCCAGCGCATTACTGCTCAGCACGGAATGCACAATATATATTGCCACCTGCTTATTCTCCTAAAGGAAATGTTGTTGATGAATGCATTTTCAGCACACATTTAGGATACTAGAGGTTGAAAATTCAGGAACCATTGTCACCTCATTGCTGCAACCTATCACACCATTGATTGATTGCCTGTTAACTCTACTTGACTTGCCATCTATTCCATCAGCATGGGAGCAGATTCTTCTCTCTCACCTTGGTCCTCAGAGTCCCACTACGATCAGCCCCAATACCAGCAGCACCAGGCACACCAGCAGCAGCAACAACACCACCACAAACCTTCTCCTCAATGACCTGATGCTACACAGGACAGAGAGCATCAGTGCAGGGCTACACCGCGTCAGAGGCGATACCCCCAACACAAGGTCTACAGGCAGAGGTTGAGCTTCCTTAACATGACTGAGCAGCAGTGCCTCAGGAGGCACAGGCTATCGTGTCAGGTTGTCGCAGACGTTTGCACATTGCTGGAGCAAGACCTGCAGCCCAGAGGAGCAGGTGGACTCGCCTTACCAAGTCACCAGTGCACACAACTTTTTCACATCAGGCTCCTTTTTGGGATCTGCAGCAGACATGTGCAGCATTTCACAGTCGGCCGCCCACAGATGCATCACACAGATCGAGATGTCCTCTTTGACAGGTCAGACAATTATATTAACCATGCCACTGATGAAGTTACTGAGCGGGCGCTGGGCTTTGCGGCTCTGGCTGGCTTCCCACGGGTGAAGGGCGTCATCGACCGCACACATGTGGCCATCAGGGCACCCCATCATCAGCCAAGAGTGTTTATCAACCACAAGGGCTTCCACTCCCTCAATGTAACCATAGGAAGATCACCATGCATGTGTGGGTCAGATTCCCTGGCAGCTTCCATGGCTCTTTCATCCTGTGCCAGTCCAGCCTCCCTTAGCTCTTCGCTCCTCCAAACAGACTTCCCAGCTGGTTATTTGCAGGCAAGGGCTGTCCACTGAAACGTGGCTCATGGCACCCCTGAGGAGGCCAAGTACTGAGGCCGAGGAGCGAGATAATGAAAACCACATGTCCCCCAGATGTGCCATAGAGCAGACAATGGACATGCTGAAAATGCGCTTCAGATGCCTCGACAGATCTGGAGGAGCCCTTCAGTACGCACCAGCCAGGGTCTCCACAATCGTCGTGGTCTGCAGCACCCTGCACAACATCGCATAGCAGCCAGGATTAGTGCTGCATGAGGAGCAAGGTTCTGAGCACACAGCCTCTTCACAGGAGGAGGAGGAACAGGAAGAGGAGGAACATCAGCTGGGAGGTGAGGAATAGGAGCAGGAGGAACCAGAGATCCAGATCCCACCAGCACCTGAGCACATTGCTGCCCGGGAGGCCAGGGATGGCCTCTTCAATGCCAGAATTATTTTACTCATATGGCTGCCACATGTGCACCAAATTCCGCCCCCTCCCCCCTCCACCACAGCAACACCATAAAGCACCCCTACAATGACCAAGCCATTCCTTACACATTGACCGCCATTGCTAGAGGTAACATGATGTCTCACCATTCACTTCAACTAAGCCACTTCCGATGTTGTAGAGAAATTTCGGCATAGTGGTTGACCAAAGGGGTGCGAAAAAAAAGTTTTATATATATGACGTTAAGAGTAACGGAAACTTAACAGAAACAGTTATTTAAAGACTCTTGTGCATCCAGTTGTGTTTCATCTTTCTCTTACACGTGTTTCTTCGAGGTGCTAGCACTGTGGCTTCAGCAGATGTAGAGGCAGCCTGCTCACTTCCCTGCTGTGACTGCGCAGACACTTTTGGCGGACGTCCTCTGGGTTTTAGAGCCTGTGATGGCCCCGCCAATGTCTGCTCCTCCTGTAATAGAGCAGGGACAGACTCAGCCATCGTGATCCCAGGAGGCATCTGGAACGCTGACTGATGGGGAGGCAATGGGGTGGGGGGGAAGTGGGAGCACTTTGAGAGGCGCCCCCACGTCCATGTCCCCTCTCACCATCATCCCTCTCATTCGCACTTCCCTGCTAGGAAAGAGCTGGAGAGCTCATTGCAGCACAGCATTGGGGCCTTGAGGACCCAAGTCTATGTGACATCCCTCCTAGAGAGGAAGTCTATAAGCCTTTACCATCTATTCTCCATAGAGACCATGTGCTCCTGTGAGTGGTACATTAGCTGCTCCATGCAGGTGGCCATCCTTTCCATGGAGGAGCCAATAGTCGCCATCGCCTGGGACACGATGTTGCTCATGTTGGAGATGGACTCCTCCATTCTCTGCACATTTGTAGTCATCGCGCTCGTAAAACCTGTCAGAGCCTCCTGCACTTCTTGCTGCCCCTCCAGGATCACCCTCTTTCTGGATGGCTCCCCGAGGCTCAGCATCTGCAAGCAGCTGAGCAGAGCTAGGAGCATCCTGCGTCCTCCGGCGAGGAGTCTCCACTGCTGCCCCTGCCTTCACCATCTGCTCTTGCTCGGTAGTGAGTTGTGAGACAGCAGGTGACAACACTTTATCTCACGTAGCCCCCACCGAGGCGTGTGTATCTACGCTGGCGCTAGGTGCACTTGGGTCTGGTGACGGTGCGCCCTCAGGGGCTGGAGGCTCCTCTGAGAAGTCATCTTCCTCTTCTTCCTGGACAGTGGGAGTAGATATTGATGAACCTGTGGGAGAGTAAAGAGATGATTTACAAATGTCATATGCAGAATGAGAACAGTTCCCATGATGCACATGACGACCATTCACGGGCTGCTGACATCAGTCCCCATTGAGTGACTGCTGTGTGCCATGTGGCTGTATGAGATGTAATTGTGTCACCAGGTTGCTGAGATGCCCCCTCTCTCCGCCTCCCACCACCAGTTGCTCTGTAACCTCTGAGACGTCCAGGGTGACCTCCGCCTCTGTGGGAGTGGGAAGAGAAGCCGTTGCAGGTGATTCTCTGGCTATGATTAGATAGATAAGAATGGAACCAGGCGAGTGCCGTCCCACCCAGCTGGATGATAGTGGAGAAGCGTTGGACAAGATGGAGTGGTCAACAGTGTCAAAGGCTGCAGACAGGTCAAGAAGGACGAGGAGCGATCGTTTACCTTTGTCACAGTCACAAAGGATGTCATTTGTGACTTTGATGAGAGCCCTTTCGGTACTGCGGCAGGGGCGGGATTCGGATTGAAGGGATTCAAACATGGACTTGTGGGAAAGATGGGAGACGGCAACACGTTCAAGGACGTTGGAGAGTAGAGTAAAGGGAGCTTGTAGATGGGGTGGTCGTTTGCAAGGGCGGAGGGGTCGAGGGTTGTTTTTTTGAGGAGAGGAGTGATGATGGCAGATTTGGGGGAGAGTTGGTACAGTATCTGAGGAGAGAGAACCCTTTAACAATGTCAGCTAACATGGGAGCAGGAAAAGGAAGTTGCATCCATGACATTTTAATGATATTTGTGTATGGACGTCCAAGTCTCTTTGGACCACCACTTTTTCTAGCTGTTCACCATTTAGAAAGTACTCAGTTCTGTGCTTTTTAGTTCCAAGGTGGAACATTTGTCTTCATTGAAATCCATTTGCCACAGTTTTGCCTATTTGCTTAATCTATTAATATCGAGTTGTTATCTTATGCTTCCACCTACACTGCTTACAATGCCACCCATATCGTGTCATCAAAAAACTTGTAGATTTGGATTTCTATCACATCATCGGTGAATGGTTCAGGTCCCAACACAGATCCTTGTGATACACCACTGGTCACATCCTGCCAATTAGAGTACCTCCCCATGATTGCTACTCTCTGTCTCCTAGCACTCACCTAACCATCAATAACTTGCCTTCAATTCCATGAGCTTCAGCTTTAGTTAACAGTCTATTATAATTGCTGCCATCGTCGCTGGGTCTACCACAGTCCACGGGGATCTCACGTTGTCGCAGCAGGCCACCAATCTGTGCTCAAGCCGATTGTTGGGGATGCTGTGGTGCTGCCCCCGGGGGAGTGACAGTGGGTTAGTGGAGCAGGAACCTGCTGTCCTCTCTCAGGATGACAGCATTCCTGCTCCCACCACTGTCACTCCGCCATTGCACTTATCGCTGCCTGTCACCCAGCCAGCCCAGACTGTAGCCGCCCAGCCTGAGGTGGTGTACCTACAGCCGGGGCTTCCAGGCCCAGAGCTGGTCCAGGGCATCCTGCAAGGTCATCTGTATCTCTGGCCCTGACACACAGTCGCCTTCCACCAGCCCTGCTGCAGCCCTTGGGGACATACTGCGGAGGAGCAGTAAATTAGGAAAAAGCACTGTAAAGAGGGGAAGTAACGATTTGCAAAAGGGCGATTAATTCATATAGTTATATATATATGTGGTTACTGAATTTGGATAAATTTATTATTGCATTGTGGCAGATTTGGTGTTGTGTCTCATTTCAGCTTCGGGGTGTGATACAGAATGAGAAATTGATGGAATGATGGGAACGGCTGAGCAAACGGGAAGTGGCCTCGAATTCAATGGAACCAAAGTCTGATGAGGTGATCAAGAATCTTCCACAAAGCTGATTGAGTGACTGCCTCCTCCCTCACTGCTGTTTGTGCCTCTTTTTATCCTCCTCCTCATCCTCCTTTTCCTCGTCCTCTTTGTCTACCTTTTCCCCCTCCTGAGCTGGTGGAGCTATGCCTGGTGGCAATGGCTGGGCCCTCATGATGGCCCAATTGTGCAGCACCAGCAGGCGATGATGAATAGTGACACCCGCTCAGCCGAGTATTGGAGGGCTCCTCCCGAGTGGTCAACACAGTGGAACCCTTGCTTCAGCACTCTGATAGTTTGCTCGATGATGTTCCTGGTGACAGCATGGCTCTCGTTGTCGGAGTGCTGGGCTCTCGAGTATTGGGTTTGTGGAGGGGAGTCATGAGCCAGGTGGAGAGCGGATTGCCCTGGTCTCCGAGCAGCCAGCCGGAAGCTTGATATGGTGGCTGGAAGAGAGCTGGCTCACCGGTCTGGGGCAGTAAGAATGCATCGTGGCTGCTATCAGGATAGCGAGCATTGACGGTGAGGATTGGCGTGTGGGGTCACACAACAACTGCACATTCAGTGAGTGGGAGCCTTTGCGGTTATGGAATGCCTCAGGATTGTGATGCGGTGCCCAAAAAGTGATGCGGGTGCAGTCAATGGTGCCCTGCACCCTGGGGAAGCCCGCAATCCTGGAAAAGCCACATGTAAGCTCATGCTGCTTCTCTCTGGTGATGGGGAAGGAAATATAGGTCCTCCTCCTTCTGTAGAGAGACGGTGTGACTTTACGGATGCAGCAATGCATGGCGAACTGCGAGGGGTTAGATATGTCACCTGGTGCAGACTGGAAGGATCCCCTGGTGTAGATTTTGAGGGCGACGGTGACCTTGACTGTCACTGGGGGAGCTGTGGTCACCCTGGTCTGAGGCTGGCGGTGGCAGAGTTCTTTCCTTGGTAAAGCAGAGCATTCTAACACACTGCTCCTTGGTGAAATTTATGTGGGAGAACTGCTGCTGGAAATGCCCTAGGAGGGTAAGGCCTCCTGTTGAGAGCTCAATTGGCCCTCCTCCCCAAATTTTGCAATCTTTTTCTCTGCCTCTGCTGCCTCCAACATTGATGCTGGAGGGAGAGGTCGCGTGCCAGTGAAGCCCCCGTTAGTGTATGGAAACGTAACGCAAATTCACCAAGGATGCTGCTTGGGAATCAGTGGATTTGCCGCTCCTGGTCGGGAACCCATTAGAACCCCATTACCGTCCCCCGCAGGCACTAACAGGAGACGCAAACCAGGCCAATTGCTCCCCCGAGTAATTTCCTGACAACAGATATTAGGTTAAATGATTTATAATTCCATGGTTTCCCTCTCTCACCTTTCTTAAACAGCGGAGTGACATGCGTAATTTTCCAATCTAAAAGGAACTGTTCCCGAATCAAGAGAGCTTTGGATGATTATAGTTAGGGCATCTGCATTGTGCTCAACTACTTCCTTTCAATCCCTGGGATGGAAACCATCTGGCCCTGATGATTTGCCACTCTTTAGTCCCATTATTTTCTCCAATTCTGTTATTTTGCTTACGTTAATTTTGGTGAGTCCCTGTCCCTAATTCAATATTAGGTTCCTTGGAATGTCCAGCATGCTATCCTGTTCCTGTACTGTAAATACTGGCTCAAAATATTCACTATATCCGCCATTTCCGTAGTTACATTTACAACAAAGAGATAATATTAAACCTGTACAAATCATTGATTTAGCCACAGTTAGAATATTATGTCCAGTTTTGAGCACTCTACCTTAGGGACATTTAATAAAATGATACCCGCGGTGAACTTTAGCTGTGATTAGATACAAGAGGAAACTGAGATTATTTTCACTGGAGCAGAAACGATTTAGAGAACATTTGATATTGGTTAAAAATGATGAGCGGTTTTGAAAAGTTACATAGGAAAGCCGTTTCTCTACTGTTCAGCGAGTCAGTGACTAAAGGGCATAATACATAACAGAAATTTCGAAGGGAGACGTTCGTTTAAATTATTTTTAGATGGAAGGTTGTTCAGACATGGAATACTGTCTGTTAGTGTCAGACACTGGGTTTTATCAGGCAATTTTGTTAGCCAAGCAAAACCTTGGCAAAGACTAAAATTTTAGATAAAAATATTGGCCCACAAATTGCGGTTGGCGGCGTAGCTACGGAAAATACTGTCGACCTATGAGACTTAACTTGGGCGAGGCCCAGAAGGTAGACTTGCTGTTCAGCGCTGCAGTGTTGTGCACAATGTATTATATCACGGCAGCCAGGAGCGCAGCCTGCAGCCGATGCGCAAGGGAAAAGATGCCCACACAAGCTGTCCAAACTAAGCCACGCCCACAGAAACTTCTTTCAGTCTCTTCCATTGAAATTACATTTTTAAAACTTTTAATTAAACTGGTCCAGGCAACTCACAATTATCCGCACACGGATGCAACGGGAAACGTTGCAACGGCATTTAAAATTCCATGTGTGTGACGTCACTTTGAAACTCTGATGTTCCTTTCGAACGTTGCCTATTGAGTCTTGCTTTTAAGTGCTCTGCCTTGCCTCAACTCCTGCTGCTGCTCACACACATGTCCACTGCCTCTCATAATTCATTAAAATGCCGCGAACAGTTACAGGAAGTAATCAACAAGCCTAATGATCTTTAGATCTGAAGGACTAGAATTCAAGTATTAGAAGATACACTACAGCTATTGGTTAGAGCATACCGACAGTACTGCAAGCATTAACTGTAATGTCAACTCGCTCTAACAGAGAAATCGTTTACCCGGCAGAGCCCAATCCCCGAGGGACCCGGATAATCGAGAGTTGCCTGTACTTGGACTTATTTCATATATCAGCATTTTGTTTTGTTTTTTCATCCAAACTCACAATTTGGAGTATACAACGACCTGTTTTGATGCTCAGAATCAATGTTTTATATCTCCAAGGACATCCTCAAAGCCTCCCTGATAAAATGCAACATCCCCACTGACACCTGGGAGTCCCTGACTAAAGACCGCCCTAAGTGGAGGAAGTGCATCCGGGAGGGCGCTAAGCACCTCGAGTCTCGCCGCCCAGAGCATGCAGAAAACAAATGCAGGCAGTGGAAGGAGCGTGCGGCAAACCAGACTCCCCACCCACCCTTTCCTTCAATGACTGTCTGTCCTACTTGTGACAGAGACTGTAATTCCTGTATTGGTCTGTTCAGTCACCTGAGTACTCACTTTTAGAGTGGAAGCAAGTCTTCCTCGATTTCGAGGGACTGCCTATGATGATGATGATTGATACTCCGAATCAAAGTTTTATATCTCCGACAAGTAATGTTGTTGAACTTGAGAAAGAGAGTCCCAGCCATATATTCAAAGTTAGTTTTCAGGATTAAAATATATTATTCAGACCCCATTTAGACTGGTAATAAATACATCTATATTCCTTGTTATAGATGCATTATATTGTTTGTTATGTTCATTTTTCAGTTGAAAGGACAGAATTGATCACTGATTATTCTGATAGTTAAATAAAGTGAACATCTTTCTCATTCAACGTCCCCAGTAATTAAAATGAAACTCGACCGAGAAAAAGAAGTTTCCTCCATCAAAACGTACACAATATACATATATTTCGGATGTAATTGCTGGGCAGTTGGTGGGCAAATAGCACACCTGGACAGAACGCACGTGCAGAACACAGCAAGTGTGCAAGCACATGCGGAAATTCCAAACTTGCGTCATAAAAAGAAAAAAGAAAGAAGGACTTGGATTTATATAGCGCCTTTCACAACCACCGGATGTCTCAAAAGCGTTCAATGCCAATGAAGTACTTTTGGCGTGTAGTCACTGTTGTAATGTGGGGAACGTGCCAGCCAATTTGAACTCCCAAACAGCAATGTGATGATGACCAGATAATCTGTTTTTTCATTGTGTTGATTGAGGGATAAATATTGGCCAGGATACCTTCCCTGCTCTTTTTCAAAATAGCACCGTGGGATCTTTTACATCCACCTGAGCGGGCCAGCAGGACCTCGATTTAACTTCTCAGCTGAAGGATGGCACCTCCCAACAGTGCAGCACTGCACGGTATGTCAGCCTAGATTTATGTGCTCAGGTCCCTGGAGTGGGACTTGAACCCACAACCTTCTGACTTAGAGGTGGGTGTGCTACCCACTGAGCCACAACTGACACTTATGTTTCAACGATGGTATGATGGTGTACTCTCAGAGTACGCTATCACACCCACCGTAAGATGCAGGCCAATAGCAACCACTGTAATTCCTACCAACTTTTGTATCCCCAGGTAATAATCCCTATTTCCCTTTAATTTGCCACATCCCTTTAAATTTCTCTTTAAGAGCTGTTTATCCAAGATTTTCCACTCCTGGGGAGCTCCCAATTCCAGACTCAAATTATGTAAATGTAGCTGACTCTGCAAAATCAGGCAGAGTCAGCGCGCTAACAGTTGGCGGGTGATTATTATACACCATCTCACTAACACTCAAGCAGAAAATGTAACCGGTTTGTTAAAATCAATATTGCTCGCTAAATTTGCCGATCCTACTAAATTTTTAACTAAGTACAGCTTGTTTTCAAAATGTTCAAGATTAAATATTGCTGAAATTATTTTATTTTATTTAATTTTCTGACCACCTCCCAATCTGTCAATCACATCACAAAACTGCACACTGGAAGAAAAAGCATAACGTTCGAAAGCAATGTCAGCAATATTAATGCATCAGTGCTTTACATATTCATATGACAAGCCCCAAATATGTGAAAGCTTCCATTAAAATAGCATATAGATAAATGTCTTTTGAACACATTAAACAAACCTTCAGTAATTGGGGGTAATTTTGACTTTGGGGCGAAAAACAGCCACTCATTATACATCTTTCGCAATTTAATTTCTATTGAACTCAATGGTACTGAAAATCGGGAGACATGTATAACCAGCAGCTGAATCGATATCACTCTTCCTACATATCGCCCAAATTCAAAATGACCCCCTATGTATTGTTGCGAGTAATCTTTAGCGTTTAAATAAAAGAACAAACACGAGGGTACTTTCCAATATATGTCAGGCGGGCGATGTGTGGAGGAGTCGGCATGGTCCTTGAGCCATTTTCACGGTTGGGCCTCATTTATATTGGGCCAGAAATTGCGGTCAGAGGCTTCCTTCGTTCGGACAGCCTCTGACCCGAAAAAAATCTAAGAAAATACCTGTTGGTCCCGGAGGAACGTACGATTCTGGTCGGAGGCCATCATTCGCTGCACAGCGCACGGGGAGATAACTTTCACGTAAGGACAACTATTTTGGAATCACGTGGGCCTGGTCCACCAATCACTATGCAGTATGCTCATTGATAATAATGGGAGCTTAGTTTGTACGAGCTCATTTTACTATCAAAGAGAAAAACCCCTAGAACACTGAAACATAGCATTATTTTTTTTTTAAACTCATATTAATTGAAATCAAATGTAATTAAATGTTTTATAAAAAATATACATTTTGGATTTTTTTTAATGTATTTTAATAGGTTGAAAATTCAACTTACCTCAATGGACAGGGTTTGTAATGTAAAAATTAATGATTACATTTCATTTTTCTATATTTTAAACGTGTTATGCTGGTAAAAGTTGGATCTCAAACCAGTGTCCTAAGCTTAAGTAAAGGAAACTACAAAGCTTTGAGGGCAGAGTTGGCTAAAGTGGACTGGGAAAATAGATTAAATTATGGGACAGTTGATGAGAAGTTGCAGACATTCAAGGAGATATTTCATAACTCGCAACGAAAATATATCCCAATGGGAAGGAAAGATTGTAAGAAAAGGGATAACCATCCATGGCTAACTAAGGAAATAAGGGATGGTATCAAATTGAAAACAAGAGCATACAATGTGGCCAAGACTAATGGGAGGCCAGAGGATGGGGCAACTTTTAAAAGCCAGCAAAGAACAACTAAAAAAAATGATAAAAAGAGAGGGAAGATAGATTATGAAAGTAAACGAGCACGAAATATAAAAACAGATAGTAAGAGTTTCTACAGGTACATAAAAAGGAAAAGAGTGGCTAAATTAAATGTTGGTCTCCCAGAGAATAAGACTGGGGAATTAATAATGGAGAACAGGGAAAAGGTAGAGACATTGAACAAGTATTTTGTATCGGTCTTCATGGTAGAAGACACTAAAAACATCCCAATAGTAGATAATCACAGAGCTATAGGGAGGGAGGAACTTAATACAATCACTATCACTAATGAAGTAGTACTCAATAAAATAATGGGACTAAAGGCAGACAAGTCCCCTGGACCTGATGGCTTGCATCCTAGGGTCTTAAAAGAAGTGGCTGCAGAGATAGTAGATGCATTGGTTGCAATCTACCAAAATTCCCTGGATTCTGGGGCAGTCCCAGCAGATTGGAAAACCGCAAATGTAACGCCCCAATTTGAAAAAGGAGGCAGACAAAAAGCAGGAAACTATAGATCAGTTAGCCTAACATCTGTCATTGGGAAAATGCTAGAGTCTATTATTAAGGAAACAATAGCAGGACATTTGGAAAAGCATAATTCAATCAAGCAGAGTCAGCATGGTTTTATGAAAGAGAAATCATGTTTGACAAATTTGCTGGAGTTCTTTGAGGATGTAACGAGCAGGGTGGATAAGGTGGAAACCAGTGGATGCGATGTATTTGGATTTCCAGAAGACATTCGATAAGGTGCCACATAAAAGGTTACTGCACAAGATAAATTCACCGGGTCGGAGGTAATGTATTAGCATGTATAAGAGGATTGGCTAACTAACAGAAAACAGAGAGTTGGGATAAATGGGTCATTTCCCGGTTGGCAAACCATAACTAGCGGGGTGCCGCAGGGATTGGTGCTGGGGCCTCAACTATTTACAATTTATATTAATGAGTTGGATGAAGGGACCGAGTGTAATGTAACCAAGTTTGTTATTGTGCAAGGTCCCTTGGGGAAGAGTGATCATAATATGGTAGAATTATTTATTAAGATGGAGAGTGACACAGTTAATTCACAGACTAGGGTCCTAAACTTAAGGAAAGGTAACTTTGATGGTATGAGATGTGAATTGGCTAGAATAGACTGGCGAGTGATACTTAAAGGGTTGACGTGTTGGTGGATAGGCAATGGCAAACATTTAAAGATCACATGGATGAACTTCAACAATTGTACATCCCTGTCTGGAGTAAAAATAAAACGGGGAAGGTGACTAACAAGGGAAATTAAGGATGGTGTTATATCCATGGAAATGGCATATAAATTGGCCAGAAAAAGCAGCAAATCTGAGGACTGGGAGAATTTTTTAATACAGCAGAGGAGGAAAAAGGGTTTAATTAGAAGGGGGAAAATAGAGTATGAGATGAAGCTTGCTGGCAACATAAAAACTGACTGCAAAAGCTTCCATAGATATGTGAAGAGAAAAACATTAGTGAAAACAAACGTAGATCCCTTGCAGTCAGATTTAGGTGAATTTATAATGAGCAACAAAGAAATGCGGACCAGTTAAACAAATACTTTGGTTCTGTCTTCACGAAGGAAGACACGAATAACCTTCCGGAAATACTAGGGGACCAAGGATCTTGTGGGAAGGAGGAACTGAAGGAAATCTTTTAGGTGGGAAATTGAGTTAGGGAAATTGATGGGATTGAAGGCCAATAAATCCCCAGGGTAGGATAGTCTGCATCCCAGTGTACTAAAGAAAGTAGCTCTAGAAATAGTGGATGCATTGGTGATCATTTTCCAACAGTCTATCGAATCTGGATCGGTTCCAATGTAACACCACTTTTTAAGAAAGGAGGGAGAGAGAAAACAGGTAATTATAGACTGGTTAGCCTGACATTAGTAATGGGGAAAATGTTGGAATCAATTATTAAAGATGAAATAGCAGCGCATATTCAAAGAAGTGATGGGATCGGTCCAAGTCAGCATGGATTTATGAAAGGGAAATCATGCTTGACAAATCTTCTAGAATTTTTTGAGGATGTAACTGGTAGAGTGGACAAGGGAGAACCAGTGGATGTGGTGTATTTGAACTTTCAAAAGGCTTTTGACAAGGTTCCACACAAGATATTGATATGAAAAATTAAAGCACATGGTATTGGGGGTAATGTACTGACGTGAATAGAGAACTGGTTGGCAGACAGGAAGCAGAGAGTCGGGATAAACGGGTCCTTTTCAGAATGGCAAGCAGTGACTAGTGGGGTGCCACAGGACTTAGTGCTGGGACCCCAGCTATTTACAATATACATTAATGATTTAGATGAAGGAATTCAGTGTAATATCTCCAAGTTTGCAGGTGACACTAAACTGGATGGCGGTGTGAGCTGTGAGGAGGATGCTAAGAGGCTGCCGGGTGAGCAGGGAGGTCTTATTGCAGTTGTACAAGGCCTTAGTGAGGCCTCACCTGGAATATTGTGTTCAGTTTTGGTCTCCTAATCTGAGGAAAGGCGTTCTTGCTATTGAGGGAGTGCAGCGAAGGTTCACCAGACTGATTCCCGGGATGGCAGGACTGGATCGACTGGGCCTGTATTCACTAGAGTTTAGAAGGATGTGAGGGGATCTCATAGAAACATGTAAAATTCTGACAGGACTGGACAGGTTAGATGCAGGAAGAATGTTCCCGATGTTGGGGAAGTCCAGAACCAGGGGACATAGTCTAAGGATAAGGGGTAAGCCATTTAGTACTGAGTTGAGGAGAAACTTCTTCACTCAGAGAGTTGTTAACCTATGGAATTCTCTACCGCAGAGAGCTGTTGATGCCAGTTCATTGGATATATTCAAGAGGGAGTTAGATATGGCCCTTACGGATAAAGGGATCAAGGGGTATGTAGAGAAAGCAGGAAAGGGTTACTGAGCTGAATGATCAGCCATGATCTTATTGAATGGTGGTGCAGGCTAGAAGGGCCGAATGGCCTACTCCTGAACCTATTTTCTATGTTTCTATGTAACATCCAGGTAGCTAAAGCTAACATGCTGATGATACAAAGATGGGTTGGAAAACAAATTGTGAAGAGGACACAAAAAATCTGCAAAGGTATATAGACAGGCTAAATGACTGGGCAAAAATTTGGTAGATGGAATATAATGTGGGAAAAATTGAGGTTATCCACTTCTGCAGAAAAAAATAGAAAAGCAAATTATAATTTAAATGAAGAAAAATTGCAAAGTGCTGAAGTACAGAGGGACCTAGGAGTTCTTGTGCATGAAACACAAAAAGTTAGTATGCAGGTACAGCAAGTAATCAGAAACGCAAATGGAATGTTGGCCTTTATTGCAAGGGGGATAGAGTATAAAAGCAGGGAAGTCCTGCTATAACTGTACAGGGTATTGGTGAGGCCACACCTGGAGTACTGCGTAGAATTTTGGTCTCCATATTTAAGGAAGGATATACTTGCATTGGAGGCTCTTCAGAGAAGGTTCACTAGTTTGATTCCGGAGATGACGGTTTGACTTATGAGGATAGGTTGAGTAGGTTAGGCCTATACACATTGGAGTTCAGAAGAATGAGAGGTGATCTATCAAAACTTATAAGATAATGAGGGAGCTCGACAAGGTGGATGAAGGGAGGATATTTCCACTCATAGGGGAAACTAAAACTGGATGATATAGGGTAAGATTTTACACTTTTGTGCTTATCGCCCAAAAATGAGCGTTATTTTCGGTGTTGATGGTAAAAATGGGTTTTCAGATCGCTGGCTTCTCATCAATTCTCAAAGCACCTCATCTCCATTTTTGAAATTGGGCATTACCGCGAGCGATATGAAATGGGCCGTAGCATTAAATATCACTGACCTTCTGCTGTATAGTGTCGCCGTGCTTAGCAACGGCATGGCAACGCTCAATTCCTGCGATTCAGGAGGTCAAGGTTCATCATGACATGCGAAGAAGAGGGGACAGAAAGAGAGGGAGCTGAGAAGGACTGAAGGCCTGTGTGGCTGTGGTGTGTGCTGGTCTGGCTGTTGTGGGAGGCACGAGGGAGATTCACCAGCAGCAAAAAGCCGACTAAGCACCAAGAACATAGTTGGCACCAAGTTTTTGTCCAACAAATAATATATAACATAGAAAGGATGATGGAGGCCCTGGAGCTGGTAGCCAGAAACACTGGTGGCAGAGGGCTCCCAGTGGTTCCCGAGCGTGGCACTGCACCCCAAGTTGCCGCACCCCATTGCCAACGACACGAGAGCCAGGAGCAACATCTTGCTTCTGGCTCAGAGTACGTTCCCACATTGGGAACGTTCTCTCCCATATTCATCCAAGCAGCAGGTCGGCATTCAGCCCCCTCCCACAATGAAGCATCGTCTGAGGAGCTCCTCGGCCAGGCGGCTTAGAGTCAGGAGGGGATGGGGAAGGGGTAGATGTGTGGAGGAGAAGCGGGGGGGGGGCAGGCGGAGAGTTGGTTTTTACAGAAATACTGATGATTTCAGACAACTGATCGGTTTAAATGTTTTTTATTTAACAAAACCTTGTTGTGCATTGGCTCAGATAGCTGCACCGTTACACGCTGGTGATTCCTTATCAAAGGGTATAATTACACTTAACTTCGATCAACTTAAACTTTAACTGTCACCAAGGTGATACCCACCATAGACATAGACATAGAAAATAGGTGCAGGAGTAGGCCATTCGGTGATCTTTACGACCAAAAAAAGCGTGCGGCGGTATTATTGAATCTCGGCATTAATACCGTGCAGAAACTAACGCTGGGCAATATTATAGGCATTAATTTCGCCCATTCTGATAATTCCGCCCCAAAAATGTGGGCAGGCAGTATTATTTTTTCCCGGCGTTAAGCATATGGGGAAAGTAACGGTTGGCGATAAGTTTCTGAAAAATGCCCGTCAGTTTCCACTTTGCGGCTAAATGGGCAATATCTGGTTGTTATACATTATTTCAGCGGTAAAATGGACATTAAGTGGGAGTTAAGCATGCAAAAAACAACGAAACTCTAGCCCAAGATCTCAGAATAAGGGGCCACCCATTTAAAATTGTGATGAGGAGGAATTTCTTCTCTCAGAGGGTTGTAAATCTATGGAATTCTCTGCTCCAGAGAGCTGTGAGGCTGGGTCATTGAATATATTTAAGGTGGAGATAGACAGATTGTTGAGCGATAAGGGAGTAAAGGGTTATGGGGAGCGGGCGGGAGAGTGGAGTTGAGTCCATGATCAGATCAGCCATGATCTTATTAAATGGCGGAGCAGGCTCGAGGGGCCGTAAGGCCTACTCCTGCTCCTATTTCTTATGTTCTTATTTTCTTATGTTCTTACGTAAAAGTAAGCTATATGTCTACTTTTACCAGACGTAAGAGTTTGAAGGACATTCTCTGGGTAAGGGTTGGGCAAATAGCCCAATCTTTGCCCCACGGATGCCCTTCCTGCGGGGATGCGTAGAATCTGTCTAAAGAAATTTTGACAGATCAGAAAAGCCGTTTCTCGGCCAATGTGCATCGCGCCCCGAGAACCGGCTTTTGCGAGGCCTCACCGGGTGCGTGCGCACATCGTACATGCCTGGAGAGGCCGCAATTTTCGGCCTATTAAAGCAGTGAGCCGCCCAATGTGAATCGCGTCCCTTGTACATAGCTCACTGATCTGGGAATGGTAAATCTGCCAGGTCTGCCGAATTTATAATGTCTGCGGTAACGTTGTTATGCTCGGAATAAATACACAGGACTATGTCGCAAGCTCAAACTGTTGTGACCTTGGTCTCTTTATTCAGACTCCAGAGTGAGGAAGCAGCAAGGTGAGTCACCTTTTATACCTGCTTGCCCCAGGGTGCACAGGTGACCCTTAGGTCTCCCACAGGTGTGCCCCCTGGTGGCATGTCTTACATTTGGGTAAGGTCTACATACATACATAACGTACATCGTACGGCGGAAGATGTGAAATTATTGGAAGTGAAACGAAGCAGCTGTTTATAGCTGGAGGCAAAATTTCTGTGCCACATACGGCAGGAAGCGGATTAAATACGGAAGCCTTCGAGGTTGATAATCCGACTGCAAGAAAAATGAGTGCAAACTTGCTTCTGGCTTTTCTTGACAGCAGCTCATGGTCCCTTCAATAGACAGTCAAAATGGCTGCCTCTCGACTTGAACCGCCCAAGTTTGGAGGGTGGGAGCAGGAACTGACAGGCAGATAATGGCTTCGGTTATGGTAACTGTGCCATCTGACCCCGATTAATATTTATTCATGAGGCTTACATTTGTTTCCTGGCTGGAGCTCCGGCGACCACTATTGAAGCTCTCACGAAAATCAGAAATAAACGCATTATTTTGGTTCTGCTGCTGTAAACGAGGCAACAGCCAAGGGTGCATTAACACACCAACCTACAAGCCCGGGGCCATAGCCAAATATGGCGGCACTGCCAGGGGGCAGTTTACTCGAAGGGCTGTACGTTCTGATAGGATTGCTTTTATTATTAATGCAGTGTGTAAAAGTTCAGTGAGCATCGAGAGGTGGGAGTTCGGGAGGCGAGCAGCCTACAAAAGGTTGGTAAGCAGTTTTTCATTTTCTTTTCTTTATCAGTAAGTAACATTTAGCATTGTTGTTGCCAAATTAAGTTTATGTAGGGGTTAAGTCATGGCAGGAGAACTCGGACACGTGTTACGCTCCTCCTGTACTATGTGGGAAGTCAGGGACGCTTCCGGTGTCACTGACAACTACATGTGCGGGAAGTGCATCCGCCTGCAGCTCCTGACGGACCGCATTGCGGCACTGGAGCTGAGGGTTGATGAACTCTGGAGCATCCACGATGCCGAGAATGATGTGAATAGCATGTTTTAGCGAATTGGTCTTACTGCAGGTAAAGGGTAAACAGCCATGTAGTAAATGGGTGACCAACAGGAAGAGCAGTGCAAGGAAGATAGTACAGGGGTCCCCTGCGGTCATCCCACTGCAAAACAGATACACCGCTTTGGGTACTGTTGAGGGGGATGACTCATCAGGGGAGGGCAGCAGCAGCCAAGTTCATGGCACCGTGGGTGGCTCTGCTGCACAGGAGGGCAGGGAAAAGAGTGGGAGAGCTATAGTGATAGGGGATTCGATTGTAAGGGGAATAGATAGGCGTTTCTGCAGCCGCAACCGAGACTCCAGGATGGTATGTTGCCTCCCTGGTGCAAGGGTCAAGGATGTCTCGGAGCAGGTGCAGGGCATTCTGAAAAGGGAGGGTGAACAGCCAGTTGTCGTGATGCATATAGGTACTAACGATATAGGTAAAAAATGGGATGAGGTCCAACGAGACGAATTTAGGGAGCTAGGAGCTAAATTAAAAAGTAGGACCTCAAAAGTAGTAATCTCAGGATTGCTACCATTGCCACGTGCTAGTCAGAGTAGGAATCGCAGGATAGCTCAGATGAATATGTGTCTTGAGGAGTGGTGCAAAAGGGAGGGATTCAAATTCCTGGGACATTGGAACCAGTTCTGGGGGAGGTGGGACCAGTACAAACTGGACGGTCTGCACCTAGGCAGGACTGGAACCAATGTCCTAGAGGTAGTGTTTGCTAGTGCTGTTGGGGAGGAGTTAAACTAACATGGCAGGGGGATGGGAACCTATGCAGGGAGACAGAGGGAAATAAAATGGAGGCAGAAGCAAAAGATAGAAAGGAGAATAGTAAAAGTGGAGGGCAGAGAAACCCAAGGCAAAAAACAAAAAGGACCACGTTACAGCAAATTTCTAAAGGGGCACAGTGTGTTAAAAAGACAAGCCTGAAGGCTCTGTGCCTCAATGCGAGGAGTATTCGGAATAAGGTGGACGAATTAACTGCGCAGACAGCAGTTAATGGACATGATGTAATTGGCATCACGGAGACATGGCTCCAGGGTGACCAAGGCTGCGAACTCAACATTCAAGGATATTCAGCATTTAGGAAGTGTAGGCAGAGAGGAAAAGGAGGCAGGTTGGCATTGCTGGTTAAAGAGGAAATTAATGCAATAGTAAGGAGGGACATTAGCCCAGTTGATGTGGAATCGGTATGGGTGGAGCTGCAGAATACCAAAGGGAAGAAAACGCTAGTGGGAGTTGTGTACAGACCACCAAACAGTAGTAGTGAGGTTGGGGACAGCATCAAACAAGAAATAAGGGATGTGTGCAATAAAGGTACAGCAGTTATCATGGGCAACTTTAATCTACATATTGATTGGGCTAACCAAACTGGTAGCAATGCGGTGGAGGAGGATTTCCTGGAGTGTATTAGGGATGGTTTTCTAGACCAATATGTCGAGGAACCAACTAGAGAGCTGGCCATCCTAGACTGGGTGATGTGTAATGAGAAGGTACTAATTAGCAATCTTGTTGTGCGAGGCCCCTTGGGGAAGAATGACCATAAGAAGGTAGAATTCTTTATTGAGATAGAGAGTGACACAGTTAATTCCAAAACTAGGGTCCTGAACTTAAGGAAAGGTAACTTCGATGGTATGAGGCGTGAATTGGCTAGAATAGACTGGCAAAGGATACTTAAAGGGTAGACAGTGGATAAACAATGGCAAACATTTAAAGATCACATGGATGAACTTCAGCAATTGTGCATCCCTGTCTGGAGTAAAAATAAAACGGGGAAGGTGGCTCAACCGTGGCTAACAAGGGAAATTAAGGATCATGTTAAAGCCAAGTAAGAGGCATATATATTGGCTAGAAAAAGCAACAAACCTGAGAACTGCATGAAATTTAGAATTCGACAGAGGAGGACAAAGGGTTTAATTAAGAGGGGGAAAATAGAGTATGAGAGGATGCTTGCAGGGAACATAAAACCTGACTGAAAAAGTTTCGATAAATATATGAAGAGAAAAAGAGTAGTGAAGACAAACGTAGGTCCCTTGCAGATGGATTCAGGTGAATTTATAATGGGAAACAAAGAAATGGCAGACCAATTGAACAAATACTTCAGTTCTGTCTTCACGAGAGAAGACATAAATAACCTTCCGAATATACGAGGGGACAGTGGGTCTAGTGACAAGGAGGAACTGAAGGATATCCTTATTAGGCGGGAAATTGTGTTAGTGAAATTGACGGGATTGAAGGCCGATAAATCCCCGGGGCCTGATAGTCTGCATCCCAGAGTACTGAAGGAAGTGGCCCTAGAAATAGTGGATGCATTGGTGATCATTTTCCAACAGACTATTGACTCTGGATCAGTTCCTATGGACTGGAGGGTAGCTAATGTAACACCACTTTTTAAAAAGGGAGGGAGCGAGAAAACGGGTAATTATAGATCGGTTAGCCTGACATCAGCAGTAGGGAAAATGTTGGAATCAATCATTAAGGATGAAATAGCAGCGCATTTGGAAAGCAGTGACAGAATCGTTCCAAGTCAGCATGGATTTATGGAAGGGAATCATGCTTGATGAATCTTCTGGAATTTTTTGAGGATGTAACTAGCAGAGTAGACAAGGTAGAACCAGTGGATGTGGTGTATTTGGACTTTCAAAAGGCTTTTGACAAGGTCCCACACAAGAGATTGGTGTGCAAAATCAAAGCGCATGGTATTGGGGTAATGTACTGATGTGGATGGAGAACTGGTTGGCAGACAGGAAGCAGAGAGTCGGGATAAACGGGTCCTTTTCAGAATGGCAGGCAGTGAGTCATTGAGTGCCGCAGGGCTCAGTGCTGGGACCCCAGCTCTTTACAATATACATTAACGATTTAGAGGAAGGGATTCAGTGTAATATCTCCAAGTTTGCAGGTGACACTAAACTGAGTGGCGGTGTGAGTTGTGAGGAGGACGCTAAGAGGCTGCAGGGTGACTTGGACAGGTTAGGTGAGTGGGCAAATGCATGGCAGATGCAGTATAATGTGGATAAATGTGAGGTTATCCATTTTGAGGCAAAAACATGAAAGCAGAATATTATCTGAATGGCGGCAGATTAGGAAAAGGGGAGGTGCAACGAGACCTGGTTCATCAGTCATTGAAAGTTGGCATGCAGGTACAGCAGGCAGTGAGGAAGGCAAATGGTATGCTGGCCTTCATAGCAAGGGGATTTGAGTATAGGAGCAGGGAGGTCTTACTGCAGTTATACAGGGCCTTAGTGAGGCCTCACCTGGAATATTGTGTTCAGTTTTGGTCTCCTAACCTGAGGAAGGACATTCTTGCTATTGAGGGAGTGCAGCGAAGGTTCACCAGACTGATTCCAGGGATGGCTGGACTGTCATATGAGGAGAGACTGGATCAACTGGGCCTTTATTCACTGGAGTTTAGAAGGATGAGAGGGGATCTCATAGAAACGTATAAGATTCTGATGGGACTGGACAGGTTCGATGCAGGAAGAATGTTGCCAAAGTTGGGTAAGTCCAGAACCAGGGGACATAGTCTTAGGATAAGGGGTAAGGCATTTAGGACTGAGATGAGGAGAAACTTCTTCATTCAGAGAGTTGTTAACCTGTGGAATTTCCTGCCGCAGAGAGTTGTTGATGTCAGTTCATTGGCTATATTCAAGAGGGAGTTAGATGTGGCCCTTACGGCTAAAGAGATCAAGGGGTATGGAGAGAAAGCAGGAAAGGGGTACTGAGGTGAATGATCAGCCTTGATCTTATTGAATGGTGGTGCAGGCTCGAAGGGCCGAATGGCCTACTCCTGCACCTATTTTCTATGTTTCTATGTTCTACAGGCCTATTTATTCATGCATTTTATGACACATTTGTGTTTTAATAGATTGGGATGGGGTGGGGGTGGGGGCAGGGTGGGGAGGTGAGGGGAAGAGGGGTTTCTGCGATGGGTGTGGAAGTGCCTGGAATAATTTTTCACCCAGGGGTACCAAGAATTCTTAATCAGGTTTTGAACATAGGGAGGTGTAAGTTATCCCTTTGCATTTATTCCTCCAGATGTTCCAAAGCACTTTGCAGCTACGTAAATTACTTTTGAAGTGTAGTCATTGTTTTATTGAAGGTGCACCCAGCAACCAATGAAATGAATGACCAGTTAATCTATTATTGTTGGTGTTGGCCAGAACACTGGGAGAAATCCTCTTCAAATAGTGCCATGAGATATTTTATATCCAGCCATGAGGATATCTCATCCAAAATGCAGTTTCTCCGACAATGCATTACTCCTTCCATACTGCACTGAAGTTTCAACTGAGATTACATGTCTCAAGACCAAGTAGTAGGGCTTGAAATTACAGATTTAGAGACAAGAGCTCTACTACTGAACCAAGCCATCTCAGTTACTTTTTGTCATTCAACGTGCTGCACATACTGTAGAAAAGTCAATCTAACGCAAGGAAAAAAACATATTGGGGGTGAAATTCGCAAAGCGCAAAATAACGCGCTCCACTTCCTTTCTGGGGTGCTAGCGGGGTGGACAGGTCGGAAGCAGGGCGCAGAGCAGCGCTACGCATTGGGCCATGCAGAGCTGCCCCGTAGGAGTGGCTCTTCCCATCATTAAAGGCAGTGGCCCAAACTACAAACTCTGCAGGCATGAAACAAGCCTCCTTTGACCCCCGGGGACAGCCGAGTGCTGGGCTGGCCAATCGCGGCACGCACCCCCCGTTCGAAGCACCAACAAGGCACAGAAGAAAGTCAGCAGATTTTTTTTCCCACAATTGCCGACACCTCCACTTGAAGGAGCGTCCCGCGAGCGGCCGGCTGTGAGGGTCACGTCCCCTGACGCTGTCATCGCCTGCCGTAGCTTCGACGGTGGGTGGGGGGGGTGACACCCAATTTTGGGTCCTTGGAGATAAAGGGGCGCTGTGTACGGTGATGATGTCGCCATCGTTGGCGCAGCTGAGCGGGGCGCTACGGATTACCGCCGCCGCTAAACCCCCGCGGAATTTAACGGTTGTCGTTAGCGGCACCGCGCTCGGGCGAAATATCATTTACACCCGTTTTAATGGGAGGTGCAAATGAGCCGAATTTCTACCGATTAGGATATATGATCCCGGAAGTAACTGAAATCCCATGATCCCTCTTCTGTACAGCTCTCCGAGCAGTCCTCAGCTCATTCCCTTCTGGATGAGGCTGTTTTAGTACAGGTATGACTCACCCTAATGTCAGCTTAGCTTAGTTAGTAGTAATCTCATCTCGTGTCAACAGCTGATATTTTCAAGCCCCACTCCAGGAGTTGAGCACCATTGGCCAAAAAATTCCGACGTCTCAGCCCCGTCCGAAGTTTCTACGGACCCGGGAAGGCGTTGGAAAAGCCAATTTTCAGCACAAAATGCACATGTGCTGAAAACCGACTTTTCCGAACTCTCAAGCTGGAGCTCGACAGATTCTAGACAGATCGGGAGCGAGGATATTTGCACGGGCAAGATTGCAGAATTTACTCATATCTTGCCCAGCAAATGTCCTCAAAAATCTTGCGCTTGAGAAAGCAGGTACAGAGCCTACTGGTACAGGTGCAAATGTTTAAAAGCACTCAAACACAATAAAATTAAATAAAATAATCACATTGTATTGTTAAAAACTCTGCCCACTAAGGTAGGTTTACTTTTAACCCGAATTACAAAACTTTATGAAAAAAATCGGAAATATATTGATCTTTTCGAAGGTATTTATTAACTTTAATTTCAATTAATTTTAATTATGTGAGGTCTGTTTTTTATTTTTTATTAATGTGTGTTTTTTCCCCATTTATAGCACTGAGAACTGGTAGTTATGCGAGTCGAAATGCTATTAATGGGAACCTGTGGAATACTGTATCTGATTGGCTCAGCAGTCACATGTGACTGCATCTTCCGGGTGGGAACCCGCCGGATGGGAGCGCGCTTCACAGCGCAGGAAGAGAAGGAAGGCTTCCCCACCGGAATCTCATGCTCCTCCGGACCACCAGGTACTTTCGTAAAAAATCTCCAGCGAGGAGGCAATTCCCGCAGGAAGACCCCCAGAGGGATTTCTTGCCCAATATCTCGGATGTTAATTTATCATCCTTGAAGGCTTGTGGGAGAAGAAAAATCATCTGTAACCTGTCTGAAGGAATTCCTCGGGGGGATGGGACTGAATTCCAACAGGAAAAACCATCAAACAAAAGGAGAGGCATGTTGAAGGACACGCGAGATGGCCAATCAGCGGAATGGTCAGTTTATCTCGGGCCAAACAAAACTGGACATTTGGCTGTTACCCGGGATCAGTTTGTTTTAGGGGGTATAAAAACTTCAAACAAAGGAATTTACTTTGTCTAGAACTTGGAACAGGACACCGGAAGGAAATGTTGGAAGATGGCCATCAAACACGTGGAAGGGAACGTTAGTAAGGTATATTCAGATGAACTGATCACACGTTGAATTGTACTGAGCTAGTTTGAGCATAGTTATTGCCCAAGAGGCAGAACCAGCTAATGTAGGAGTAATTGTAGTAACTGGGAAAATTGGGGACTGTAAACAGTTGGATATATACATTGGGGGAAGCATTGTGCATAACCAGTTAAGGTAGGTCTTAATTGTACGTAACTGGGGGAATAGGGTAACTGTAAACAGTTGGATATATTCATTGCAAGAGGAATTGTGCATAACCAGTTAATGTAGGAGCATATAAATTGTGAAGTTTAAGGTTGTTTTTAATTGTACGTAACTGGGGGTATTGGGGCATAAGAAATTGCAAAATGTGAATCAAAAATTGGTAAGCTGGAGGTTTTGTAGTTTTGGTTTTTGTTTTTAAATCTCTGTGCGGTAGGGTTGAACTCGGAACTTAGTTATTTTTAAACAATTTTTTAATAAAAGTCCGTTGTATTGGAAAATCTCAGTGTTCTTATAAATCTTGATGTCCGAAACCCATGGAAAAAAGTTCTACATCCTGCACTATCTTTCTGATCAGATGCTAAAATGAGGCTCCAGTTGCTTGTTCTATAGTACGGGTGAAGCAAAAAAAATCCAGTGGCATTATTGACAAAACATCAGAGCGTTCTCCTGCTGTTCTGCCCAACATTTCTTCTTCGACCAACGATATCAAAGAGAAGGATTTCAAGTGATTATTCATCTCATCTATTTGTGAAATCCCCTGGTGCGTAAATTGGCTACAGGACTTGTCCACATAACAACAGTGTCTACACTTCAAAAGATAATTGGTTGTTTATGAAGCCCGAAGGTGCTCTATTAATAAAAGGTCTATCATTCCACTAGTTTGGGGCATGAGTGGGGAGAAATGTGAGGAGACTTCGGTAACGATGTTGCTCAGGGACATGAGAAGAAAGGTAAAAGACATGTACGGGGACATTTTCATCTTCAATACATCCGCCACAGGGCTTCCTGTTTGAATCGAGAATTCACAGGTTCTCTATCCATTAGAGTTAAGGTGTGTGCCCGACTTCTCTACTGTCAAGCTTTGTAAAAAATTACCCCAGTCTTGGCTTTGTTCTGAGACAGACTTTATCAAAATTCTGATAAAAGTCTAACAATATCACATTGCGTTCCATTTGATCTTCTGAGACAAAAAATAAAAAATCAGAAGTGATTGATACCATCCCCTTTGGTGTTCAAGAGGGGGAAAAAAATCTATAACTCTCTCTTCCCACCGACAAAAGAGTGTGTAATTGTTTTTTTCACGTGAAATGACACAAGCGAGGAGAGGCCAATAACACCTGGTTGAATTCTTATACACTTTCAGTCTCCGGTTCAGAACAAAATCTCTAATGTTTGATGATATGTCTTGAGCCTTTTATAACAAGATGTCCTGTGGATACATTGAAAAAGCTGGAAGATGTGACACAGAAGATGAATTAAGTTCAAAGGCTGGTGGATTAAAGCAAAATATATTTTGCTGTGAGGGAAGAGATTTTAAAACATTTCCAAAATGAAGCATATTGAATTTGTGTGAGGCCTGTCATTTTATGGATGCTGTGAACGACTCCATCTAAGCATGAACTTGGCAGTGGTTTGGAGGAGAATGACTGCACTGGTTTTATAAAGTGAGTGATACATCATAAGAGACTGGATATACCTTGATAGAAATTGCACGGAAGAAAATTAAGAGAAAGTGAAAAAATGAGACAACACACATGTATGTTGCATGAGAGTTAATTGCCAACGGGTTCAATTATTAGGGCTAATTTTCCTGGGTACAGTATCAAGAATGCTTGAATGGGAAGCACAGCTATAAACAGATATATGGGCAGAGACCAGTAATGCCAGTATTCTGCCTGCATTAAACTGTCTATTAACTTTCTGTCCTTAGGTAAGAAGGCTCTGGCAGCACTGTCTTGAAGGAGGTGCCAGCACTAATGTTTGTTAGTTTTGTGGCAATTATGATGTCATAATGACCCGTGTGATATGAATTCCTGTCACAGCATGGGCTACAGGTCGTGTGCTAATTTCCCACATAAAAGAGCTTTTTGAGCACAGTGAGCTGCGAGTCAGCATGAATTCTGAGGTACAAGGGGCCAGAATTTACGGTGGATATGATGGCGTACTCTCAAAGTACGCCACCATACCGCCTTTATAAACATAGAAATTTACAGCGCAGAAGGAGGCCATTTCGGCCCATCGTGTCCACGCCGGCCGACAAAGAGCCGCATGGCCCTCGGTCAGCAGCCCTGAGGTTACATATAAACCTGTGAACAATGAACAATGGCAGAAAGGTAAACAGCACCCGGCCCAACCAGTCCGCCCCACACAACTGCGACACCCCTTGCACCGTAACATTCTACACTCCACCCCAACCGGAGCCATGTGATCTCCTGGGAGAGGCAAAAAACCAGGTAAAAACCCAGGCCAATTGGGGAAAAAATTCGAAATAGACCGCAATTCAAGCGCATGCGCTAAATCCCAAACTTGCGTTCTGTCAAGTTATGCCTTGACAGATCATCCGCTCAGCCTTGGAAATCCCAATTGCTGGTGCAGAGTTGGATTCATTGGCCAACAACAACCCAGCAATTACATACAAAAATGTTACGGCTGATGCAAACAGACACAGGGCCCGTTTGCATCAGTGCAAGGGATACGTCAAAAGATCCAAAGCAATGCTCGACATATATTTTGTTTATTAGCTCACATAAAAGTGAAATTGGAATAGTACCACAGCTGGAAGCACCTGAGCTCCGTTTGAATAATTTAGCCGTGAGCTTCGCAGAATTATTAAGAACTTTTTTTGTTAATTAGTTTTTGTCATGTATCTTACATTATTATATATAACTGTATCCGAACATGCTATACATGACTGTAATAAGATATGAACTGTAACCATCAGCATACCTTACCACCAGGGGTGCACTTGCAGGAGACACTGGGATACCTGCCCCAGACAGGTATATAAGGACAGGTCTCAGGCAAGTGCAGCATTCCAGAGCTATGAAATAAAGGTGCAGGTCCAGAGTGACCTTGACTTCACTACATGCCTCGTGTGGATCTGTACTGAGGGTACAGGACTTTACAGTTTTGTCGACACATTTTAATGAAATCCTGTTGTTGAAGCTTGGGGCATGTCATTTCACTGTTTATTTTTGTGGGGCAACCTAAATTAAACTAATACTAAATCCCAACTAAAGAACAAAATGTTAAACCTAACTATGGGTATTTATATCTTATTACCTGATATTCAAGCTTTTAGAGTCACCTTGTGGTACTGTGGCTGTTCTGTAAGTGAACTCAGCAGGTCAACTGCCAGTCTGTACCCTCCTTTCTCCTGGAAGCCTGATGCTGGCTCCCACATATCTGTCTAGATATCTGTCGGGGCCCAGACGAGCCAAGGGCCCAGGAGTAGCACGGCCCAGCCCACACTGCGATATGTGTGCACACTAGGTCCGTGCAGCAGAGCAGGTCTCCAGTCATCTTGGTTAACCCTTGCCACTGGACCAAGACCTAGCTCTGTCAAGCCCGTGTGGTGGCTGGTGTGCAACGGTCACCACACATTAAAAAAATTCCACGCACAGGCATCTTCGACCCCTGGAGTTCAGAACTGGAATATTGGGTCCTTCATTGAAACATCTGCGAACTCATGTGGAAGCAAGTCATCCTCGTTCGAGCGACCGCCTATGATGGTCTGTCGAGAAGAAACTCAGCGCTTGCACTGATTGGAGCAACAGGCTCATGTGATCCCTGCTACACTTCTGCACATTGGGACCTGTGGACCATTATGCTGCTCGTGTTCTCAGCGCCAAATAGCAAGTTTCTGAAGGAGCGTCGTATTCTATTCAGATGTCAGCCGTGTAACATATGCACCTGTGAGTATGCTCACAGGTTTGTGCTGTTGAATTGGGAGTGGCTTAGTCAGTCACATGATGTTCACAGGACTCAATAAAACCCCAACCAGTTGGGTTCAGGGCAGGTGGTTGTGAGCCTGGTGGATGAACTGGTAATATGTAGTGAGATTGTTAAACCAACCAGTTCTGAATAGCAATTGGGTAGAAATTCCAACGTTCCGGGCCCGTACGAAGTTTCTACGGACCCGGGAAGGAATCGGAAAAGCGGGTTATCAACGCGCAATGCGCATGTGCTGAAAACAAGCTTTTCCGATCTGTCAAGCTGGAGCTCGACAGGTCCTACACATGTTGGGAGCGAAGACATTTGCAAGGGCAAGATTGCAGGATTTACCCCTATATTGCCCGGCAAATGTCCTCAAAAAATCTTGCGCCTGAAAAAGCTGGTGCATAGCCTACTGTTACAGGCATAAGAGTTTAAAACACACAAAAACATATTAAAATAAAGTTATTAAAACATATTTTATTGTTAAAAGCCATCCCCACTACGGTAAGTTTATTTTAAGGCATAATTAAAAAAACTTTAAAAATTGGAAAAATCTTTTTTTTGTTACATGAATAACTTTAATTTAAATAAATCTTAACTATATAGTGTATTTTTATATTTTTTTTAGTGCTTGGGTGTTTGAGGGGATTTCTCATTCATAATAATGAGAGCTCCAACATACGGAGTTCCCATTATTATGAATGAGAAAATACTGTACCTTGATTGGCTGCCCAGAGCCATGTGACTCCAGCTCCAGCTTACGGATGTTCCTACGAGCACGCGCTGCGACGCGCGGGGAGGGAATGCCTGTGGACCGGGATCTCGAACGGGTGCAGCAGCTTCAGGTAGATGCACATTTTTTCTCTAAAATCTAGTCGAACGCCCGCGGGAAGGAGAAAGCAGGATTTCTGGATGCATGTGTTGCGATGAATTCTTTAGCCAAGAACCCATGAAGCAGATACATTACAGGCGGCATACTCCGTAGGTATGCCTCCAACTGCAAAATCTGCCCCAGGAACTTTAGCTGCTGCAAAATCTTTACTGCTTTGTTCCGGTTCTAGATCTCAAAGGGATAGTATCGCTCATAAATTATAGATGCAAAAGGCAATTGAATAAATGGTTTATAGAATCATCGAAACTTGTAGTACTGAAGCAGGCCATGTGGCCCCTCATACCTGTGCTGGCTGTTTGACATCCGCTTTATGTCTGCAACCCTGTAATTGCCTCAAGCTCAAGTACCTGTCCAACTCCCATTTAATATTATTAATAGAATCAGCTTCCACCACCTATTCAGGTAGGACGTATCAGATCCCGACAACTCAGTGAAAAAATCTTCTCCTTTCTGCACTAGATCTTTTGTCAATGATTTTAAATGCGTGACCTCTGGTTATTGACCCATCTGCCAGAGGGATTAGTATTTCTCTATGACTCTATCAAAACCTCTCATTCTGAAAACCTCTACATGGTCACCTAATAACCTTTTCTGTGTCCAACCTCCCCTCATAACTGAAATACTTAAAGAGGAAACATTGAATGGAGGCGCAGTTTATAGAGTGGGGAGGGAGTGGCCCTGGGAGTCCTCAACATTGACTCCAGTCCTCATGAAGACTCATGGCATCAGTTCAAATATGGGCAAGGAAACCTCCTGCTGATTACCACCTAAAGCCCTCCCTCAGCTGATGAATCAGTACTCCTTCATGTTTAACACCACTTGGAAGAAGCACAGAGGGTAGCGAGGGCAGAGAATGGACTCTGGGTGGGGAAATTCAATATCCATCATCAAGAGTGGCTCGGTAGCATCATTACTGACTGAGTGGTCCAGTCCTGAAAGTTACAACTACCAGACTGGACCTGCGGCAGGTGGTGAGAGAACCAACACGAAGGAAAAACCTACTTGACCGCGTCCTCACCAATCTACCGGTCGTAGATCCATCTGTCCATGACAGCATTGGTAGCAGTGACCAGCGAACAGTTCTTGTGCAGACAAAATCCCGTCTTCACACTGAGGACACCCTCCATCGTATTGTGTGGCACTATCTCCGTGCTAAATGGGATACATTCAGAACAGATCCACAAGCTTAAAACTGTATATCCATGATGCTCTGTGGGCCATCAGCAGCAGCAGAATTGTATTCCACCACAATTTGTAACGTCATGGCCTGGCACATCCCTCACTTTACCATTACCATCAAGCCAGGGGACCAAATCTGGTTCAATGAGGAGTGCAGAAGAGCGTGCCAGGAGCAACATCAGGCGAACCTAACAATTGGTGCCAACTTGGAAAGCTGCAACACAGGACTACATGCATGCTAAACAGCGGAAGCAGCATGCTATAGACAGGGCTAAGCAATCTAACAATCTACAGATCAGATCAAAACTCTGCAGTCCTGCCACATCCAGTCATGAGTGGTGGTGGACAATTAAACAACTTACAGGAGGAGGAGTCTCCATGAATATCCCCATCCACAATGATGGCGGAGCCCAGCACGTGAGTGCAGCATTTGCAACCATCTTCAGCCAATTCGATTCACTCCATGTAATATCAAGAAACGGCTGAGCGCACTGGATACAGCAAAGTCTATGGGCCCCGACAACATTCCGGCTGTCGTGCTGAAGACTTGTGCTCCAGAACTAGCCGAGGCTCTAGCCAAGCTGTTCCAGTACAGCTACAACACCGGCATCTATCCGGCAATGTGGAAAACTGTCCAGATATATCCTGTCCTCCAAAAGCAGGACAAATCCAATCTGGCCAATTACCGCCCTATCAGTCTATTCTCAATCATCAGTAAAATGATGGAAGGTGTCATCGACAGTGCTATCAAGCAGCACTTACCAATAACCTGCTCACCGATGCTCAGTTTGGGTTCCACCAGGACTACTCGGTTCCACACCTCATTACAACATTGGCCCAAACATGGACAAAAGAGCTGACTTCCAGAGGTGAGGTGAGAGTGACTGCCCTTGACATCAAGGCAGCATTTGACCGAGTGTGGCATCAAGGAGCCCGAGTAAAACTGAAGTCAATGGGAATCAGGGGGAAAACTCTCCACTGGCTGGAGTCATACCCAGCACAAAGGAAGATGGTTGTGGTTGTTGGAGGTCAATCATTTCAGCCCCAGGACTTCGCTGCAAGAGTTCCTCACGGCAGTGTCCTAGGCCCAACCATCTTCAGCTGCTTCATCATTGATCTGCCCTCCATCATAAGGTCTGAAGTGCGATGTTCGCTGATCACAGCACAGTGTTCAGTTCCATTCACAACTCCTCAGATAATGAAGCAGTCCGTGCCCGCATGCAGCAAGACCTGGACAACATTCAGGCTTGGGCCGATAAGTGGCAAGTAACATTCGCACCACACAAGTGCCAGGCAATGACTATCGCCAACAGGAAATATTCTAAGCACTGCTTCTTGACATTCAATATTATTACCATCGCTGAATCCCCCACTATCAACATCCTGGGGGTTACCATTGACCAGAGCCTTAACATGACCAGCCACAAAAATACTGTGGCTACAAGAGTAGGTCAGAGGCTGGGTATTCTGCGGCGAGTGTCTCACTTCCTGACTCCTCAAAGCCTTTCCACCATCTACAAGGCACAAGTCAGGTGTGTGATGGAATACTCTCCACTTGCCTGGATGAGTGCAGCTCCAACAACACTCAAGGAGCTCGACACCGTCCAGGACAAAGCAGCCCGCTTGATTGGCACCCAAATTATCACCTTAAACATTCACTCCCTCCACCACCAGCGCAGTGTGTACCATCTACAAGATGCACTGCAGCAACTTGCCAAGGCTTCTTCGGCAGCACCTCTCAAACCCACAATCGCTACCGCCTAGAAGGATGAGGGTAGCAGGCGCATGGGAACTCCACCACCTCCAATTTCCCCTCCAAGTCACACACCGTCCTGACTTGAAAATATGGCGTCGTTCCTTCATCTTCGCTGGGTCAATATCCTGGGACTCCCTCCCCATCAGGACTGTGGGAGCACCTTTACGGCACGGATGGCAGAGTTTCAAGCAGATGGCTCACCACCACTTTTTCATTGGTTACAGGAGAGGCATTTATTGCCCTTCCCTAGTTGCCATTCTATAATTCTACAAATTTGCACGGCCACGGAAAAAGGCAGGGGAGTGGGACCAGCTGAGCATTGGGATGGGTTTGATGGGCCGAATGGTTATAGCACAGAACAAGGCCATTCTATGATTTTATGATTACCAGTGACATCATCATCCCATGAATGACTAAAAAAACAAGCTCAGGCAATCAGAATTTACAGTCCTGAACTTTAGTGAGTAACAATGGTTACAACAACAACAACAATGACAATTCGTGTTTAGTAAAGTGCATTTAACCAAGTAAAACGTCCCAAGGTGCTTCACAGCAGCATCATCAACCAAAATTGGACATCACGGCACATAAGGAGATATTACAGCAGAAAAGAACTAGGTTTTAAAGAGAGTCTTCAAGGTCAAAAGATAGGTACGTCAATCACAAATGAGGCCATCGCTCATATTGTATCGCTCTCGACCCACATCCCTCTTCCGCCTATCCATATATGTCCACCCCTGGAAAAAACTCTCCCAACTTACTTACAACTGCACTTATGAAATCCCCACTGTCCATCCTTTGGCCCTGCATTCACCATGACATTGCTCCAGTTACCGAGCTGCTCAATCACACCCTCATCAACACCTTTGACGCCCGAGTCCCGATTAAAACCATTACTCCCACTCACCCTGGCGGTTCCCCTGGTGTGGCCCTAAACTCCGCTCCCTTAGGTCCAAAGGCCACAGGATTGAACAGATATGGCGGACAACTGGTTTACATAAGAACATAAGAAATAGGAACAGGAATAGGCCATACGACCCCTCGGGCCTGCTCTTCCATTCAATAAGATCATGGCTGATCCAATCATGGACTCAGGTCCACTTCCCTGCCCGCTCCCCATAACCCCTTATTCCTTTATCGCTTAAGAAACTGTCTACCTCTATCTAAAATGTATTCAATGTCCCAGCCCCCACAGCTCTCTGAGGCAGTGAATTCCACAGATTTACAACCCTCTGAGAGAAGAAATTCCTCCTCAACTCAGTTTTAAATGGGTGGCCCATTATTCTAAGATCATGCCCTCTAGTTCTAGTCTCCACCATCAGTGGAAACATCCTCTCTGCATCCACATTGTCAAGCCCCCTCATAATCTTAATGATTTCGATAAGATCACCTCTCATTCTTCTGAATTCCTCAACCTTTCCTCATAAGTCAACCCCCTCATCTCTGGAATCAACCTAGTGAATCTAAGTTCATCGCCAGATCTGGCTGTACCACATAAAGCATTATCGGTTCCTGCTCTTATCTTCCAAAACTGCTCACTTTAGCAGGATCATTCTGGAATGCAAATGTAAGCCCGACTTCTTTTCTCTACTGAAAACCAACTTCTTAACCCCCTCCCCCCTGTCTCCTCCATGCTCGCCTCCAACAACGTGTGAGGAGATCATGGACTTCTTTATCTCTGAGATTGAGACCATCATTTCAGCTGCCTCTGCCACTTCCCTTCCTTCCCCTATCCCACCGGGCCAAACGTCCTCTAAGCCCTAGCCCTGAACTCACATCTTCATCCAGTTTCTCTCCGATCTCCCCTCATCTCTTGTCCAAGCTGAGCTTGTCAATGAGACCCACTTCCTGCTCCCTTGAACCTATTCCCACCAAACTGCTGACCACCAAACTTATTTTTCTGGCTCCCATTTTAGCTGTTGTTATTAATGGTTCTCTCTCCTCAGGTACTGTCCCCTTCTCCTACAAATCCGCCGTCATCACCACTTTCCTCAAAAAAAAACAACCCATGACCCTCCATTCTTATCTATCTAATTGTAGCCAGAGAATCACCTCCAACAGCTTCTCTTCCCGTTTCCACAGCTTTACCTCTGGCATACCCCAAGGATCTATCCTTGGCCCCCTCCTATTTCTCATCTACATGCTGCCCCTTGGTGATATCATCCGGAAACACAATGTCAGTTTCCACATGTACACTGACGACACCCAGCTCTACCTCACCACCACTTCTCTCGACCCCTCCACGGTCTCTAAATTGTCAGACTGCTTGTCCGACGTCCAGTACTGGATGAGCAGAAATTTCCTCCAGTAAAATATTGCCAAGACCGAACCCATTGCTTTCGGGGTCCCCGCCACAAACTGCGTTCCCTAGCCACCAACACCATCCCTCTCCCTAACGTCTGTCTGGGGCTGAATCACAATGTTCACAACCTTTGGTGATATATTTCAACATGAAAGGAGCTTCCGACCACATATCCGTGGCATCACTAATTGTATTGTCCCTGGATGCTGGGAGAAGAAAGCACATCTCCTTGAAAACACATCAACTTGCTGGCTTGCCCAAGGTGCATGGCATGATTGATGGGACACATGACTGATGTGCGTTTCTGGGCTCCCAGAAGGAGGAGTGCTACTTCATTAGTGTCCAGCCAGTGTGTGATTCACTGGCATACAACTGAGCAGGTGGACTCCATGTTCTCTGGCAGCATGCCCAATGCCTTCAACCTCAGACAATTTATCATTCCATCGTTGTTTGATGAAGGGCAAGGGTGAAATGGCTGGCTGAAAACTCGGGTACCTGCAGGCCCCATAGGATCATAGAATAGTAACAGCACAGAAGGCAACCATTCAGCCCATCGAGCCATGCTGGCTCTCGGTAAGAGCACCTCAGCCAGTCCAACTCCCCTGTCCTTTCCCCATAGCCATGCACATGTTTTTTCTTTCAGGTACTTATCTAACTCCCTTTCGAAAGCAGCGATTGAGTCTGCCTCCACCACCCTCTCAGGCAGCGCATTCCAGATCCTAACCACGCGCTGCGTAAAAAAGTTTTTCCTCATGTCGTCTTTGGTTCTTTTCCAATCACCTTAAATCTGTGTCCTCAGGTCCTCGACCCTTCCACCAATGGGAACAGTTTCTCTCTATCTACTCATGATTTTGAACACCTTGATCAAATCTCCTCTCAACCTTCTCTGCTCCAAGGAGAACAACCCCAGCTTCTCCAGTCTATCCCGTAACTGAAGTCCCTCATCCCTGGAACCATTCTCGTCAATTTTTCTGCACCCTCCCTAATGCCTTCAGATCCTTCGGCGCCCAGAATTGGACACAATATTCCAGTTGAGGCCGAATCAAGTTCATCATAATTTCCACACTTCTTTACTCTAATTATATTTATGAAGCCCATGCTCCCTTAAAACAGCTTTCACAACCTGTCCTGCCACCTTCAGTGATTTGTGCACAATACCCCCAGGTCTCTCTGTTCATGCACCCCCTTTAGGATTGTACCCTTTAGTCTATATTTCCTCTCCTCATTCTTTCTACCAAAATGTATCCCATCACACTTTTCTGAATTACATTTCATCTGCCACGTGTCCGTTCATTCCACCAGCCTGTCTATGTCCTCTTGAAGCCTACCACTATCCTCCTCACTGTTCACTATACTTCCAAGTTTTGAGTCATCTGCAAATTTTGAAATTGTGCCCTGTACATCCACGTCCAAGTCATTAATATATACCAAGAAAGCAGTGGTCCTGGTACTGACCTCTGGGGAACACCACTGTATACCTTCCTCCAGTCCAAAAAACAACCGTTCACCACTACTCTCTGTTTTCTGTCACTTAGCCAATTCTGTATCCATGCTGCCACTGTCCCTTTTATTCTATTGTAAGCCTAATATGTGGCATTTTGTCAAACGCCTTTTAGAAATCCATGTACACCACATCAATCGCATTGCCCTCATCAACCCTCTCTGTTACCTCATCAAAAAACCCAATCAAGTTGGTTAAACACGATTTGCCTTTAACAAATCTGTGCTGGCTTTCCTTAATTAATCCACACTTGTTTCTAAAAGCTTCCCCACTACCGAGGTTAAACTGAACGGCCTGCAGTTGCTGGGTTTATCTTTACACGCTTTTTGAACAAGGGTGCAACATTACAATTCTCCATCCCTCTGAGACCACCCCTGTTTCTAAGGAGGATTGGAAGATTATGGCCAATACCTCCGCGATTTCTTCCTTCACTTCCCTCAGTGTCCTAGGATGCATCCCATCTGGTCCTGGTGACTTATCTATTTCAAATACAGCCAGCCTTTCTAGTATCACATCTTTAGCAATTCTTATCCCATCCAGTATCGCTACTACCCCCTCCTTTACTATGTCTGTGGCAGCAGCATCTTCCTTGGTGAAGACAGATGCAAAATACTCATTTAGTCCCTCTGCCTTCATGTGCAAGTCTCTTTTTTTGGTCCCTAATTGGCCCCATTCCTCTGATTACTACCCCTTTATATGACTAGAGTAGACTTTTGGATTTCCTTTTATGTTAGCTGCCATTCTATTCTCATACACTCTCATTTTCTTTTTCACTTCCCCACTGAACTTTGCATGTAATGAAGCACAGCAGAAATATAATGAAACTCATGTTTCTTCCAGAGTGTCCAATAAAAATACGATTGGCATTCTGAAGTAGAGATTTTGATCATTCTGGAGGTGTGCTGCAGTATAGTCCAGGGAAGATATCCTGGATCATAGTGGTTTTCTGTATTCTTCTGAACCTAGCCATTGAAAGTGTTATGTATGGAGAAAGAGTCAGACTGAACACTAAGCTCAAAGTAAAGTGTGACCTTAGTCTTTTATTGCAGGTCTCCAGAGTGCCTCTCCAACCTGTGAAGCCTCCCTAAATACCTGTGCTCCCAAGGGATTGTGGGATCTCTTTGGACTCTAGGGGATGAGCCCTCTGCTGGCTGTACAGAATAAATACAAATTTACATATATAAACAACATTCCCCTGCAAAGTCAATAGTGTAACTATTTACAATGTGAGTCGATCTGGGGCCCTTCTTGCCCTGGTTGATCATCTCGGTGTGAAAGCTGGTGTTGTTGAATCATTTGTTGGGCCCTCGCTGGGCTGCTGTGCAGCTGGCCTTGCTGGGTTGCCTGGTCTGTTGGGCCCTGCTGGGCTGCTGTGGATGATGGGTTCTGCTTCGTGGTCAACCGTTGTGCCGGTCGCCACTGGTGTGTGTGTTGGGGATCAAAAAAGGTAGGGTCCAAGGTGGGTTGCTCAGGATAGTCCGTGAGTCTGACTTTGATTTGATCCAAGTGTTTCCAGTGAATGAGTCCATTTGAAAGTTTTAACCGAAACACCCTGCTCCCCTCTTTGGCCACGACAGTGCCGGGAAGCCACTTGGGACCTTGTCCATAATTTAATACTAATACAGGATCATTGATTTCAATCTCAGCGCAAATGTGTCATGTAACATGGTAGCACTTTGTTGAAGCCATCTGCTCTCTACCTGTTCATGTAGATCAGGGTGAACTAACGAGAGCCTTGTCTTAAGTGCTCTTTTCATGAGCAGTCAAGCAGGTGGGATCCCAGTGAGTGAGTGGGGTCTCATGCAGTAGCTAAGCAGGGCTCGGGATAGGCGACTCTGCAGTGAGCCTTCAGTTACCCTCTTCAAGCTTTGTTTGATGGTTTGCACTGCTCTCTCTACCCGACCATTGGACGTTGGTTTAAACGGGGCAGATGTGACATGTTTGATCCCGTTACGGGTCACGAATTCTTTGAACTCAGCACTGGTAAAACATGGCCTGCTGTCGCTCATCAGGACATCTGGTCGGCCATGTGTGGCAAACATAGCCCGCAGGCTTTCAGTATTGGCAGCAGACGTGCTAGCCGACATTATCTCACATTCAATCCACTTGGAGTATGCGTCTACAACCACAAGGAACATTTTACCCAAGAACGGGCCTGCATAGTCGACGTGTACCCCATACGACGGTTTGGAGGGCCAAGACCATAATCTTAGAGGCGCCTCCCTGGGTGCATTGCTTAACTGCGAGCATGTATTACATCTGTGAACGCAGGACTCTCAGTCCGCATCGATACCGGGTCACCACACGTGGGATCTGGCTATCGCTTTCATCATTACGATGCCTGGGTGGGTACTGTGAAGGTCATTGATGAAGGTGTCTCTGTCCTTCTTGGGGACCACTACTCGATTGCCCCACAGAAGGCAGTCTGCCTGTATAGACATTTCATCTTTGCGCCGCTGGAACGGCTTTATCTCTTCCTGCATTTCCACTGGGATACTGGACCAGCTCCGGTGAAGCACACAACTTTTGACTAGAGATAATAAGGGGTCCTGGCTTGTCCAGGTTTTGATCTGCCGGGCAGTGACGGGTGATTGCTCACTCTAAAATGCTTCCATAACCATGACTAGATCTGCAGGCTGCACCATTTTCACCCCTGTGGTGGGCAATGGCAGCCTATTGAGAGCATCGGCGCAATTTTCTGTGCCTGGCCTGTGGCGGATGGCGTAGTTGTATGCGGTCAACATGAACGCCCATCTCTGGATGCATTGGTATTTATCCTTTACTCTTGGAAGACAGGGATATAAGTGGCTTATGGTCAGTTTCCAATTCTAATTTTAGCCGAAACAAGTATAGATGCATTTTCTTTACCCCATAGACACACGCGAACGGTTCTTTCTCAATCATGCTGTAGGCTCTCTCAGCCTTAGACAGACTCCTGGATGCATAAGCAACCAGTTGCAGTTTCCAGAAATCATTAGCTTGTTGCAATACACACCCGATGCCATATGACGACGCATCACATGCTAGTACCAAACGTTTACATGGATCATACAACACAAGCAATTTGTTTGAGCATAACAATTTTTTCACTTTTACAAAAGGCATTTTCTTGGCTGTTGCCCCATACCCATTCGTCTCCTTTATACAGTAAGGCATGCAATGGTTCCAACAGTGCGCTGAGACCCGGTAAGAAGTTACCAAAGTAGTTCAGGAACCCCAGAAACGACTGTAGTTCCGTCACGTTCTGTGGCCTTGGTGTGTTCTCAATTGCCTCCGTCTTTGCATTTGTGGGCCTCATGCCATCCACCGCAATCCTCCTTCTCAGGAACTTCACTTCAGGCATCAAGAAAACGCACTTCGAGCGTTTTAACCTGAGCCCTACGCGGTTCAGTCGACTAAGAACCTCCTCCAGGTTCTGCAGATGCTCGACTGTGTTCCGACCTGTGACCAAGATGTCGTCCTGGAAGACCACGGTGTGCGGGACCGACTTCAGTAAACTTTCCATGTTTCTTTGGAATATCGTCACCACCAATCGGATTCCACACGGGCATCTGTTATAAACAAAAAGACCTTTGTGCGTATTGATGCAGGTGAGGGCCTTCGATGATTCCTCCAGTTCCTGTGTCATGTAGGCTGAAGTCAGATCCAGCTTCGTGAACGTCTTTTCCCCCCGCCAGCGTTGCAAAGAGGTTGTCGGCCTTTGGTAGTGGGTATTGGCCCTGCAGGGCGAAACGATTGATAGTTACTTTGTAATCGCCACAGATTCTGCTGCTGCAGTCTCCCTTGAGGACTGGGATGATAGGACTGGCCCATTCATTGAACTCGATTGGGGAAATGATGCCCTCTCTTTGCAGCCTTTCCAGCTCGATCTCTACCCTTTCTCTTATCATGTATGGTACTGCTCTCGCCTTGCGATGGATAGGTCACGCCCCCGGAATTAGGTGGATCTGCACTTTTGCTCCTTGGAATGTCCTGATGCCTGGTTCGAACAGCGAAGGAAATTTGTTTAAGACCTGGGCACACGAAGTGCCGTCAGCGGGCGATAGCACTCGGACATCGTCCCAGTTCCAGCGTATCTTTTCCAGCCAGCTCCTGCCGAGCAGCTTGGGACCATCGCCCAGTACCACCCAGAGTGGTAGCTTGTGCACCGCTCCATCATAGGAGACCTTTACGGTAGCACTGCCGATTACAGGAATCAGCTCTTTTGTATAAGTTCTTAGTTGCGTGTGAACTGGAGCTAAGACTGGCCTTGAGGCCTTGTTGCACCACAACCTTTCAAAAGTCTTTTTGCCCATGATGGACTGGCTCACGCCCGTGTCCAGCTCCATTGACACTGGGAGTCCATTCTTTCAACATTCAGCATTATCGGGGGACAATTCGTGGTGAATGTGTGCACCCCATGTACCTCTGCCTCCTCAATCTGAGGCTCTGGTTCGTCGTGATCCTCCGTGGATCTGTCCTCCTCTGCAACATGGTGGTTTGCAGGTTTAATTGGCTTTGCAGCTCAGCTGCACACTCGTTGGAGGTGTCCCATTGTTCCACAGCCCTTGCAAACGTAATCTTTGAATCGGCATGAATGGAAATGATGATTGCCCCCGCAGTGCCAACAAGGCGTTGATGGCCTTGCATTCATCATCCTTGATGGTGGACTCTGAGACATCTGCGGACGTGTAGCTGCAGCTATTTGTGACCTTACCTGTACGTTACGATTCACAAACAACATCTCTTTGTTCACAGTATTGTAACAGCACTTGTGTGCTGAGAGATTTGCTTAGTATTGTCACTGGTGGCAATGAAGACCTGGGCTATCGCTATGGCCTTACTCAAGGTTGGGGTCTCTACTGTCAAAAGTTTGTGAAGTAAGGTTTCGTGGCCAATGCCAAGTACGAAAAAGTCTCTGAGCATGTGCTCCAAATGTCCTTCAAATTCACAATGTCCTGCAAGGCTTCTTAGCTCGGCGACATAACACGCCACTTCCTGACCTTCAGATCTTTTGTAGGTGTAGAACCAGTACCTTGCCATCAGAACGCTTTCCTTCATGTTCATATACTCTCGGACCAGTGTGCACAAATCGTCGTAGGCTTTCTCCATGGGTTTCGCTGGAGTGAGCAGATTCTTCATGAGGCCATACGTTGGTGCCCCACAGACGGCGCGGAGGATCGCCCTTCGTTTGGCAGTGCACTCTTCTCCATCTAGCTCGTCGGCCACCAAGTACTGGTCGAGTCGCTCCACAAAAGTTTCCCAATCATCTCCCTCCGAGAATTTCTCCAGGATGCCCACTTTTCTCTGCATCTTTGGGTTCACTATCTGTGCCTCGTCGCCAGTTGTAGTGTATGGAGAAAGAGTCAGACTGAACACTGTGATCTCCAAGTATAGTGTGACCTTAGTCTTTTATTGCAGGTCTCCAGAGTGCCTCTCCAACCTGTGAAGCCTCCTTAAATACCTGTGCTCCCAAGGGATTATGGGATCCCTTGGGTCCCCAGAGGATGAGCCCGCTGGTGGCTGTACAGAGTAAATACAAGTTTGCATATATAACAGAAAGGAGCATCCAACTTGAGGAGTAAGAGGTGGAGTGGGTTGAGAAGGAACAGAAGGATTATACAAACCGTGGCTCCAGACAGACCACAGGATGAAGAGGTTGCTGCTAGCCAAAGCATCCAGCAAAATCTCATCTTGGAAACCTTCTTCCAATACAACAGTTACATTTCCCCCCCCTGCCTCTTTGTCTTTATTGTAACATAAAGCTCATCTAGAAAATTCAACGCTGAATTAATCCACAGTCCCTCTCATTCAACCTACTGCACAAACTTGAACATGCAATATCAATGTGTCTTTACATGCATTGTAGCCAACACATTTACTGCACAGATATCGAATTGTAGCTGTCACCCAATTCTTTCCACCATGGTGCTTTACCCTTCACACAACGGCTGTGTTTTGTGCACTGTTAATTGTTCTTCTGCTTTGTCTAAATGGTTTCCCTGAGGCAGGAGGATTCAACTGTGTGTCATTGTCAGGTTCCAGGACCCAAGGTGACTTTCAGTCACTGTGAGTTTGCACACCAGATGGGCCAGCTTCAGGCTATGTCTCATCTGCTGCTGCAGGGGCAATCGGATCTTGGCTGTTTTCAGGCTCCGATGCAAAATTCCTATTGCAATCTGACCCTTTCTCCAAGTCTCTGTGCCTCTCTGCACAAACTTCTGAGGGTCATCACACCCCATGATACAATGGCGGACACTATTTCTCTCCTGGTTTGAACTTCTTCTCTTATGAACCTGTCACAGTGCAGGCAGAGCTTTGTTTATGTCGCAGTTTGAGTATTCATGAGAGTACCTCAACTGTGAGGGTCTGTTTGACCGATGGCCCTGGAGCTGGCTATTCGCATCAAGCATTCCTGCCTGCTTTCAAAGCCCTTCATTAATATTGCACTCTTGTGGGATACATACTCTTCCACACTCGAACTCTTGGTATGGAAGCTGACTACAACAGTATATTATATTCTGAAAGCATTCTTCTATTGAACGCATGACACAAAGCTCCTGGTCCACTGCCTGTGCAGCTTGTGGAGAAGGACCTCTTATCCCATGTTTGTCTTGTCCTCCTGCTCTTCCTCTTGGTCTCTAGTTCTCAGTGATTCCACCACAGTGCTCCGCTCATAGTCATCCTTCCCCCCACCACCCCCCCGAGTGGATGAAACTGGACTGCTGCACGCCAAGCTTGGAAATGGTGGTAGGTTGCCTAATGAGGGGCTTCTTGCATGTTTTGTGGAGTGTCTGGTCTATGACAGTGCTGCCATTGCTGCAAAGGGATAAAGAGGAACATTCATGCAGGTTAGGTGAATGTTTATTCATGAGCTTCATTATAACACTTATCTAGATGAAATGTATCTGAAATTGGTCATTTTAAGACACATGACCATGACTGATGGCAAGAAGGAAAGAGATCAACAGATCTCATTGGGGACAGGTTCACCACTCTCCTCTCTCATTCTATGGCTGGAGCTATATTGCCTTTTCCTCAAATAGGCTAACTACCATTACTGTACCAGGTCCTATTCCAGGAGTTCTGCCCTGCCTTCTGTTAAATCCACTTGCCCCTGCAGTGGTATATAAGATTTACATGACTTACCACAGCACCATGACGCGACAGTATTAGCATTCCATTTTTCCTTTGCATTCAAAAGTAGTTACAGTTCCTGCCCTGTGAAGGTGTGGCCTTATTCATCTTCCATATGTTCAATCCTTTGAGTTACTTATGGAGTGTGAGGGTGACTACAGCGTCGAAGCAGTGACCACGCTCGATCAGCTCCGAGACTCCCAAAACAAGCGCTCTACTCAGAGCTCCGACACGGCAAGCGAGCCTCAGGTGCAGAGGAAATGCTTCAAGGACACCCTCAAGGCCTCCTTGAAGTTCAACATCCCCACCGACACCTGGGAATCCCTGGCGGAAGATCGCTCAAAGTGAAAGAGAAAAATCCGGGAAAGCACTGAACACCTCGAGTCTCTGAGCTTGGTCTCCGCTTGACAACCCAAGCACTTCAAGCAAACCGGCCCTTCAACCAACGTCCTTTCAACCACCGTCTGTCCAATGTATGACAGAGATTGTAGTTATCCGCATCGGACTTATCAGTCATCTGAGAACTCATTTGTGACGTGGAAGCAAGTCTTCCTAGACTCCAAGGGATTGCTGAAGAAAAGGGTGACTAGTGGGTCAATTCTTGTTTTGGGAGACTGTGCATTCCCGAATTGATGCTATTTGTGGTGTCCCTGCACCGTACTACAAACTCACACGAGGCATGTACTGCAGACACAGTCACTACGTGACCTTAACCTTTATTCCCAGGACCAAGGAGTCAGACCCTGGGTGGGACCTCCCCTTTTATACCTGGAAACCCAGGTGAGGAGTGTCTCCCACAAGTTCACCCCCTGTGGTCAGCGTGTGCATTTCTAGGGTATAAGTACAGTGTACAGGAGTTGCATGAAGGTTACAGTTACATGAGGTTACCGTTGCATGATGGTTACACACATGACATTATTTTAACTGGCTTATTATACTGAGTGACAGGTATCAATAGGGGCCCGAAATTCAGAATCAGGGGCAGATCATCCCATGGGCAATATGAAATGGGGTTGTACTTAGTTCCAACAGAACTCCTCTCCATATTTTCCATTCCATCATTTCCTGTGTGCGGTGAGGCAAGGAGAGGGAATGGGCAGAATTTCAGCCATGCACCAATATCGAGGACTATATCTATGTATATGGCAGTATTTGAGGAATATGAGGTGCAGCGAATGTTTGTGGTGGAGGAGCGGTGAGGGATTGTGGCGGAGGTGCGGCGAATGAGGGTATGGGGCCCAGAAGAGCCGAGGGCCCGGGGCAGCACAGGCCCAGCCCACACTGCGATATGTGCGCGCACTAGGTCCGTGCAGCAGAGCAGGTCTCCAGTCGTCCTGGTTAGCCCTTGCCACTGGATAAAGGTCTAGCTCTGTCAAACCCATGTATCATCATCATCATAGGTGGTCCGTCATACAAGGATGACTTGCTTCCACATGAGTTCACAGATGTTCCAATGAAGGACCTGATATTCCAGTCCTAAACTCCAATTGAGGGGGTGGAAGATGCCTGTGCTTGGATTTTTTTAAACATGTGGTGACCCTTGCACACCAGCCACCATTATATATGTGGAAGAGTTCCCATGCACACCGCGAGTTCTTCCCTTTACGCCCCCCACAGGCCTCAGCAGAACCTTTACTAGAGAACAGTAACGCATCCCAAAGATCCAGAATGCAATAGTTGGTCAAGCGCTTACCGTGTCTCCTTTCTGGCATCAGAGCAGCCCATGATGCTTCTCCGACGATGGGCCGAATGGATGGTCCCTTCCGACTGTGCAGATAACCCTATTCCCAGGAGTTTGGATGGGGGGTGTCTCCACTCTGGGACGATGGTGGATGGGGGGTTCCGCTCTGCTGATCACAGTGCTGGTGAGTGGACCTTCAGGAATTCCAGGCCTGAGCTGGGTTGCCATATTGCCTACACATATATTTTAAATCTGTTGAAATGTTTATACTTACTTTTCCCAGACTGGTGCATTTTATTTGCCATTGGGCCCATGTCGTTGGTACAGTCCTGCCTCATACGCCTGCTGGGCTGGTCCTGTGAAAAACAAAATACACCGTCCTTTCTTTCAGCTTCCATAACTTTGTTCCCAGCTTCACTCAGGTCTCCCAATCTGTCAGTGCTGGGCACCAGCGGTAAATCTCTGTGGAATTCTCATGTCAAGGTCTCCAACAAGTGCGGACCCAGTAAAATATGTCAAAGGCACGATGAAGCTCTCCTGCTCATCAACATTGACAGGTGCAACATCCCGAATCCGGACTTCCGAAAACCGGACATTCCGGAGAACGCCGAGGAGCGGAGGATCGCCGGCCGCTGAGGTCTGTAATCCGGCAAAACCCAAAAAATGGCAAGGACTCGGTCCCGAGGATTCCGGATTTCAAACTATTGATTTTCTTGTCTGAAATCTGGCAAAACCCAAAAACCGGCATGGAATATGTCTCGAGGTTTCCGGATTTCAGATGTTGTACCTGTATTCACAATACCGCTGACTTCCCAGGCAACACAGGGGATTGAGGACCATTGTTAGGAATCTTCACTTCCTCGTCCACTGCTGGGAAATAAACATTCCCTGGGCATCAAGCAGAGGAAAATTGGCTCTTATTTTGGTCATCCAAACTCTGGGATGGAATTACAATTTTAAATTCACTTTCAAATATCTGTTTGTATTAATAACATAGGAGCGAGTTTATGAAATTGCACTCACGTCCCTTGCCAAAAACGCAATTTCAAAGAATTACCTTTCCTGGCGATAGTGAGAATTTCTGCCTATTTATAGCCATGGCGTGGAAAATCTATCATGGTCAGTAAAGTGATAACAAAACTACCACTACTTGAAGCTTCCTAGATGACTCACAAGTGAAGAAGTTATGAATATGTTATGAGAAACACCTCCACCAATCAAGGCTGACTATAACCAACAAGTTTTCTTTGCTCATAGGGTCATCCACCCTGTTGGCATTTGTCTTATTATCGGGTCAATTTTGTGAAGTAAATGACTCAAAAGATAACAGTACATAACTATAGTCAAAGAAATCAGCAAAGTTGCTTTGTGATTTAATTTTTTTAATCGTGAAAAGATTATTTTTTCCAGTGTAATTAATTCACACTCGGATTATGGAGTGACTTGCGATTAGAAATTGGTTTCCTTATCATTGTATTGGCCCACTACTTTGATGTGGATATATTCCCGATTTTGTTAAGATATCAAAAGTACGTCACAAGGGAAAGACATGGTTATTAACAATTTAATGACACTAGAAATGAAAATGTTGTGGAGCAAGTGACAGAACCCAACAACATTAAAATGGAAGGGTAAACTAGATTGGGTCCTGGAAGAGCTGGTGGAGTTAGATGTGCACAGGACGTGTCAGTGCAAAGCTCACTGCAAGATATATGTCATCAAAGGCGGCACAATTGGACAATCTGCCTTACCATGTAGATGTGTTGTCCATTTTGCCAATGTATATGTAAAAAATGAAAATACTTGCATTTATATAGCGCCTTTCATGACCTCAGGACATCCCAAAGTGTTTTACAGCCAATTAAGCATTTTTGAAATGTAGTCACCATTGTAATGTGTACAAGAATCCGGTGTACTGGAACAAATATCTCACAAGAGCTACCAATAAATGGGAGAACTATTAGAATATAACAACTGGCATGGCATGACTTTACCAGGAGACTCTGGAAAGAATTCAGCATCATGCTGCTGAATAAGATTAGTAATGCTGTTGACAAGAGAATGCATGAATAACAGGTTGGAAATTGGGGTTTGCAACGCAACAATCAAGTCTGTGTCCTCCACAATATTGAAGAGAACATGATGAATAAACAAGCTATCGGAATCATCACTAACTTCATTGATTTTGAAAAGGTCTTTGAAGTGGGACAATAGGTGACACTGGACATATTATCAGACATGGATAAAGGGTTAAATGCAAACATGCAACAGCCAGGGTAGCAACAGCTCCTATGCAGCTGGAGCAACAGGACAGCAGTGAGTTATCTCAGGGTTGCAGTGACAAAATAGGCACCACTCACCCACAATAACAGGATGGGTGAGGGACCTGGTCTTAGAAAAGCAAAGATCACATAACGAAGCACAATTAAGATGTGGCAGCCTGATCGGGGACCACTCTGGTATAACTCATTGCAAGGCGCAAGAGAGGTAAGATAACATTCCAATGTGTTTTATCATTCCCAGGACACAGAGGGTTGTGGAAAAGTACTGGGGACAAGCGTGGTCAGTATCATACCTTTGCTTTGAGTGACAAAGGTTTTGATCATTCGAATCAATGTATGTCTCATGTATTGGATGTCCGGCCATTATAGGCTAAGTAACTATATAAAAACCCCGTGTGTTCTTTGTTCAGAGAGAAAGGGATACGGAGAGTTCTATAGGGTCTGGCTTGCTGCCTGTTTTCTCCCTTGCAAGTAAAATAAACTTACGTGTGTTTGATTCCTAACAGACTGTGTCGGGGTTAATTATTTAATCTCCACTTCAGTCCTTAAAAAGCTAAACAAATTACATTGGAAAATGTTACACTATTACAGATTTCTTTGGTAATACATCAACACCATTAAAGACCTATATTTTGGAAGGGAAAGTAAGGGCTGATTCTATGATCTAGTGTGTTACGGTGCTGGGGAAACCATGAGGTAATTGAGAATGAAGATTGATGCTGGTTCTTTCTTCACTCCTGTTATTTATACAGGCAGTATGTCCGATAATCTTTGAGAGCAAAGAGGAGAACAATGAACTCGGATGGAATCAACTGCAAATAACGGGACATCTAGATTTTTGTAACTGATGCAGCACAATTGAAGAAGAGATACAAAATAAAAAGATTGTGGGTTGAAGTTTATAAGTTAGTAGTCCAAACTCAGAGCTATAAGAACATAAGAACTAGGAGCAGGAGTAGGCCATTTGGCCCATCGAGCCTGCTCCGCCATTCAATACGATCATGGCTGATCTGATCTTGACCCCAACTCCACTTCCCCACCCACTGCCCCTAAACCTTAACTCTCTTATCATTCACAAATCTGTCTGTCTCCACCTTAAATATTTCAATGACCCAGCCTCCACAGCTCTCTGGGGAAGAAAACTCCAAAGATTCATGACCCTCTGAGAGAAGAAATTCCTCCTCATCTCCGTTTTAAATGGGCGACCCATTTATTCTGAAACTATGCCCCCTAGTTTTAGATTCCCCACGAGGAGAAAACATCCTCTCTGCATCTACCCCGATGTGAGCACATAGCAAGGGTTTGGTGTGGAGGTCTGTGCACACAACAGACTATTATGTCATTAAAATGCTCACCTCTGCACTCGACTTACTGATAAATGCTCCCATGACACAAACTCTGCATCGGGAATGCTAAATTGCAAAAATTTACCCCATGATCAATAGAATGGGCAACAAGCTTTACAAAAGATCTTTCAGAAGAAAACAAAGATCATTACAGTTGTAGCAAATGACTACAAAGTTAACATCAAGAAGAACATTGCTTCACCAATCACAGAAGGAAATCTGTATATTGCTAATATAGGAAGAGAATGATTAGGTAGAATTGGTAAAGAAGATCTTAACAAACTAAAAGAAATTGGAACAATAGTAAACCTACCCTTAAAATAAAACAATAGAGTTTCTTATTCAACTACTGTGTGGCTGTGAAAGCTGGCTAATGGCAATAGCTACACTGACAATAATGTTTACACAGCAACAACGGCCCCAATATTTAAGGGGAGGACAAAAACAGCCAGAAAACACATTGAGGCCAGAGGTTCTCTCAATTTAATTCCGTTTCCCATGTAGCAGCCAGCCAAATTGAGGAAAACCCAGCAGCATAAAGTCTCCAATTTTGAGTAGTTTCAATTGTTTGCCATATTCTAGGTTTTTTGTTACCAAATGGACCATATTAATTTATCCATTAGTGCTGCAGTTGGCAGAAGAGGGCCAACAATGGCGGGGTAATGAGCTGCTCTGGCAGATGGAAAGTGAGCATACCACAAGTGCCACTCCACTGGATAGTGGGCCAACCATACCTGGTAATGACTGCACAGATTGCTCAAGGAAGCATGGACTGAGATCTTTCAGCTCCTCCATACAACGTTATTGAGAGCAAAATCAACGTGGCTCTCAAGATTTATGCATGAGGATCCCTCGAGACTAGAACTGGGTACACCATCTGTGCTATCAGCCAGTTTGCTGACCAAAGACATGTCAAGGAGGTCACAGATGCAGGATCATTGATTCACTACTTTCATTGTTGAACAAGAACTGGAATTTTGGAGGGTCTTTTACCGCCCAACCCTATCTGCACAATCATATTCCCAATATGACCCAAATGGTAATATTTAATCTCAGTGCCCAAATTTGATGAAGGCCCCCGCCCGCCCAAGTGCCGCCCAAAGGACCGCCGATGGCCGGCGAGGTCCCTGACAGTACTTTGAGCAGGGTTTTCATTGGCGAGGTCCCTTGAAGGTTGCCAAATGGACGACTTACGCCACCAATCTGGACGGCAGCGGGCGGGAGCTCTCATTCTCGGCGGCAGAGGCACTTGCCGCCCAAGTGCCGCCGAGGATGGAGTCGGGCCCACAGAGGATCGAAGAGCTGGAAAGCAAAAGCATTAAAAAAAAATTTAAAAACCATCTGAAGACCTTCAGGGGACCCCATCCAGGTAAGTCCCTGTAAAGAAAGAAATTACAAAAAGTGTACTAACCTTTTTTTCACCATCTTCCTACCTACCGTCGGGGACAGACCAGCCTCCAGCCAGCGGTCAAGCCCCGTTCTGCCGCCGAGTCCCGTCGACTCCCGCCCGCATCAATATCGCAACTCGGCGGGCGGGAGCTCAGTTGCGCCACTCGGCCATCCGCTGTCGTCAGCGGGTGATTCCCGGCAGCTCTCCCCTCCCGCCCGCTCCAGGCCACGTTGAAAGTGGCACTGGGCGGTTCGACCAGAGGAATGTCGGCGGCAGTGGGCGGTAAGTTCTTCAATTTCGGGCCATCGTTTTGGATCTAGTACATGACCAGTTCCACAGAATCATGCAGCACAATGCTTGCTTCCCCAGAAATTCACAAAACCTTCATTTGAAGGCTATCATCCATGCCACTCGTTCTTGAAGTGGAATAAAGAGTGGAAGGATGGCTGCAGGAATATCAAGAATGGCTGATACATTGAAACCTCATGACACCCATCACAGGAAAAAAGCACAGTTATAACGAAGGTCAAGTTACAAGCAGAAGTATTAACAATCATACCATTGGCATCTTGAAGTTCTCTGCAGGGTGGAATTTGAGTGGTCTTGGCTGGAGCTCACGGGCTGGCAATGACTTCACAGGCACCTCTGCTTGGGAGTGAGGATAGTCATCGGTGTCAATAAATTGTGTCTCTCATCTCCCTGAACCCTTGTGGAAGAGCTTGCAACTGTTGGACTGTTAAACTAACTTACTCACCTAGTAACATACAATTCTACAGAAAGGCTTCAGAATTAATAGTTGCATTTCCTCTGTCAATTCAGGTGCTTAATTGCCCCTTGTTTGCAGTTTAAAGCTGATTTAGAAGATAAGTACTACTCTACTTTCATTGGCTGTTCCACTGTAAAGGGAGACAAAGTTCCCATTTTCGAGCTTAAGGCTGGAAAATAGCAAAATTGTGTGTACACTTGCAAGAGTAAATTTACCCAGAAACATTTAATAATCCATAGTTACTACCCAGATAATGAATAGCAGCAGGTTCAAGGTTTATAGCTAATATATGGTCAAATTGTCACACTTTCAGATTCCCTATGGCATTGCTCCTGGAAACCACAGATTAAAGTGTTGCAGGGGAAATTGGTTGTTGTAGCATGTGTGGTTGGGGAGAGACGCACATTTTTAAGACGTTATGCTAAACATCTATTGAACCTTTGTTAGACCACACTTGGAATACTATATACAGTTCTGGCCGCCGGAGTATAAAAATATAGCGAGTATGTATAGAGGCACTATGCCAATTCGGAACAAAGGAACAGAGTAGGCCACTCAGCCCTTCGAGCCTGCTCCGCTATTCATTTAGAACATGACTGATCTGTATTCTAACTTCCTCCACTCACCTTACTTCCATATTCCTTAATAACCTTGCCTAACAGAAATCTATCAATCACAGTTTTGAAATTTTCAATTGACCCAGCATCAGCAGCTTTCTGGGGAGAGATAATTCCAGATTTTCACAAAACTTTGTGTGAAGAAATACTTCCTGACATCATCTCCAAATGGCCAATCTCTAATTTTAAAGTTACACCCCCTTATTCTGAACTCCCCCACAGAGGAAATAGTTTCTCTTTATGTACGCTATCAAATCATTTAATCATTTTAAGCACCACAATTAGATCACCCCTTAATTTTCTATATGCAAGGGAATATGATCCTAATCTATGCAACCTGTCCTCATAATTTAATCTTTTAATATTTAATCAGTGTCAGCCATGGCTCAGTGGGTAGCAATCTCTCTCTTGCCTTTGAGTCAGAAGGTTGTGGGTTCAAGTCCCACGCCAGTGATTTGAGCACAAAAAAAATCGAGGCTGACATTCCAGTGCAGTGCTGAGGGAGTGCTGCACTGTCGGAGGGGCAGTGCTGAGGGAGTGCCGCACTGTCGGAGGGGCAGTGCTGAGAGAGCGCTGCACTGTCGGAGGGGCCGTGCTGAGGGAGCGCCGCACTGCCGGAGGGGCAGTACTAAGGGAGCACTGCACTGTTGGAGGGGCAGTACTGAGGGAGTGCCGCACTGTGGGAGGGGCAGTACTGAGGGAGCACTGCACTGTCGGAGGGGCAGTGCTGAGGGAGCGCCGCACTGTCGGTGGGGCAGTACTGAGGGAGCACCGCACTCTTGGAGGGGCAGTACTGAGGGAGTGCCGCACTGTGGGAGGGGCAGTACTGAGGGAGCGCTGCACTGTCGGAGGTGCCGTCTTTCGGATGAGACGTTAAACCGAGGCCCCGTCTGCTCTCTCAGGGGGATGTCAAAGATCCCATGGCACTATTTGGAAGAAGAGCAGGGGTGTTATCCCCGGTGTCCCGGCCTATATTTATCCCTCAATCAACATAACAAAAAAAATATATGATCTGGTCATTATCACATTGCTGTCTGTGGGAGTTTGCTGTGCGCAAACTGGCTGCCACATTTCCTACATTACAACAGTGACTGCACTCCAAAAGTACTTCATTGACTGTAAAGTGCTTAAAAACATTCAGTGGTCGTGAAAGGTGCTATATAAATCCAAGTCTTTCTTCTTTCTTTTTAGCCCCAGTATAATTTTGGTGAATCTGGCCAATGTATCCTTGATGCAGTGTGGTGCCCAGAGGTGAATGCAACATTTGAAATGGGGGTCAAACCAGAGCTTTACATTACTGCAACATAACTTCCACCCCTTTGTATTCCAGCCCACTTGAGATAAAGGCCAACATTCCATCAGCCCTTTAAATTATTGTTGTATCTGTCCACTATATATAATGATTTCTGTAATTTGACCCGACATCTCTCCGCTCCTCCACAGTTCCTAGCTTCTCACCATTTAGACAATACTCTGATCTATCCTTCTTGGTTCCAAAGTGGATGACCTCACACTTTCCCACATTAAACTCCAACTGCCACAGTTTTGCCCACTCACGTAATCGAGCAATGTCCCTTTGCAATGTTCTTCTCCAATCGGCACTATGTACTGTGCCGCCAAACATGATGTCATCAGCCAACTTGGATATATAGTTCTCCGTTTTTATATCTAAGTCATTTATGAATAGAGTGAAAAGCTGAAGCCCAAGTACAGATCCCTGGGCGACACCACTAGTCACATCCTGCCAATTTGAATACATACCCATTATCTCTAATCTCTGTCTGCTACACTCAAATCAATTCTCTACCCATGTCAATAGGTTGCCTCCAATTCCAGATGCTTCCATTTTTGTTAACAGTGTGGGAGCTTATTGAATACCTTCTGGAAGTCCATATAAATAACATCAATAGACACTGCCTTATATACTGCATGAGTTACCTCCTCAAAACCTTCAACTAGGTTCATTAGACATGACCTATCCTTTACATACCCAAGCTGGCTCTCTCTAGTCAGTTCATGGGGCTGAAATTGGGGTCGGAAGCTTCCTGCGGGCAATTGCCTCCGACCTGAAACATTTCAGTGCAAGTACCTGGTGGTCCGGGAGGAGCGTGGGATTCCGGTGGGGGGGCCTTCTCTTCCCGCGCTGCAAAGAGCGCTCCCGTCTTCCAGGTTCCCACGGAGACGGTGCAGTCACGTGTGACTGCTCAGCCAATCAGGTACAGTATTCCACAGCTTTCTCATTCATAGCAATGGGAACTCCGTATCTACCAGTTCTCTTTGCTATTGATCAGAAAAGAACCCAAACACACTAAACACAAATAATAAAAAATAAAAAACACACCTCACATCATTAAAATTAAAGTTAATAAATATGAGAAAAAAATTTTCCCGAGTTTTTAAAAAGTTTTTAAAATTATGTTTATGAATAAATGTAACGTAGTGGACAGGGTTTTAAAAATAATATGTATTTTTTAAATTTAATTTTATTATATTTTTGTATGTTTTTAATCTCTTATACTTGTAACAGTAGGCTATGCATCTGCTTTTTCAGGCGCAAGAGTTTTGAAGACATTTGCTGGGCAAGAGATGGGTAAATCCCGCAATCTTGCCCGTGCAAATGTCCTCGCTCCTGAGATGCGTTGGATCTGTCAAGCCAGAGCTCTGTATTTAGGGTTAAGGCTAGGGTCAAGCCAGAGCTTGACAGATCGGAAAAGCCGGTTTTCAGTGCATGCGCATTGTGTGCTGAAAACCGGCTTTTGCGATGCCTTCCCGGGTCCGTACACACTCGGTACACACTCCGTACACACTCCGTACGGACACGGAGAGGCCGTGATTTCCAGTCCCATATTTATCCAAGTGCTGTGTTATTCTGTCCCTAATAACTGGTTCTGATAACAATTGTATCCATTGACCTGAGTCAGCAATGTGCAAGTAATCATGTGCTCCTAAATAGATCCGGGATCTGGTAACATCCCAGGAGCATTGTGGTAATCCTCTGTTATTTCACCTAAGTGACTATTTTTCATGTGCGAACCAAGGCAGTGTCAGATGTATTAATGCTTGGGGGTCACCAGACACCAGAGGGCGCCGCTGTCGGAGGTCATCAGGCTGTACACATGTGTCATGTGTGCTTGTTCACCTGTATATAAGCTGGGTGTCTTTGTCACGTTGGCACTCTTGGGATGGATCAGGTTGCACCTGAGTGAGTTTACAATAACCAGACTCGAGAGTCATTGCAGTCAGCTGACTATTAAATTGCGAAAAGTATCACAGTTGGATCCACTCCTGTCCTCAGAAAACCTCCACACACACACACACACACACACACACACACTTTCTAGCAGGGCTCACAGGAACCATGTCCCGTGACTGATGTTATTACCCTCTATACTCTAGGGTAAGTGAGAGTGATTGCACCATTCCTACTGCTGTACCAACTGAGTTGCACTAACTCAACACAGACTGGCAATCAAACCTGGGACCCACCATGTTGTATGTTTCAGTTAACTGCTGTTTACTTTTTACCATTGGGACAATCGGGAGAGCTCTGCAAGGTAAAGCCACAAGTTGATGCTGCTTTGCTCTTAAGTGCATTTCTACCATTGCAGGGGAAAATGAAATCAAAGTTAAACTGCAGTCGATATCATTCCATGCAGCCATTCCAAAGGGAAAAGAAACTACTTTCATGAAAATTGGGAGCCGTTTCCATTCAGTTAATCTACCACTTGTATATATTCTGAGACATTCCATCACAGATTTGGGTAGTAGTAGCATGTGTGATGGCACAGGTAATTAAAAAAAGACAAATGTAGCAATTACTCAGGCTCCCGCCACTCATTTATCTTACTGTTTCAGAGTGGGCAGTCAGCTCCTTGAGCTGTCTAAAACCAGGTCAGCTGGTTTGATGGAGAGAACGTATTCTGAAAGAAAGACTTGGATTTATATAGCGCCTTTCACAATCACCAAACGAAGTACTTTGCAGCCAATGAAGTACTTTTGGAGTATAGTCACTGTTGTAACATAGGAAACGCAGCAGCCAATTTGTGCACAGCAAGCTCCCACAGACAGCACTGTGATAATGAGCAGATAATGTGTTTTTTGTTATGTTAATTGAGGGATAAATAGTGGCCAGGACACCGGGGATAACTTCCCTGCTCGTCTTCAAAATAGTGCCCTGGGATCTTTTACTTTCACCTGAGAGAGCAGACAGGGCCTCAGTTTAACGTCTCATGAAAGACAGCACTTCCGACAGTGCAGCACTCCCTCAGCACTGCACTGGAATGCTAGTCTAGATTTTTTGTGCTCGTCACTTGCGTGGGACTTGAACCCACAACCTTCGGACTCAGAGGCGAGAGTGCTAACCACTGTGCTGAGACCAATTATTGTAGAGTCATTTGTACATTGGCATTGGACCTCTAGTCTCTGTGAATGTATATGACTACTCCTCTTCTCAACAAATGAAACATCTATGAATGACACAAAATATGGTGATCCCAGAGTCATTTTTGCACAATTAATGACATTTTTGCGTGACCTTTCTACTTCAAACGCGAAGGACCAAAAATAAGAAGCACGCACTACTGACTAATTTTCTTTAATGGCAGAATTCGCCGCACCTCCACCACAAACATTTTGCCGCATCTCCGCCACGATCCCTCACCATTCCTCCATTCAGGCTCAGAGGCAGCATGGGCAAGCCCACACTGCGATATGTGTGCTCACTAGGTCCTTGCAGCAGAGCTGGTCTCCAGTCGTCCTGTTTTACCCTTGCCACTGGATAAAGGCCGAGCTCTGTCAAGCCCGTGTGGTGGCTGGTGTGCAACGGTCACCACATGTTAAAAAATCTACGCACAGGCATCTTCCATCCCTGGAGTTCAGGACTGGAATATCGGATCCTTCATTGAAACATCTGTGAACTCATGTGGAAGAAAGCAAGTCATCCTCTTTCGAGGGACCGCCTATGATGATGATGGCAGAATTATCTTGTGCCCCTGTGCATGTGGTATTCACATAAAGCCCAGTACATCTATCGATTCCTCAACATTTGTTTTACTGGTAGATGTCTCTCACCCATCTATAACTTCTGCTTAATTAGTAGAAAGATCCGAGATTGTAAACTCTTTCTGTGGGATAAGGTCAGCTAATCCAAGGCAAAGGTTTATCTATCTTCTCCATTTTCCCTTTGGCACAGAAATGCCTGCTCAATTGTTTACGACCAGTTCCTTCTGTTCTTCAGTAAGCAACAGCATAAACCCTCCGTAATAACCAGTTTCACCGCTTGACTTTAATATTTTATCTGCATCAGCCGTTGAGTCTCCACAAGTGTTGCTACACCGTTAATTGAACGTGAGTGTCATTGACAGTCTTTCTGCATTAATTTTCAATCATTAACACGATCCACATGGTAGTTTAACACATTTGGGAGGTGGTACCATGCATGATGACACAGGTAATAAAAACAGACAAATGTACGCCACAATATAGCCGTGTAAATGCAGTGAAGTAAATATGGAGGATATAGAAACATAGAAACATAGAAAATAGGTGCAGGAGTAGGCCATTCGGCCCTTCGAGCCTGCACCAGCATTCAATAAGATCATGGCTGATCACTCCCTCAGTAACCCTTTCCTGCTTTCTCTCCATACCCCTTGATCCCTTTAGCCGTAAGGGCCACATCTAACTCCCTCTTGAAAAAATCCAATCAATTCGCATCAACAACTCTCTGCGGCAGGGAATTCCACAGGTTAACAACTCTCTGAGTGAAGAAGTTTCTCCTCATCTCAGTCCTAAATGGCTTACCCCTTATCCTAAGACTATGTCCCCTGGTTCTGAACTTCCCCAAGATCAGGAACATTCTTCCCGCATCTAACCTGTCCAGTCCCGTCAGAATCTTATACGTTTCTATGAGATCCCCTCTCATCCTTCTAAATTCCAGTAAATAAAGGCCCAGTTGATCCAGTCTCCCCTCATATGACAGTCCAGCCATCCCTGGAATCAGTCTGGTGAACCTTCGCTGCACTCCCTCAATAGCAAGAACGTCCTTCCTCAGATTAGGAAATCAAAACTGAACACCAGGTGAGGCCTCACCAAGGCTCTGTACAGCTGTAGCAAGACCTCCCTGCTCCTATACTCAAATCCTCTCGCTATGAAGGCCAACATGCCATTTGCCTTCTTCACCGCCTGCTGCACCTACATGCCAACCTTCAATGACTGATGGACCATGACACCCAGGTCTCGTTGCACCTCCCCTTTTCCTAATCTGTCACCATTCAGATAATATTCTGACTTCATGTATTTGCCACCAAAATGGGTAACCTCACATTTATCCACATTATGCTGCGTCTGCCATGCATTTGTCCACTCACCGAACCTGTCCAAGTCACCCTCCAGCCTCTTAGCATCCTCCTCACAGCTCACACCGCCACCCAGCTTAGTGTCATCTGTAAACTTGGAGATATTACACTCAATTCCTTCCTCTAAATCATTGATGTATATTCCAAAAAGCTGGGGTCCCAGCACTGAGCCCTGCGGCAGCCCACTAGTCACTGCCTGCCATTCTGAAAAGAACCCGTTTATCCCGACTGTCTGCCAACCAGTTCTCTATCTACGTCAGTACAGTACCCCCAATACCATGTGCTTTAATTTTGCACACCAATCTCTTGTGTGGGACCTTGTCAAAAACCTTTTGAAAGTCCAAATACACCACATCCACCAGTTCATGAAATGAGCTGAATTAGACCACATTGAAGAGAGACGGGCTTGTAAAAACTTTTGGGACAACTTTTACCCGTCTCTCTGAATGAAACAAAAAGTACCTTCGTTAACTAAACTTTCCCATATTTCAAAAAAATCTTACAAGAGCTCCCCTCCTTAAAAAGATTCTCTCTCTCTCATACGTGTCACATACCCTCCCTCACATCACAGATTACAGCCCTGTGCCTTTTTATTTAGTTAAATAAATGGGTGTGATCGGAGTACTGAATGGGGTACTGAAGTTGCATGATCAACCATGATCATATTGAATGGTGGTGCAGGCTTGAAGGGCAGAATTCCCTACTCCTGCACCTATTTTCTATGTTTCTCCCCTGTCCACTCTGCTAGTTACATCCTTAAAAAATTCTAGAAGATTTGTCAAGTATGATTTCCCTTTCATAAATCCATGCTGACTTGGACCGATCCTCTCACTGCTTTCCAAATGTACTGTTATTACGTCTTTAATAATTGATTCCAACATTTTCCCCACTACTGATGTCAGGCTAACCAGTCTATAATTCCCTGTTTTCTCTCGCCCTCCTTTTTTAAAAAGTGGTGTTACATTAGCTACCCTCCAGTCCACAGGAACTGATCCAGAATTGATAGACTGTTGGAAAATGATCACCAATGCATCCACTATTTCTAGGGCCACTTCTTTCAGTACTTTGGGATGCAAACTATCAGGCCCTGGGGATTTATTGGCCTTCAATCCCATCAAATTCACTCACACAATTTCCTGACCAATAAGGATTTCCTTCAGTTCCTCCTTCTCGCTAGACCCTCGGTCCCCTAGTATTCCCGGAACGTTATTTGTGTCTTCCTTAGTGAAGACAGAACCAAAGTATTTGTTCAATTGGTCTGCCATTTCTTTGTTCCCCATTATAAATTCACCTGATTCTGACTGCAAGGGGCCTACATTTCTCTTCATTAATCTTTTTCTCTTCACATATCTATAGAAGCTTTTGCAGTCAGCTTTTATGTTCCCAGCAAGCTTACTCTCGTACTCTGTTTTCCCCCTCCTAATTAAACCCTTTGTCCTCCTCTGCTGAGTTCTAAATTTCTCCTAGTCCTCAGGTTTGCTGCTTTTTCTGGCCAATTTATATACCTCTTCCTTGGATTTAACACTATCCTTAATTTCCCTTGTTAGCCACGGTCGAACCACTTTCCCCGTTTTATGTTTACTCCAGACAGGGATGTACAATTGTTGAAGTTCATCCAGGTGATCTTTAAATGTTTGGCCATTGCCTATCCACCGTCAACCCTTTAAGTATCATTTGCCATTCTATTCTAGCCAATTCACGTCTCATACCATCGAAGTTACCTTTCCTTAAGTTCAGGAAACTAGTCTCTGAATTAACTGTCTCACTCTCCATCTTAATAAAGAATTCTACCATATTATGGTCACTCTTCCCCAAGTGCCTTGCACAATAAGATTGCTAATTAGTCCTTTCTTGTTACACATTGCACAGTCTCGGAGGCCAGCTCCCGAGTTGGTTCCTCGACATATTGGTCTCGAAAATCATCCCTAATACACTCCAGGAAATCCTCCTCCACTGTATTGCTACCAGTTTGGTTAGCCCAATCTATATGTAGATTAAAGTAACCCATGATAACTGCTGTACCTTTATTGCATGCATCCCTAATTTCTTGTTTGATGCTGTCCCCAATCTCATTACTACTGTTAAGAGACTTATAAGTAATAATGACAAAGATAGAAAGTTTTGTCAATTTCTAAGTATAAAAACAAGAAAATTATTTTTAAAATTAAACCTCCGTCCTAACCTCGAAAAACGAATGGCAGCTTCTTCCAGTCCACCATCTTAACATAGCTCACGCAGCGAGCACAGCAGGGCGAGCTAGCAACGGACTGAGCTGAGAACAGATTGTGGACCTTTAAAATGGAAATCGTGGTGAAAGTGGGAACTCAAGTCGTTCAGAAATTGGGGCCTTTTAAAAAAAAATCAACCTGAAATTTAAACCTTGTTTATCAGTTAAACAAAAGAAAGACTTACATTTATATAGTGGCTTTCATGACCACTGGACATCTCAAAGCGATTTACAGCCAATGAAGTAATTTTGAAACTTAGTCACTGTTGTAATGTAGGATATGCGGCAGTCAATTTGCGCACTGAATTTGAACCCACAACCTTTTGACCCAGAGGTGAGAGTGTGACACACTGAGCCAGAGTGACACAAAAAATGCATGTCAATTAAAACAAAATAAAGACAGACATTCCTGTAGCCCCTTTCACAACCTCAGGATGTCCCAAAGTGATTCACAGCCAATGAAGTACTTTTGAGTGTAGTTACTGATGTAATGTATGAAACGTGTTCTCCAATTTGTGCACTGCAAGCTCCCACAAACATCATCATCATCATAGGCAGTCCCTAGGAATCGAGCAAGACTTGCTTGCACTCCAAAAGTGAGTTATCAGGGGGCTGTACCGTCCAATACAAGAATTACAGTCTCTGTCACAGGTGGGGCAGGCAGTGGTTGAAGGAAAGGGTGGGTGGGGAGTCTGGTTTGCCACACGCTCCTTCCGCTGCCTGCGCTTGTTTTCTGCATGCTCTCGGCGACAAGACTTGAGGTGCTCAGCGCCCTCCTGGATGCACCTCCTCCACTTAGGGTGGTCTTTGGCCAGGGATTCCCAGGTGTCGGTGGGGATGTTGTACTTTATCCAGGAGGTTTTTAGGGTGTCCTTGAAACGTTTCTTCTGCCCACCTTGGGGCTTGCTTGCCTTGTAGAAGTTCCAAGTAGAGCGCTTGCTTTGGGAGTCTCGTGTCGGGCATGTAATTGGGCGGGCCACATTGTCCGCATGCCCGACACAAGACTCCCAAAGCCAGCGCTCCACTCCCACAAAAAGCAACGCGATAGTGACCTGTTTGGTAGAGTGATAAATATTGGCCAGGACGACGGGGACAGCTCCTCTACTCTTCTTCAAATAGTGCCATGGGATCTTTTACATTCACCTGAACACGTCCGACAAAGCAGCACTCCTTCAGTACTGCATTGAGGAATCAGCTTTGATTATGTTAAGTATGCAATAAAGGTTCAAACTGAGTACTGTTTAACTAAGCAAGGTACAACCTTGGCTCTGCTTTATTTAGGCATACAAAGTGCCTGACTCTCAATATGGTTGGCCTTTTATACCTGAGCAGCACCATGTGCGTGCTGCTCACTGGCCTCCAACAATGACACCATCTGGTGGCTACAAACAGCATGTACATACATGACAAATTATGTGCTGAGGTCTCTGGAGTGCGACTTGAACCCACAACCTTCTGACATGGAGGTGAGAATACTACCACTGATCCAAGGCTGAGACCTTGCTGAAACAAGAAAATATAACTATAAGAAATCAAATGAAATCCATCTGATAAACAAAATGTGGGATGGAGGGTCCAAGCGGGTGTGTGGCACACCTGGAGCCAAGGTAAGGAGTAACTTGAAGCAGCTGGGAAGGAGCTTGGAAAGGGAGGGGGGAGGAACCAAATTGTGATCCATGTCGAAACCAGTGGCATCGTAAGTAATAGGGAGGAGGTGCTGCTAATGGAGTATCAGCAGCGAGGTACTAAATTAAAAACCAAGCTCTCAAGGGAGGTGATCTCCAGATTACCACACAAGCCACAAGCTAATTGTAATAGTGATAAGGAAACATAAGAACATAAGAAATAGGAGCAGCAATTGGCCATTTGTCCCTCGAGCCTGCTCCGCCATTTAATAACATCATGGCTGATCCGATCCTGGCCTCAGCTCCACTTCCCTGCCTGCTCTCCATAACCCTCGATTCTGCTATCATTCAAAAATCTGTCTATCTCCACCGTAAATATATTCAATGACCCAGCCTCCACAGCTCTCTGGGGCAGAGAATTCCAAAGATTCACAACCCTCTGAGAGAAGAAATTTCTCCTCATTTCTGTTCTAAATGGGCGACCCTTTATTCTGAAACTATGGCCCCTAGTTCTAGATCCCCCCATGAGGGGAAACATCCTCTCTGCATCTACCCTGTCAAGTCCCCTCAGAATCTTATATGTTTCAATAAGATCACTTCTCATTCTTCTAAACTCCAATGAGTATAGACCCAACCTACTCATTCTTTCTTCATGACAACCCCTTCATCTCAGGAATCAACCTCGTGAACCTTCTCTGAACTGTCTCCAATGCAAGTATATCCCTCCTTAAATAAGGAGACAAAAACTGTACGCAGTACTCTAGGTGTGGTATCGCCAATGCCCTTTAGCAGGTCTTCCCTACTTTTATTCTCCATCCCCCTTGCAATAATCTGTAAATGTGTGGCTGATAGTATGGTATGGGAAAATTGATAAGTATATCAAGGGATGTGTGGATCAAAGATGAGCAAATGGATTTGAAGTATAGAGGGGCCATAGGATCACAGAATTTTACAGCACAGAAAGATGTCATTGAGCCCAGCAATTAGTCCCACTCCCTTGCTCTTTTCCCATAGCCCTGCAATTTTTTCCCCTTCAAGTATTTTGAATGATCTAATTGAATGATGGAACTGGCTCGAGCGGCTGAATGGCCTGCTCCCATTCCCAAGTTCCTGTGGAACACTTTTCACGTGCAAATATAGGGCGGTAGGTTTTCAGCCCATTGCCCAGACATGAACTGGCAATGCCGGTTGTTCACCTGTTACAGAATCGAGCTGATTTTAATTTCCTATGACTTCAATGGAGATCAAAATCAGGAGGTTTTTATAATGAGCAACCCGTGCACATCATTGGTTTCATGTCCGGCCAAGGTACTGAAAATCTACTCCAGTGTTTTCATCAAAGTTATGACAGAGGAGCATGAGAAGGCCATCGGGAAATTCACTGCCAATGTTTTCTTCTCACTGAATTCTAACTGTTTCTGACAGAATCTGCTAAGCCTGGCCATGGAATAGCCCTTGCTGCAAAAAATAATATTTTTTCCCTTGTCCTGAATGCAATCGCTCACCCTGGAATATGCACAGGAGCTGACAGCCCTCTGTTACTTCTCCCAAATGACCAGTCTCCAGGTGTGTGATGGGTCTTCGCTCATGTTATATTATCACACACACATTTTTCAGCAAGTGTCACTGAGAGGAGGCAGAAACATGATTCATTACTTTTTTTTAACCTCTCACAGGTTTTCTGAAACCACTTGTAAAGTCACAACTACTGACCCAGCTAACTCAGTACTGGCTGGGGTATTCTACCTTCGGTCTTCCTCATATATAAAACTCAGTGCCTCACTGCATTGCTTACATACCCACTGATCATTCTTTGCCACAAATTTAAGAGCAACTTGCATTTATATAGCGCCTTTAACAGAGTAAACGCCTCAAGGCGCTTCACAGAAGCACAATCAGACAAACATTGCCACCAAGTCAAAAAAGGAGACATTAGGACAGGTAACCAAAAGTTTGGTCAAAGAGGTTGGTTTTAAGAAGTATCTTAACAGAGAGAGAGGTTGAAATGTGAAATCATACACATTTATTTGAATTGGCAAATATTTGCCTTGGATTATCAATTATATTAATTGTATATTAAATGCAATAATCTTAAGTTTTTTAATTGAAATATACAATTGAAAGAGCAATCTGTACATTGTGTTGCTAAATTTCAATAAGGTTCTAAAATCACATGAAACACTTCAATCATCTCATCACTTTTAAACCCCACGGTGGATAATAACAATTAAGGCTAATTAGGATTGTTTCCTGATCAGAGATGACCTCAAATCTATTCAATACACACTAATAACAGAACGGCAGACTATTTCAGATCCCAAGTTGACAACCAGATGACTCCACTAATTGCAAGCCTAACCTACATTGCTCTGAACAAATTGAATAAAAATCTTTACCCTAGTAATTTGGAGACGGCTTATTCTAAATACAAAATTGTTAAATTAGCTCACTCCATTTTTGCTGTTAACTAATCAATAATTATTCAAAATAAGATTGAGGTCATTAAGTTTATGGGGCCGAATTTGGCCGCTGCCCATTTCTCGGCGGCCCCCGGGCGGCACTAACCTTTTTGCCGTCTGCTGCCGCCGGGTCCCGTCGGGAGCCACTTTCAGCTCCGTTGTGCGGGCAGCAGCATCAGCGGCAGGCAGCAGGAGTCGGCGGCCGAGGACAGCCGGCGTCATCAGTGTGCGGCAGTTGGAGGCGTCTCCACACGGGGATTTTCGGAGGGCCTCCAATGCGCATGCGCGAGACTTCACGATTCTTTTGGGGTAGTTTTTGTCTTCCAACGAGTCGTCATTTCGGGGCCACTTGAGGCTGATTGCTGTACTGCCATACGCATAAAGGCACACCACTTTATTCCACCTGTGAGTGTGAGAGGGGAGAGGAGAGACTTGGCATTTGAGAGGAGAAAGTTGGAGGTTGGAGAGGACAGAGTTGGAGGTTGGAGAGGGGAGAGTTGAAGGTTGGAGAGGAGAGGATTGGAGGTTGGAAAGGAGAGGGTTGGAGGTTGGAGAGGAGAGAGTTGGAGGTTGTAGAGGGGAGAGTTGGAGGTTGGAGAGGGGAGAGTTGGAGGTTGGAGAGGGGAGAGTTGGAGGTTGTAGAGGGGAGAGTTGGAGGTTGGAGAGGGGAGAGTTGGAGGTTGTAGAGGGGAGAGTTGGAGGTTGGAGAGGGGAGAGTTGGAGGTTGGAGAGGAGAGAGTTGGAAGTTGCAGAGGGGGCAGTCGGAGAAATTGAGACCCACAAACTGTTGAGCAGCAATTCGTTTCATCGTTGACAATGAGTGGCCAGAAATCAGCAATGAAGACTGGCCAAACCAGACCCAGAGCTCCCTGGTTTAATGAGCAGGAATTGGAGGGGCTAGTAACGGAGGTGGAATGCAGGTGCAACAACCTCACGTGGGATAATCCTGGCAAGCCTCCACCACCCCAATACCGACGCATTTGGAGGGAGATCACTGAGATCGCGTCCGCAATGGGCAACGTTGAGCGAGAGGGGGACCAATGCCAGAAACATTGGAACGATTTGGTGGCGGCAACAAGAGTGAGTAAAAATGTATTCGCCCCCCTCCTGTCCAACGCTGAAAGGGTTATGCGCCAGCTGTGTGTGTGTGTGGGAATGTGTGTGGGGGGGCATCAGCAAAGGGGCTAAAGGCTGTAATGGTGCTTTGTGCAGAAGAAAAACGCATCCAAGGCAGCAAGCCTGTGTGCGACGGGAAAGGGACCAGCAGAGGTGGTTGAATGGAGCAGGCTGGAGGAGCGTGCATTGGATTTGGTGTGTACCCGCCACCATGCAACCACAAACGTTTATGCAGATCCGGTGCTACAGTATATCTTCCCATCCACATGTGACTGCACTGTATAACGGGTCGGTCATCAGGCCATTGCAACGCACTTTATGTGCTGTGAGGGTTATTCGATGTGTAAGATTAATTACATCTCTCAGAATAGACTTATGTCCATCACCACAACAAGGCACGCTGGGTACAGATCTTTTGTGATGAACCAGAACAGAGTTTATGAAGTCGTTTCCTTGCAGTACAAAGAAAGACACATTAACAATGTGATAGTGACAGTCTAGTCGTTGAAATCTCAACGGTAGGCCACTGAATCACTGTGGCGCTTGTCTCTTGCTGTGTTCTATTGACCGTAGTCATTCCTCAGTTTGATCTGTAATTGTGCTGCCTCTAAAGTTGAATAGCTGTAACTTTATATGCTTTCCCTCCCAGACAAATGTTGTCAGAGTCTGCAGCTGTCTCAGGCTTACAATGGATCAATCTAACCCTAACCCTCGCACCCTCTATGTGATATGTAGTGCTTCCCCGAGAACTTCTTGAAGGACTGTGTCACAGAATTAATTAATCAGCCTGGATGGACAAAACGTGACTCTTCATTTATTCATAATTATTTTGCCTTCGCCATTAGGGTTCTCAAAGAAGGTCTTTCAGCGAGGTCAAAGAAAAAAGTTTCCATCAGCCGAGACACATTTCAGTCGCTTTTATCACATCCAAATGAAGCATGACCTTCAGCAATAAAGTATAGCAACATCCAGCAGATTTTTTCCCAGCAGTCCCACTCCTGATGGTCAAGCACCTGCACCATAGCCGCGATGAGCAGCGCCGCAGTACTCGGAGCCCTTCTCCCTGCCGCACGACTCACGGCCAGCTCACACCTGCGTTTTGCCAGCGTTCCTTCTGGCGGGCGACAGGTCGATCTGAGGCCATCATCCCTCACCAAAATGGCCGATTTCCATCCTCCAGCATGGGCGGGCGGCAGGACTTCACGTCGGCGGAACCCACCACCACCAATCTCCCGCCGGGCAGAACCTGGACGGCAGGTGGGCGGTTCCGGAGGAATCGGTTGAAAAACATACATTGCCAGCGGACCCTCAGCGGCTGCGGGCACAACCTGCACCAAATTCGGCCCCTCTGGCCCCAGAATTCATTTCGCCAATTCAAGTGTGGCTGAGCAAAACCCTTGCACTCTCTCGCCCCAGGCTGGAGACCCCCTCCATCCCGAATGTTGGGATCGGCTATTTGCATGGCTGAAGTGCGCATATCGCACCTGGCAGTGCCGGCCCTGCAACACCAACAAGAAATTCAGAGCAGGATCATGCCATTCTTACAGCAGAGACCTGCAGCGTCCCAGGAGTAGCTCATTTCTTCAGACTTTCTGCACCTAACGTAAGAAACAGATCTTTTTGGGAAAGTAATTGGTGCCCTCTTGTAAAGATTTGGGACCTTTCTTTGCAGGCCTCAACAAGACACACGCCAACTTAGAACATAAGAAATAGAGCAGGAGTAGACCATACAGCCCCTTGAGCCTGCTCCGCCATTTAATACGATCATGGCTGATCCGATCATGGACTCAGGTCCACTTCCCTGCCCACTCCCCGTAACCCCTTATATCCTTATCAGTTCAGAAACTGTCTTACTCTGTCTTAAATTTATTCAATGTCCCAGCCTTTCAGTAGGCATGAGTTTCCCTGAGGGCCCTAGAGGGCCTAAAGGGTGAGGAAGGCAGGGAACTCCCCCAGATATGCCCACTTGTGTAGGGTGGCTGGTGAAACACCCGTGCATATCCCCGCCACCAGAATTTAGTGAGCTGTAACCAGATCCGTCCCAAATTATTGGCTCTCCGGGTGGAGATTCCCCGCCCCCACCTTGTGAATTTCGGAGCAAGTGTCTATATTTAAATTCCATTTTCAGTTTAATCTTGATCGTTCTACAGCCATCTGAACTTGAACTATTATCGTTAAAATTGAGAAAAATGCCGTCAATGTTTGCTAAACGTGGAATCATCCTTAACCAGGCTTTTGACCTAAATAGTCGCCTGAACCAGATTTATTAGGCTTCAGTGAGAAACTTGATCTCAACCTTGGCGAAGGTCTAATACAGCTAAAATTGGCTGTGAAAGATTTACAGTGTCAACTCCCTGCTGATAAAACTGCCTCATTTAGAGAAAGGAGCAGCTTTACCAGCAGAAGAATGGGAGTGATGGCCAACAAACATGGGTGACAGCCAGTCTGACTGCTTCTTATCTGTTTCGGGTCACCTTCTTCCACCTGAATGACAACTGAAGTACCCTTGATGTACTTACCACAATCGGATTTCCTGTATTCAACAAAATGAAATGAAGGCAACATTTGTGTTTTTTTTTAAATTCCACGTCCGTCAACTGCTGTACATTGATTTTAATGCAATGTTGTGCGAACCAGGCTGGTGTTATTCTGACAGATAGATAGCCACGGTTTTGGTAAGTGCTCCAAAAAAAAACGCATCCAAATGCTTCAGCCAAAAAAAACACAGTTGAGAGCAGGAGGATGTGGGGTCATTACTGTGCCAGTGATCCTGTTTGCGACCATCAGTGATCTTCAACATCGCCACAATGACAAATTGTGCAAGGTCGAAAATAAAATCTGCTGCTGACTGGAAATTGACTGAGCAGATGTGATTTGCTCAATATGAATTTATGGAATCACCTGCTTTGTCGTGACACAATAGAGTCAATTCTTGCCTGTATTTGTGCTCTGTTTGTTATGGGCAGGCAATGTACTTTCTGTTCTGTGAAAGATTTTCAAAACTGTTACGAAGTCATTTTTTGCTCCAAAAACTTTGAAATATTCATTCATTCAAATTAAGCAATTTAAATCAAAGGGCACAGGTGGTCATTTCTGCATGATTTTATTTTGAATTAACAGATAATTTGAATTGAGCAATTAAGAGGAGTTTAGAAAATGAAATAATAAATTCATGAGCAAATGATTATTCCAAGTGCGACAGTTGCTTTAATATTCACTCTGCTGCTTCTCGCCTCTCTCCAGACAGAGAGATCGAAGCGGTCATTTTCAGCATCCATGCTCTTCACTAGGAGTCTTGTCTGCTGGCAATGCTTATCATAAAACCGGAGGTGCGTTGAGTGTGATTTTCCAACCATTAAACTGAATGGTCAGAAAGCCACGGACACAATGTGCTAATATTGCTGATAGGCGCTTCCATTGGCTGAGGCTCCCCACCGAAAGTGCTGGCCAGTAAGATCAGCCTTTGGGCTGGACTTTCGGGTTTTGGCGATTTCGACCCGTTTCTGGGCGCAAATCGCGGCGACATTTTTTTTTTTCGCCCCGGGTAAGCGTTAGCGCCAGAGCACACAACTTTCACCGAAATGAAAGTTGCCGACGGTCGTTCGCGTTAACTCCGAAGTTGCACCACAGATTTCGTGTGTCGGAGCCCAAAGTGCCGACCTGAAACAAAAAACGGCCCTTCTGCTTATTACCAAATGTTTTTTTTCTTCCTTTGTGTAGGGGTAAAAGGAAGACTTCTCTGCCTCGGGGTGGATTACCTGATATAGATAATGAACACCTCAGCCTTCTCCTCTGTATAGCGATCACGGAAGTAAATAAACGGAACCTCAGGTTAACCGGCTTTACTTCAAGCAATGCAAGGGAAGGCGTAATTGTGGAACCTTCAAAATACGTGAGGTTTTGAGTATAATTTATACAGGCTTTGGAGTGGAGCTTCCCTCCGACAAAATCATCCATAGGTCTATTGCTATCAGCAGAGTTACATTCATTTGTCGACTATTATCAGACTGGCTCTGAGTGGTACATGCAACAGTCCATCTCCCATCATTGTGTTGTTCCATTACTTGCCCTCTGCCGTAGTCTGCATGTCACCTAAAGTAACTGTTCTCAAAATACTGGCTTTCTTGTCTCTTCCTCAGAGACGTCTAATCAAAATTGTAACTGCTGACTTGTATGTGTTACTAAGGTTAAGGAAAATGCGTTATAAGTGTGCTATACCTACATAAGCTAGTGTTACATACATAGGCAATTTCTCAGACCCCGCTAATACTGATTAGTTCACCACCTTCAGCATTGTGTTCTGACCACCTTTCTGTCTGCTACAATTTATACCTTGCACTGCGCTGTGCGATCACAAACGCTAATGCAGGACGCGGCCGCGAGCATACGCAGTACACCCGGGGATGAATCAGGCAGTTTACTTCTGGATTTTGAGGATGTTGGATGAGAAGTCGAGGCAGCGTGCTGGGAGATTCAGCCCAGAGCCAAACGAGGCTCTAGTGGGGGCAAAATGGACTGAATTGCACAGGAGGGGTGGATCTCCACCCCTCCCATCAGTGTTTAGCAAAATGTGGCGGGACATTGCAGAGGAGGTCTCTGCCTCCGACACTGTGCAAAGGACTGCTACACTGTACTGAAAGAAATTCAACATTCGTTCAGGGGACGTTAAAGTGAGTACAATTTATATTGATGCACTCCTTTATTACATAATTTATAAATCTGACACACTATTTGTTCTTGTGCTTTTGGTGCCTGTCAGCGGTCTGTGGGTTGGAGCCTAAAATGCATGACACATAGATAGGCCTAGTTCGGCACCCTATTTACCATGAGTGATCATTACACATTATTATGATTGCTTTCTGAGATCTCAAAAGATGTTTTCGCACTTCAATGTCCTCCTGATGAACAACGTGCAACTTCCAAGGCCATTAAACAGAGGACTCTATTACATTCAGACAGTATGGTATAAGTGCTTTGTTGGCTATCTGTGTGTGCCACAAGAGCAGATGGACCCTCTGGTAAGCAGTCCCATTGTCATCTTTGCAGGCAAAGAAATCCCACAACCCCCGGGAGCAGCAGTGGACAGATGGCGGTCCGTCTCTGACCCTGCCACTCACCGACCGCGAGGAGCGAGTGGCCTCATTGGCATCTCAGGTCGGGCAACTGCCCATGGGGGTGCTGACCCCCACTTTTATACTGAGGCTAAGTCCTGCACACTCCCCGGGCTGGGTTGGGACAATGTGATGCAGTGTCTGTGGACTAGGGTTGGGGCAATGTAATGCAATGTCTGTGGGCTCGGGTTGGGACAATGTGATGCAGTGTCTGTGGACTAGGGTTGGGGCAATGTGATGCAGTGTCTGTGAACTAGGGTTGGGACAATGTGATGCAATGTCTGTGGGCTCGGGTTGGGACAATGTGATGCAGTGTCTGTGGACTAGGGTTGGGGCAATGTGATGCAGCGTCTGTGGACTAGGGTTGGGACAATGTGATGCAATGTCTGTGGGCTCGGGTTGGGGCAATGTGATGCAATGTCTGTGAACTAGGGTTGGGACAATGTGATGCAGTGTCTGTGGACTAGGGTTGGGACAATGTAATGCAATGTCTGTGGGCTCGGGTTGGGGCAATGTGATGCAGTGTCTGTGGACTAGGGTTGGGACAATGTGATGCAGTGTCTGTGGACTAGGGTTGGGGCAATGTGATGCAGTGTCTGTGGACTAGGGTTGGGGCAATGTGATGCAGTGTCTGTGGACTAGGGTTGGGACAATGTGATGCAGTGTCTGTGGACTACATATAATGGAGTCGCACTGGTCCTTCACATGAGCCTGTGCTATGTGACCTTACTCATGTCACCCTGCCCACCCCCCGCTGCTAACCACTCATCTGTTGCTTTCTACTTCCTGATGACCAGTCAGAGGCACCCAATCCTTCACATCAAACCTCCACCTCAGGCCGACATGTGTGCGAGGAGGAGGAATTTGAAGTAGAGGAGCTGAAGGAGTAGTGTCTCATTTGCAGAATAAGAGGAGGAATAGTCAACATGGTGGCCAGGCAATGCTCAAATGTGCCATTCACTCTTCAAGCAAAGCTGCTGACGTAAAGCTTTTGCAGCGGCGAAAGCTCTCGAAGGCCTCCCCTGCGGTTGTGGTGGTGGGGGTGGCATGGGTTCCTCGCCAGACTTCTCCTCCTCATCTTCATCCTCCCTCTCCTCCTCCCTCTCCTCCTCCTCCTCCTCCTCCCCTCTCTCCTGAGGTGGTCCTGCAATCCCCATTAGCAATTCCTGTCCCCTCATCATGGCTAAGTTGTGTAGCATGCAGCACACCACAATGAACTCAGCGACCTGCTGAGGGGAGTATTGCAGGCAGCCTCCAGAGTAGTCCAGGCATCGGAAGTGCTGCTTGAGCACTCCAATTGTCTGTTTGACGATGCTGCATGTGGCTGCATGGCTCTCATTATAGCGATGCTCGTCTTCTGTCTGAGGGTCCCGGAGAGGGGTCACGAACCAGGTGGTGAGGCCGTAACCTTTGTCCCCGATCAGCGAGCTATGATCTTGTGCTTGACGCTCGAACAGGCCTGAGACACTGCTCTCACGCAAGATGAAAGCATCATGGATGTTCCCTGGATATTGGGCATTAACTGCCATGATGCACTGACTATGGTCGCAGACGATCTGTATGTTCATGGAGTGGAATCCCTTTTGGTTTCGGTAAACCTCTGGATCCTCTAAAGATGTTCACAGGGCGATGTGCGGACAGTCAACGGCACCCTGAGCTTTGGGGAAGCAAGCAAAGTGTCCAAAACCTACAGCCCTCTCATCCTGGGTCTCCTTGGTCATTGGGAATTTTATGAAGTCCATCCTGCATGCGTACAGTGCAGTAGTCACCCGGCGAATGCAGAAGTGTGTAGCGTGCTGTGAAATGGAGCATATGTACCCCGCTGATGCCCGAAAGGAACCGGAGGCATAGAAGGCAAGTGCCACAGTCACCTTCACCTCGACGGGCAGTGTAGTCCTGTTGCCGCTGGTAGGCTGTGGGTCTGCCTGTATGAGCTGGCATATCTCTGTGAGCACCTCTTTTCAGAAGCGCAGCCTTCTAACGCACTGTGCCTCAGAGAGCTGCAGGTATGAGCGATGTCACTGTAAAGTCATGAGGGGTAAGCCTCCTCCCCATACGTCTGCAGCCTCTTCGATTATGCTCAAAATGATCAACAATAAGCCGTCTTGCAGCTCGATGCTGTATAAATACAGCAGGCAGGAATAATGGCTGACATAATTTGGTCCCCTTCTTTTAAAATGTCCTAAAATGTCCCTTAAAACGAACTATAAAATTACATAAAACTCCATTGTGAAAAGCTCAGCCTTCTTCTCCCAATCCTTTTATGCCCTCAACTTGTGCTCCGTGTTTAAAATGGCGGGGTTAGTGCCGGGTGTACGACTGATTTTTGCTGGCGGGTTCCCGGGCGGACGGTAAATCGGGCAATATCGCCGAAAGTTCCACCCGGGACGATAGCGCAGCAATGCATGCCGATTGACGTTATCCCAACGGTGAAAACATCGGGCGGGAGATAAGTCTTAGCACTGCCGCAAAATCACTGCCAAAAGTTCTGCCTGGGCGCAAACTGTTTTGCGCCTCGATCTGCGCTCCAAAACATTGTTTTTAACACCCCGCCCAGGCGCTAAACGGGGCGCAAATTAGCCGAAAATCCAGCCCTGTAAGTGGTAAATTTATTTGACCTTCTCATCCTCAAACAGTTATTTTCTAACCAGTAAATCATGGAGCCAATGAGCTCTGCTAATCCAGTTACATAAACATTGAAATATCAAGTCACATTTTCTCTCTGCTGTTATACATAAAGAATCCAGCTCATCTTGTCACTTTGTTCTGCAGAACAGAATCGAAGAATCTATTGCTATGAGTCCGGAATATGTGGTCAGCGACAAAGCAAAGGTGTTTGCCGCCGGCCCCGATGTAAGCTTCTCACAAAGATCTCGCCATCTCTGTGTCCAGAATTTGGGGTTTTCCGACGCGTAATTGAATTCAAGTTAATGGAGATTCACAGCGAAGAGCTGCTGTGATCTCAACAAGCTCTCTAAGCAGCCAATCAAAACGTAGAATTCTCAGACGGCGAATCAGGAAGTGGGTAATCACCGTTGACTCCGACTTTTACAAATGTTCGAGAAAGCAAGATTGGGGGCTCTCACATGGTCAAAGCCGAAGTAACGATGAACAAACTTTTTTTTTAAAGTTTCTTAAAAATTTACATTTTTATTTAAATGGGTAAATTTGACACTCCACAAAATTAAAATAGTCTTTCAGGCCCACAACCTTTGTTTAGCAATCAGTACACTGTTAAAGCCCCAGTTACACCTAATCCAATCGGGTCCAGCTATTAATGGGGTATTTGACAGTGAATTACTGTGGAGGAGCTGAAGTTTTCGTACATTTCCCTGGTTTTGAGAGATCACACTGATTGTCGGCTCTGTGGCGGAGGGGCAAGTGGGAGCACAGTGCAGACTATGGAGCAGCTCTTAGAGAGAGGCCACAACGTCAGGATTTCTGCATTAGGCTGACCGTTAGGGTAAATCTTGAGGTTGCGGTCAGTTTCAAAGGCAAAGTGACGGCAAACACTGGCAGTTCGCCACCATCACGACCGCAAATTCCGGGTCACTATTATTTGGATTTTGCTCGAGTGTGACAATGATGAATTTGGTGAGGTACATGTTGCTATCAAAGTGCATGTTATATAATGTTGGCCCCATACTGCATACACCTCAGGGTGCTGGCTTGAGTGAAATACATTGAACAATGCACCTGCACTCCCACCAGCCAAGCCGGAAGGGCTCAGAGTATCTGCCGCACTTCAGCTGACTGTGCGTACATAAAATCTGCTTACCGACATATTCCTACACGCTCGGAGAGGTCAACTTCACACTGACATGTAGATCGCTGGTCTCTATGTTTGTCATGGGATTGCAATGTCATGACACAGATAGGTTTCTTGGGTGTTACATTACAGCCTTGCATTTTACTGGAAAAATACAACAAAAGCTGAAATTAGACCATCAGTGATTTGTGTAGGAACATTGTTTGAGTAGAATATTATGGGGGAGACGTTCGCCTTTATTTTTGACGGCTTTCTCGGCGGTACAGCTGCTTTTAGGAGAGAAACCGCCCGGCGAAAGTTTCCCCCTTACTGTTTGAATGGAACCGCCCACATCGCGAAACGCCCGCCGGGACCAAGCCGCCGACGTGCACCGACGAGAGAATCGCCAGGGCGTAAGTTTGGCCTCAACGGAAGCTCGTCCAGAACACCAAGAGAAAGCTGCTTAAACAGGGCGGTAGTTGAGCACTCTGCAAAGCAAGGTAAGTTAAACGTTTTATATTTCTTTTAGATTGTAAAATGGCGATTAGCTTTAAAACTGTCTTGGGAACGTTTTTTTTTAACTTTTTATTGTTTTTTAGTGACATTTTTTTTTAAGTTTTCCCCCCCCCTCTCTAGGCCCAACTGCAGCCTCAGAGTAAATTTTAAAAAACATTTTACGAACTGCCCGTTTCACCTACTTTCCCCTTTAACTGCTGAGAAACCACCGAGAATACTGGTGCAAGATCCATTTTCTCGGCGGGCGGTTTTAATTAGTGAAACCTTTCACCGGCGTTAACTGATGAAGCTTAGTGGTATTTTCTGGGCGGTAATCGGGCAGTGAGGGCCTTGGGGAAAGTCTACCCCTATAATAACATTGTGATGTTGCTGGAAAATTCACATATCTTGAATTACCTAGATGTCCTTTATGTTGCTGCTGTGCCATTGTTATGCGCATAGTTATGCCATTTCCTGGTGTAGATATTCTTGGTACCGCTATGGTGTAACTTGAGTGTATGTTGCTGCCCCTCCCCCAGAAACTACTGTGCAACAACGGCATCATTCTTTAAAAAGCACGCTACCGATGCCCAACAGCACTGAACACTGTCGACAGCAAGGTAAGCATCAGACAAGTGGTTTCAGTGGCTATTCCTATCTATTCACTTGACTGCATCTCCCACCCACAGCATTAGTCCAGATTAGTGTCATGTCCACTTAGGTGCAACAGTTGTGCCTATTGGGTTCCATGCCAGAGCAGCAGATAAATGAAACCCAACTTGCTTCTCTGGTGAAGACCTCCAAGGAGGTGATAGACAGGAGCCTCACACTCATGCACCTTCTGAGCCAAGCCAGACACCAAAAATCAGTCTTGATACCTGCAGGGGGTTCCCAAATCCCTCACACCCAGGACTGCTCAACAGTGCAGAAAGAGGTGAAAATACCAGACGAATACAGGCATGGGTTGTATGTGATCACTCTCTCTCTTACCTCCTTTCCCACTCAGGACACCACCACACTCTTCCTCCTCTTAATGCAACACTCACACTACTAACCCTTCACACTACACTGTGGCTAAAGGTGCTACAACTCTTGTAACACGCACCAACAGGCCTTGTGGAACCCGAATACAGATTCCTTCATTCTACCATCCTCACCACCCCTCCGCATCCCTCACTTAACCTCTCCATCACAATTCCCATACAGTCCTGAATTATCCTCACTCACATAACCTGCCAACAACTTAGCTGTGCAAAAAGGTTTGCTTTGATAAACACTGTGCACTTGTCCTGTGATTTGTTCCTGATGGACTTTGCAGTATGTCGGGAAATAGGCCATTCTGCAGGTTCTGATTTCTTCAACCATTTGAGGATTTCCGGCAAGGACCAACTGGGGCAAAGAGATCTACTTCAGGCTCATCTGGTAGTTTGCGTAGAAAATAATATGGCTGAGGTGCTGCCACTGCAATCGGCCAATCACTGAAGATGTCCTGCAGAATCTGTCTTCTGATGTGCCTTACAGTGGCCAGTGAGAATTTGGCCTGGCTTGCATCACAGGCAAGCTAGACTCGCTGGAAATGGAACCTCTTCCTATTCATGTACATCAGTGGTTAGTGTCAGTGCCATGCACACTACACCATGGGGAATCCGGCTATTCCGTAACAGTTCCAGCCGCTGTGCCTCTGCAGCTTGGGAGATGCTAAAGTGGATGACTTTGACTGCTCTTTGAAAGAAGGCGTCTGTCACAGAAACAAAGAAATTTACAGCGCAGAAGGAGGCCATTTTGGTCCATCGTGTCCGTGCCGGCCGACAAAGAGCTGCACAGCCCTCGGTCAGCAGCCCTGAAGGTTACATATAAACCGATGAACAATGAATAATGACAGAAAGGTAAAAAGCACCCAGCCCAACCAGTCCACCCCAAAAATATGCGACATTCCCTGCACTGAAGCATTCTACACTCTACCCCCAACCGGAGCCATGTGATCTCCTAGGACAAGCAAAATACAGATAGAAACCCAGGCCAATTTGGGGAAAAAAATCAGGGAAAATTCCTTTCCGACCCATCTAGATGATCAAAACTAGTCCAGGAGATCACCCTGGCTGTATTCGATTTCCTGCAGTACTTACCATCGTATCTGCGCCAGCCCAAAAGTGGTTATCCAGTCTAATCCCAATTACCAGCTCTAGGTCCGTAACACTGCAGGTTACGGTACTTTAAGTGCCCATCCAAGCACCTTTTTAATGTGGTGAGGGTATCTGCATCCACCACTCTTCAAGGCAGTGAGTTATCTGGCGGATACACACCCTGATAGCTCTCTGGTTAATTTTGCACAGATCCCCCTGTGTTAGATCTACAGCCAAAGACGTTGAGGGCTGATGACACTTGAATTACCACAGACAGACCAGGAGAGGGTGACAGAGAGGCCTAATGGCAGCCTTGGAGAGGGGCAGCCATTGGATGAACAACTGCTGAGAGAGGTGCTCACCTGTACACATGTTGAGGGAGTTTGTACCTGGTCGGCTTCTGTCCTCTGCCTGATTCTCCTGACCGTGACACACTGCTCCTGCAACTCATCGTCCATTATGGTGATATTAAATGGTATCCCCAAGGGTGTAATGTATTTTCTGCATGGATTCTTTGCTTAAGAATTCATAGCAACACATTGCTATTAAGAACTAGTTGGTTTATTAGCAAAGGTTTAACACTCACACTACACATTATTAGTTCATCCACCAGGCTCACAATCACATGCCTCATCGTGGATCCCCCGAACCCAACTGGCTGGGGTTTTATTGAGTCTTGTGAACATTACATGACTGGCTAAGCTATTCCCAACTCAACAGCTCTACAAACCTCAGACAGATGTATAAATTACAATGGGGAAAGTCATCCCTTTCTTAAGTTGTTCAGAGTGTGGGTTTGGGAAAGAGGAAACTTGGGGATCCCAAAATGTTCCTTTGGGAAATAGAGGAAAACAATAAAATGAAGTGCAGGTGTCAATGATTAAAAATGTGGTGGAAGAGATTATAAAAAGTTCTGTGGGAGCCTGTAATCAATAGGCAAAGTTTCAGCTCACCAAATCCTCACTAACATTTGTCTGAAGTGCTGCTAGATCATTCTTTTGGCTCTAAAGCAACATTGATTGCATGTAAATCCATGAAACATCTCTGAACTTGAACAGTGCAGTTCTGGAAACGTGGTTTAAGCTGTTTTGATAGATGTAAGCTTTACATTGTTAAAAACATGGAGGAAATTTACGTTTAACACAATACCAGCACGTAAACGGTGTAATGCACCAACACACAAATTTCCTTAATCTGTTTGGCACACAAATTGCCTACCAATGGTGTAAGTGCTGAAGACACAAAGGAACTTCAGGCACAGTATAACAGCAAGTACACTTTTATTGGCTTGAGAGATCAAGAAGATAGGAAAGGAGACATTTATTTTCTTTTGGATAGAAAAGGTTAATAGGATCATATAAACAAATTGGGTCTCTATTTGCAGCAGCTGAGAGATGAACAACTCTTCATTAAGTTGTTTATTAGTTCTGTAAGTTCTTATCCTGGAGACCTTTTGTCTTCCTACGTTAAATGGTAATCTGTTTGGCTAAATGGCAGAGATCAATGCTGTAATACCTTTTTGCAATGGGAGTAAATGATTGTACAAGGACGTTCAGAGTTACTCAGTAGGGAAGGTCAAATGCTGCGTCAGATTGTAAGCAATGTACATATTTATTGCAGGAGATTTACAAGATTGGTGAGAATAGAGGTCAAAATGATTGATGTAATTTGCAGCAGTGCAGAGGAAACAATTGTTTGTGGGCAGCCACGGGACACTAGTGTAGTACTGCCGAAGATTTCTTTATTGAACATATTTTAGCTGTGGGAACAGACCCCCAAGGCAGAATGAGAATGTGCTGGGTGTTAAGGTGTTGGGTGATAGGTGATAGCAGGTACCCGCAACAGAGCACCATCAAGTTCGTGTAAAGTCTGGGAAACAAAGGAAAATACAGCTGGTGAGAAAGGCTGACTGACAGACACAGAGCAGTGATTGCAAAGGGTATAAAGGGAGAGAATCTGCACCAAGGAATTGAGCTACGGAGAATCCTCCATCGAAGAACCTCAGCTGGCATTGTTTCTAGGATAGAGATAGCATTATAAGAACATAAGAACATAAGAACATAAGAAATAGGAGCAGGAGTAGGTCATACGGCCCCTCGAGCCTGCTCCGCCATTTAAAACGCTCATGGCTGATCCGATCATGGACTCGGGTCCACTTCCCTGCCCGCGCCCCATAACCCGTTATCTCCTTATCGGTTAAGAAACTGCCTATTTCTGTCTTTAATTTATTCAATGTCCCAGCTTCCACAGCTCTCTGAGGCAGCGAATTCCACAGATTTACAACCCTCAGAGAGAAGAAATTTCTCCTCATCTCTATTTTAAATGGGCAGCCTCTTATTCTAAGATTATGCCCCCTAGTTCTAGTCTCCCCCATCAGTGGAAACATCCTCTCTGCATCCACCTTGTCAAGCCCTCTTATAAACTTAAACGTTTGGATAAGATCACCTCTCATTCTTCTGAATTCCAATGAGTAGAGGCCCAACCTACTCAATCTGTCCTCATAAATCAATCCCCTCATTTCTGGATTAAACTTATGAACCTTCTCTGAACTGCCTCCAAAGCAAGTATATCCTTTCGTAAATATGGAAACCAAAACTGCACGCAGTATTCCAGGTCTGGCCTCACCAATATCCTGTATAGCTGTAGCAAGACGTCCCTGTTTTTATACTCCATCCCCTTTGCAATAAAGGCCAAGATTCCATTGCCTTCCTGATCACTTGCTGTACCTGCATACTAACCTTTTGTGCTTCATGCACAAGTACCCCCAGGTTCCGCTGTACTGCAGCACTTGGCAATTTTTCTTCATTTAAATAATAACTTGCTCTGTGAATTTTTTTCTGCCAAAGTGCATGACCTCACACTTTCCAGGGAGAGAGTCTGCACCTAGGAATTGAGCTGCGGAGAATCTTCCAATGGAGAACCTCAGCTAGCATCGTTTCTAGGACAGAGATAGCACTATTGCGATCGTAGTATCCTGTTTATACATAAGGGTGCCTGATGGTGGAAGGAAATGATACATATACACGTAGTTGTGTCTGATTAAACAGGCCTACAGCTGAAATTTATTTAGAGACACATTGGATCTGCTATTTACAGGGAGGTGGCGAGGGTACATGATAGGGCAAGGTCATGGACGTGGAGGCCTGATGAATTTAAAGGCAGACCTCACTGTAGTTTGTTCTTTTGTTTTACACCCAGCAGTCGGATAAATCTGTAATATAGAGACGCCACCTAGTGGAATACTGCTCCACCTAGTGGACTACTGTGGTAATGCAACCACAATAAAAGAGGTTCCAGATTGAAGCCATCTTGAGTGTGTATGCTTCAGTGATGTTATAAGAAGATATCACATTTTCAATGTAGAATAGGAGAATCGGATTCCCTAGCTGGAATTTTTGTTGGTGGATGATTCAGCAAGGTCAATTATAAGCAAACTTGGCTGAAGTGAAGAGTCCAGATTGCCGTGCCTATGGGAATAATAGACTGCTTGGGTGAGTTCCATCATGGCCGAGAGACTTTCGTAGCGTATGTGCAGCGACTAGAAATGTTTTTCACCGCAAATAGTATCGTCGAAGTCCCCGATGATGAAAACCGTAAACGAGCGGTTTTAGAAAGAAAACGGGCTATTTTCCTGACTGAAGCAGGCCACGAGATGTCTGAAACCCTGAAAAATATGCTTGTTCCTGTCAAGCCAAAGGACACATCACTTACGGAGATTCAGCACTACAGTCCCGAGCCCCTGCAAATTGCTGAAAGTTATCATTTTGGAATACGAAATTAATTAGCTGACAAGGATATCAGTGAGAACATTGTAGCTTTAAAAAAGCTGTCCATTCACTGTAATTTCCGAAAATTTCAGGACCAAGCATTGCATGACCGCTTGCTTGTGGGACGAAAAATGAAGCAATCAGAAGAAAGTAGTTGACAACCCCTAACTTGATTTTGATGTAGTTTGTCAGACAGTTATATCGATGGATATGGTCGACCAATACTCCCGAGAACATCGTGCCATTTCCAGTCGTCAGACAACTGAGGTGAAAGGCAGTTGGGCCGCAAGGCCTCAGCAACTGGCCATGGTAACAGTAAATTGAAATCGTGCTATCAGTGCCTGGGACAACACATTGCTCAAAGCTGTCCATATGTGAAGGCAGAGTGTTTCTTCTGCAAGAAAACTGGGCATCTTGCGAAGGCATGTTGACTGAATAGTAAACCGATGTTCAATGCTAGAAGTAGAAATCGCCAGAGATTACATAGCATTGAAGAGAAGCAACAGGACGAGGAGTTTCTGTAGATAAATGTCATCAGGAACATTGAAGGTATCTAACAACAACTTGCGAAGTATCGTCATCCAAGTAGACGTTGCAGGAACCAGGATACCCATGGAAATTGACACTGGTGCATCTGTGAGCATAGTACCGGAATCGCTATATCTCAACAAGTTGACTGATTTTCCACTGGAGAAGTCAAAGATAGAGCTGCGAGGTTACTCAGGAGAGCAAATCCCTGTGGTAGGACATATCACCATGCCAGTGAAATACAAGGATCAGTTTCAGAGCTTGCCTCTCTTAGTAGTGTCAGGAGACAAGCCTGCCTTGATAGGTAGAAATTGGTTGGGATCAGTAAAGCTGGATTGTAACGAGATTTTTTGTGTTGAAACGAGATTTGCATCAAAGGATGATGCCATCAAGCAGTATCCAAAGGTGTTCTGGGAATCAGGCAGTCCGATCCAAGGTTTCAAGGCAAGTGTCAAAGTACAGAAGGATGCTAGATCAGTTTACTGCAAGCCAAGTACCGTAGTATATGCACTCAAGGAGAAAGTTGAGCAAGAACTCAAAAGACTAGAAACTGAGAACATTATCTCAAAGGTAGATATAAGTAATTGGGCTACCTAAGTCCGATGGTAAGGTAAGATTGTGTGGTGATTATAAAGTAACCATAAATCAAGTTCTGGAGGGTAATGTCCCCAATACATTGCCAAATGTAAGAGATTTGTTCACAACACTGAAAGGGGTCAGATCTTCTCAAAGTTGGATCTTACGAATGCCTACTTACAGCTTGAATTAGATGAGGAGTCCAAGTCATGCTTGACGATAAATTCACATCAAGACCTATATCAATTTAATAGGCTACCATTTGGAGTGTCTTCTGCCCCTGCCATATTCCAAGGGGTGATGAACCAGACTTTGCAAGGTATTGAAGGGATAGTATGTTATTTAGATGACATACTCATTTCAGCACCAAACAGGCAAATCCATAATAATGTATTGAATGAAGTCCTCAAACAGCTAGAGAAGCACAGAGTATGAGTGACTGCTCATAAGTGTGAGTTATTTCAAAACTCAGTGGAGTACTTAGAGTACAGAGTAGACAAAGATGGTTTACATCCAACCAAGGGAAAGCTGAATGTAATCAAAAAAGCACCCATTCTCAAGAATGTCACTGAACTTCGATAATTTTTGGGTCTTTTGAACTATTATGGGAAGTTCCCAGCAAATTTGGCTACAGTGTTACATCCACTGAATGAACTATTGAAAAAACAGGTCCATTGGAATGGTCAGAAGAATGCGACGCAGCATTCAAGGAGTGTAAAAGCCAGTTGGTAGAGAGCACCATGTTGTTCACTATAATGTATCTAAGGAGATCAAGCTAGCATGTGACGCCTCTCTGTATGGAGTTGAGGCAGTGACATCTCATGTACTACATAGTGGGGAGGAGAGGCCAATTGGTTTTGCTTACACACTCTCAGTACCAATGAGCATAATTATGCGCAAATGAAAAGGGAAGCTTTGGCATTATCTTTTGGGGTCAAGAAGTTCCACAAATACTTGTATGGTCGTAAGTTTACCATCGTTATGGACCATAAGCCCCAACAGCAATCCTCCATCCAAAGTCCCAAGTTCCAGCCTTAGCTACAGCCTGACTGCAGAGATGGGCATTGATTTTGTCAGCATATACATATGACATTGAGTACAGATGATCAACTGATCACAGTAATGCTGATGCTATGTCTAGGTTGCGATCCCCATCACAAGTTACACCCAATAGGAAAGAAGTGTTCTATTTTTCATACATTGATGAACTGCCAGTCACAGCTGAAGAGATTGGTAGAGCAACCAATCGTGACCCAGTGATGTCAAAGGTGTATGATTATATTGCAAATGGCTGCCCAAACCAGGTAACAGAGAGAGAAAGATATTTATCCATAGTTCACTCGTAGGAATGAATTATCAGTGGATAAAGATTGTATCATGTGGGGTGCAAGAGTAGTTATTCCAAATAAGTTCCGGTCCAAATTGTTCAGAGATCTTCATGATCAGCTCCAGGACCAAGAGCTTTTCATGTGGTGGCCAGGTCAAGATAAAAATATAGGGCTTGAACCTCCACTTTTGTGCTTATCGCCCAAAAATGGGCGTTATTTTTGGCATGGGTGGCAAAGGAGGTTTTTCAGATCGTTGTCTTCTCGCCCATTCTCAAAGCACCGAGTCTCCATTTTTGAAAATGGGCGTTACCGCGAGCAACCTGAAATGGGCATCAGCGTTAAATTTCTTTGACCTTTGCCGTAAAGTGTCGGCATCCTTAGCAACGGCATGGCAACACTCGATTCCCGTGATTCAGGAGGTCAAGGGCCATCATGACATGTGCAGCAGAGGAAACAGAGAGAGAGGGAACTCAGAGGCACTGAAAGCATGTGTGGCTATGGTGTGTTCTGGCTGTTGTGGGAAGCATGAGGGAGATTCACAAGTAGCAAAAATCCTACTAAGCACCAAGAATATAGTTGGCACTGAGTTTTTGTCCAACAAATAAGATATAACATGGAAGGGATGGAGGAGGCCCTGGAGCTGGTAGCCAGGAACACTGGTGGCAGAGGGCTCCCACTGGTCCCGGAGCGCAGCACTGCACCCCAAGGTGACGCACCCCCATTGCCAACCACACACGAGAGCCAGCAGCAACATCTTGCTTCTGGCTCACAGCACCTTCCCACCTCGGGACCGTCCTCTCCCATATCTGTCCAAGCAGCGGGTCAGCAGTCAACCGAAACCCCGCCCCCCCGGAACCCCACCACCCCCAATGAAGCATCGCCTGAGGAACTCCTTGGCCAGGCGGCTTGGAGTCAGGAGGGGAAAGGGAAGAGGTAGAGGTGGGGAGGAGAAGCTGGGGGTGTGGGGGGGGGGGGGGGGCAGAAGGGTTGGTTTGTACAGAAATACTGATGAGTAGAGACTAATGTTCGATTTAAATGTTTTTTATTTAACAAACTGTTAAGTATGTAATAACTCGATAGACTGAATACTGTAAACTAACACAGGTACAGACCTGGCTCTGCTTTATTCAGGCCCAAAGTGATTACATTACATGATGGCTGGACTTTTATACCTGGGCCACACACATGTGCGCACAGCCCAATGACCTCCGACAATGGTGCCACGTGGTGGCTAATAACTCCAAGCATACATACATGACAACATCCCTCTTTAAGATATTAGTAACAGTCTTTTTACAAACTGAGACGGTCCGGGGCTTTCCGCTCCCGAGTTGATCATCTCAGTTCAACTCCAGTCTTGGGCGAACATTCTGAGTCTGTTATGACTGGGGGCTGGGTAGCCGATCTGATGGGAGTGGCAATGACCACATCAGGGATTGAAAGTCCAGATTCATTGATGACAGCGGAGTCCTCTGATGACTGAGGGTAGGTTGGTTGGCCATAACAGTACTGATGATCCACTTGAGACCTTGACCATAATTTAATACATACACAGGATCGTTAACAGAAATGTCGCGTGACACAGCAGCGCGATCATGATACCACTGCTGACTTTGACGTCTGTATTCAACATGATCGTTCAAGTCAGGGTGGACAAGAGCGAACTAGGTCTTGAGACCTCTCTTCATCAATACTTCAGCAGGGGGGACCCCGGTAAGCATGTGGTGTCTTGTCCTGTAACTAAACAATATGCATGACCAGCGAGTCTGCAGTGAACCTTCAGTTACACGTTTCATACTCTGCTTGATGGTTTGGACAGCACGCTCTGCTTGACCATTAGATGCAGGTTTGAATGGTGCTGACCTCACATGTTTGATACCACTGAGTTTCATGAACTTTTGAAACTCCAGACTAGTGAAGCAAAATCCGTTGTCACTTACAACGATGTCGGGCAGACCATGAGTGGCAAACATGACACGAAGGCTCTCAATGGTAGCTGTGGATGTACTGGATGACATGATTATACACTCTATCCACTTGGAATATGCATTCACCACAACTAAAAACATCTTTCCCAGGAAGGGACCTGCAAAGGGATCCTGGATCATGGCTTAGATGGCCACGACCACAGACTCAGCGGCGATTCCGCTGGTGCTTTATTAGCTGCATGCAAGTGTTGCACTGATGCACACATGATTCCAGATCAGAGTCAATTCCAGGCCACCATACATAAGACCTGGCACTGGCTTTCATCATGACAATACCAGGATGAGTGCTATGTAGATCATGTACAAATTTCTTTCTGCCTTGCTGAGGCATAACAACACGATTACCCCACAGTAAACAATCTGACTGAATAGATAGTTCGTCTTTGTGACAGTTGTAAGGTATGGTCTCATCACCTATTTGCTTGGTTATTGCAAACCAATCACCACTAAGGACACAATGTTTCACAACCGATAATATCGGGTCCTGGCTGGTCCAGGTTTTAACTTATTGAGCCGTGAGAGGGGTTCCTTCATTTTTAAAAGCATCCACAACTAACAGTAGGTCTGGTAGGTCTGCAGGCTGTGGCATCTCCACCTCCAGTGTCGGCAACGGCAGACGGCTCAGTGCATCGGCACAATTCTCGGTGCCAGGTCGATGGCGAATGACATAATCATAGGCAAATAATGTCAGCGCACACATCTGGGCGATGCATTGCTGTTGATACCTATATTTTCCAAGAACAATAAAATGAGTGGCTTGTGATCGGTTTCCATTTCAAACCGAAGACCAAACAGGTAATGATGCATCATTTTAACCAGATACACACAGGCTAGTGCTTCTTTTTCTACCATGCTGTAGGCTCTTTCCACCTTTGACATTCCTTTCGAAGCATACACAACAGGTTGTAGTTTACCTGACTCGTTAGCTTGTTGGAGCATCACAGGCCAATACCAGAGGCTTGCACAGATCATAATGTACCAGCAGCTTGTTAGAGCAGAGCAGATTTATAGCTTTCTCAAAAGCTCTATCTTAAGATGCACCCGAAACCCCGGTTCCGTTGCCATGAAGACGCACTTCGAACGTTTCAGTCTGAGTCCCACTTTGTCCAGACGATATAAAACCTCTTCCAGGTTGTTCAGATGTTCGGCGGTGTCACGACCTGTGACCAGGATGTCATATTGGAACATGACGGTTCTAGGGACGGACTTCAGCAGAATCTCCATGTTCTTCTGAAATATGGCTGCAGCCGAGCGAATTCCGAAAGGGCAGCTGTTGTAGATAAACAATCCTTTATGAGTGTTGATGCACGTAAGTTTCTTCGACGTCTCAGAGAAACATAGAAACATAAAAAATAGGTGCAGGAGTAGGCCATTCGGCCCTTCGAGCCTGCACCACCATTCAATAAGATCATTGCTGATCATTCTCTCAGTACCCCTTTCCTGCTTTCTCTCCATACCCCTTGATCCCCTTAGCCGTAAGGGCCATATCTAACTCCCTCTTGAATACATTTAATGAACTGGCATCAACAACTCTCTGCGGCAGGGAATTCCATAGGTTTACAACTCTCTGAGTGAAGAGGTTTCTCCTCATCTCAGTCCTAAATGGCCTACCCCTTATCCTGAGACTGTGTCCCCTGGTTCTGGACTTCCCCAACATCGGGAACATTCTTCCCGCATTAAATCTTATACGTTTCTATGAGATCCCTCTCATCCTTCTAAACACCAGTGAATAAAGGCCCAGTTGATCCAGTCTCTCCTCATATGACAGCCCAGCCATCCCTGGAATCAGTCTGGTGAACCTTCGCTGCACTCCCTCAACAGCAAGAACGTCCTTCCTCAGATTAGGAGACCAAAACTGAACAAAATATTCCAGGTGAGGTCTCACTAAGGCCCTGTACAACTGCAGTAAGACCTCCCTGCTCCTATACTCAAGTCCCCTAGCTATGAAGGCCAACATACCATTTTCCTTCTTCACCGCCTGCTGGACCTGCATGCCAACTTTCAATGAATGATGAACCATGACACCCAGGTCTCGTTGCACCTCCCCTTTTCCTAATCTGCTGCCATTCAGATAATATTCTGCCTTCGTGTTTTTGCCCCCAAAATGGATAACCTCACATTTATCCACATTATACTGCATCTGCTATGCATTTGCCCACTCACCTAACCTGTCCAAGTCACCCTGCAGCCTCTTAGCGTCCTCCTCACAGCTCACACCGCCACCCAGTTTACTGTCATCTGCAAACTTGGAGATATTACACTCAATTCCTTCATCTAAATCGTTAATGTATATTGTAAAGAGCTGGGGTTCCAGCACTGAGCCCTGCGGCACTCCACTAGTCACTGCCTGCCATTCTGAAAAGGACCTGGAACCAGCCATAATGGTAAATCATGAACCGCACCATCATACGACACCTTGACTACTGCACTGTTAATCACTGTTATGAGTTCTTTAGTGTACGTACGCAATTTTACATTGACTGGACACAGCTTAGGCCTCACAGCCTTAGTATCTCACAGCATGTCAAATGTCTTCTGGCTCATTATTGATTGACTCGCACCGGTGTCCAATTCCATCGGTACTGGCACACCGCTAAGTTTCACATTAATCATTATCGGTTGGCTCTTTGTTAAGAACAAATACAGTAAATAGACTTCCTCCTCTGGTTTTTCAGATTGCATATCCGGATCCATGCTATACTGGTCATCATCCTCCATGTGGTGTGTTGCAGCACCCTTGCCCAGTTGCGGACAAGTGCGCTGGAGATGCCCCCGTCTCAAACAGCCTTTACAAATGTACTGTTTAAACCGACACTGATGAGGCCGATGATTGCCCCCACAACGCCAATACGATGAAATTGGATTCTTTCCCGTTGCGGACTTTGAGCAACCACAGGTTTCACATATGCAGTCGAATAGGCCCTGCCATATGCAGCTCTGCCAAACGACGATACAATCTTGTTTGCAGTACTTGCCAAGTTCCGATTTTTCGATATCTGCTTTAAGTTTTTGTCCGTCATCATGCATGCCTGGGCAATCGTGATGGCCTTGCTCAAATCCAGCACCTCAGCCATCAGTAGCTTACGCAGGATCACCTCGTGGTTGATGCTGATTACAAAGAAGTCCCGCAGCATGTCTCCCAATGCGTTTTCGAACTTACACAATCCAGCTAGATGTCTTAGGTCGGCAACGAATTCCGACACATCCTGGCCCTCAGAACGAAAGTGCGTGTAGAATCGATATCGTGAGATGATGATGCCTTCTTCTGGTTTGAGATGGTCACGTACCAGAGCACACAATTCCTCATAGTCCTTGTCCGTTGGACTTGCAGGCGAGAGAAGATTCTTTGAGTCTATAGATTTTTGGACCGGGGGAAGATCGCCCTGTGCCTAACTGTGTCAGTGGGTTCCTCCATTTTGTTGGCCATGAAGTACTGGGAGAGGCAACTTACAAAATCTGCCCAGTCCTCTCCCTCCACGAATCTCGCCAGAATGGCAATTGTGCTCATTTTTACATGCAAAGGTTCTTCAGTTACCTCGTCACCAAATGTTCTGTATGTAATAATTCTGAATGATAATGATAATGTATGTAATGATAGACTGAATACTGCAAACTAATCCAGGTACAAACCTGGCTCTGCTTTATTAGGGCCCAAAGTGATTACATTACATGATGGCTTGCCTTTTATACCTGGGCCGCACACACATGCGTACAGCCCAATGACCTCCAACAGTGGCGCCATCTGGTGGCTAGTAACCCCAAGCATACATACATGACAAAAACCTTGTAGCGCATTGGCTCAGGTAGCTGCACTGTTACACACTTGTGATTCCTTAACATCAAAGGGTATAATTACACTTAACTTCAATCAACTTAAACTTTAACTGTTACCAAGATGATGCCCACCATTCATATATGACCTGCACACCCAGCGGTGTGTCAGCCTTGTAAATAACACCAACATTCTTTCAGTCAAAGCGATCATTGATGAGCTCCTGACATAAGGCTCTTGCAGCTATCATGCCACCATGGGCTCTTTCATGCAGTCTACAGGGAGGCGGGGCCATGGCTTCAGCATCAGCCTGATTGTCTGGGCCAATGTCAGCATCCACCTCCTTGTTCTCTTCCTCTCTCTGCTGAGGCGGCAATTCTTGTCCCCTCCTGATAGCCAAGTTGTGCAGCATGGAGCACAGCACCACGAATTGAGCTACCTGCTCAAGGTGGTATTGGGGCTCGCCTCCGGAGTGGTCCAGGTATCTAAAGCGTTGCTTCAGCACTCCAATGGTTTTCTCCACGATATTGCAAGTTGCTCTGTGGCTCTCGTTGTATCGCCTCTCTTCGGTGTGGGTGTCATGCAGGGGGATCATCAGCCAGGTGGCAAGGCTGTATCCTTTGTCACCAAGCATTGACCTTGTGGCTGATTGTTAAACAAGTCAGATACAGTGTCTCACACAGGATGTGAGCATCATGGATGCTGCTCGTAAATTGAACATTCACTGCCAGTATAATTTGCTGGTGGTCGACAACCAGTTGGACATTCAATGAGTGGAATCCCTTGTGGTTCCTGAAAACCTCTGCATCCTGAAAAGGTGCCCACATCGCGATGTGCGTACAGTCTATTGCTGCCTGCACCTTGAGGAAATTTGCAATTCTGGAGAATCCTAGAGCCCTCTCACTCTGTGCCTCCCTGGTCATAGGGAAGCTGATCAAGTCCCTCCTGTGTGTGGACAGGGCTTCAGTGACCTGTCTAATGCAGCGATGTGTGGCAAGCTGAGAAAGTCCGCAAATGTCGCCAGCTTTGGCCTGAAAAGAACCCGAGGCGTAGAACGACAGTGCCACGGTGACTTTGACCTCGACGGACAGTGCTGTACTGATGGTGCTGGCAGGCTGCAAATCTGCTGTTGTGAGCTGGCATACCTCAGTGATAACCTCTTTGTGGAAGCACAGTCTCGAAGGCAGGTGGTGTCGGGCAAATCGAGGTAAGAATCCTTCTCCTTGTACTTGAGGGGGGTGTAACGTTTGATCCTCCTCATCAGTCTGTCACGTCTTACATTGGGCACATAATGCAGTGGAACATTCCTTCAGTGATCTCGAGTCTGCTGCATGTAATTGGTCACCAAGAGAGGGTGAGAAAAGACAGGCCTCATTGTAGTAGCTCTCTGTTTTCCACCGATTGGTCACAAACAAGCAATGACTCGACGAAGATACCTATTCAATTCTAATCGGTCACAGTATGGTCAAGATGTTTTTAAAGATGTTCACATCAACTCCAACGACTTGCAGATTACATCCGAACTCCGCCGAAGTTGAAGCACAGCAGCCTTTTAAAGGACGCGACATGTGATCTAGAACATGGCGTCCATAACGCTGTGAATAGTTCCGGTTAGTTCCACTTTTTCTGGGTGTTATTCTGGGCGAGCGATATTGTGGGCGATATGTGTGTGAGGTGGTGAAATTGACACTGGGCGATCTCATGGCCGCTAGTTTCGGTAAATGTGGTCTTTATGACAAAATAAAGTGGGCAGGCGGTATTATTGAATCTCGGCGTTAATTATGTGTGGAAATTAACGCTGGGCAATATTATGGGTGTTGATTTTGCCCATTCTGCTGATTTCGCCCCAAAAAAGTGGGCGGGCAGTAATATTTTTTCCCAGCATTAAGCACATGGGGAAAGTAACAATCAGTGATCATTCTGCTGATTTCGCCCCAAAAAAGTGGGCGGGCAGTAAAAATTTTTCCAGCATTAAGCACATGGGGAAAGTAACAATCAGTGACAAGTTTTCTAAAATTGCCCGTCAGTTTCCATTTTGTGCCAAAATAGGCGATATATTGGCGTTATACATCATTTCAGTGGTAAAATGGGCATTAAATGGGCGTTAAGCATGCAGAAAAAGTGGAGGTTTTTGCCCTTAGAGTATATCGTTAGTCAGTGCACAACATGTCAATCGGTAAGCAATAAATCACCATCAGTACCATTACAGCCATGGAAACGGCCCACAGGGTGTGGCAAAGATTACATGTAGATTTTGCTGAGCTGGAAGAACAACAATTGCTCATTGTGATTGACAGCCATTCGAACTGGGTAGAGATATTTCCGATGTGGAAAATAACAACAAGTAAAACACTGGACAGTTTGCGAAGATTGTTTTCTTCATATGACCTCCTCGAAGAGATTGTGTCTGATAATGGGCTGAAATTTTGTTCAGAAAAATGTTCACAGTTCTTGAGCAGAAATGTTGAGAAACATACCAAGGTTCCACCGTAGCACCCTGCTTCAAATGGTGCAGCAGAGCACTCAGTACAAATTGTAAAACGTCCCCTCATGAAGCAAAGGTTGGATCCAAATCCAAAGAAATGGCAATTGTCATTGGACCACAAATGAGCACATTTTCTAATTATGTATCGTAATACTCCTCATACAACTACTGGTAAAACACCAGCAGAATTGTTTCTCAAACGACAGCCACGAACCAGATTCTCGTTGTTAAAGCCGAACTTGGCATAGCCAAGAAGAGAAACAATTAGGACAGAAAGAGAAGAGAATCATGTTAGAGATAGAGTAAAAGAGAGAAGTTTGAAATTAAATCAGAAGAACCATCACTATAAATGATTAAAGTGGTTATCAGGAAGAATAATGAAGATATGTGGTCCTCGCACATATTTGGTCAAGATGTTTGATCATGGAAAGGTTAGTTTTGTTCACATTGATGATATTTTACCTACAGATGTGGAAGGAGTTGAAAGCTGGAATCATTCGATTATTTCTGATAAGTCAGATAGTCTTGTTACAATTAGAGTATCAGTAGCAAATTCTACATCAGATGTACTCGAAACAAGTCTTTAGGTTTCACAACATGATTCTCTTCTCTTTCATGCTTTTCTGCTGGTCCATGAGCTGGTGCATGCTAACAACAGCTGAGACCAATAGACCTCTCTGCAGGACCCCTGAATCAAGATCTGCTGCCTCTGGGTCAACCATTCATTCTTCCTCAGCTCTCTGAATCTGCTAAACAATCTCTACCAGTGCCTCAAATTGATACTCTACCCCTCCAATCACTCCTGAATTCACTCTTTCTCCACACATGACTCCCAAGCGGAACATTGGTTGTGGGTCTGCTCCAAGCTAACTCTGTTCTGTTTACTTTTTAAAAAATGTATCCATTCAGGAGATGCAGGCGTCGTTGGAAAGGCCAGCATTTATTGCCCATCCCAAATTGATCGATAGAAGGTGGCGGTGAGCCGCCTTCTTGAACCGCTGCTGTCCTTGTGGTGAAGTTAATCCCACAGGGCTGACTTTGTCGTAGCAGTTTGGTACAACTTGGTGGCCTGCTGGGCCATTTCAGAGGGCAGTCAAGAGTCAACTGCTGTGGACGTGGAGTCATATTTTTCAACCGGGGTAAGGATGGCAGATTTCCTTCCCGCAAGAACCAATTGGGTTTTTCCAACAATCCGGTAATTTCATGGTCCCCATTACTGATTCTACCTGTTTAATTCTAAATGTATTTAATCAACTGAATTCAAATTCCCCCAGCTGCCATGGTGGGATTTGAACTCACGTCTCTGGACTACTATTCCAGACCTTGGATTACTAGGTCAGTAACAGAACCATAAGCTACCATGGGCTTCATGCAATCATGAATGGTGACAGATTAGGAAAAGGGGAGGTGCAAAGAGACCTGGGTGTCATGGTACATCAGTCATTGAAGGTTGGCATGCAGGTGCAGCAGGCGGTTAAGAAAGCAAATGGCATGTTGGCCTTCATAGCAAGGGGATTTGAGTACAGGGGCAGGGAGGTGTTGCTACAGTTGTACAGGGCATTGGTGAGGCCACACCTGGAGTATTGTGTACAGTTTTGGTCTCCTAACCTGAGGAAGGACATTCTTGCTATTGAGGGAGTGCAGCGAAGGTTCACCAGACTGATTCCCGGGATGGCGGGACTGACCTATCAAGAAAGACTGGATCAACTGGGCTTGTATTCACTGGAGTTCAGAAGAATGAGAGGGGACCTCATAGAAACATATAAAATTCTGACGGGGTTAGACAGGTTAGATGCAGGAAGAATGTTCCCAATGTTGGGGAAGTCCAGAACCAGGGGTCACAGTCTAAGGATAAGGGGTAAGCCATTTAGGACCGAGATGCGGAGGAACTTCTTCACCCAGAGAGTGGTGAACCTGTGGAATTCTCTACCACAGAAAGTTGTTGAGGCCAATTCACTAAATATATTCAAAAAGGAGTTAGATGAGGTCCTTACTGCTAGGGGGATCAAGGGGTATGGCGAGAAAGCAGGAATGGGGTACTGAAGTTGAATGTTCAGCCATGAACTCATTGAATGGCGGTGCAGGCTAGAAGGGCCGAATGGCCTACTCCTGCACCTATTTTCTATGTTTCTATGTTTCTATCATGGAAATAAAAACCTGGAGAGTTATAGAAATGGTGGCCAATCCAATATTGCCAGTTTTAGATCATAGCTAAAAATTAAAATTTCCCCCCACTGTTTTCTGTCTGTCAATCAACTTTCTATCCATGCTGCTATATTTGCTCCAGTACCATAAAGACACCATCTTTCACCACCTAGGCAGTAGTCTGCTGGAGCGGATTTCCTGCTTGTTGTAGAACCGGTCTGACTTTCATCCCATTGAAATCAATCAATCAGATGAAAATCAGGCAGGTTGGACAACAGTAAATTTGGGTTGGCTGTCTTAGACTAATTCATGCATTTTTAAAGGCTTACTAATTTGATCTCCGTCTATGAAATCCAAGATCTTGCCTGCAACTTACTACAGATGTCCCAAAAATAACTTTCTAAATTCAGTAACTCTCACCTTGAGCTGTCAGCTTTTGTTACAGATTTTGTTCATTACTGCAGTAAATACTAACTCAACTGAATCAATTAAAGTAAGTTTGATCAATTCTTGAGTTAGCTAGCAAGAAATCCTGACATAGGTGAATGGTCAGAACATCAAGCATGCAAGGACAAAATGGCCATTCAGCTCACCAGGTCCAAACCTGCCAGAGACCCTGTACAATCTACTCTGCAATTGGCTCTATGTAATCTCCTGAGGCCTTCAACTGTTCACCATTGGGCTGATTCCATGATTGGACAGACTCAGTGAGGAGCAGCTCTTGCAGGTAATGTAGGCAAACTAATGTCAGAAAATCATTGGCTGTGGTTGGGTGATTTCCCGACCTTCATCCCGTACATGCGTTGCATTCATATCTAAGGCACAGTTCAAATATACGACCACAAATAACTGTTGCTGTACTTTTAGATAACGGGGTTATTTTGTGAGTACATATCGATGATGGAGAAACTCGCTGGTCGATGGTGCACATCAGAAAATCATGCGCGCATTCTTGATTTTCTGAAAAAGTTGACAGCAGAAGAGGGGGACCGAAATTGCCCCTTTCTATAAGGCCCGTGAAAGCCTGAAAGCGACGTCCAGGGGCCGGTGCGGAATGCCACCGAGTCTCCGCGGAGGGGCCGCCATTTTATAAATTGCCCATCCTCAGTGGTGGAGCGGTGTAGGGGACCGCTCCGTCAGTTTTCCCGCCGTGTCGTGCACGCGCCTACGCCTTACCGACCGGCGCCAGCCCCCTCCCAAAATTGCCCCGCGGGAGCGGCACTGCTGCCAGTCAGTGCCACGAACAGCTTTTGTTGTCGGTACCCTCGCTGTGGCTGAAGATGTGGCCACCCGTATAGGGGAGGTGCCGCTGCTGGCAGATCCATTTTTTTTTTTGTCGGCCAACTGCCGGGTCGGGCCGACAGTTATGCCCGCAGGTTCGGCCGGGCACACCAACAGGCAGCCTGGCACTCCCCTCTTGGGTGCGAGGCCACTGGCCCGGCCAAAACCCTCCCTGGTGGCCCAATGTTTGCCGCTGAAGTGGCTGTAGAGCTGGCCGCGGCCCTTCCCTTTAAACTGAAGCGAAGAGGCATTGTGATGCGCCAGCGCAATGACATCGTCAGCGCGGCGCTGATGCCTTGGGGGCGTCAGACAATCCGACCAGACCTCACTTCCGCCCCGTCTCCAAAAAAATGCACAAAGTGCTGAATTTATCCGGAATGGCCGCCCCGTGGATTGGGGCGGGCGAGAACACCAGTAGGTATGACTCGTATTGTGCGGTGGGCAATTTCGGCCCCGAGGTTCTTATTGTCAGTGCACACCAGGAAACGTACCCGAGATAGTTGAGAGTTATTACCCTTTGGAGGTGTGACATCATTCGCTGGGAAACCTTTGGAGATCCCATTCACAAATCTACATTCAATGGAAATGAAAGTTTCTTCTTGACTCGGAGAGGTAAATTAGACAAAATTCCAGATGACCTTCCCCATCTAAACCTACCTCATGCATTGCATGCTCTTGGCTGGCAGTCTTCTTTGGTCTGACAGTTCCATGGTTTCAAGAACTCCGGATCCAAGTCATATCACACTCAACATTTGATCATCTTTTTCTGCACTTGTCCTCACAGCCCATAATCCCATTTGTAAAAGAATACTCATCCACATTCTTCTTAAAAGTCTTGGGGCTCGAAGTTCCATTTATACCGCAGCCTATTACCGCTGGCGGGAGGTGGCTAATTGGCGGCAAAGGCCTATATTCGACATTAAACGGCGTCCACCCCTGCACAGAAATTCAGTCAGCTCTTTGGCAGAGGCGCCAAGAGCTAACGCTGCACCAGCTATCGCCACCCATGTGGTGACGTCATCCAGCGTGCGACGCCTCCATCGCAATATTTAGTTTGAACGTCGGCCTTCCCGGCAAGCCTTCTTACAGCCTGGAAAAAGTGGTGAGTAAATTGCCCAGAGAGCAAGGTACATTTGTTTTCTTTATTTATTTCTTCATTTTTTTCACTAGTTGGAACAGTGGGGAAGTTTGTGTGTGGGTCGGGGAAGTTTGAGGGTCTTTTTATTTCTTCCCTTCCCTTCCCGTTTCCCAGCCAGGATGGCGGCAGCCTCCCGATGGGAGATTCAGTCTAACTCCTGAGCTCATGCCGGAGGATGAGTGTGCAATGACACTATTTAGCGCTGCTCTCTCATCTTTGGGCGTATAACCTGAATTTGGCAGCTGGAGCCTGCACCTAACGCCCGGCGGTAAAATCAGCCCTCAGGCGGTGACACCGCCTCAAAAACTAACTTCGACCCTTTGCTTCTTTATTCTTATGGTCCAATTTTGTCCCTGCCAAGGTAAATGAAATTTGAAGACATCCTGAACATTTTAGAGCAGGTCCTCTTAGCTATTGGCCCTGAAATCCCGACTTCCCCGGGTCTGTACGGAGTGTGTACGGAGTGTGTACAGAGTGTGTACTGAGTGTGTACGGAGTGTGTACGGAGTGTGTACAGAGTGTGTACGGAGTGTGTACGGAGTGTGTACGAAGTGTGTACTGAGTGTGTACAGAGTGTGTACGGAGTGTGTACTGAGTGTGTACAGAGTGTGTACTGAGTGTGTACTGAGTGTGTACAGAGTGTGTACGGAGTGTGTACGGAGTGTGTACGGAGTGTGTACTGAGTGTGTACAGAGTGTGTACAGAGTGTGTACTGAGTGTGTACTGAGTGTGTACTGAATGTGTACGGAGTGTGTACGGAGTGTGTACGGAGTGTGTACTGAGTGTGTACGGAGTGTGTACGGAGTGTGTACTGAGTGTGTACTGAGTGTGTACGGAGTGTGTACGGAGTGTGTACAAAGTGTGTACTGAATGTGTATGGAGTGTGTACGGAGTGTGTACAGAGTGTGTACTGAGTGTGTACAGAGTGTGTACTGAGTGTGTACAGAGTGTGCACGGACCTGGGAAGCCATGGCAAAAGCCGGTTATCAGCGCACAATGCACATCACTGAAAACCGGCTTTTCCGATCTGTCAAGCTCTGGCTTGACAGATCCTCCTTATCTTGGGAGCGAGGACATTTGCCAGGGCAAGATTGCGGTATTTACCCATATCTTGCCCGGCAAATGTCCTCAAAACTCTTGCGCCTGGTAAAAGCAGGCATGTAGCCTGCTTTTACCAGCGGAAGAGTTTTAAAACATACAAAAACATCGTAAAATAAAATTTAAAAAACACATTTTAATGTTTAAAAACCCTGCCCACTAAGATAAGTTTATTTTAAACCATAATTAAAAAACTTTAAAAAAATAGGAAAAATATATATTTTTTCTAAGACATTTATTAACGTTAAAGTAAATTAATCTTAACTATGTGATGTATTTTTTCTATTTTTTATTGGTGTTTGGGTGTTTGTGGGGGGGGGGGTGTTTCTCAATCATTATAATGAGAGTTCCAACTTACGGAGTTCCTATTATTATGAATGGGAAAATACTGTACCTGGATAGGCTGCACAGAACCATGTGACTCCAGCTCCAGCATACGTCCGTCCCGACGTGCACGTGCTGCGATGCGCGGGGAGAGGAGGCCTCAGGATCGGGATCGCTGATGGACGCAGCAGGAACAGGTCGGTACCGGTGCATCTTTTTTACCTTTTTCTGTCGAGCGCCCGCGGGAAGCAGGGGAGCGGGATTTCAGGGCCATCATCATCAAGCTTCAAAATAATTCAGTGATTATTTTGATGCAATTGGCCTCAATTAATTATTAATGGTTTACTTGCAGTAACTACTATTCAGGAGAGACACCAAATTGGTTACACAATTATTTTAGTAGAAATGTAAATCAAATGGCCCGTTTTGGCAAGGGCACTAGAACCCACAAATTAACAATTTAAACTTTAACAAACTTAAAATCAAATAAAAATTTGGTTGCTGGGGGTGATGATGCACTCCAGTCCCTCCGGCGCCCACCTCTCGCGGAAGGCCGCGTGCGTACCGGTGGACACTGCGTGCTCCATCTCCAGGGACACCCTGGCTCGGATGTAAGCGTGGAAGAGAGGCTGGCAGTCGGGCTGAATGACCGCCTCGACCGCCCGCTGCTTGGACCCTTGGTCCTGATCCTGATTGCACCCTTGGCCGTGCCCAGGAGCAGTCCTACGAGGAGGCCTTCCAACCTGCCCGCTCCCCTCCACACAGGTTGCCCAAAGATCAGGAGTGTGGGACTGAAGTGCAACCAGAAATTGAGGAGCAGCCCCTTCAAATATTGGAACAGGGGCTGCAACCTCGCACATTCCATAAAAACATGGAACACGGACTCTTCCAGACCGCAGAAATTACAGGTGGCCTGGGAGCCCGTGAACCGACTAAAAACCTATTGCACGGGACTGCTCCTCCAGGCCAAGTGCCAAGTAAATAAGAGGAGGACTCCCGCGTAGAGTGCACTCAATTGGGGACCCCCACCTGCTCCGGACGGCAAGATGGTGCTCCATGGCGTGTCCAGATGGCAGACGAGGATGGCAAAGTGGAGAGTGTGCAAGAGCAGCCCGTACAGGAATCCCCTCCACGCAGAACTGAAAGGCACGGTGGGGATTTCCCACAGGAGGCTCACGAGGCACCCGAGGGAGGTTTCGGGGCTTGGCGCTGATGATGAATTCCGTGCGGACAGGGGTCAGTCGGGATCTCCCTACATGCTTGAGCCTCCGAACGGAGTCAAGGCCCAGAACTGTTTTTGACGATGCAAATTGGTTACACATCACCGACTTTGAAAAGAAGCAATAGGAAAGCAAACAAATGAAGCAATACTTTGTGAATGACAGTATACGGGTTATCTTCTGATATTCCTCTTGACACAAACTCAATTACTCGGGCTACTCTTTGTGATGTCTGGAAGTGCTGTAAGCTTGTAATGCTTGTAGCTCCATACTGTGGATGTGGACGTATTGTGTACTGCAGCTGCAGAGTTACAATAAACAGACAGGCAGCTTCCAGTAGCTTCCAGATAGAGAGCCTGCCATCTTAAGAGCTGTGTGTGTGTGCTCTGTGAAGATATCACAGTTGGCGACAGGATGGAGATTTTTCGGATGTTTAAAGCTTAAATTTTGTTGGTGAAGGATTCAGCCAGCCGACAGAAGACTTTGGAAGTTTCTGTCTTTGAAAAAAAAGCTACAAAATCCAAGGTAAACTACAGCACACAGTGAGAACAGCGAGATTTTAAACATGGCAGGTGTAATCAGATATTTGGGTGAATATAAACACGACCAGGAACGTTTTAAAGTGTATGTGGATCGGCTAGAAATGTATTTCACTGCAAATAACATAATCGAAGTTCCAGACATTGCAGTCCAGAACAGGGCTGTGTTGGAACTTAAGAAAGTGATCTTCTTAACAGTGGCGGGTTTGGCATTATACGAAACCCTTGTAAATCTGCTTGTGCCTGACGAGCCAAAGGACATAACGCTTAAAGAGATTTTAACGAAGCTGTTATGCACTGTCATTTTGGAAACTTTCAAAACCGAGCTTTCAAAGCTATGAGTACAACGTTCAAAGCTATAAACAGAAATCCAAAGAGACTACATAGCATGGAAGAAGAACAACAGGACGAGGAGATGTTAGAGTTACACGTCATCAGGAGCACGAGGTTAACGGACAGCGATTCGGAAAGCTTCAAAATCCACATAGATATTGCGGGATTCAAGATACCAATGGAAATTGACATGGGTGCGTCCGTGAGTGTAGTACCGGAGTCACTGTACCGCGACAAATTGCGTGATTTTCAACTGGAGAAATCCAAGATAGAGCTGCGAGGCTACTCGGGAGAGAAAATTCCTGTAGAAGGCTGTATCACCGGACTGGTGAAATATAAAGATCAATTTCAGAATGTGCCTCTAATAATAGTGAAAGGAGACAAGACTGCTTTACTAGGAAGAAATTGATTAAGCTCACTGAAGCTGGATTGGAGTAAGATCTTCTCTGTGGAAGCGAGATTTTCATCAACGGATGAGGTTATCAAACAGTATCCGAAGGTGTTCTGTGAAACGGGCAGCCCGATCCAAAGCTTCAAGGCGAGTGTCAGGGTACAGAAGGACGCTAGATCGGTTTACTACAAGCCACGTTCCATACCATATGCACTCAAAGAGAAAGCTGAGCAAGAACTCAAAAGACTAGAGACTGAGAACATTATTTGTAAGATAGATCGATGTAATTGGGCTACACCCATTGTTGTTGTACCTAAGTCTGATGGTAAAGTAAGATTGTGTGGTGATTATAAGGTAACCTGAAACCAGGTTCTAGAGGGTAATGTCCCAAATACATTGCCGAATATAGAAGATTTGTTCACAACACTAAGAGGTGGTCAGATCTTCTCAAAACTGGATCTTACGAATGCCTACTTACAGCTTGAACTAGATGAGGAGTCCGAGTCATGTTTGACTACAAACACTCATCTAGGCCTCTATCAATTTAATAGGCTACCGTTTGGAATATCTTCCGCCCCTGCCATATTCCAAAGGGTGATGAACCAGATTTTGCAAGGTATTGAAAGGATAGTATGTTATTTGGATGACATACTAATTTCAGCACCAAATAGGCAAATTCATAATAAGATATTGAATGAAGTCCTCAAACGGCTAGAGAAACACAGAGTATGAGTGTCTGTTCGTAAGTGTGAGTTATTTAAAAACTCAGTGGAGTACTTAGGGTACAGAGTGGACAAAGATGGTTTACATCCGATCAAGGAAAAATTGGATGCAATCAGAAATGCACCCACTCCCAGGAATGTCATTAAACCTTGTTCATTCTTGGGTCTTTTGAACTATTATGGGAAGTTCCTACCAAATTTGGCTACAGTATTACATCCACTGAATGAACTTTTGATTAAACAGGTCCAAATTATTAGGAGACCTCCATGACCAGCACCTGGGAATGTGCTTGACCAAGAGTTTTGCACGCAGTTATTTATGGTGGCCAGGTCTTGATAAAGGGAAACAAAGAGCCTGAAGTTAGAGTGATTGCAAATGAAAATCAAGGAAATTCCATGGAGGAAAATGTTCCTCAGGATGAGCCTCAAATGAGTGTGAAATCAACACCATGTTTGGAAGGTTCTGTTCGAGAGCGAAGGTATCCTCTTCGAAACAGAAAACAAGTGGTAAAGTTAAATTTGTAAATATGTATAAAAATGAAGTTATTTAAGATGTTTGTTATGATGGCTTTTTCATTAAGGAGGGAGAAGTGTGATGTCTGTAAGTGCTGTAAGCTTGTAATGCTTGTAGCTCCATACTGTGGATGTGGACGTATTGTGTACTGCAGGTGCAGAGTTATAATAAACAGACAGGCAGCTTCCGGTAGCTTCCAGACAGAGAGCCTGCCATCTTAAGAGCTGTGTGTGTGTGCTCTGTGAAGATACCACACTCTTGAAATAGCCTCAATTACTCAAGAGGTCAAACAGTTGACAATTTCTTCTGTTTTGTTGTTTTGAAAAAAAAACTCGTCACCTGGAATATTCTACTTATGTATTATTAATGGTGGTAAACAGTTTTTAAAGCAAATAATACAAATTATAATACAAATACGGCAAATTTCTGACGAAGGGTCATCGACCTGAAACGTTAACTCTGTTTCTCTCTCTACAGATGCTGTCTGACCTGCTGAGTATTTCCAGCATTTTCTGATTTGATTCCAGATTCCAGCATGCACAGGATGTTGCTTTTGCAAATTTTAATTTGCATTTGTCCTCAGGATGTGCGCAATGTTGCCAAGGTGATTTTGACCTGTGAGCCCAGACGATCAATGTTACATAGAAACATAGTAATTACTAAGCGACAAAAAGACCAAGGTCCATCTCGTAAGCCTTCTGTCATGCTGGAAGTCACACGATACAATGATAATGGAGTGATTCACTAACCATATTAGCTGGGTGGTCTCTTGCTAGGCCTCAAGGATCTGAGTGGTCCTCTCGTGTGCCTCCCCATGGGCCTCTTGCAATGCTTGTGTGTTCCATGTTAGCGCTCTAAATATTTCCTCCATTGGGTTTGGTTTCTTTCTTTCTCCATTCAGGGCTCAGATCCTACTTCTGACACCAAGTGTTCCCAAGTCCAACCACCTTGGAGCTTCCTTTTCCTTACGAGCAGCGGTCCTTGAGAAATCCAAGTTCCAAGCACCTTTTTTCAATGCACATAACACAAAGCAGGACCAGGCTGCACATCTTTCAGCTCTTCAACTCCCAGCCACTTTCAGGGCCTACTTCTCATGAACCTTTGCTTTTACACGTGGCAGGCTGGGGAAATTCTCTGCCCACTCCAGGTGCCATTATCTTTGCAGTGGAAGTTCTTAAAAGGGGCCATACCCTTCCTCTGAGATCAGGGTCCTCATCAGCCTGTGGCTGACATACGTGCCCTCAATCACTGTGCTACATCGGGAAATACAGCAGGCATTGTGTGCACAGCCAGATCCAACAAACAGCACGTTAATAAATGGCCTGATCTGCATTTTTGTAGAGATCCTGGTTCTTTGCTAGGGTAGAAAATACCCAAACATATAACATGCATATTCATAAGAAATTCCTCGAGTCATTAGGTGTGATTAACCATGTCTGAACCATGAATATTACTGACTTGCACTCATTCTTAGTCATCTATTAGTCTCTGTTTATAAAACAAATCAAAATCTGAGTATTATTCCAAGCTTGGCACATGGTTTAGTCCTACGCTTACATACTATTCAGTATTTCCAAATAAATTTAGTATTTTTACTCTTTTTTTTTTCTCTCATCAATCTTGCCCTCTCTACGTCATTCTTGAAAAGTTTCAGTCCATGTTGGGATGCAGTTCCATGGACATTGGACTTTCTGTTGCACCTCATCCAAATGGTTATTGCACATGTATGAGCTTTGAAGTAAGGGGCCGAAATTGTCCCTCTCCTTCAGGCCTGTCACCATCACAAATCAGCGGCCAGGCTGCCGAGTGGAATTGCCGCCGACTTTTGGAGGAATGGGCGTTGACAGCCCAATTGCTCTCCCGCGTTTTCCCGGCGGTGCCCTGATCCTCCCCTTACCGCTCCCCTGCTGCCAATCGGTGCTAAGCACGCCCTCACGGTGCGCATCGCCAATCTAAACACCCCCGACAGCGATATTCCCCTCTGAAAATCTTCGGCCCGCCCAGCGGTGCCAAAACAAGCTTTCACCCGCTGGTCCAGTGAGGCTGTGGCCTTCAGCCGCGGCGATATGGCTTCCCTTAAAGGGGAGGGCAAACTACCGCTGCCGCCATGTTTTTCTTTTTGTTGGTCGACTGCCAGGTCGGCCCGACAGTTATGCCCCCGGGTTTGGCAGGGCCACCAACAGGCAGCCTGGCACACATCCCCCTCTTGGGTGCCAGGCCACTGGCTCGGCCGAAACCGTCCCTGGTGGCCCAGTGGGCCGAAGTTTTAAAAGCGCGAAGGCCCTCCCCTTTAAGGGAAGGGGAGGGCCGTGGTGAAGCTGCGCTGTGATCACGTCATCACGGTGGTCACTCTGCTCCGCCCCCAACTTCTGCCCCTCTCGTGTACTCACCCCCCCGTATCCCCCACCTCTCGTGTACTCACCGCCCCGTATCCCCCCCTCTCATGTACTCACTGCCCCGTACCCCCCCACCTCTCGTGTACTCACCGCCCCGTATCCCCCCCTCTCATGTACTCACTGCCCCGTACCCCCCCAACTCTCGTGTACTCACTGCTGCGTGTCCTCCCCTCTCGTGTACTCACCGCCCCGTATCCTGCCCCTCTCGTGTACTCACCACCCCGTATCCCCCCCTCTCGTGTACTCACCGCCCCATATCCCTCCTCTCGTGTACTCACTGCTGCGTGTCCTCCCCTCTCGTGTACTCACCGCCCCGTATCCTGCCCCTCTCGTGTACTCACCACCCCGTATCCCCCCCTCTCGTGTACTCACCGCCCCGTATCCACCCCCCTCTCGTGTACTCACCGCCCCGTATCCCCCCCTCTCGTGTACTCACCGCCCCGTATCACCCCCTCTCGTGTACTCACCGCCCCATATCCCCCTCTCGTGTACTCACCGCCCCGTATCCCCCCCTCTCGTGTACTCACTGCCCCATACCCCCCCACCTCTCGTGTACTCACCACCCCGTATCCCTCCTCTCGTGTACTCACTGCTGCGTGTCCTCCCCTCTCGTGTACTCACCGCCCCGTATCCTGCCCCTCTCGTGTACTCACCACCCCGTATCCCCCCCTCTCGTGTACTCACCACCCGGTAGCCACCCCCCTCTCGTGTACTCACCACCCCGTATCCCCCCTCTCGTGTACTCACTGCCCCGTATCCCCCCCACCTCTCATGTACTCACCGCCCCGTATCCCCCCCCTCTCGTGTACTCACCGCCTCGTATCCCCCCCTCTCGTGTACTCACTGCTGCGTGTCCTCCCCTCTCGTGCACTCACCGCCCCGTATCCCGCCCCTCTCGTGTACTCACCACCCCGTATCCCCCCCTCTCGTGTACTCACCGCCCTGTATCCCGCCCCTCTCGTGTACTCACCACCCCGTATCCCCCCTCTCGTGTACTCACCACCCCGTATCCCCCCCTCTCGTGTACTCACCGCCCCGTATCCCGCCCGTCTCGTGTACTCACCACCCCGTATCCCCCCCTCTCGTGTACTCATCGCCCTGTATCCCCCCTCTCGTGTACTCACTGCTGCGTGTCCTCCCCTCTCGTGTACTCACCACCCTGTATCCCCCTCGTGTACTCACCGCCCCCATTATGATCGACTTCCGGATCAAAACAAAAAAAAACAAAGAGTGCAATTTTGTGAAAGAGTCGATCTAAACTGCAGCTGCGGTAAAATCACCGAGATTAGGTGGGAGTGCCCCGTTGCGGGCGGGGGGCAAGTTTTACCCCTAAGTGTCAGCAGACTATTCAATTTCAGGGGGAATTAATCAAACCTCAATCTGTCTTCATTACATGTCCACATCTATGTACATTTCTCTCGGGGATCACTGCAGAGTAGCCAAGTCCTGATTCCCTTCTAACCCAAGGCACTGCAGCTCTCCAGCCACAGTCCTAGGTAGGATCAGCTAATGTACTGCCGATGAGGGACTGAATTTGGAACCTTCCCATCATGTATGGGTGAGATTTTTATTGGATAAACTCACTGGCCTATCAGGGAGTCTAGATTTACTCTTCAATGCAGACAAATTGTCATTACCTTGCAATGTCTATCTAGTTGCATTTGTTCTCGTTCTTTTTAACTTCATCAGCAAAAATAAGAGAGTTTTTTTGTATTCGTGTGCCATGGCTGAACAAATAAATCTGAGTCTGCATTTCCTTGCAACGATGCTGTTTTGAAATATCCAGCTCCTTCTTTTGATGGGAGGGGAGAGGGCGGGTAAGTGGAGCTGAGTCCACGGCCAGATCAGCCATGATCTTATTGAATGGCGGAGCAAGCTCGAGGGGCGAAATGGCCTACTCCTGTTCCTAATCCTTATGTTCTTATATTCTTATGATGCACCACACCATCGCATGATTTGCTCAGCCTGTTGGTACCTCAATCTGCTTAACCTTTCCGTCTCTGCACTCCTACATGGCTTACTCTGTGCAGGGCATGTGAACGATGACATTGACGGATTTCTACCATTTCTTTCTCGGCACAGAGTAAAATAACCATCTACTGAATCAATCAACAGCTCCATAGTGGGCTCCTGAACTTCACCTGCTCTTAAGTCATGCCCAAAGTAGGCCAGAAATGCTTGAATTCATTTGCATGACTTTTTTAACTGCGTTTGATATGATTTCTTGAATGTTTTTGAGTATGCTTCCTTGATTATACTTTGTGTCATGTATCTTACATTATTATATATAACAGTATCCTAACATGCTATACATGACTGTAATAAGATATGATCTGTAACCACCAGCATACCTTAGCACCGGGGGTGCACTTGCAAGAGACAGGTATATAAGGGCAGGTCTCAGGCAAGTGCAGCATTCCAGAGCTGTGAAATAAAGGTGCAGGTCCAGAGTGACCTTGACTTCACTACATGCCTCGTGTGAATCTGTACTGAGGGGACAGGACTTTACAGTGGCGACAAGTTACGGGATCACAGAATCCACACAATGGCGAACAACGGATCAGATGAAAAGTACAATGCGGGAGACAATTGGGAGGACTTTATAGAAAGGCTCCAGCAAAGCTTTGTAACCAAAGACTGGTTAGGCGACTATACAGCAGACAAGAGAAGAGCCCATCTCTTGACCAGCTGTGGCTCGAAAACATACGCTTCAATGAAGGATCTGTTGGCACCTGAGAAACCAGCAAGCAAGTCGTTTGAAGAATTGAGCACACTTGTAAGAGACCACCTGATGCCAGCAAGCAGCCTACACATGGACAGACAAAGGTTCTACAACTACAGATGCTGTGTGGGCCAGAGCATACCCGACTTCGTGGCGGAACTTCGTAGGTTGGCTAGTTTATGTGAGTTCTCCGATGAACTGAGGAGAGAAATGCTGAGAGACTTTTTCATTGAAGGAATAGACCACGCAGGCATATTCTGAAAGCTCATAGAGACTCAGAATCTGACCTTAGAGGCAGCAGCACTGGTTGCACAGACATTCTTGGTAGGGGAAGAAGAAACGAGATTGATTTACAATGCAGGTACGACAACTAACGAAATAATGGAACAAGGAGTTCAAAGTACTAAACAAGCTGCTACCCCCACACACAGACAAAATCAGCAGAACAGGCTTTCGACAGCAAGCAGTGGCAACAGAAGCCATCAAGGGCCACATGAACGGCTGTTCACACCTCATCAACCCACAATGATAGCAATCAACTACAATCTGAGAGAAGTTCAAGAGAGATCAGCCAGACGCAGCTCATTCTTTGCAAGCAGTCTGTGCTGGAGGTGTGGGGGTGGGCACTCGTCAAGGGGATGTCGATTTCAGCAGGCTGTTTGCAGGAACTGTGAATATACAGGGCATTTGGCCCGCATGTGCAAACAAACGGCAGCTCGGCTGGTATACGAATCGGATGGATCGGAAAGCGGACCAGAAGATGGTGGGGACAGTACCTGGGACACCGATGTACAGCGGGTCAACACGATCAATGGCCGCTGCTCCTACAACAGGACGCCTCCTATAATGATGAGGTTCCTACTCAACAGGATATCTGTCAACATGGAGCTGGATACAGGAGCGAGTCAATCTCTCTCTCACACACAAAGGGACAGTGAACCGACTTCCCCTGTGGATTGTCCCCGGAGACCCCCCAGCACTGCTGGGGAGAAACTGGCTGGGAAAACTAAACTGGAAATGGGATGATGTCCATGCCATGTCATTAGAGGAACGGACCTCCTGCTCAACAGTTATAAAGCGATTTGAACATCTCTTTCAGCCAGGTGTGGGCACTTTCAAAGGGGCCAAAGTCAAAATCTACATCACACAGGATGCTAGACCAGTCCATCACAAGGCCAGAGCTGTACCCTATGTGATGAGGGAAAAGATTGAACACGAACTCGAAAGGCTTCTGCGGGAAGGCATTATATCACCTGTGGAATTTAGCGACTGGGCAAGTCCCATCGTCCCAGTCATGAAGCCTGATGGATCCGTACGAATCTGTGGGGACTACAAATCTACCATAAACAGAGTCTCCCTGCAGGACCAGTACCCGCTGCCCAGAGCGGAGGACTTATTTGCCACATTGGCTGGAGGTAAACATTTTTCTCAAAATTAGACCTCACATCTGCGTATATGACGCAAGAATTGACCGAGGAATCCAAGCTACTCACCACCATCAACACACATCGAGGCCTTTTCATGTACAATCGATGCCCATTCGGCATCAGGTCGGCAGCTGCCATATTCCAGCGGAACATGGAGAGTCTGCTCAAGTCCATTCCGGGGACGGTTGTATTTCAAGACGACATACTTATCACGGGCAGGGACACCGACTCCCATCTCCGTAATTTGGAGGAAGTACTAAAGCGGTTGGATCGGGTAGGCCTACCAGTCAAGAATTCCAAGTGCCTGTTTCTCACACCCGAGGTTGAATTTTTGGGCAGAAGGATTGCCGCTGTTGGAATCCGCCCAACAGAGTCCAAAACAGAAGCAATTCGCCTGGCATCCAAGCCCCGGAATGTCTCAGAACTGTGCGCCTTTCTCGGGCTACTCAATTATTTTGGGAACTTTATGCAAACTTAAGCACGCTGCTGGAGCCTCTCCACGTGCTACTCAGGAAGGGGTGCGACTGGTTTTGGGGGGACGCCCAGGAACCCGCCTTCAATAAGGCATGCAACCTTCTGTGTTCCAACAGTGTTTTGACTTTCTTTGACCCAGGTAAAAAGCTAGTTCTCACATGCGATGCGTCAGCGTATGGGGTCGGGTGTGTTTTGCAACATGTCAATAGTGCGGGCAAATTACAACTCACAGCTTATGCCTCCAGGTCACTTTCGCGGGTGGAGAGCGGAGGCGCTCGCGTGCATGTATGGTGTCAAAAAGATGCACCAATAACTTTTCGGGGCCAAGTTCGCGTTAGAAACTGACCACAAGCCCCTCACGTCCCTCTATCCGAGAGCAAGGCTATAAACGCCAATGCCTCGGCGCGAATTCAACGGTGGGCACTCATGCTGGCGTCCTACGACTGTACCATAAGGCACAGACCAGGCACAGACAACTGTGCCGATGCGCTCAGCAGGCTACCCCTGGCAACCATGGAAGGGTCTGACGAACAGGACTGTGAGATAGTCATGGCAATCAATGCCTTTGGGTCCACAGGTTCGCCCATGACAGCTCGCTAAATCAGAGCCTGGATGGCCAGTGACCCCACGTTATCCTTAGTAAAAAGATGTGTCCTAACCGGTGACTGGGCAGAGACTCGCGATGCCTGCCCCGAGGAATTAAAACCCTTTCACAGGCGCATGCATGAGCTATCAATACAAGCAGACTGCCTGATGTGGGGCAGCCAAATAGTCATGCCTCTGCGAGCACCCGGGGATCATTCTCAAGAAGGCCATAGCCAGACCCCACGTCTGGTGGCCTGGTATTGACACGGACATGGAGCTCTGCGTCCAAAGGTGCACCATTTGTGCCCAACTCAGCAATGCCCCCAGTGAGACTCCACTGAGCCCCTGGCCCTGGCCTACCAAACCGTGGTCGCGGGTGCACATAGACTATCTGGGCCCATTCATGGGCAAAATGTTCCTCGTAGTTGTAGATGCATTTTCAAAGTGGATCGAATGCACCATTTTAAACTCGAGCATAACCTCCACCACTATGGAGAGCCTCGCAACCATGTTTGCAACGCACGGGATCCCTGACATATTAGTCAGTGACAATGGTCCGTGCTTCACCAGCGCAGAATTCCAAGACTTTATAATTGACCACGGCATAAATCACGTCAAGACGGCACCGTTCAAGCCGGCCTCTAACGGCCAGGTGGAGAGAGCATTGCAAATCATTAAACAAGGCATGTTTAAAATCCAAGGTCCCACGCTGCAGGGTCGCTTGTTGCAACTGCTGTTGGCATACAGATCTCGTCCGCACTCACTGACTGGGATCCCCCCCGCGCAACTGTTGATGAAAAGGACTTTAAAAACAAGGCTCTCATTAATCCTCCCAGACATGCACGAAGTCGTTGAAGCAAAGATTGGTAAGCTGACTGAGTACTGAGACAGAAATTCGAGGGGGAGATGGAATGAGATAGGGGACAAAGTTTTTGTACTAAACTATGGCAAGGGTCCCAAATGGCTTGCAGGGACAGTAACGGGCAAGGAAGGAAACAGGCTACTGGTAGTACAAATGGACAATGGAAAAACCTGCCGGAAGGATGTAGACCAAGTCAAAAGCAGATTTACCAACAACACTGCGGAACCAGAGGCAGACTACAATGTGGAACTCGCACCACACCTGGTGGATAGACAGAGGGAACAACCTGAGGAAAGGGCAATCCCAACAGACAGCCCAGGCGAGTCAACAACAATCACACCAATCGAAACAGACAGCCCAGGCGAGATACCAGCAACCACACCCAAAGCAAAACAGACACCAAGGCAAACAACTGAACCACAACTCAGACGCTCCATGCAAGAGCATAGACCACCTGAGAGACTGAACCTATAAAGACAATAAGACCTTGGGGGAGGGTGGCGTCATGTATCTTACATTATTTTCTATAACTGTATCCTAACATGCTATACATGACTGTAATAAGATATGACCTGTAACCACCAGCATAACTTACCACCAGGGGTGCACTTGCAAGAGACAGGTATATAAGGACAGGTCTCAGGCAAGTGAAATAAAGGTGCAGGTCCAGAGTGACCTTGACTTCACTACATGCCTCGTGTGAATCTGTACTGGGGGGACAGGACTTTACACTTCGTTACGTACTTGAACTTTGCGCTTGCTTGAATATACTTGTCAGAATCTGACTGACTGAAAATATTTCCTAGAATGTGCTTGTTTAACTTTGCAACTTCCAGTGTCTACATGTGTTTTACGTGAATGGATTTTGATTATTCTTGTTTGCTTGACTGTGTGAACGTGTTTTTTTGAATGTGTTTGAAGAGAGGATAAGATTTATTAAAGAAAGACTTTCCCTTATATTGCATCTTTCATGACCACCAGACATCCCAATGCGCTTTACAGCCAGTGAAGTACTTTTTGAAGTGTAGTCCTGTTGGAAAGTTGGAAAGGTGGCAGCCAATTTTACACAGCAAGCTCCCACAAACAGCAATGTGATAATGATCAGATAATCTGTTTTTGTTATGTTGATTGAGGGATCAATAATGGCCAGGACATCGTGGATAATGCCCCTCCTCTTCTTTGAACTAATGCAATGGGATCTTTTACGTCCACCTGAGTGGACAGATGGAGCCTCGGTTTAACTTCTCATCGCAAAGACGACAACTCTGATAGTGCAGCACTCCCTCAGCACTGGAGCGTCAGCCTAGATTTTTGATGCTCAAATTTCTGGAGTGGGACTGGAACCCACTGTTATGTATGTAAACATTACCAATGTGTAAGGCTTGCCACCAGGGGGCGCACCTGTGGAAGACCCAAGGGTCACCTGCACACCCCAGGCAAGCAGGTATAAAAGGAAGTCTACCATGCTACCTCCTCACTCTGGAGTTACAATAAAAGGTCACAACAGTTTGAGCTTGAGATATACAGTTTGTGGAGTTATTCTAAACATAACACCCACAACCTTCTGACACGAAGGTGAGAGTGCTACCCATTTTCCCCTTGTTGTCACTTGTCTCCTGACCTATGCAGGAGTGATAGGGGGCAAAATTGCCCCATTTTATAGCCCTATTCGTGCCTCCGGGGGCACAATGGTGTTTTTGCCCAGGGGAGGGGGGTGCTGGGAAATTGCCCTGGAGGTTTGTGGGGGGGGCGGTGGGGGGCGGTGTCCTGGCAGCACCACACCCTGCGATTAGCGTCCCGGTCTGACACGCAACCGGCGATGATATCATCGCCATCCGCACTGACCCATCACCACCCCGCATGGACCCTTTTGCGCCTCGCGGGGGAAGTCGCCCCGTGGGCCATGAGGCTGGTGCAGGCGAATGTTACGACCAGTTTCGTGGGTCACGGGACATCTGCCTTAAAGGGGAGGCCTTTAGCGCGCTGGGCCTTGATTTTTATTTGTCGGCCGACTCTTATGTGGGTCCGACAATGGCGGCCCGCTCGTCGACTGGACTGCCATCGTGCAACCTGGTGCTCTGTTAAGGTGCCGAGCCACTCGTCCGGTCGATCACCTCCCTGGTGGCCCAGTGGCAACCACCAAAGGGCCGGCAGTGTGCGAAGCGGCCTGGTGCTTTAATTGAAGAGGAGGGGCGTTGTAGCGCCCCGGGAATGACTCTCAAAGGAAGCAGAGTGCCAGAGACAGTGCTCGACTTTCTTTGAGGGGCGCACGGCCCAATTCTCCAATAGGGGCGGGGATGTCCGGGCCGGGCACAGGAAGTTCTGGCCCCAGAAGTTTACCGCCCCCAATCGGGGCGAAGGGCAATTTCGCGGCCATAGTTTCCACAGCTGTTGGTTGCCCTCTGCTACCTCAGCCAAGTGGCTAATCCTCTTGCATGAATCTTGACGGAGCCTATAGTCTATTTCACTCTGGGACAGATTACATCAGAGCCCAATGATTCTCTTACCGTAGGGGGCATAAGCTTAGAGTAAGGGGACGCCCATTTAAAACTGAGATGAGAAGGAATTTCTTCTCTCTGAGGGTTGTAAATCTGTGGCATTCGCTGCTTCAGAGAGCTGTGGAAGTTGGGACATTGAATAAATTTAAGACAGAGATAGACAGTTTCTTAACCACTAAAGGAATAAGGGGTTATGGGGAGCGGGCAGGGAAGTGGACCTGAGTCCATGATCGGATCAGCCATGATCGTATTGAATGGCGGAACAGGCTCGAGGGGCCGTATGGCCTACTCCTGTTCCTATTTCTTATGTTCTCACGTTCTTATGTTCTTCTCTTACCCAATGTCCACCCACATGCAGTTTCCAGCAGGGATTACAGGAGAGAAATCAGAAGTGGGAGCTCCAGCTGCAGTTGGAGTCAGTGAAGTCAATTCAGATTGGATATTGACTCTGCAATCTTTCTGGTGCATACGGTTTAAGTATTGCACTGTTTATCGTTATAAGTAGTTTCTGAAACTAAGTACCATATTTGTACAAGTGACAGTAACCTGTTGAAGCACAGCAATCAAAATAATGTATTTTTCCTCAATTACTTGGGAACACTTTTGGAAGTAGACAGTGGTGGTTGGTTTACTACATGCACAAGGAGCAGCAGAAAAGCAACAGGTAATCATAGGTCTTTTTTCTGCCTCTCCCTTTGCTGTGTAACCATCAACAGCATCCATCAATGGCTTTCCATTGAGTCGAAGGCAACAAAATCACCATATTTACATATTTTAATATTCTGAGTACTTTTTGGCAACAAGGCATATGGACGTGGAAATTGCAATGCACAGTCATGTTGGACAAGGATAAACAAGAGGCATGAGGATCTTTTGAAGAAGCAAATAAGGGGCCTACCGCTTTCTTCAGGCCCCCTCTTCATCGCGAGTTGCCCTCACGGAAACCACTTCAAGAGATCACCTGCAACAAAGAACGTCAATAACTTATCTGATTGTGGAACCAGGAGGCGCAAGAGTGCTCCCTTGACCCCACATTTAAACCCGTTTCCGTTCATTGCCCTCCACCATGATTTCTTCTCCTGAGCCCCGATCACCCATGCTCCTGATCTCCCTTACCACCCGCCCGATCTCCCCCCTCCCCTGAGCCCAGCCCCCGATCACTCACATTCCCAGCACCCACAACCCCCCGACAGCTACCTGACCTGACCTGATCCCAATCCCGTCCCGACCCGATCCTCGTGCTCCCAACCTTGACCCAACCCCTGGACCCATCAGACCGAGGTCAGCTGCCACGATCCCTCATCACTTCGGTTGTTGCGGGGGCTATTGTGACACACCAGCTACATCACAAAGCGGTGTAATGCCCAATGGGGGCATCTCAGATTACATCATTCTGGCACAGGGTACTTACCCATAATGGGCACGCACGAATTTCTAGGCAATGGCCTGCCCACAGCACATCGAAGAAAATCGCAAGCAGTGCTACATAAGCTTTTGTATCAATGGTTTAACATTTACTGCAACAACAGATTGGACAGTAATCAAGGAATGGTTTCATCATCCTCATCATAGGTGGTCCATCAAACGAGGATGACTTGTTTCCATACCAAAAGGGATGAGTTTGCAGATGTTTCAATGAAGGACCCAATATTCCAGTCCTGAACTCCAGCGGTGGAAGATGCCTGCGGGTGGATTTTTTTAACGTGTGGTGACCGTTGCACACCAGCCACCACACGGGCTTGACAGAGCTAGGCCTTTATCCAGTGGCAAGGGTTAACCAGGACGACTGGAGACCTGCTCTGCTGCACGGACCTATTGTGCACACATATCGCAGTGTGGGCTGGTCCGTGCTGCCCCTGGGCACTCGGCTCAAAATCTTGGTCTCTTTATCTTGCAGTGTCGGCAGGGATGCTGTGCATCAAGGAAGCACAGGTCAGGGATATAGCTGCAATACTGTAGCTCCCATGAATGATCCTTGCCTCCTGAGACTGTGCCTCCCTGCTGGGATTGTGGGTAAACCCCTACTGACCCAATTCAATTGCAAAGATCATAACAGCCCAGTTCAGATCAGGAAGGCATGCGACATTTTATTGCATGTGCTTTCTGCAAAATGCAAAAGGTTTAAAAGTTCAATCGCCTCTTATAATAAAATAATTGACAATTGCAACAAAAGTCAAATTGCATGCTATAAGCAAATGATTACAATCAAACTCCACACCAAAATAGATTGAGGAATTTAAAGAAACAAGCCAGTAATATAATTGTGACCCGGAATGACACTATCGTGAGTATTGTGAACATCATAGAGTGGTTGAATAAAGAACATAAGAAATAGAAGCAGGAGAAGGCCATACGGCCCCTCGAGCCTGCTCCACTATTTAATAAGATCATGGCTGATCTGATCTTGGCCTCCACTCCACTTCCCTGCCTACTCCCCACAACTTTTGACTGCCTTATCATTCTAGGAACATGGTTAAAAGATAATGGCCTATAAATGTGAGGCGCCCGTTTATCAGACACTATGGGGCCCGCTAAGCCCACAATATGCCTGGCAGGAGGCTTGTGTGGAATTCCAGCTAGAAGTGCGCAGCCCTGCCATATTGGTATTAAATGTGGTACTGGACACAGGAACGCAAGCCAGCCGCATTCTAAGCTCTGCATAATGTACTCAAATTAGGATCCTTTCTGCTGACTCCATCGTTTCATTCATCACGTTCTGAGCTCACACAGCACAGCATGCTGTGGACCAGCATGAAGACTGCCTCAATAGCGTTACTTAAAGGGATCAAATGATTCTTACAGATTCGTTGGTGGTTTATCATTTCTGGCTGGCTCTAGCCATTATTTTGTGTGCTGTGTTACCACTTTTTTTACCGTGGCACCAAGGCTAAAGGCAACAGCCACCACTGGCTTGCCATTAAGTCGAAGGCAACAAGATCACCATATTTACCGTAGGGGGTAAATGTACTGAGTATCATGCTGGAAAGTACACGTACTGCACAGAGAGAGGTTTTGCTGGTGTTGCACTGTTGTGTGGAGGAAGAGCATACATAAGAACAGAAGAACATAAGAAATAGGAACAGGAGTAGGCCATACGGCCCCTCGAGGCTGCTCCACTTAATATTAAGATCATGGTTGATCTGATCATGGATTCAGTTCCACTTCCCTGCCCGCTCCCCATAATCCTTTTTACCCTTATCGGTTAAGAAACTGTCTATTTCTGTCTTAAATTTATTCAATGACCCAGCTTCCACAGCTCTCTGAGGCAGTGAATTCCACAGACTAACAACCCTCTGAGAGAAGAAATTCCTTCTCATCTCTGTTTTAAATGGGCGGCCCCTTATTCTAAGATCATGCCCTCTAGTTTTAATCTCCCCCATTAGTGGAAACATCCTCTCTGCATCCATCTTGTCAAGCCCCCTCATAATCTTATACGTTTCGATAAGATCACCTCTCATTCTTCTGAATTCCAATGAGTAGAGGCCCAACCTACTCAACCTTTCCTCCTAAGTCAACCCCCTCATCGCTGCAATCAACCGAGTGAACCTTCTCTGAACTGCCTCCAAAGCAAGTATATCCTTTTGTAAATATGGAAACCAAAACTGCACGCAGTATTCCAGATGTGGCCTCACCAATACTCTGTATAGCTGTAGCAAGACTTCCCTGCTTTTATACTCCATCCCCTTTGCAATAAAGGCCAAGATACCATTGGCCTTCCTGATCACTTGCTGTACCTGCATACTATCCTTTTGTGTTTCATGCACAAGTACCCCCAGGTCCCACTGTACTGCAGCAATTTGCAATCTTTTCCATTTAAATAATAACTTGCTCTTTGATTTTTTCTGCCAAAGTGCATGACCTCACACTGCCCAACATTATACTCCATCTGCCAAATTTTTGCCCACTCACTTAGCCTGTCTATGTCCTTTTGCAGATTTTTTGTGTCCTCCTCACACATTGCTTTTCCTCCCATCTTTGTATCGTCAGCAAACTTGGCTACGTTACACTCGGTCCCTTCTTCCAAGTCGTTAATATCAATTGTAAGTAGTTGGGATCCCAACACTGATCCCTGCGGCACCCCACTAGTTACTGTTTGCCAACCAGAGAATGAATCATTTATCCCGACTCTCTGTTCTCTGTTAGTTAGCCAATCCTTGATCCATGCTAATATATTACCCCAACCCCGTAAACTTTTATCTTGTGCAGTAACCTTTTATGTGGCACCTTGTCAAATGCCTTGTGGAAGTTCAAATACAACACATCCACTGGTTCCCCTTTATCCACCCTGTTCATTACATCCTCAAAGAACTCTAGCAAATTTGTCAAACTTCACTTGCCCTTCATAATTCCATGCTGTCTCTGCCTGATCGAATTTTGCTTACCCAAATGTCCTGCTACTGCTTCTTTGATAATGGACTCCAACATTTTCCCAACCACAGATGTTAGGCTAACTGGTCTATAGTTTCCTGCTTTTTGTCTGCCTCCTTTTTTAAATAGGGGCATTACATTTGCAGTTTTCCAATCTGCTGGGACCTCCCCAGAATCCAGGGAATTTTGGTAAATTACAACCAATGCATCCACAATCCTTGTCGTTACTTCTGTTAAGACCCTAGGATGCAAGCCATCAGGCCGAGGGGATTTATCTGCCTTTAGTCCCATTATCTTACTGAGTACCACCTCCTTAGTGATTGTGATTGTGTTAAGTTCCTCCCCCCTATAGCCCCTTGACTATCCACTGTTGGGATATTGTTAGTGTCCTCTACCGTAAAGATACAAAATATTTGTTCAGAGTTTCTACCATCTCCATATTCCCCATTACTAATTCCCCGGTCTTGTCCTCTAAGGGACCAACATTTACTTTAGCCACCCTTTTCCTTTTTATATACCTATAGAAACTCTTGCTATCTTTTTTTATATATTGTGCTAGTTTACTTTCATAGTCTATCTTCCCTTTCTTAATCGTTTTTTTAAGTCGTTCTTTGCTGGCTTTTAAAAGCTTCCCAGTCTTCTGTCCTCCAACTAGTTTTGTCCACTTTGTATGGCCTTGTTTTTAATTGGATACCGACCTTTATTTCTTTTGTTAGTCACGGATGGCTATCTTTTCTTTTACACCGTTTCCTCCTCACTGGAATATATTTTTCTTGAGAGTTGTGAAATATCTCCTTAAATGTACACCACTGTTCATCAACCATCCTATACTTGTTAGCCACGGTTGAGCCACCTTCCCCGTTTTCTTTTTACGCCAGACAGGGATGTACAATTGTTGAAGTTCATCCATGTGATCTTTAAATGTTTGCCATTGCCTATCCACTGTCAACCCTTTAAGTATCACTCGCCAGTCTATCCTAGCCAATTCACGTCTCATACTATCGAAGTTACCTTTCTTTAAGTTCAGGACCCTAGTCTCTGAATTAAATGTGTCACTTGCCATCTTAATAAAGAATTTTACCATATTATGGTCACTCTTCACCAAGGGGCCTCGCACAACAAGATTGCTAATTAATCCTCTCTCATTAAACAACACCCAGTCTAGGATGGCCAGCTCTCTAGTTGGTTCCTCGACATATTGGTCTAGAAAACCATCCCTTATACACTCCAGGAAATCCTCCTCCACCATATTGCTACCAGTTTGGTTAGCCCAACTATATGTAGATTAAAGTCATGCATGATAACTGCATGGAATAACCTTTATTCCATGCATCCCTAATTTCTTGTTTGATGCCATCCCCAACCTCACTGCTACTGTTTGGTGGTCTGTACACAACTCCCACTACCATTTTCTGACCTTTAGTGTTCCGCGGCTCTACGCATACAGATTCCACATCATCCAAGCTAATGTCGTTCCTTACTATTGCGTTAATCTCCTCTTTAACCAGTAACGCTACCCCATCTCCTTTTCTTTTCTGTCTATCCTTCCCGAATATTGAATACTTCTGGATGTTGAGTTCCCAGCCTTGGTCACCCTGGATCCATGTTTCCGTAATCCCAATTACATCATATCCGTTAACAGGTATCTGCGCAGTTAATTCTTCCACCTTATTATGAACGCTCCTCGCATTGAGACACAGAGCCTTTTTTAACACTCTTTGTCCTTTTAGAATTACGTTGTAATTTGGCCCTTTTTGAGCTTTGCCCTTGATTTCTCTGCCCTCCACTTTTCCTTATCTCCTTTCTATTTTTTGCTTCTGCCCCCATTTTACTTCCCTCTGTCTTCCTGCATAGATTCCCATCCCCCTGCTGTATTAGTTTAAACCCTCCCCAACAGCACTAGTAAACACTCCCCCTTGGACATTGGTTCCAGTCCTGCCCAGGTGCAGATCGTCCGGTTTGTACTGGTCCCACCTCCCCCAGAACTGGTTGCAATGTCCCAGCAACTTGAATCCCTCTCTCTTGCACCATTCCTCAAGCCACGTATTCATCTGAGCTATCCTGCGATTCCTACTTTGACTAGCATGTGGCACTGGTAGCAATCCTGAGATTACTACCTTTGAGGACCTACTTTTTAATTTAACTCCTAGCTCCCTCAATTCAGCTTGTAGGACCTTATCCCGTTTTTTTTTAACCTGCATCATTGGTACCTATATGCACCAAAACAACTGACAGTTCGCCCCCCCCCACCACCCCTCCAGAATGCCCTGCATCCTTGACCCTTGCACCAGGGAGGCAACATACCATCCTGGAGTCTCGATTGCGGCCGCAGAAATGCCTATCTATTCCCCTTACAATGGAATCCCCTAACATTATAGCTCTCCCACTCTTTTTCCTGCCCTCCTATGCAGCAGAGCCACCCATGGTGCCATGAACTTGGCTGTTGCTGCCTTCCCCTGATGAGCCATCTCCCCCAACAGTATCCAAAGTGGTGTATCTGTTTTGGAGGGAGATGACTGCAGGGGAGTCGTGCACTACCTTCCTACTCTTGCTCTGCCTGATGGTCACCTATTCCCTATCTGCCTTTGTAACCTTTACCTGTGGTGTGACCAACTCACTGGAAGTGTCCCTGATTTCCCACGTAGCATAGGAGGAGCATGACATGGGTCTGGGCTCTCCTGCCATGACTGAACCCTTAAATTACCTTAATTTGGCAACAATGCCAATGATACGAAAATGAAAAAGAAAAACTACTCACCAATCACTTACCCTCTTGGCTGTGACGTCACACTTCGATTTCTTTTTCCTTCTTTGTTTTACCTTCGGCCTCGATCTCCTGACTGCCGCTATATACCTATAGAAACTCTTGCTATCAGTTTTTATATTTTGTGCTAATTTATTTTCATAGTCTATCTTCCCTTTCATAATCATTTTTTTAGTAGTTTTTGCTGGCTTGTAAAAGCTGCCCAGTCTTCTGTCCTCCCAACAGTTTTGGCCACTTTGTATGCCCTTGTTTTTAATTTAATACCGTCCTTTATTTCTTTAGTTAGTCACGGATGGCTATCTTTTCTCTTACATCCTTTCCTCCTCACTGGAATATATTTTTCTTGAGAGTTGTGAAATATCCCCTTAAATGTACGCCATTGTTCATCAACCATCCTACACTTTAATCTATTTTCCCAGTCCACTTTAGCCAACTCTGCCCTCATACCTTCATAGTCTTCTTTATTTAAGCTTAGTACGCTGGTTAGAGATCCAACTTTCTCACCCTCCATCTGAATTTGAAATTCAATCATGCTATGATCACTCATTCCGAGGGGATCCTTTACTAGGAGATTGTTTATTAATCCTGTACACACATTGGGCCCGAAATCGTGATCTCTTCAGGTGCTCACGATGTGCGCACCCACCCATGGGTGCGCCGCAAGTTCCGGGTTTGGGTGTGGATTGCGCCTGTGCCTAAATCCGGAACTTGTGATCTGTCAAAAATCTCTTCTGTACAGACCCGGCAAGGCTGGAATCTTCGACCCATTAAAAAAACTTCAAAAAAGTCATTTTTCTTCCAGAGCATTTAATTAAATTAAATTTCAATAAATGTTAAATATGTGAAGTGTTTTTTTCTTATTGATTTAAAAAGTTTATTTGTTTTGGGGGGCGTACCCCATTCATTGATCTCCGTACAATTCACCATTACTGTGAATGGGGACATGCCATTGTCATTGGTTGGTCCGGCTCACGTGATCCAAGGATACGCATACGCTCCTGGAATACGTGGGCCTCTGTGCTGAGCTGAGCATCGAGGCCTCGTAGCGCGAGTGTTCGTTCCTCTGCGACCACCAGGTACATTCCTAAATATGTTTGTGGTTGGAGGTATCCGCCCGCGGGAAGTCTCTGACTGCAATTTCAGGGCCTTTACTTTATGTGCTCCCTTATAACAAGCCTGTAATGTTTATCAATGAAAGGGATACCATTCGCTCAATATACAACTGGCACGCAACCACAGGCAGTGCATCATGCAGGCACCTGCCCGCTATCCCGACAGTCACAACTCTTTCATTCTGCAACAATCATGTCTGCTACCTTTATCTTAACTAGGCCACCAATTTCCAGGTTGGTTGTTGGGTGACAAGGGTTATCCCTTCCGGATACGGCTCATGACGCCATTTATGAGCATGCCCACAGCATCCTAGCATCACTGAGCAAACAATCGGCCTGCTTAAGCAACACATCCGCTAACTGGACCGTTTCGGAAGAGCGCGGCAGTACACCTCTGAACGGGTATTCATCATGAGGGATCAACATTTACCAACACCTGGGAGCCAACACATACAGGAGGAGGAAGAGAAGGAGGAAGAGAAGGAGGAGGAAGAGGAGGAGGAAGAGGAAGAGGAGGAGGAAGAGAAGGAGGATGAGGAGGAGAGGCAATGACCACAAGAGCCCCCACCTGCTCGAGCATCTACTAAGTCAGCCCTCACATTCCCCATTCACCAACAGTTCTATAATCCTTACCATTCTTCGTACAACCACCAACAGATGTCCGTCATTTCCTACATACGTACTGTTCTTGCTCTCACCTCACTGCAAAGACAAATGCCAACACCAAATCTCGATCCAAAAATGAATGTGCAGAACATCATGTCATCATTCGCAAAAACAATACTAGTCACCCTTTTGTATTCCTTTAGTGTCTGCCTTGTGTGTTCCTTTGTCTACCCTAGTGTTGTGCTGGAGAATAGAGTGCTGGGGTGATGGACAGGCCCAGGAAGCCCCTTTTAACAGTGGCCCTCAAAGCCAAGATTGCAGCCATCTGAGCTTCCAAGGCAGCAGATTATGCTCCGCCCGGAAGCTGTCAGCTTTGACACGAGACGCACTGTCCTGCATCGCTGGGTCAAAATCCGGAAACTCCCTCCCTAACAGCGCTGTGTGAGTACCTTCACCACACGGACTGCAGTGGTTCAAGGCGGTGGCTAACTACCACTTTCTCGAGGGCAATTAGGGATGGACAATAAATGCCGGCCTTGCCAGCGATGCCCACATCCCAGGAACTAAGAAAAAAAACATTGGACAAAATAGTCTCCAGGTCTGCACAAAGGGCTTGCCCTATATTGGAACTCAATATTGTACGCAAGATTTCCATCAGGCTGCCCAGTGGATTACACATTTCCCGGTGCAGTAATCTTCCTTGGTAGCCTGGGCCCTCTGCATCTGGGCCCTCTGCAGCAGAACCAGAATGTGACCCCAACCTTCCACCACCACCTCTGGTGAGCTGGCACCTGTGGCATTCTATCTCCATGCCCTGGCTCGTGTGCACTTGTGCCCGCTGTGTCACCATGTGCAGCTGCCTCCTCTAACCTAGCCTCTAAGGTCCATGTGGTGTCAGTACCTGAGCTGGTGCGTGCGAGAATGCGATCGAGTGCTGGCGCATCTTCAGCAGCACTGCACGCGCCTTCCTCCACTGGCTGAGGGGCGTTGAGGTTCTCAGCAGCTGAGATGAAAAAAGGCACAAGTGTCAGGTTGTGGCATGAGGGAAAACAGAGCAAGAGATAATTGGGTATTGAGAGCATCTTCAGCTTGTCATGCAGAGTGCGTGGGGTGAGGGAGATGTCAAAGAGAATTAGGAATAAAGAAACCCTGCTGGGTGTGTCCTCGAGCAGTGCCAGTGGCCACGGCCTCCACTCTGATCCTTCCCATGATTGCCACGTCCCTCTGTTCAAGAGGGGAGAGGGTGTGTGTAGGGGTTACTAATTGCCTAGTCCCCCGATCCACAGTTTGTGACATCAGGTTTTATAAGAACAAAATTACACACGGCACAGGGTTTTGGCTCAGCTAAGATTGGTATGTTTTATTGAACATACACACAACTATCTCCATGTATAAATCACTCATCATAGGCAGTCCCTCGAAATCGAGGAAGACTTGCTTCCACTCTAAAAATGAGTTCTCAGGTGACTGTACAGTCCAGTCACAGGTGGGGCAGACAGTGGTTGAGGGAAAGGGCGGGTGGGACTGGTTTGCCGCACGCTCCTTCCGCTGCCTGCGCTTGGATTCTGCATGCTCTCGGCGACGAGACTTGAGGTGCTCAGCGCCCTCCATAAATCGCTACGATCAATATGGGACTAACAAACCTCAGAATAAAAATCTCTATGAAAGAGTCATTTGCATCGGTGCAACTTGACAAAATTAAACTTGTTCGCGATTTGACTGTTACACACAAAGTTACCCAGCCCCAAACACAAAACCCTTCTATGATTTGGCTGGAACAATGCCTAAAATCGCCAATTCCTCAGCTATCTTTTGAGGTTGACTGTCAGTCGGTTCATTGGTTGCAGTTTGTGTCCTGAAGACTGGCTGGCTTCTGTTTCTGTATGGCTGTGTTCTGCTCACCTTCTGCTTTAGGAAATGGGTCTTCTTTACACCAAAAACCAACTTGCAAGTTTGGAACCTATTGATCATGATGGCTGCATCAAATGTGGACTCTTGATGGCTAATTGTTCCCCATCTAGGGTCATTGTCCATGATTACCTTCCCAAGGTGATTTAGTGGTTGGTTTTCTGGCAGCATTCATATCTGCGTGGCTCATTGTCCAATCTATAAGAACATAAGAAATAGGAGCAGGCGTAGACCATTTGGCCCCTCAAGCCTGCTCTGCTAGTTAATAAGATCATGGCTGATCTGATCATGGACTCAGCTCCACTTCCCTGCCCGCTCCCCATAACCCCTTATTCCCTTATCGGTTGAAAAGCTGTCTATCTCTGTCTTAAATTTATTCAATGTCCCAGCTTGCACAGCTCTCTGAGGCAGTGAATTCCACAGATTTACAACCCTCTGAGAGAAGAAATTCCTCCTCATCTCAGTTTTAAATGGGCGGCCCCTTATTCTAAGTTTGTGCCCTCTTCCATGGAAACATCCTCTCTGCAGCCACCTTGTCAAGCCCTCTCATAATCTTATACGTTTCTATAAGATCACCTCTCATTCTTCTGAATTCCAATCAGTAGAGGCTCAACCTATTCAACCTTTCCTTATGTCAACCCCTTCATCTCAGGAATCAACCTAGTGAACCTTCTCTGAACTGCCTCTAAAACAAGTATATCCTTTCGTAAATATGGAAACCAAAACTGCACGCAGTATTCCAAGTGTGGCCTCACCAATACCCTATATAACTGTAGCAAGACTTCCCTGCTTTTATATTCCATCCCCTTTGCAATAAAGGCCAAGATTCCATTGGCCTTCCTGATCACTTGCTGTACTTGCCATTGTCTAGGTCTACTCTGATACCAGCCTTTCTGGAGCCACAGTCCAGAAACAATGCAACCCCTGAACGTAAATGAATATGTGAATGTTCCTCTATCTTTTCTGACTGGAAACCATTGAAGGTGTGAATGTCTCTCTTCAGGCGAATGTCCATCATGGTTTCAGATGGTTTGGCTTCAATGTAAGAATTAACCCTTCCTGGCCAGCCCTTTTTTCAAGCTGTGATGCAGTTCCGAGTTTTTATATTCAGTCGTTCAATATTTAGCGCTGGAGGGGCGGGGGCGGGGGAATGGGGGAGGGAGGCGGAGGAAGTGATCCTTCACGTGCTTCTCCTTCTCCTATGGCAGCCTGCTGCTTGGTATTGTGTGCAACCTTCACCTGAGCATGTTGGTGAGAGTGTTTTTTAATTCATTCACAGGATATGGGCATCACTGGCAAAGCCAGCATTTATTGCTCATCCCTAATTGCCTTTGAGAAGCTACCTTCTTGAATACAACTGATTGGCTTGCTAGGTCATTTCAGAGGGCAGTGAAGAATCAAACATGTTGCTGTGGGTCTGGAGTCACGTATAGGCCAGACTGGGTAAGGACGGCAGATTTCCTTCCCTGAAGGACATTCGTGATCCAGATGGGTTTTTAAGACAGTCCAGTAGTTTCATGGTCACTGTTATTGATACGTTTATTATTACAGGTTTATTTTGATTTTAAATTCCCCAGCTGCCGTGGTGGGATTTGAACTCATGTCTCTGGATCATTATTCCAGGCCTCTGGATTACTGGTCCAGAAACATAACCTCTATGCTATTGTACTCCTGTCTTGTGAGGTGTTTGGAGAGTGTGGCTGTCATGGTGGAATAGCTGACAGTATGTGTGCGGAATGTGAGTTGTGGGTGTGAAGCGTGTAATTGAGGGTGAGTGTGTGTGAATGAGGAGAAGAATGTTTCGTGATGTGTGGTGCACCGATTGCAGCACAGCGCATGGTGATGGGGGAGGAGAGTGCTGTGAGTGTGAGAGATCCCCAGGTGGGCAGATGAAACTTTTCAAGGACACCCTCAAAGCCTCCGTGATAAAATGCAACATCCTCACCGACACCTGGGAATCCCTGGGCAAAATGTTCAATAAAATAAGTGGAGGAAGATCATCCGGGAGGGCGCTGAGCACCTTGAGTCTCGTCGCCGAGAGCATGCAGAAAACATGCGCAGGCAGCGGAAGGAGCGTGCGGAAAACCAGTCCCACCCACCCTTTCCTCCAACCACTGTCTGTCCCACCTGTGACAGAGACTGTAAGTCCCATATTGGACTGTTCAGTATCTGAGAACTCATTTTTAGAGTGGAAGCAAGTCTTCCTCGATTCCGAGGGGCTGCCTATGACGATGATGATGATGAATAAGGCTATGACTAATTCAGCTACGATGAAAACGTATTTCGTGTTGTTACCTTGATAAGCCTAATCAAATCATTGAACTTCTTCCTGCATTGCATCCATGTTTTTGGAGCAATGCTCCTAGTATTGACCTTGTGGGAAATCTCTTCCCACTACATTCAATGCCCGCTCTCTCTCCTCCTTTAACCATTTACTTAACAAGTAGTTGCTCAATAGGAGTTGGCGGCACAATCTACCTCCCCTTTAGAGGTACTGGCTGTCTTCAAGTAGCATACTGGCCTCCTGCTATCAGGTCCTTACTGAGTGGTGTGCAGGAAATGAACAGCATGGTTAGTGCTGGCTGCATGTATAATTATGATAAGCAGTCAACAGAGATTTTACATGCTGTCTGCATTGCTTTCAACTGGGACAGGGAGTCCGCTCATTGACACCTCTCCCCACCACTCCCCTCACCACCCTTTGAGCACATTTCCACATACGACTGAGTTTCTAGGCTCTGTTATAATGGTAACTGTCTGTAGAGAAGCTAATATACTCCAACCAACTCTCCTGCTGCCAGAATTGACATAAATGTTGCTTTTTCAATTATAAGCAATATCAAATTGAAGTATTATGTTAAAATAAGGACAGGTTATACGACTTTAAAATGCTCTCTGAATTATGTCTGCATGTACAAATCCAATTGTTCCCTCACCCGCTAATCCACCTCACCTAAATACGACACTTTGTTTTGACACTCTGGGGGAAAAACTTGGGAGTACCCTGTTTGGGGTGCTAACTTTTAAAAGTAGAAAAAATTAATACCAAGCGCAAATCTTTTTCTCCTTTACAATAACTCGGGGTGGCAGGGGGGGGGGCGCGGGGGGGTGGTGCAGTATCGCTCCAGGAAGGAAGTGGAGTGCTAAATCAGGCAAGTTCAGATCCGGTTTGCTACCGGGGCCTTGTGCAGGGTAATGACATCATAATCTCTGGGCGAAGGAGCTCGGGGCATAACGCTGTAGCGCAAACCTCCCGCCATATATAGCGGGAGTCGATACTATTGCCGTGCCCACTCAGAATCCGGTTAGTGCTCCGTTATCGTTCCCCCCTGGAGGCGATAACGAGAGGTGCTAAAGAGGCCAATTTCTAGGCCTTTATGTGCAATGCTGCACCTGATTGGCTAAGCAATAAGCTGCATGTTTTTCTCTGCCGAGATCAGAGAATTACGGAATTGCAAGACCATTTCATGTGGTTATTTACAAACAATCTTGACTATTTGAACATGTGATTGTATTGTTTTTTTAATTCAGAAATTGAACTAAAGCCAAGTAAGCAACGGCCCACCAAGGTTGAATAGAGTCCAACAAATGGGATAAATCAGGAAATGGCTTTGAGGTGGCATCAAGTTTTGTAATGAAAAGGGTGTAAATCATAGGAGCAAAAAAGATCGAGGAAGGTCGACAGGTAAGTTGATTTCCATTAAAGGAATTTTTGAAGCTTCAGAAAATGAACTACTATGGCTCATAGCGGAGCACCGAAAGAAGCTTTTATAATATTGCTGCATGTGTCCATTAATGTAGCACGTTACATTATAATCTTCTGTGCTCACAGCAGACGTGTAGCTTCTAAGAGATTAATTTTAGTACACAAGCCCAGGAAACCTGTAGCTCAGTAACATCAAAAGGTGTCACGAAATTCAGAGAGATGTTCCCTCTGTGACCAGAGATTACACCCATGGACACAAGTGTTCGACTGTGAGTTGAAAGTATCTTTCTTCAAACAATCTTCCAGCAATATTGCACTATCACTAATGATCCACTCCTGTCTTACCTTCCTGTTGTGGATCGTTTGAATTCCTGGTTCCTGTTGCTAGCAGCTAGACTGTTGCTTAGAGCCAAGCTCCAACATGTCAGGGATATTCAAAATCAATTTTACTAATTGGAGATTTTACTAATTGGAGATGTTACTAGGACATCTTTTAGAATGTAAAATAAAACTTTAGTTTGAAAAAGGTCCACTCTTTGGAATCAGAAACTAACTTAAGAATTCACGAGTATCATTTTCAGGAGCTACCAAGTCCTGGAGATGTCTCTAGCTAGTTGCGATAGAACTGACGGAGAGAAGGCATCTGATCAATTTACCAGAAATGAGCTGTACGAATGTTAGTTTCAGGAAGATGGCACACTCTTTTCAAGATGCCTTGCCCCCTTCTCCTGTGTGTTCTTGGATTCTGAAGTTCGTCACTAAATTTAGGGATGGGCAATAAATGCTGGCCTTGACCCTGACACCCACATCGCATGAACAAATAAAAAAAAAAGAACCTGTTACTGTTTTCATCCAGCTGATCAAAGAGTTATGAACTTAGACTTCTCGACTTCGAGCGGGGTGATAAGGTACAAGCTGCTGCAAACTGTTGTTCATAGTCATTAAAGATGTATTCCTTTTTCTCCCCTTTTGTCATTCAATTCCATAGATACTGGACACACTCTGCATCCTCGGGCCAGTAGACATTATTACTGCTCCCCACTGAGAAAGGGAAGATTGGCAGGTCAATTAAATATAGGAGTATCAACTCCAAGCCTGCCCTTGTCGCTACTGATATCCACACAAGTGTGCAACCAGCAGAGCGGTTCACTGGATAACAATTAGGAGTGGGAGTCCTGGCATGTATGCCTCAGCTATGGTCAGGGCCATAAAAAGTGCGGTGGCCCGGGAGCAGCATGGAGGTCCCTGCAAGGTACAGTGCGAGCTGGTGCAGGAGGGCGGTGGCAGCAAAGAGTGACGTCATCAAGGTCCAGGTCGGTGACTGGAGCGTGGGCAAATACAGCAGGAGCGGCGAGGTCGGGGCGAAGGAGCGACGAGAGACTGTAGAGGGCCGTGATCGGGGCCCAGGGGAGCCGTGAGTTCGGGGCCAGGGACCCAGGGGCAGCACGGGCCAGCCCACACTGCGGTATGTGTGTGCAGTAGGTCCGTGCAGCAGAGCAGGTCTCCAGTCATCTTGGTCAATCCTTGCCACTGGACCAAGACCGAGCTTTGTCAAGCCCGTGTGGTGGCTGGTGTGCAATGGCCACCCCATGTTAAAAAAATCCACGCACAGGCATCTTCCACCCTTCAGGATGCAGTTCGGGATCCGGAATATTAGGTCCTTCATTGAAACACCTGTGAACTCATACTTTTTTGGCATGGAAGCAAGTCATCCTCGATACGAGGGACCACCAATAATGCTGATGATGTCTCAGCTACGTATAGAGAAGCCACTGAGCCAGCAGAGAAGTCTCTGAATTCAGTTTTCATATATTACTGGCAATTGTGTTGTTACTGAATACATCTCACATATAAGTTGATTTCTATGAATAAGATGCTCATTCACATACTTAATAATCATATTGCTAGGAAACATAAATACCTTCTTGAATATAAAGTGATTGGCTGCATTGAACGAAGAGGAATTGCTTGAAGCATACTTGGAAAAAAAATAGCAAATAGTTAACACAATAGGACTCACAAAAAAGTCATCTTTTCAAAGAAGTAAATAAAAAATATGCTCAGCACCAAGTGTATTGTCTGGTTTGGAGTGCTAAATGGAGCCAGATACTTTTAATGGATAATATTTTATTAGACTTTCAACCAGGGAGACAGAGCCAACCTCTAGACATTTAAGTAAATTATTAATAATCGTATCTCTTATGAAAGATAGGTCATACACCATGTTGAGTTATTTCAATGATATGGCAAAGAAGGGATACAGAATTTTATTAAACAGTCTTGCTTTTTTTTCTTTCAGGCTGAAAGCATCCCCCTGACCCCTTGCCCCAGTAGGATACAATCCAGAATGCAATTTAGATATTAAGACCTAGAGGGAAGTGATCCTGCATTATCCAGCTGCTTGACATTTTCATGTAATAAGGAGAGCATTCAGACTAACAACAGACAGGCTTTCAATGATATCCAACAGGGATGAACTTCAAACTGGAAAACGATTTGAAGCGAATGTGCTCAAGCTGTATACATTCAGATACAGACCGTTTCTCTGATTCTAGTTTTGCAAAGAGTGGTTGCTAATTGTGACAGAAGATCTCCTTTGTGTGCTCTTTGTTGTGAAATCATAAATGTTCTTTATCATGAGATGTCTGCGCTCCTCAAATTCTGTCCTCTTGAGCATCCCTGATTATAACTGCTCAGCCATCGGTGGCCATGCCTTCAGCTGCCTGGGCCCTAAGCTCTGGAACTCCCTGCCTAAACCTCTCTTTCCTCCTTTAAGATGCTCCTTAAAACCTACCTCTTTGACCAAGCTTTTGGTCACCTGCGCTAATTTCTCCTTATGTGGCTCATTGTCAAATGTATCTGTTTTGTCTTGTAACACTGCTGTGAAGCACCTAGGGATGTTTTACCACATTAAATGTGCTATATAGATTAAAGTTATTGTTGGGTTTATGATTTTATTGCACAAAATGCACAGAGGAAGTGTATCCCTGAGATTAGTATTATGGTTGTCCTTGTCATCTCAAGCGAAAGATTCTATAAGCTGAGCCAAACCTTTTTTTGTTAACATGTTTTAATGGCATACTAAACACAGGTGAGTTTAGAAAAGACACTTGAAAAGAAAGGCATTGCCCTTTTGCAGTCCAGAGAACTAGCCACTGTCCATTCTAAACAACCCGCGCTTTTGATAATATAAATGATTTATATAACTGAGCCTGTTTCTACAGACTTTGTAGCTAAACAAGGAAATCTGATTCAAGTGCACTAAACATCCAAAACATATTAACAAGTTTGAAGCATTCATCACTATAGATTAACCGCGGGGCGGATTAACCGCGGAGCGGATTAACCACGGGGCGGATTAACCGCGGGACGGATTAACCACGGGGCAGATGCGGATTAACCACGGGGCGGATTAACCGCGGGGCGGATTAACCACGGGACACATTAACCGCGGGGCGGATTGACCGCGGGACACATTAACCGCGGGGCGGATTAACCGCGGGACACATTAACCGCGGGGCGGATTAACCACAGGGCGGATGGGGCTGCAGCCCCAGGCCCACCAAATAAATGTAGGAAAAAATATATAAGGCCTCCCAAATAGGCTGAATAGAATAGATAATAAGAGAGAAAAAAATAAAACTGAGGAAAATAGATTCACTTGTTTATACTTATATACAGAAGTACCTATATACGCTAATGTCCTATATACAGAAGTACCTATATATGCTAATGTACCTATATACACTAATGTATCGATATACAGAACAGAATATGTACTAGCCTGTTTTATTTCATATGTAATTGAGAGAAATTTGCATATATGTATAGGAATCTAGAATTGCAATGTTACCAGAACCAGAATATATACCTGCTTGATACAGATTATATGCTTTCATTGTTGAATGTACTGTCCTATGTTTTCATACTCAGAAACAGAATCATATACATAAAATAGTCAACATGAACACACATAACTATCGGCCCATGTGGACCAGTTTGCCCCAGGCCCATCAGGCCGCAATCCAGCCCTGTACAGCGATAAGGTAAAGCTATAGCAGAAATATGGATTAAGTTTGGACAGGACTGGCAACCTAACATTCTTACTTATTACATTTCCAGGAGATGTGGAGTGCAGGAAGGGGGCGTAGGGTGGCACCGTTAGTGGAGGATTCTCTCAAAGCGTTCAAATGTAAAGGTGTCCTAAGGGCTTCGTTGGCAAAATCCATGCGGATAGAGTTAAGAAATAGGAAGGAAATGGTACAATTCTTGCATTAGAGGACAACTAACATAGAGATGAGATAGAAGTGAAGATCTGTAGATAGCTGAACAAGATATACAAGAACAACAGATGATTTTAACAATCCGGAGATAAACTATGGTGAGGATACTGCATTGCGTCAAAATAGAACATGCTTTTTGAATGTATTTAGGATTGCATCTCAGTCTGGTAACAGAGAGAAGCTTTGTTTGATTTAGTTCTGTGAAATGAAGTGCGGCAAATAACTAATGTGAGAGTAGGAGAATAATTGGGAATTGGCACCCACTGCATTCACAGGGTCGACCAATCAGCAGTTGGAAATCTTCACATATCAGATGAACACAGTGGCCTGGATTTACTGGGGCCTATGAATGCGTACGCACATGGGGCCCCACAAATTCCAGCTTTCCACATGGGCAAGTATCAGCTTGACAGATCGTACCCATCCACAGGAAATGGACATTCGCTGGCGGGGAGTTGGGCTCTTTGCCCAGTGAATGCCCACGTAAATCTTAGACCTGGTTAAAGCAAGCATAAGGCCTTCTTTTACCATTATGAGGATATAAATAAATATTACAATACAATTTAAAAAAAAATGATTTAACCATACAGAAACCTTTAAATTTAGTTTAGGTTATTATTGGCTTCTTGATCTTTAATTTTCAAAAAGTTACATTTTTGTTTTAAATGCTTAATTAAATTTGCATCTTAATTAATTTTAACCATGTGATGAGTTATTTTTATTTCAGTGTTGTGAAAGTGTTTTTTGTGGGATTTCTACTATGCTTATGGGGATTCCTTACATAAATTAAATCCTCATAAGTAGAATGAGAATCCCCCTTTGTGATTGGTTGGGCTGGCCCACGTGATCCCAGGGACGTTTGTGATCCACCTGCTCTCCTGGGATCCATGGGCCTTTACGCAGGTGTACGCCTGCAGGCTCAGGAGCATGAATCTTCGAAGATACGGAGGCACCAGGTAGGTGAGTTTACTTGCAGTTTGGAGGCACTCAACCACGGGAAGCTCCCAACCACAATTCCGAGCCCAAAAGACCGAAAGGGGCTGCATCAAAGAATAGAGTTCTGTGGATAAATAGATAAAAACTAAACTGAAACTTAAAAGGTGGCACATTAAAGCTTCAGCCGTGGCTCAGTGAGCAGCACTCTCACCTTTGAGACAGGTTGTGGGTTCAACTCCCGCTCCAGAGACTGGGGGACAAAATCTAGGCTGACAGTCCAGTGCAGTGCTGATGGAGTGCCGCACTGTCGGAGGGGCAGTACTGAGGGAGTGCTACACTGTCGGAGGGGCAGTACTGAGAGAGCACTGCACTGTCAGAGGGGCAGTACTGAGGGAGCGCTGCACTGTCGGAGGGGCAGTACTGAGAGAGCACTGCACTGTCAGAGGGGCAGTACTGAGGGAGCGCCGCACTGTCGGAGGGGCAGTACTGAGGGAGCGCCGCATTGTCAGAGGGGCAGTACTGAGAGAGCACTGCACTGTCGGAGGGGCAGTACTGAGGGAGCGCCGCACTGTCGGAGGGGCAATACTGAGGGAGTGCTACACTGTCAGAGGGGCAGTACTGAGAGAGCACTGCACTGTCAGAGGGGCAATACTGAGGGAGCCCCGCACTGTCGGAGGGGCAATACTGAGGGAGTGCCGCACTGTCAGAGGGGCAATACTGAGGGAGTGCTACACTGTCAGAGGGGCAGTACTGAGAGAGCACTGCACTGTCAGAGGGGCAGTACTGAGGGAGCGCCGCACTGTCGGAGGGGCAATACTGAGGGAGTGCCGCACTGTCGGAGGGGCAATACTGAGGGAGTGCCGCACTGTCGGAGGGGCAGTACTGAGGGAGTGCCTCACTGTCGGAGGGGCAGTACTGAGGGAGTGCCGCACTGTCGGAGGGGCAGTACTGAGGGAGCGCCGCACTGTCGGAGGGGCAATACTGAGGGAGCGTCGCACTGTTGGAGAGGCAGTACTGAGGGAACGCTGCACTGTCGGAGTGTCGGAGGGGCAGTACTGAGGGAGTGCTGCACTGTTGGAGGGGCAGTACTGAGGGAGTGCTACACTGTCAGAGGGGCAGTACTGAGAGAGCACTGCACTGTTGGAGGGGCAGTACTGAGGGAGCGCCGCACTGTCGGAGGGGCAATACTGAGGGAGTGCCACACTGTTGGAGGGGCAGTACTGAGGGAGTGCCTCAGTGTCAGAGGGGCAGTACTGAGGGAGCGCCGCACTGTTGGAGAGGCAGTACTGAGGGAACGCTGCACTGTCGGAGTGTCGGAGGGGCAGTAATGAGGGAGTGCTGCACTGTCGGAGGGGCAGTACTGAGGGAGCACCGCACTGTCGGAGGAGCAATACTGAGAGAGTGCCGCACTGTCAGAGGGGCAGTACTGAGGGAGTGCCTCACTGTTGGAGAGGCAGTACTGAGGGAGTGCTGCACTGTCGGAGGGGCAGTACTGAGGGAGCGCCGCACTGTCAGAGGGGCAGTACTGAGGGAGCGCCGCACTGTTGGAGAGGCAGTACTGAGGGAGCGCTGCACTGTTGGAGGGACAGTACTGAGGGAGCGCTGAAATGTTTGAATGGCTATCTTATGGATGAGATGTTATACTTAGGTGGATGTAAAAGATCCCATAGTCTATTTCTAAGACAATATGCGGCTATTTCATAGAGGTTTATAAAATGATGAATGGTTTTGATAGGGTGAATAAAAAAGACGATTTCCTCTGGTTGGCAATCAGCGACAAGGAAAGATCACTTTATAAATTTGACTGAGAGTGTGGAAAGAGATTGGAAGGAATGTCTTTACATCGAGGATTGTTGGAGCATGTAATGGCTTGCCACAGGGAATGATTGAGGCAGAGACTATTCCATTATTAAGGGAAAATAAGTTGAGGCTGAGGAAGATACAGGGCTGTATGGAGAAAGTATGGCAATGGGACTAGTTTTGGATTGTTCATTTAAAGAGCCAGCACAGGTATAGTGGATTAAATGACCTCCTTCAGTGTTGCAAACATCTAAGGTTTTCTACATAGTTTCTGATGCAAGTTACTGGCAGATATAATGCAGAAACTCCATATTACTGGATCTAATAATAAAATACATGCTTGATCCTGATACCACATGGGTCAGGTGACAATTTTCTTAGTTCGAGCTAAACCACCCCAGTGGGAGTATCTGAAAATGACTCCTCAGTGTGTGTGAGTAATTTGGGGCCAGTTTCAGTGGTATAGTGCACGAGCGGAGCACGACTGGTACAGGGGACATGCAGAACTTGAAGAAGAGGCTCAGTGCTAACATCCGACTGAGCTGTAATTTCTCAGGCTATGGCAACGCTGGCACACCTCAAGCTCCCCTTTAGAAGACGGGGGAGCCTATTTCTTGCAAGACATTAAGAGGCAACCCCACAGTTTTGGGAATAGAACTGGTGGCTGATATTAGTTAGGTTTTTAGAACCATCCCACAGCTTCCACGATCATTTTAGTCCCTGGTGTCAGCACATAAATTATTAGATATAGGGTCATGTCATCCCTTGAAAATGGGCTCGGGGAATTGCATCCATTCAGAGGACTGCAGGCAGCACCTAAAGTTCATGTTACCTGCTACTTTACATGATTGTAGGATTCCGGCAATGGCTGAACGCACTGCTGAACAGCTGAATGCTCAGCAGGGGGTCCAAGTTCATGCGAAGCTAACTCTAATTAAAGCTAGCCTGCACTTCTTAAAGGCAGTCTTCACCTCTTAAAGGGTAGATGCCTTCCGCCCGCAGCAGATTCTGGAACTGCTTGTGCAGGCAAGTGTTATAAACAAGAAGACTGAGGAATGGCCCAACAGGCCAGAGTCAGGGCTCCAAGGATCTTGGACTTAGCACTGAGAGCCTTGGTCCAGGAAGTCAACTGCAGCAGAGAGGTCCTCTTTCCACTTGGGTCCCGGAGGCCCTCCAGGCAACAGACAAGACTACGGTGGGAGCAGATTGCCAATGTGGTCAATGCCAGCAGTAGAGCCACGAGGAAGTGCCGGAAGAACTTGAATGACCTCACATGAGTGGTCAAGATCAGTGAATTCATCTTCAAATGCAATGCTGCATGCGGGCATGGACTGTTTCATTTTCTGGGAAGTTGCAAATGTAATTGAACGCTGTGCAATAGTCAGAGAACATCCCACTTCTGACCTTATGATGGAGGGCAGATCAATGATGAAGCAGCTGAAGATGCCTGGGCGAGGACACTGCCCCGAGGAACTCCTGCAGCGATGTCCTGGGGCTGTGATGATAAAACTCCAACAACCACAACCATCTTCCTTTGTGTTAGGTATGACTCCAGCCAGTGGAGAGTTTTCCGCCTGATTCTCATTGACTTCAATTTTACTGGGGCTCCTTGATGCCACACTCAGTCAAATGCTGCCTTATTTCAAGGGCAGTCACTCTCCCCTCACCTCTGGAATTCAGCTCTTTTGTCCATGTTTGGACCGAGGCTGTAATGAGGTCTGGAGCCGAGTGGTCCTGGCGGAACCCAAACTGAACATCGGTGAGCAGGTTATTGGTGAGTAAGTGCTGCTTGATAGCTCTGTCGACGACACCTTCCATCACTTTGCTGATGATTGAGAGCAGGCTGAGGGGGTAGTAATTGGCTGGATTGGATTTTTTTCCTGCTTTTTGTGGACAGGACAAACCTGGGCAGTTTTCCACATTAGAATCATAGAAATTTACAGCACGGAAGAAGGCCATTTCAGCCCATCGTGTCCGCACTGGCCAACCAAGAGCTATCCAGCCTAATCCCAATTTCCAGCTCTTGGTCTGTAGCCCTGCAGGTTACGGCACTTCAAGTGCACATCCAAGTATTTAAAAATGTTGTGAGGGTTTCTGCCTCTACCATCCTTTCAGGCAGTGAGTTCCAGACCCCCATCATCCTCTGAGTGAAGACATTTCCACTCATATCTCCTCTAAACCTACCCCCCAATGGCTTTAAATCTATGCCCCTGGTTGTTGACCCCTCTGCCAAGAGAAACAGGTCCTTCCGATCCACTCTATCAAGGCCCCACATGATTTTATACCTCCATAAGGTCTCCCCTCAGCCTCCTCTGTTCCAAAGAAAAGTCGGATAGATGCCAATGTTGTAGCTTTGCTGGAACAGCTTGGCTCGAGGTGCGGCTAGTTCTGGAGCACAAGTCTTCAGCCTGATAGCCGGGATTTTGTCTGGGTCCATAGCCTTTGCTGTATCCAGTGCGCTCAGCCATTTCTTGATATCACGTGGTGTGAATCGAATTGGCTGAAGACTGGCTTCTGTGATGGTGGGGACCTCAGGAGGAGGGCGATATGGATCATCCACTCGGCACTTCTGGCTGAAGATGGTTGCAAATGCTTCAGCCTTGTCTTTTGCCCTCACGTGCTGGGCTCCGCCATCATTGAGGATGTGGATATTCATGGAGCCTCCTTCTCCCGTTAGTTGGTTAATTGTCCAAAACCATTCACAACTGGATGTGGCAGGACTGCAGAGCTTTGACCTGATCCGCTGATTGTGGGATCATTTAGCCCTGTCTATAGCATGCTGCTTCCACTGTTTAGCATGCATGTAGTCCTGTGTTGCAGCTTCCCCAAGTTGGCACCTCATTTTTCAGTACGCCTGGTGCTGCTCCTGGCATGCTTGTCTGCACTCCTCATTGAACCAGGGTTGGTCCCCTGGCTTGTTGGTAATGGCAGAGTGAGGGATATGCCGGGCCATGAGGTTACAGATTGTGGTGGAGTACAATTCTGTTTCTATGCGAATGATGGCCCACAGAACCTCATTGCTGCCCAATTTTGAGCTGCTAGATCTGTTCTGAATTTTTCAGTCACATCTCCTAATCTCTCCTTCTTTGGCTCAGCATCCATTTTTATTTACAGCACTGTGAAGTTCCTTGGGAACATTGTTAACATTAAAGGTGCTATAATAAATGGAATTTGTTGCTATTTTGCTGTAGTTGATACCACTTATTTGGCCCTGAAACGAGTTTGTGTTTTATTAATTTTATCTATTCTCAAATTTCTTAAGCTAGTGCACAGATCCATTGTTTATATTTATTATAATAATAACTTGTATTTATATAGCGCCTTTAACGTAGTAAAAGGTCCCAAGGTGCTTCACAACAGTGTTACAGACAAACAGATAAATTTGACACCGAGCCACAGAAGAAATTAAGGCAGATGACCAAAAGCTTGTTTAAAGAGGTAGGTTTTAAGGAGCGTCTTGGAGGAGGACAGAGAGGTAGAGAGGCGGAGAGGTTTAGGGAGGGAATTCCAGAGCTTGGGGCCCAGGCAACTGAAGGCACGGCCACCGATGGTTGAGCAGTTATAAAGAGGGATGGTCAAGAGTGCAGAATTTGAGGAGCGCAGACATCTTGTGGGGTTGTGAGGCTGAAAAAGATTACTGAGATAGGGAGGGGCGAGTCGATGGAGTGATTTGTAAACAAGGATGAGAGTTTTGAAATCGAGGCGTTGTTTAATTGGGAGCCAATGTAGGTCAGAAAGCACAGGGGTGATGGGTGATTGTGACTTGGTGCGGGTTAGTACACGATCTGCTGAGTTTTGGATGACCTCAAGTTTACATCGTGTGGTATGTGGAAGGCCGGCCAGGAGTGAGTTGGAGTAGTCAACTCTAGAGGTAACAAAGGTATGAATGAGGGTTTCAGCAGCAGAAGAGCTGAGACAGAGGGCGCAGACGGGTAATGTTACGGAGCTGCAAATAGGCGGTTTTAGTTATGCCACGGATATGTGGCCGGAAGCTCATTTCAGGGTCAAATATGACACCTAGGTTCACCCTCAGATACATGCTAGGGAGAGGGATGGAGTCAGTGGCTAGGAAACGCAGTTTGTGGCGGGGACCAAATGTAATGGCTTCAGTCTTCACAATATTTAATTGGTGAAAATTTCTGCTCATCCAGTACTGAGTGTCGGACAAGCAGTCTGACAATTTAGAGACCATGGAGGGGTCGAGAGAAGAGGTGCAGAGGTAGAGCTGGGTGTCGTATGCGTACATGTCTAACCAATCTCTGTGTTTTTGGATGATATCGCCAAGGGGCAGCACATAGATGAGAAATAAGAAGGGACCAAGGTTAGATGCATGGGGGAGCACCAGAGGTAACAGTGTGGGAGTGGGAAGAGCTAGAATCTCTACTTTATTTGCATGCTTAACGGCCACTTAACGCCCATTTTACCGCTGAAATTATGTATAACACCCATTTATATCGCCCATTTTGGCACAAAATGGAAACTGACAGGCATTCTTAGGAAACTTATCGCTGAGCGTTACTTTCCCCATGTGCTTAACGCCAAGAAAAAATCTTACCGCCCGCCCACTTTTTTTTGTCGTAAAGAGCAAATCTGCCGAAACTATCGCCCAGGAGATCATCCACCGTCACTTTCGCCTCTTCGCACACATATCGTCCAGAATATCGCTCGCCCAAAAAGCCGCCCAGAACAAGTGAAACTGTTCTGAACGAACGCCGGCGGTGTGGCTGGCATTTTTGACATCGTCGATAGCTTCTTCTGTAAAAGGTGACAGGGCGACATGGCATGAGATCATTGCGTGATATCATTGCTAGGTACTGTCACAGACACTGATACAACACATTACCGACAGATGTAATCATGATTATTATGATAGTTATCATTCTTTACCTAAAGACGTACACCGTGACCGCAAGCTTTGAGTGAAACATTCCCGGTAAAAGTGAAAGACCTCACATCTGCTGATAGTCACTCAAAACTCTTACAAATCAAATTAGATAAATACATAAGTACATGTAAATCAATGTAATACTTACTCTTGCGGATCCCACAAGGTTGTTCCATTGTTTGCGGCATTGATTGCCCTCACGCAACTCATTGGTCGCTGACGAGACCACCTCTGCTATCTCGGTCCATATCGTCTGGTAAACCTTTTGGGTGGGCTTCCCACACCCTCCCTGTGTCAAATCACTCCAGCGTGACTCAATCTCTTGCAGGAGGGAGGCATTTGCCTCGTCCGAGAACCTCCTGACTCTTTTGCGGCCTCCAATGTGTTCCTCTCACACCTCACTGCTCTCTCCAGCGTCAGTCTCCACAGCATGGTGTGATGCCTCCTCCTCTCTCTCCATTATAGGTCAAATTTAAGCAAATATGTGGCTGGTAACAGCTAATTTTTGTTTGCCTACTTGCTGTGAAGCTCTAAAGTCTCCCTCCCTCCTCCCAAAGCAGCCACACCACACCCAGACACGCCTTCAGTCCCTCTGAGCTCCCTCTTCTCTTCTGCGCATGTCATGATGACTCTTGACCTCCTCAAATCGGAAATGGAGCGTTGCCATGCCGTTGCTAAGGGCAGCCACACTTTATGGCAGAAGCTCAAAAACATTTAATGCCACCACTCATTTCAGATCGCTCGCGGTAATGCCTATTTTTAAAGGTGTTTTGAGAATGGGCGAGAAGCCAGCGATCTGAAAACCCGTTTTTACCACCCACGCCGGAAATATCGCCCATTTTTGGGTGAAAACCACAAAAGTGGAGATTCTAGTCCCATATTTCTTACTTGTTAAATTCCTCCAACGTTCCTCTGGCCAGCCTTGTATCCCCCCACCCTTTGTAACTATCAGCTCCACCAAAAATCTGCTATCTGTATTCTTTCCCACATCAAGTGCCAATCACTCATCACCCCTGTCCTCAATTGACTCCGGTTCCCAAATTACACAGCTTTTAAATTCTCATCCTTTTGTTTAAATCCCTTCACGACCTTGCCCCGCCCTGTCAGCAAAACCTCCTCCAGTTGTACAACTCCTTCCGTACTTCCTCTTCCTTTAACTCTGGCATCGTTTCCTTTCCCCTCCTCCTTCCATCCCACCATTAGTGGCTGAACTCGGCCATAAGCTCTGGAATTACCTCCCTCAAATCCTTCCCCTCCCTCTCCTCCATTAAGAACATAAGAACATAAGAAATAGGAGCAGGAGTCGGCCATTTGGCCCCTTGAGTCTGCTCCGCCATTCAATAAGATCATGGCTGATCTGATCATGGACACAGCTCCACTTCCCTGCCCGCTCTCCATAACCCTTTACTCCGTTATCGCTCAAAAATCTGTCTATCTCCACCTTAAATATATTCAATGACCCAGCCTCCACAACTCTCTGGGGCAGAGAATTCCACAGATTTACCACTATCTGAGAGAAGAAATTCCTCCTCATCTCAGTTTTAAAATGGGCAGACCCTTAATCTAAGACTATGTCCCCTAGTTTTAGTTTCCCCTATGACCCTCCTGAACATCCATTTCTTTGCGGAGGCTTTCAGTCATCCCTCCTAAGTGCTCCTTCTTTGGCTTTGCATCTATTTTATCTGAAGTTCCTTGGGAACATTTTTTACATTAAAGTTTCTGTACTCAGCGCAAGTTGTATTATTTTGCTGCAATTGTGATCACTGAATTGATCTTGCAATGTGATTGTGATTTATTAATGTTTATCTATTGTCCTCAAATTTCTCAAGCTAGTGCACAGATCCATTGTTTGTATTTCTTGGCTGGTTAAAGACTTGCTGGTTGAAGGCAAATATGTGAAAATCTACTGATATTTCCCTTCTAGCTTACATCATGTTAACGATGCTTGCCATAACTGTCACACTGAACAGCAAAGCAAATTGGCACAGGTCCAGCCAGAGCAAAGCAGAAGATATTGTCGGGACATATTCCATCCACCCCAGGAGTATGAGCAGGTTGTATTTTGCAGGAAGTTTTGGAAGAGGAGGAGGAAAAACTGCAGCACAGGAGAGCCAGTGAGTCATATTATGGGCTAAACGTTCCTTTCATTTTCGGAGGGTTCTCAGCCAATGTCTCGGCGGCACAGCTGTTTTTCCGCCCGGCGAAAGTTTCCCAGCTTAATTTTTGAATGGAACCGCCCAAATCTCAAAACGCCGGCCGGGACCAAGTCGCCGACGTGCACTGCCGAGAAAATCGCCAGGGCGTAAGTTCGGCCTCAACGGAAGTCCATCAGATCGCCGAGGGAACCACCCCGTGAAAGCCGCCTAAACCAGGCGGTAGGTGAGCACTCTGCAAACAAAGATAAGTTAAAGGTCCTTTATTTATTTGTAATTGTAAAATGGCGATTAGGTGTAAAACTACCTTAGGAATGTTTTTTAACTTTTTTTTTTAGTGACTTTTTAAAAAAATATTTTCCGCCCTCCTTAGGACCAACCGCAACCTTGGACTAAATTTTTAGAAAAACGCCCGTTTCACTTCATTTCCCCTTAACTGTCAAGAAAACCGGCGAGAATAATGGTGCAAGATCCATTTCCTCGCTGGGCGATTAGTTTTAACTTAAAAGTGGAAATTTTCGCCAGACTTACTTATCAAACATGGGCGGTTTTTCTGGGCGGGCAATCGGGCGATGAGGGGCTCTCGGGAAAGTCTGGCCCCATAAGGTCACACAGGGAAGGTTGTGCTCAGACAACTATTCGGGCCTGCTTATACCCCAGGTAGCTCATATACACTTCCTCCACCTCACGAAGCTACACTGTGAGCAGGGTGCATTTGCTGGGACAAGAGTTGCAGCCAAGGTGCAATATCAGCACTGTTTTGCCAGTATGGATAAAAGTGGCAAAATAGTCCTTTTGTGTTACATGATCCTTCTACATGATAGCTTGGGACGTGACAATAATCTGTCAGTTTGTGGTTCCATGCAGCAAATATCTAGGGCTCAATTTTCCCCAATTATTTGTGCCGTTTGTTTGGCGTGCACCGGTTTTTTTTTGGAGTAAATTAATATCTCCACGTTTCTCCAAAGTTTCTGTGCCAGTGTAATTCACTTAGGTACAATTTTTTTTTAAGCTACGTTATTTTTTTACCTCATTGGGGGAGTAACCTGCCACCCGCGCCAATTCTGGCTATTTATGTAAGTTTTGGCCAACTACGATTTTTCTGAAGACGCCGTATGTGACCGCTGTGGAAAAACCTTCTGGGCAGTTAACAACATCAGCGCAGGTAAGAGAATCAGTGTAGAAGCTCCAGTTCCATGGCTGAGATGGCAGCGGCAGAGAGGGAGAGCGAGTAGGGGTGGGGGGGGGGGGGGGGGCGGGGGGCATTCGGTCAAGTTGTCTTGGATGTGTCAATTTCCAGCCTCAGCCCACAGTGTGTCCCTCGTTACCCTGGCAACCCGATCTTTTCGGCACACATTTAAGGCTTCACCCACAAAGCTTAAGGAAAATGTGCGCCGAGCCACATTCACAAGTTAAAAAGGGGAAACTTACAATTTTTTTTGGGGGGTGAAGTCAGGCGCCAAAAAAAAGGGTCTAACTCTTCAAATACGTGAAAAAAACGGCATTGAATAAAATTGAGCCCCTGCTTTCAACGTGCTGGTGACAACATTAAATTCAGCATTGAGACAGAGCAGGAAGGTCAAACAGACTGCTTGAAATATTGGCCTTCACAGAGTAGAAGGGACTCTCAAATGCATTCTCTGGCCGGTCAAGCATCTTCATAGCATCTCATGGGATTCACCAACAGGCAAAGGATATCACTCTATCAACATCTAAATGGTGTGCAACCAATGGCGAAGAATTCATCATGTCAAACCATGATGCCTATATTTGAGGAGAATAATGGGTTTTCCACTCCAATCTTAGCCCCTCCCATCAATACATATAGGCCCAGACATCCCGGTCGGCTGCTTCCTGCGGGCGATCGGGTAAAATTCTTTAAAAAGAAGCGCACCTATCTGTTCCTGCCGCGCCCACGCGAGTTCCCGGTCCTGAGGCCACTGACTGCACGTCGCAGCGCGTACACGTCGGGACATGCGCAGGGCTGGAGCTGCAGTCACATGGATCTGGGCAGCCAATCAGGTAAAGTATGTTCTCATTCATAATAATGGGAACTCCATAAGTTGGCATTGCCATTATTATGAATGAGAAAGCCCCCCAAACACACGAAACACTAATAAAAAATAGAAAAAATGCACTACACATTAATTTAAATTAAAGTTATTCATGTATTATAAAAAAAAATTCAGAATTTTAGAAAAGTTTTTTAAATTATGCTTTAAAATAAATGTAACATAGTGGGCAGGGATTTTTGGAAATAAAATGTGTTTTTTTAATTTTATTTTTTATGTTTTAAGTGTGTTTTAAAACTCTTACACCTGTAAAAGTAGGCTATGCACCTGATTTTATCAGACGCAAGAGTTTTCAGGACATTTGCTGGGCAAGATATGAGTAAGTCCCACAATCTTGCTAATGCGAATGTCCTTGCTGCTGAGTTGTGGAAGATCTGTCAAGCTCCAGGTGACAAATCAGAAAACCCGGTTTTCAGCACATGCGTATTGTGCGCTGAAAACCGGCTTTTGCGATGCCTTCCCGGGTCCTTACACACTCCGTACACACTCCGTACACACTCCGCACACACTCCGCACACACTCCGCGCACACTCCACGCACACTCTGCGCACACTCCGCGCACACTCTGCGCACACTCCGTACACACTCCGTACACACTCTGCACACACTCTGCGCACACTCTGCGCACACTCCGTGCACACTCCGTACACACTCCGCACACACTCCGCACACACTCCGCACATACTCTGCACACACTCCATGCATACTCCGTACACACTCCGTACACACTCCGTACCGACCCGGGTGGCCGGAATTTCTGCCCCAATGAAAAATTAGTTTGGCACTTTCCATATAGTTCTACGTTGTCATATCTAGTGTTCAAATTTAATCCACCCTACATCGCCCAGTCTGAAAGACTGATCATCAACCAAGCCAGATGCATTAACAGCAGGACCATAGTACAATACTGAGTGAATTGCATTTCAACCCATTACTTATCATCATCATAGGCAGTCCCTCGGGATAGAGGAAGACTTGCTTCCACTCTAAAAATGAGTCCTTAGGTGGCTAAGCAGTCCAATATGAGAACTACAGTCCCTGTCACAGGTGGGACAGATAGTCATTGAGGGAAAGGAAGGCAGGGACTGGTTTGCCACATGCTCATTGCGCTGCCTGCGCTTGGTTTCTGCACGCTCTCGACGATGAGACTCGAGGTGCTCAGCGCCCTCCCGGATGCAGTTCTTCCACTTAGGGTGGTCTTTGGCCAGGGACTCCCAGGTGTCAGTGGGGATGTTGCACTTTATCAGGGAGGCTTTGAGGGTGTCCTTGTAATGTTTCCTCTGCCCACCTTTGGCTCGCTTGCCGTGAAGGAGTTTCGAGTAGAGCGCTTGCTTTGGGAGCCTCATGACTGACATGCGAACAATGTGGCCTACCCAGCAGAGCTGATCAAGTGTGGTCAGTGCTTCAAAGCTGGGGATATTGGCCTGGTCGAGGACGCTAACGTTGATGCGTCGGTCCTCCCAGGGGATTTGTAGGATCTTACCGAGACATCATTGGTGCTATTTCTCCAGCGACTTGAGTTGCCTACTGTACATCCAAATCCAGTCATCAAGATCAACGGTTTGGCCCTGGACAACGTGGACCATTTCCCATACCTCGGGAGCCTCTTATCAACAAGGGCAGACATTGATGACGAGATTCAACACCGCCTCCAGTGCGCCAGCACAGCCTTCGACTGCCTGAGGAAAAGAGTGTTTGAAGACCAAACCCTCAAATCTAGCACCAAGCTCATGGTCTACAGGGCTGTAGTAATACCCACCCTCCTGTATGGCTCAGAGACATGGACCATGTACAGTAGACACCTCAATCATTACTATCCAGAGCATCAAAGACTAAAGCAGACAAAGAGATGCAATTCTATTTTATTGAACAATACCTGCAGAACTACAATTAGTACCATTATTAGATTTAATATTGGCAATTGTAATTTAAAAAACTGATACTTATAGCAATCCACAGCATTTCAATCATCATAAGCAGGTTAGTCAACTTAACTGTAAGTATTATAATGCCTTAGGATTAGCTGGATTTTGCTTTTTAACATTATAACAGTTCAGTAACCAAAATTGCAGTACGGACTTTGCAAGTTTAAGTTCAAAGGCTATATTCAATGCATCACTGGCAGGTTTCCAGTGTTCATGCTGTCCCTGGGGAGAGTGAGCATAACACCATACAATCTCATTCCCTGGGAGCAGACTGGCTGTAACATGGGCACTGCTCTCTTCCTCAGTGATGCTGAATTCACGTCTGCAGTGAGTCATCTTTCACACTCGTCTTCTTCAGTTGTCTTCAACTCTTCCTAACATTGGCTAACCTTGCACCTGCTTTATTTTCTCTGTTGGCTGTTACATTCTTCTTTATCTTTGTACTTCAAAAGGAAGTTAGATGTGGTCCTTATGGCTAAAGGGGTCCAGGGGTATTGTGGAGTTGTAAAATTCATGGGAACCACCCTCCCCCCCCCCACCCCCCGCCCCAGTGTTTGGACTCACTGGAAAGGAAATTTAATTTGGAACTATCCACCAAAAAGTTTCAGAACCTAAAGTGCAAATGGAAGATACTACGAACGTTATCGAATTTGGGATTTTACAAGGCAGATTGGGTCTGTGAGGGCAGGGCTAAGAACTAAAGGAACTATCCTTCAAAGAAGCCAGTTTGAGTATTGAAGTTGTCTGGGGTATTGAAGCTAAAGCAAACTGTCTGGAGAATTGTGGATACTCGAAAACCCTTCTCCCCAGGAAACATTAACATTTCAACAATTAACCCAGAGATAGCTAACCATCATCCTGATCTGGAAAACCATTCCAGCCCATACATAATAACAATGGCACATCCAGCCTGCATGGAAAAACCCAAGCACAGACAGATATTGCCAATACCAAAGCTAATATTTCCATCAAGAAAATAGATCTAAAAGATCGACACATCCGAGACAGGTTAACATTTAATGGGCCCGCCAAAATATGACAAAGAAATATCAAGCCCACCAAAATGAAACAAAGAATACGGACTGATTTGGCGCGAAGATTAGAACAGCTGCAAAGGTATAATTGGGCCCTACTTTAATAAAGGGTGTGCAGTGCCATGGTATTCTATGCTATGCATCAGAGGGAGAAAGGAGAGAGACCACCGCAGCAGTGTTAACTAGCCTCTTCAGCCTCGACGTCCTGGAACCAAAAAAGAAGGAAGAACAACACCATCGCGGCAGTAACCGACCACAGCCAACGTGGTAGCACCAAAAACACCGCGATCGACCAACTTCAAAATAAAACTTCGCAAGGAAGAAACGGAAGAATCGAAAGTTTCCACTCGACAACCTAGGCCTGACTACCAACAGGTGAAAAACATTACCTAAAGAGACTTTGAACGTATTTCTAACAAAAGAAAGTGGGTACTTAGCCCATAAATCCAAAACGCGCCCTACCGCATCAGCGGACACCACCCAACTGAAGATTGCGCAGTAAGAAGTCTTCTATGACATTCGGGGTACAGCAAGCATCTAAGTGTCATCTAAACGCCTTAATACTTCCCCTCTCACTATATTTATTTCACCCAGAATATCACACTCCTAAAGGGGAAAAGTGTGTTTAAAAAAGACAAGCCTGAAGGCTCTGTACCTCAATGTGAGGAGTATTCGGAATAAGGTGGACGAATTAACAGCGCAAACAGCAGTTAACGGATATGATGTAATTAGCATATGGAGACATGGCTCCAAGGTGACCAAGGCTGGGAACTCAACATCCAGGGGTATTCAACATTTAGGAAGGATAGACAGAAAGGAAAAGGAAGTGGGGTGGCATTACTGGTTAAAGAGGAAATTAATGCAATAGTAAGAAAGGACATTAGCTTGGATGATGTGGCATTGGTATGGGTGGAGCTACGGAATACCAAAGGGCAGAAAACGCGAGTGGGAGTTGTGTACAGACTGAAAAACAGTAGTAGTGAGGTTGGGGACAGCATCAAACAAGAAATTAACGATGCGTGCAAAAATGTGCAGCAGTTATCATGGGCGATTTTAATCTACATATTGATTGGGCTAACCTAACTGGTAGCAGTACCGGTGGAGGAAGATTTCCTGGAGTGTATTAGGGATGAGTTTCTTGACCAATATGTCGAGGAACCAACTAGAGAGCTGGCCATCCTAGACTGGGTGATGGTAATGAGAAAGGATCAATTAGCAATCTTGTTGTGAGAGGCCCCTTGGGGAAGAGTGATCATAATATGGTCGAATTCTTTATTAAGATGGAGAGTGACACAGTTAATTCAGAGACTATGGTCCTGAACTTAAGGAAAGGTAACTTCGACGGTATGAGGCATGATTTGGCTAGAATAGACTAGCAAATGATACTTAAAGGGTTGACGGTGGATAGGCAATGGTAAACATTTAAAGATCACATGGATAGACTTTAACAATTGTACATCCTTGTCTGGAGTAAAAATAAAATGGAGAAGGTGGCTCAACCGTGGCTAACAAGGGAAATTAGGGAGAGTGTTAAATTCAAGGAAGAGACATATAAATGGGCCAGAAAAAGCAGCAAACCTGAGGACTGGGAGAAATTTAGAATTCAACAGAGGAGGACAAAGTGTTTAATTATGAGGGGGAAAATAGAGTACAAGAGGAAGCTTGCCAGGAACATAAAAACTGACTGCAAAAGCTTCTTTAGATATGTGAAGAGAAAAAGATTAATGAAGACAAACGTAGGTCCCTTGCAGTCAGATTCAGGTGAATTTATAATGGGGAACAAAGAAATCGCAGACCAGTTGAACAAATACTTTGGTTCTGTCTTCACGAAGGAAGACACAAATAACCTTGCAGAAGTACTAGGGGACCGAGTGTCTAGTGAGAAGGAGAAATTGAAGGATATCCTTATTAAGCGGGAAATTGTGTTAGAGAAATTGGTGGGATTGAAGGCCAATAAATCCCTGGGTCCTGATGGTCTGCATCCCAGAGTACTTAAGGAAGTGGCCCTAGAAATAGTGGATGCAGGTGATCATTTTCCAACAGCAGACAGGAAGCAGAGAGTCGGGATAAACGGGTCCTTTTCAGAATGGTAGGCAGTGACTAGTGGAGTGCCGCAGGGCTCAGTGCTGGGACCCCAGCTCTTTACAATATACATTAATGATTTAGATGAAGGAATTGAGTGTAATATCTCCAAGTTTGCAGATGACACTAAACTGGGTGGCGGTGTGAGCTGTGAGGAGGACACTATGAGGCTGCAGGGTGATTTGGACAGGTTAGGTGAGTGGGCAAATGCATGGCAGATGCAGTATAATGTGGATAAATGTGAGATTATCCACTTCGGGGGCAAAAGTACGAAGGCAGAATATTATCTGATTGGCAGCAGATTAGGAAAAGCGAAGGTGCAACGTGACCTGGGTGTCATGGTGCATCAGTCATTGCAAGTTGGCATGCAGGCACAGCAGGTGATGAGGAAGGCAAATGGCATGTTGGCCTTCATAGCTGGAGGATTTGAGTATAGGAGCAGGGAGGTCTTAATGCAGTTGTACAGAGCCTTGGTGAAGCCACACCTAGAATATTGTGTTCAGTTTTGATCTCCTAATCTGAGGAAGGACGTTATTGCTCTTGAGGGAGTGCAGCGAAGGTTCATCAAACTGATTCCTGGGATGGCAGGACTGACATATGAGGAGAGATTGGATCAACTGGGCTTGTATCCACTCGAGTTTAGAAGAATGAGAGGGGATCTCATCAAAACATATAAAATTCTGACGGGATTGGACAGGTTAGAGGCAGGAAGAATGTTCCTGTTGCTGGGGAGTTCCAGAACCAGGGGTCACAGTCTAAGAATAAGGGGTAAGTCATTTAGGACTGAGAATGGAGAAATTTCTTCACTCAGAGAGTGGTTAACTTGTGTAATTCTCTACCGCAGAAAGTTGTTGAGGCCAGTCGGTTAGATATATTCAAAAGGGAGTTATCTATGGCCCTTACGGCCAAAGGGATCAATGGGTATATAGAGAAAGCAGGAAAGAGATACTGAGGTTGAATGATCAGCCATTATCTTATTAAATGGCGTGCAGGCTCGAAGGGCAGAATGGCCTGCTCCTGCACCTAATTTCTATGTTTCTGTGTTAGCAGCTTTGAAAGTAGATAAGTCCCCAGGCCTGGATGAAATGCATCCCAGGTTGTTGAGCGAAGTAAAAGAGGAAATTGCAGAGGCCTTGTTTTCCAGTTCTCTTTGGATCTGGGCATGTTGCTGAAAGATTGGAGGACTGCTAATTTAATACACGTGTTTAAGAAGGGAAAAAGGGACAGGCCGAGTAATTACAGGCCTGTAAGCCTAACCTCAGTGGTGGGAAAATTATTGGAAAAGATCCTAAAAGACAGGACAAAGCTGCATTTGGAAAGGCAAAGATTAATTAGGAAAATTCAGCATGGATTTGTTGAGGGAAGATCGTGTTTGACTAACCTGATTGAATTTTTTGAGGAGGTAGCCAAGAGGGTCGATGAGGGTAGTGCGTACGATGTAGTATATATGGACTTTAGCAAGGCTTTTAATAAGGTCCCACATGGTAGACTGGTCATGAAGGTTAAGGCCCATGGGATCCAGGGCAAAGTGGTAAGTTGGATCCAAAATTGGCTTGGAGGTAGGAAGCAAAGGGTAATGATTGATGGATGTTTTTGTGACTGGAAGGATGTTTCCCCTGGGGTTCTGCAGGGCTCAATACTGAGTCCCTTGCTTTTTGTGCTATCTATCAATGATTTAGATTTGAATATAGGAAGTATGATTAAGAAGTTTGCAGACGACACTAAAATTGGCTGTGTGGTTGATAACAATGAGGTAAGTCATGGGCTGCAGGAGGATATTAATCTACTGGTCAGGTGGGCAGAGCAGTGGCAAATGGAATTTAATTCAGAAACGTGTGAGGTGATGCACTTTGGAAGGGCTAATAAGGAAAGGGTATACACATTAAGCGGTAGGCCACTTAATAGTGTAGATGAACAAAGGGACCTTGGAGTGCTTGTCCACAGATCCCTGAAAGTAGCAGGCCAGGTGGATAAGGTGGTTAAGAAGGCATACAGAATGCTTGCCTTTATTGGCCGCGGCATAGAATATAAGAGCAGAGGGGTTCTGCTTATATTGTATAACACTTTGGTTAGGCCACAGCTGGAGTACTGCGTGCAGTTCTGGTCACCCTATTATAGGAAGGACGTGATTGCACTCGAGAGGGTGCAGAGGAGATTTACTAGGATGCTGCCTGGAATGGAGAATGTTAGTTATGAGGACAGATTGGATAGGCTAGGTTTGTTCTCATTGGAACAGAAGAGTGTTGTATATGCAGACTATGGATGTACTCTATGTGTTGTCACTGTGTGATTGCATAAGCTGGAAACTGATTTACCTGATGTACCTTCCGTAAGGTTTACACTGTGTACATACATGCTGGCATCACTAGAGGGTGCAACTGGTGAAGACCGGGGGTTTCCTGCCCTGGTGGCAGGGCCCTGTATAAAAGGCTGCATATCATGCTTGTGGAGCACTCTGGAGTTTGAAATAAAGGACCAAGGTCACTACAGTTTGAGTACAACACATTGCCTCGTGGAGTCATTCATAAGTACATTATAGGCATAACAAGGAGATTGAGAGGAGACCTTATTGAGGTGTACAAAATATTGAGGGGCCTGGACATAGTGGATAGTAAGGGTCTATTTCCATTGGTGGAGGGATCTATTACGAGGGGGCATAGTTTTAAGGTGGTTGGTGGAAGGTTTAGAGGGAATTTAAGGGGGGCTTCTTTACGCAGAGAATTGTGGGGATCAGGAACCTGGAAGAGTGGCGGATGCAGAAACCCTCAACACTTTTAAGAGATGGTTGGATGGGCACTTAAAGTGCCATAACCTGCAGGGTTATGGACCTAGAGCTGGTAATTGGGATTAGACTGGATGACCTTTTGTTGGACAGTGCAGTTATAATGGTAAGTACTGCAGGGAATCGAATATGGCCAGGGTGATCTTCTGGACTACTTTCGATCACCTGGATGGGTCAGAGAGAACATTTTCCAGATTTTTTTCCCCAATTGGTTTGGGTTTTTATCTGGTTTTGCCTCTCCCAGGAGATCACAAGGCTCCGGTTGGGGTGGAGTGTAGAATGTTTCACTATAAAAGGGGTGTCGCAGTTGTGTGAGGTGGACTGGTTGGGCTGGGTGCTCTTTGCCTTTCTGTCATTGTTCATAGGTTTATATGTAACCTTAAGGGCTGCTGATCAAGGCCGTGCCGGCTCTTTGTCGGCCGGCACAGACACGATGGGCCGAAATGGCCTCCTTCTGCGGTGTAAATTTCTATGATTCTATATTTGGATAGTTTAAATAATAGCATTGGAGAGTAGACACTTTCATGGTTTCATCTTATCTTATCCAGATACTTAGTTGTCACTTCCTTTTCTCTGATTGAGTAATAAATGTCTGCAATCTTTCACACATGGTTGTCCCATGATCACCATCATAGGCAGTACCTCGGAATCGAGGAGGACTTGCTTCCACTCCCAAAGTGATTTCTTTGATGGCTGAACAGTCCGATACGAGAGCCACAGACCCTGTCACAGGTGGGATAGACATTCGTCGAGGGAAGGGGTCAGTGGGGCTGGTTTGCCGCGCGCTCCTTCCGCTGCCTGCACTTGGCCTCTTCATGCTCTTTGCGTTGAGACTCGAAGAGCTCAACGCCCTCCCGGATGGACTTTCTCCACCTCGGGCGGTCTGCGGCCAGGGTCTCCCAGGTGTCAGTGGTGACGTCGCACTTTACCAGGGAGGCTTTGAAGGTGTCCTTATAACGTTTCCGCTGTCCTCCTTTGACTCGTTTATCATGAAGGAGCTCCGCATACATGATACAGTAAATTGTGTCTGCAACTGAGGAAAACAGTATTTCAATGCTAGGACTGCAGCAATCTGCAGGGCACTAAGTCGGAATTATGCACTGTAATCTCATTCATTTCCACAATAAAAAATAAACAGAAAATCAAAGTAATTCGATTTATCTTTGTGTGCAAGATCTAAATAATGGAGGCACTGTAAAAGGATTGTAGACCGACAGACTGCAGTGCTTCGTTTTGATGCAGTGAATCAGTATTAAAGGTAGAAGCCATCAAAAATGAACATATTACAGCTTTCATTTGACAATGTTATCAACAGTCACCAGGGACAGAGCAAAACCTTGATACTTAAGAAGAAAACCAATGCTTTCCAACATTTACATCAGCAAAAGTATAACATCAAAGCGCCTGAACTATTCAGGATTAAAGAGGAATTCTCGAAGAAACAATACATCTTAAAAGAATCCCTTTGTTCCACTCCCCCAAGATTCCATTGCTTTACGATATAAATTGGCACACATTTTTCTGTTGTTTAATGGCAATTTATTTCTCAATAATGTTTGCTTAACCATCAACGACACAATCATTAAATCTTCCAATGATCACACATTGATATAGAGGAGACTAGCTTTCAAAATCTAAAGAAGCATCTGCTAGCAGTATAAACATGAGCCCAAGACTTGGATAAAACTGTCCCATAAAGTTTGCAGTGTGCATGCCAGAAATAAATTACAAAGACCCTGGAATAATTTTAAGACAATAACCGAATCCCAGGGTTGAAATGACACTTAGAAACGACTCATGCGTCGCTTATGTATATAACATTCTGAATCTACAGGTCAGATTACAGCTGTTATTTTACTATCAAGTGTACAGCATTGTTTTTATTCGATTGTTTACAGAGCGCATCAGTATATGAAGAAAATTATTTCAGAAAAAGATTTGCCTTCAGTGGAGTGCAAAGGAACTTCAATTGATTTGACTCTTTATACAGAGACAGATCTTTCTGCTTGCTCCTCAAAACAATATAATAACAGCTCTTATTAAAAAAAAATTGATGGTTCAGCAAGTCTGGCCAGTGAGGAGTTAGTCCGATAGACCAGCAAAGTTCCCAGGTGATCCCAAGTATACGTTGGTTGAGTTAGTTGATCGCAATGGGGTGGTCCCGCTCACCCATCACCCCCTGTGTTCGCCCACCAACATTGGCTCCCGGTTAAGCAATGTCTCAATTTCAAAATTCTCATCCTTATTTTCAAATTCCCCCATGGCCTCACCCCTCCCTATCTCTGTAATCTCCTCCAGCCCCACAATCTCTCCGAGATGTCTGCGCTTCTGCCCTCTTGAGCATCCCTGATTTTAATTGCTCAACCATTGGTGGCCATGCCTTCTGTTGCCTAGGCCCAAGCTCTGGAACTCCCTTCCTAAACCTCTCCGCTTCTCTACCTCTCTTTTCTCCTTCAAGACTCTCCTGAAAACCTACCTCTTTTACCAAGCTTTTGGTCAACTGCATTAATTTCTACTTATGCAGCTCGGTTTTATCTCATAATGCTCCTGTGAAGCACCTTGGGATGTTTCACTATATTAAAGGCGCTATATAAATACAAGTTGTTGTTGTTGTTTGTCGTAAGGATACTGTCATTGTTCTGGGAGGATAGACGCACCAAGTTAGTGTCCTCGATCAGACCAACATCCCCAGCATCGAAGCGCTGACCACACTCGACCAGCTCCGTTGGGCAGGGCCACATTATCCGCATGCCCGACACAAGACTCCCAAAGCAAGCACCCTACTTGGAACTCCTTCACGGCAAACGAGCCGAAGGTGGGCAGATGAAACGTTAGAAGGACACCCTCAAAGCCTCCCTGATAAAGTGCAACATCCCCACCGACACCTGGGAGTCCCTGGTCAAAGACCGCCCTAAGTGGAGGAAGAACATCCGGGAGGGCGCTGAGCACCTCGAGTCTCATCGCCGAGAGCATGCAGAAATCAAACGCAAACTCCACTCTCGATTATCCGTACACGGATCTGACAGAGAACCCACTGCAATGGCACTTTTAAAAACTGATTCTGTCCCGTGTACAGCTGCACATGACCATTAAACCCACCCCACACACAGTCCTGCACTGACACACAGCATTATCACAACACATAGAGGAAGGGTTTTATTTTATGATAAAGTTTAATGCTGTCTCGACCTTAAAGGAATCCTTGTAGAGCATCATTTGAGCGTGCGGCAAACCTGACTCCCCACCCACCCTTTCTTTCAACCACTGTCTGTCCCACCTGTGACAGAGACTGTAATTCCTGTATTGGACTGTACAGTCACCTGAGAACTCACTTTTAGAGTGGAAGCAAGTCTTCCTCGATTTCGAGTGACTGCCTATGACATTGTTCTTAGCAGCTTTGCTTCTGCTGAAAGTAGAAATGTGCTCAAGTGGATAGTGAATGAGGTCAAAATTGACCGTAATTGTAAAACCTTTGAATTTAAATACATGTTGTCTAAGTTCACCATTGAATTATGGCCACTTGGGCGAGGTACTGCAGATTGACAAGTGTTGAGCAATCTGCATCTTGGTAAGGAATCTCTGCCTTCAGGATATGATGGAGAAAATTGGCGAGAAGTAAAAATGTAACCACAAATTTTCTTTCAACTGTCCAAGCAACAATAATTGAAATTGAAGAAAAATCAGTAAAAATGTTTTTTGTTATAATTGAATTTTGGAAGACATATTTTCTCTCTGATCATCATTACTGTGAAAAGAGACAAACTATAAAGAAGAGAATTCCTACTTTCATCGAATCCTTCAAGTAGTACAGTGGAGCACTGACTACATGCTGTTCTGTAAAATCGATACTCAACCGTTCAAAACCTGGCAATGTCTCTGAGCAATGTTTTACTTTTGGACTGCAGGCAACTCTCGATTATCCGGGTCCCTCGGGGATCGGGCAATTCCGGGTAAACGATATTGCCGCTAGGACGAGTGCACATGTTTGGGTCCTGGAGGCCGAATGAGACTCGGCTTTACTTACCCCCGAGGCTGGGCGGCACCCTCAGTGATACTCCACACTGCACAAGAGCACATTCACCAAGATTTATCCCAATTTCTTTATGTTTGGAGAGGAGTTCCTTAGTGACAGTCTTCTGATCTGATTGCCTACGAAATCGGAATTAAGAAGGGACCCGTGTGCATAGGCTTGACTCCCGAACTGCGTTCAGAATAAGTACAAATGATGCTCTACAAGGATTCCTTTAAGGTTGAGGCAGCATTAAACTTTATCATAAAATAAAGCCCTTGCACTATGTGTAGTGATAATGCTGTGTGTCAGCGCAGGACTGTGTGTGGGGTGGGTTTAATGGTCGTGTGCAGCTGTACACGGGACAGAATCACAGTTTATAAAAAGTGCCGTTGCAGCGGGTTCTCTGTTAGATCCGTGTACGGATAATCGAGAGTTGCCTGTATTACGTTCTTTCGGCAACAATGAGTTCAGTATTCTTTTGGTCACCACAGCCTCAAACATCAGCTGGGTCCTCCCAATCTCCCACCATAACTTTGTTATAAGGTCACAGAAGCCGTGGAGAACTTGCTCAAATGAGTATTTTAAGCTGTTTATGCCATTTTTCTGGGAGTTCTGCCAATCCTTGTGTGCTGCCATTATAAATGTTTTGCAGCAATATCCTTTTCTTTTGGAATGTGTTTACAACTTCACTAGGAAGACCAGACAAAGTCCTCACAAATAATAGACACAGCAACAAGAGGCATTCTTATTCTGGGCTGCTAATTCTTTTGTCTGTGTGGTTGCCATGGACAGGAGTGTAATTTTTTTAATCATTTTTTTTATCGTGTTGATCTTGTTCTGCAAAATATATATTCTAGACTTCTTTTTGTTCTTTTCGTATCTTTTGAAGATCCAACATAATTTATTTCCATACAATAAATAGCTCGAAAAAATGAAACTGTGTCTGCATCTTTAGTTAATACAGTAAATATCCTGCCATTTCTTTGTTATCAAAGTAATTCTGTACTCTTCATAGTTAGAATTCACCTTTCCCTGTGAATAAATGTTTAATTGCATTCAGATTGCAGCCAATTCTCAATGATTTGGTGTCTATGAATTTTATATTTCTTCTCATGTTCATCCAACTATTTGTCTATATCATGGACCTCCTTTTTGCTTGTGTTGCCTGCTATGTTGCTAACCATGCAAACTCAATTACTATAATAACAATAATAATAATTAGAATATAGTTGGATCAATGACATCTCATTATTCATAAAATATCCTTTTATCTAAAGTTCAATATAATGTACAGAACCGCTATTCTTTTTTTCTGTACAATCCTGCCGTAATGTACTCTATTTCTGGGCCGAGCCACCGCACGCTGCTCCCTCAGCGCGTGCTGCTGCAGGAGGGCGACGGATGACTGCAGTGCGGGCAGGTACAGCAGGAGCAGCGAGGTCGGAGCGAAGGAGCGGCAAGAGTTCGTAGAGGGACGTGATCGGGGCCCAGGAGAGGCGAGAGTTCGGGGCCCAGGAGAGGCGAGAGTTCGGGGCCCAGGAGAGGCGAGAGTTCGGGGCCCAGGAGAGGCGAGGGCCCAAGGGCAGCACGGGCCAGCCCACACTGCGATGTCTGTGCACATTAGGTCCATGCAGCAGAGCTGCTCTCCAGTCGTCCTGGTTAACCCTTGCCACTGGACCAAGACCTCGCTCTGTGCAACGGCAACCACACGTTAATGAAATCCACACACAGGCATCTTCCACCCTTCAGGATGTAGTTCGGGACCTGGAATATCATTGAAACACCTGTGAACTCATCCGCTTTCGGTGTGGAAGCAAGCCATCCTCGTTTCGAGGGACTGCCTATGATGATGAACGTAATCTATTAAATAGAAATTGGAGCATAACCTCAAAATAGTCATGTTCCCTGCCTGGGAACTCATCGTTATGTTGCTGAAGTTCCCAGAGATCAAAGAAAAATCCATTCTGGAATGAATCATGCCCCGGAGAGTGATAAATATAAACCTATCTATTTAGGTTACTGCTCTCCAGATATCTTTATGATGAATCTTCTTAATAAATCCATCTAAAAGTTCAAAAGGCCTTTTATGTAGGACGCATTTATTTGTACTGCCAAAATGGCCACATGCTCCACCCTTTGTTTCTGATTGGTCCCCTTGGAGGATAAGCCACACCCTGAAGTTTCACTGGAATGTGTAACTGGAACCGCCCATCCCAAGGTCTCACTGACTTTGCAAATTGTAACTCGAACCACTTTGACTTCCTGAAGCGACAGAGGACAGAGCTCCCCAGAAGACATCAAGAGCCAGGCAAAGTGCCTTACCCCAGTCCAAGTGCATCCTTCAACGCCCCCCCGTACCATAGATGGGCAGGCATTGTGTACGGATTGTTAACAGGTTTATCGGGTATGAAGTGAATAGTGATAGAGTGGTGACTTCTGGATATCATCCACTCCAACAATGTCTATTCTTGGGGGTTGGAAGAACGTGATCCGTCTTCCCTTAGTTCCCTCTCTCCCCTCCGATACCCCACCCCCCCCCACCCCACTCGTGTCTCTCTCTCTCCCCAGCCTTTCTCTCTCTCCCAGCCTTTCTCTCTTTCCCCCAATTCTCTCTCTCCCCCAGCCTCTCTCTCTCTCCCCCAGCCTCTCTCTCTCCCCAGTCTCTCTCTCTCTCTCCCACAAGCCTCTCTCTCTCTACCCCCCCCCAGTCTCTCTCTCCCCCAGCCTCTCTCTCCCCAGTCTCTCGCTCTCTCCCACAAGTCTCTCTCTACCCCCCCCAGCCTCTCTCTCTCGCTCCCCCCAGTCTCTCTCTCTTCTCCAAGCCTTTCTCTCTTTCCCCCCAGTCTCTCTCTCTCCCCCCAGTCTCTCTCTCTCTCCCCCAGCTCTCTCTCTCCCCAAGTCTCTCTCTCTCCCCCCAGTCTCTCTCTCCCCCAGCTCTCTCTCTCCCCAAGTCTCTCTCTCTCCCCAAGTCTCTCTCTCTCCCCTAGCCTCTCTCTCTCTCCCCCCCCCCAGTCTCTCTCTCCCTAAAGCCTTTCTTCCTTTCCCCCCAGTCTATCTCTCCCACCTTCTCTCTCTCTCCCCCCAGTCTCTCTCTCTCCCCCCAGCCTCTCTCTCTCCCTCCCCAGCCTTTCTCTCTCCCCCCCCCCCAGTCTCTCTCTCTCTCTCCCCAGCCTTTCTCTCTTTCCCCCCCAGTCTCTCTCTCCCCCCAGTCTCTCTCTCCGCCCCCCCACCACCAGCCTCTCTCTCTCTCCACCACCTAGTATCTCTCTCTCCCCGCACTTTCTCTCTTTCCCCCAAGTCTCTCTCTCTCCCCCCAGCCTCGCTCTCCCCCAGTAACACTCTCCCCTCAGCCTTTCCCTCTCTCACTCACTCCCCCAGCCTCGCTCTCGCCATCGGGCCCCTGCTGCCAGGGGAAGAGAGTGGAGCCTCAGATCCTGCTTCTCGGCATCACAAGCGTGGAATGATTCGGGTGGGGGGGGCTGGCAGGCTTGTCGCCTGTGGATCAAAAAAGTGCAGTACGGGCGGGGCTGGACAGCGGCCTGTCTGTCCAAAAAAGTGCAGTGCAAATAGTCCCTTTTAGATGTGTGAACTATTGTCAACCTATCTAATATTGTTCCGGTTATATAATTAAAACATAGAAACATAGAAAATAGGTGCACGAGTAGGCCATTCGGCCCTTCAAGCCTGCACCATCATTCAGTAAGATCATGGCTGATCATTCACCTTCATTACCCCATTCCTGCTTTCTCTCTAAATTCCTTGATCCTTTTAGTCGTAAGGGCCACATCGAACTCCCTTTTGAATATATCTAACGAACTGGCCTCAACAACTTTCTGTGGTAGAGAATTCCACAGGTTCACAATTCTCTGAGTGAAGAAGTTTCTCCTCATCTCGGTCCTAAATGGCTTACCGCTTATCCTTAGACTGTGACCCCTGGTTCTGGACTTCCCCAACATCGGGAACATTCTTCCTGCATCTAACCTGTCCAATCCCGTCAGAACCTCTGCCTCTAATTTCTAGTTTACTGGCTAACCGAAAGACAGTTGAGACAAAATGGGCCAAAAGTTGTTCCTGTTCTGAATGTGCCATGCATATTTACTAATGTGAAACCTTCATCTACTATTTTAATGTTCGTTGCCATTATTTTGTTTTCTGAAATATTACTGATCACTCTCCTGACCAATGACATAGTATAAAATTATCTAGTATGTACAGCACAGAAAACGGCCATTCGGCCCAACTGATCTGTGCTGGTGTTTATGCTGCAGACGAACCTCCTCCTATCCTACTCATGTTACCCTATCAACCTAACCTCCTATTTGTTTCTTCCTCACGTACTTATCCAGCTTCCCCTTAAAAGCATCTCAGCTATCCATCTCAACAATCCCCTGTGGTAGCATGTCCCACATTCTAAACACTGAGTGAAGAAGTTTCTCCTGAATTCCCGAAACAATTTCTTAGTGACAAGAATGATAACAAAATCAATCATTTAAATTAAAAGTCTTAGATGTAACACATGTCTGCAGTCTCAAATGCATCTTACCCCCAAATCATCATCATCATAGGCAGTCCCTCGGAATCGAGGAAGACTTGCTTCCACTCTAAAAGTGAGTTCTCAGGTGACTGTACAGTCCAATACGGGAATTAGAGTCGTTGTTACAGGTGGGACAGACAGTGGTTGAATCCACAAAAGTGCTTGAGGGGTTGTCAGTGTTCCCTAACCAAACCAGAGGGGGGTTTAGAGTTAGGTGGGTCCCAGGAAGGTTTAGCCCACGGGAAGGGTTGGTCTGTTGTAAGGCTAACAAGGGAAGTGCAGTGTTTACTGGGTATTACTGGACTGTGCGGGTCTACTTCACAAGCATCTGGTGAGTGGAGTTAAGGTGTTGATCTGATGTAATAAACCTTGTGCCTTTTGAACTCAAAACATTGGCCCGTGTCTCACTATAAGACAATCTGTTGTAACTCTTTTCACCCGAATATAAGGACAGGGTTGGTGTGCTTGCTATAAGCGGGTATTAAATCATAAACAGTAGATTGAATAACTGTGAGAGACCTATTGGCACCAGTCTCTGTGGAAAACCAACCCTTAGCACAGCAAGCAAGGCAGTGTCGATTTGGCACCGGTCACTGCCAAGTCAAAACCCTTACGTATTTGGACCCTACGGCGAGGCCTTGAAAACCTCGGGAAATAACCATAGACTGACCACTTATAGGCCCCAAATAGAACAGAGCTCAATAGCTGTCACAGTTCAAAAGTGATATATTGCTCGAGCAAAAAAAAATGGTTCGTTCAAATAACCTATATCTGTTAAGCATGCTGATTGGCTCAAATATCCCATTGAGTAAATGCAAACCAATCAAAAAACAATTCAATTCACTAAATAAAGCTGACAAGTAATCAGCAGCTACTGGCAAATCAACCAAGTTGCTAATTTTTATTCCAAAGTTACCAGGAATTAGCAAGTATCTCAAAACTGAGGAAGTAGAAAGTAGAAAGTAATTTTCTTCACATCTTTAAATTGGCTGTATGTTGTTTTCGCACGCACACAGCTACACACGTGTAAAAAAAGAAGTAAATAAAAATTACATAAGTCTGGACAAAGAGCACTAAGCTTACATCATCATGTATCTTCCCACAACCCTCTAGGTCCTGGGATCTGGAGTAAAATTGTGAACTTTTCTGGAAGCTCAGGGAGCCACAAGTACAGGTTGCAGAAATCCATGGTGATGGACAGCTAAAGGTAAAGTTAATGATGGCGATGAGTTTGAGTGTGCATCAAATGCAGAATTTGATGCTTGAAGTGGGGCAAGATGAAATAAGGCATGCTGGGGAGATGAGCAGGCCCCTGAACCTCACTGGCCTCAAGCATATCCACAGGCCTAAGCACACCTGCCTGTCAATGACATAGAAACATAGAAAATAGGTGCAGGAGCAGGCCAATCGGCCCTTCGAGCCTGCACCACCATTCAATAAGATCATGGCTGATCATTCAACCTCAGTACCCCTTTTCTGCTTTCTCTCCATACCCCTTGATCCCTTTAGCCGTAAGGGCCACATCTAACTCCCTTTTGAATATATCTAACGAACAGGCCTCAACAACTTTCTGTGGTACAGAATTCCACAGGTTAACCACTCTCTGAGTGAAGAAGTTTCTCCTCATCTCAGTCCTAAATGGCTTACCCCTTATCCTTCAACTGTGTCCCCTGGTTCTGGAACTCCCCAGCAACAGGAACATTCTTCCGGTCTCGAACTGAGGATTACTATCTGCACAGACTCTGAACCAGCAACGAGGGGGCAGAATCTTGCCACCTGCTGCAAGGACACCAGCACCAGCGTGCAAATAGTCACGTTGCTGCTGAGGGAATGCAACATTACCACTGCCCTCGCTCCATGGCCTCGCCCCTCCCTATCTCTGTTACCTCCTCAAGCCCTAAAACTGTCCGAGATGTCTGCGCTCCTCCAGTTTTAGCCTCTTCTGCATCCCCAATTTTAATCGTTTCACCATTGGCAGCCGTGCCTTCAGCTGCCTGGGCCCCAAGCTCTGGAACTCCCTCCCTAAACCTCTCCGCCTCTCGACTTCTCTTTCCTCCTTCAAGATGCTCCTTAAAACCAACTCTTTGACTAAGATTGTGGTCACCTGCCGTAATATCTCCTTATGTGGCTTGTGTCAAGTTTTGTTTGATAATGCTCCTGTAAAGCGCATCGAGACATTTTACTGCATTAAAGGTGCTATATAAATGCAAGTTACGATTATTGTTATTGTGATATACGCAGCATTGTAACTGGGTGCAGCTCGTTGCCAGACATGGTCCAATGCTGTCCTTGACTGCCGAACCGATCAACACAGCTCACAGTCACTACTGGAGACAGAACATACACTTTGCCAGTTGTCAAACACAGGGTAGGGGTTGTGCTGTACTCTCATTTAACCAGTCTCCATTTCATGCATTCAATTCATTCTTGCCAGGCATTTATTGCTTTTCCAGTTACAGCCTTTGTAAAGGCTGAGACAGACAGTAACTCGTGTGATTTTGGGCGGCTGCGGGCAGGGTAGACGTAGGAACTGTAGCTGTTGATCGTGATACGTGTTTGGGACAGGGCTCGGCAGGGTATCGTCATTGGGGGAGTGGGAGGGTTAGCCTGGGCCAAGGGATACTCCTCCTGGCCCACTAGGATATGAAATAAATACTTTAAAAAGACTTACCATTCTGAGCCTCTTCTGAGCTGGGATCCTCTTGCCTTTCAGGTAAAGTCGGGCAGGCTTTGGACAGGTGTCTGGAGGATCACTGGTGCCACTCACCTGAAGCCCCTGCTGAGAGGCCTAAGCCATTTTGAACCTCACTTCAATATTGCCTACAAGATGCACGTGATGCAGCGACCCTCACAGGCAGCGGGCCAGTCGGTGTGAATTCCGGCAGCTCTGAGCCAGAAATATCACCCTCAAAGACATGTGTGAGGGAATCACGGGGGCGGTTAAAATCAACCCCTGTTACAATGCAAATTGTGAAATATCTACATTTTACGGCACATATCAAAAGTCCTGTTTCTTCCCTGTTGACCCCATGGGGGCTGAATTGGGTCGCGTGGCGCACATTTTGTAGGCACTACACAGCCACGGAACACTGGAAAATGGGGTCCGAGATGCGCACGCACACCTCCGATGGGAAGTACGCATGCCGCCATCTTGCTGAAGGGGTTTGCGCGCTGGCGCTTAACGACCACCGGCAGCGTGCAGAGCAGCGAGATGATGACATAAATCAGCGTGCAATGCTGGTTGGAAGCCATCGCTGCCATTTCCGAACACCGCACTCCCTGTCTTAACCTCACACTGCTAATCATGACCTTAAATGGAATGAAGGACCTCCTGTCAGCAGCACGACTTAAAGGGATCATTCATTATTTACAGGTCAAATGCTGGATTATTTCTTCTGGCTGCTGGTGCAGTTGAATGCATTTTGGGAATTTTCCTAAATTTGGCTAAAGTGTGAGCGCTCCACAGGGAGTGGTCTAGCTTGTGCAGAATTACTTGTTCAGTTGAATGCTTGTGCTGAAATAAGTTGTGAACAGGCATGGGTGGCTCGGTAAAGCTTCCTCTCGGAATTGACCATGATTGGGAGAATGACGAGAGGCCATGTAGACCAGGGCAAGCTGCTTTGGAGGAAAAGTGTGCAAAGGGCACTCAGCAGGTGGCCATATCCGTGCGGCAGCCCAGCCCGGCCCAGATAATCGGCACAGTCCCGGCCTGCAAGGCCATCAGCAGGCCGGGGCCATCGGAGGGAGCAGCATGAGGCGGCATACCACTGCAGGAGGGCTGTGGCTGCGAAGTCAGCTCGCTGACTGCAGTGCAGGCAGGCACAGCAAGAGGGGCGAAGGAGCGGCAAGAGTTTGTAGAAGGAAGTGACCGGGGCCCAGGAGAGGCGTGAGTCTGGGGCCCAGAAGGGGCAAGGGCCCAGGGGCAGCACGGGCCAGCCCACACTGCGATATGTGCGCGCACTCGGTCCGTGCAGCAGAGCTGGTCTCCAGTCGTCCTGGTTAACCCTTGCCACTGGACCAAAACCTAGCTCTGTCAAGCCCGTGGGGTGGCTGGTGTGCAACAGCCACCACACGTTAAAAAAATCCACGCACAGGCATCTTCCACCCTTCAGGATGTAGTTCGGGATCTGGAATATTAGGTCCTTCATTGAAACACCTGTGAACTCATCCCTTTTTGGTGTGGAAGCAAGTCATCCTCGATACGAAGGACTGCTTATGATGATGATGATATCCATCAAGGGTCTTCAAAGAGCAATGCACTTACATCAACTTCAGCGAGGACCAATGCTCCAGATGTCTTCACTTCACAAAAGAGGATGTACGTGAAACTGCCAACTGCTGCAGCCACAAAAAAAGGCAAAGACAGCATTGCCTGTGGCTGTCAAGGTGATTGTGGCATTTAATTTTCATGTGTTTGGCTCCTTGCTGGAGATATAAGCAATATCTCGCCGCTTGCAGTTGTTAGAAATATATGAAGTTTAAGGCTATCTGTGGTCACTTTAATAATCAGGATCAACTGTAAACCAATCTGGTGGCTATATTGTATTTAATCAGAGTTTAAGGCAGAATATAACACATTAGTTATATAGCAACTGTAACAGATAGTTAATACCCAGATATACTTGCATTGGAGGCTGTTTAGAGAAGGTTTACTAGGTTGATTCCGGAGATGAGGGGGTTGACTTATGAAGATAGGTTGAGTATTGCCCTGCCTTGTGTGCTCCTTATCTGAACAGGGCCATTTTCATCAACCGAAGGCGATTCTAGTCACTCATTGTGCAGTGGGTGCGTGATCACAGGCAACGCATTATACAGATGTGTCCCTGTTATCCTGGCAGCAGCCGCGATTGTTTCATTCTGCGGCAGTCCTCTGTTTCCCTCGGATTTGAACCACCACGGCGAGTCAAAGGCTGGCTACAGGTCAGCAAAGGTAATCCCCTCATGACATGGCTCGTTACTCCGGTCAGGCCGACAATGAGAGCTGTAATCTAATTGCTTCGTGGGTTCTTTGTGCAGTGTCCTTACACCTTACTATAGAATCACACAAGGCACATTCTATGGACAAGGTCACTACGTGACCTGAACCTTTATTCCCAGGACCAAGAAGTGATGACCCTGCGTGGGACCTCCCTTTATATACCTGGATGACCAGGTGAGGAGTGTCTCCCACAAGTTCACCCCCTGTGGTCAACGTGTGCATTACTCAAGTGTATACAGTGTACAGTGTTGTTACATAAAGGTTACAAACATGACATCACCTCCCCCCAACGTCTTTGGGTCAAAGATTGAGTCTTTCAGGCGGTCGACACTCTCTCGTGGAGCGCCGCAGTTGTGGCTCTGGTGGCTGAGCCTTGGCATGCACCTCTGTCACCTGAGGTGATTCCGGCCTGTCCGGGCTGGCCGCAGGGACTGTGCATGCTGGTGAATGTCCTTGTTGCTCGTTCACTGGCAGTGGTGTGGGTGACATCTCATGATCTTCCTCAGGTTCCTCAGTGTCCCTGCTGAACCTTTTCTTTACTTGGTCCAGATGTTTGCGGCATATCTGCCCATTGTTAAGTCTGACCACTATGACCCTATTCCCTTCTTTGCCAATTACAGTACCCTCAAACCACTTGGGTCCCAAAGCATGATTGAGAACAAATACAGGGTCATCAATTTCTATACATCTCCCCACTGAGTTGCGATCATGGCACTTGATTTGGGACTGGCGCTTGCCCTCAACAATGTCTGACAGGGCTGGATGAATAAGGGACAGCCGCGTTTTAAGCGTGCGTTTCATGAGTAGTTCCGCGGGCGGGACTCCCGTGAGTGAATGCGGGCGGGACCTATAGGCCAGCAGGGGGCACGATAGGTGGTACTGAAGGGAGGGTCCTTGAATCCGGAGCATGCCCTGTTTTATGATTTGGACCGCATGTTCCGCCTGGCCATTGGAAGCCGGCTTGGAACGGTGCTGTCCTGATGTATTTGATACCATTACCTGACATAAACTCCTGGAATTCATAGCTAGTGAAACACGGGCCATTATCGTTAACCAGGATGTCCGGCAAGCCAGGGTTGCAAAGGCCATATGCAGACTTTCCACGGTGGTGGATGTCGTGCACAAATTCAATATGATGAACTCGATCCATTTCGAGTATGCATCGACAACAATCAGGAACATTTTTCCCATGAACGGGCCCACGTAGTCTACGTGAATACGTGACCATGGCCTGGTGGGCCAGGGCCACGGGCTGAGTAGGACCTCCCTGGGGGCATTTCCCAGCTGAGAACACGTCATGCACCTGCGAACACAGTGTTCCAGGTCTGAATCAATTCCCGGCCACCACACATGTGACCGGGCAATGGCCTTCATTAGCACGACGCCTGGGTGCTCGCTGTGGAGTTCCCTGATGAATGCTTCCCTTCCTTTCTGGGGCATGACTACCCGGCTGCCCCATAGCAGGCAGTCGGCTTGGATGGAGAGCTCGTCCATCCGTCTGTGAAACGGCCTGACCTCCTCGGGACACGTTCCGTGTGCGGGCGCCCAATCCCTAGTCAGGACACATTTCTTTATCAGGGATAGGAGGGGATCTCTGTTGGTCCAGATTTTGACCTGGTGGGCTGTGATGGGGGAGCCCGCAGTGTCGAAAGCCTCAACGGCCATGACCATCTCCGGGCTTTGTTCCGACGCCCCCTCGGTGTTCGCCAGTGGGAGTCTGCTGAGCGCGTCAGCGCAATTTTCGGTGCCTGGCCGGTGCCGTATGGTGTAGTCATATGCAGCCAGCGTGAGGGCCCATCGCTGTATGCGAGCTGATGCATTGGCATTGACAGTCTTGCTGTCGGACAATAGGGATGTTAACGGTTTGTGGTCCATTTCTAACTCGAACCTTCTGCCAAAAAGGTACTGGTGCATCTTTTTCACCACATAGACACATGCGAGTGCTTCCTTTTGAACCATCCCATATCCCCGTTCTGCCTGGGAGAGCGACCTGGAGGAATAACCCACAGGTTGGAGTTGGCCCTCATCATTACTCTGCTGCAACACGCACCCAACCCCATAGGATGATGCATCACACGTTAAAACCAGTTTTTTACAGGGTCGTACAGGGTCAATAACTTATTAGAACAAAGCAAGTTCCGCGCCCGATTGAAAGCCCGTTCCTGACAGTCCCCCCAAAACCAATCACAACCCTTACGCAGGAGCACGTGCAGCGGCTCCAACAATGTGCTTAAGTTCGGCAGAAAGTTCCCGAAGTAGTTCAATAGCCCCAGAAATGACCGCAGGTCCGATGTGTTGCCGGGCCTGGGCGCACGACGGATCACCTCCGTTTTGGATTCGGTGGGCCGGATCCCGTCTGCAGCAACTCTCCTGTCCAAAAACTCGACCTCTGGGGCCAAAAACACACACTTGGACTTCTGTAGTCGCAAGCCTACCCGTTCCAGTCGGCGTAGCACCCCATCCAGGTTGTGGAGGTGTTCCTCGGTGTCTCGACCCGTGATTAGGATGTCATCTTGGAATACGATTGTTCCAGGGATGGATTTAAGCAAGCTTTCTATGTTCCTCTGGAAGATAGCAGTCACTGAACGAATGCCAAACAAACACCTGTTGTAAACGAATAGCCCCTTGTGCGTAGTGATGATAGTCAGAAGCTTGGATTCTTCAGCCAGTTCCTGTGTCATGTAGGCTGAAGTGAGGTCCAACTTGATGAACAGCTTGCCACCTGCCAGCGTGGCAAAAAGATCCTCCGCTCTCGGAAGCAGGTATTGGCCCTGTAGTGACACTCGGTTGATGGTGCCCTTGTAGTTGCCACAAATCCTGACCGAGCCATCCGCTTTAAGGACAGGAAGATGGGGCTTGCCCAGTAACTGAATTCAACAGGCGAAATTATGCCCTTAGCAGCCTGTCCAACTCACTCTCAATTCTCTCACGCATCAAATATGGCACGGCTCTGGCTTTGTGGTGCACTGGTCTGGAGTCCGGGGTGATGCGTATCACTACTTTGGTGCCCTTAAAGGTCCCGACACCTGGTTGAAAAAGTGGCTCGAATTTCTGTATGACCTGTGAGCATGAGCTTCGCTCCACAGATGAAATGGCGTGCACATCCCCCCATTTCCAGTTCATCTCGGCTAGCCAGCTCCTCCCCAAGAGCGCGTGACCATTCCCCGGGACAATCCAGAGTGGCAGCCGGTTCTCCAATTCATTGTGTGTGACCACCAAGTTTGCACTGCCTAGTACTGGGATGATCTCTCTGGTGTACGTCCGTAGCTGCGTGTCAATGCATTCCAGTTTGGGCCTGCTAGCTTTGAGTGGCCATATTTTTCAAACTGTTGGGCACTCATAAGTGACTGGCTGGCTGGCTGTGACCATTGCACACCAGCCACCACACAGGCTTGACAGAGCTAGGTCTTGGTCCAATGGCAAGGGTTAACCAAGACGGCTGGAGACCTGCTCTGCTGCGCGGACCTAGTGCGCACACATATTGCAGTGTGGGCTGGCCCGTGCTGCCCCTGGGCTCTCGCCTCTTCTGGGCCCCAAACTCACGCCGCTCCTGTGCCCCGACCTCGCCACTCCTGCTCTACCTGTCCGTGCTGCAATCAGCGACCTGGACGTTGGGGACGTCCAATCCAGTTGCGCTCTTCGCTGCCATCACCCTCCTGCACCAGCTCATTCTGTACCTTGCAGTGATATACTGCCACGCTGTCCAGTGGCGCTCGCCTTTTATGGCCCCGACCTGCCACTGATGGTCTCTTGCAGGTCGGGGCCTCCACTCAACGTAAACTAAGATCCCATCTATATGCAAGGGCCTCTACAACGTAGGGAGCCTGTGATCACACTGTTCATGAGTGGTACCAGTAACCTTAACCACACCTCCCCATTCAACAACAGTCCCACACTCCCCAAAATTAAACTAATCACCATTTGTGCATTAGCTTGGTGTCTGTCTTCCGTGTAGCTCTGCTTATTCCAGCGCTCCTACAAGGTGTTTCCCCAGTGGGTGCAGCATGGCTGGTGGAAGGCTGCTGACCTTCAAGTGAGGAGACTGTAGATGGCGACCTCGAGCAGCTCTGGGCCTAGAGGGCCAGGGTTCTGACTGCACCATCTTGGCTTTGGCTGTAGCAGTCTGGGCCAGCTGGCTGACAGGCACCAGCAACTGCACTGGTGGAATGGCAGGGGTGGGAGCAGGAATGTTGTCATTCTGATAGCGGGCAGCGGGTTCTTTTTCCATGAAGCCACTGTCACTCTCCATGGGTGGCGCCTCAGTAATCATAAAATCATAGAATCATAGAATGATACAGTACAGAAGCAGGCCATTCAGTCAATCATGCCTGTGCCCGCTCTTCGATCGAATTAAACCCTCCCCCCTCCTCTTTTCCATTGCCCTGTATTTTTGTACCCTTCAAGTCTTCCACCCAATTCTCTTTCGGATGTTGCAATTAAATTTCAGGCCGTGTATTGCAGATCACAACAACTCACCGTGTGAAAAGGTCTTTCCTCACAATGCCTCTGGTTCTTTTGCCAGTCGCCTTACGTCTGCGTCCTCTGGTTTACTGACACTTCTGCCACTGGGATCAGTTTTATCTTTATTTGCTCTATCGCAACCATTAATGGCCCTGAAATCCCGCTCCCCTGCTTCCCGCAGGGTGTTCGACAGAAAAAGGTAAAAAAGATGCACCGGTACCGACCTGTTCCTGCTGTGCCCACCAGCAATCCCGGTCCTGAGGCCTCCTCTCCCCGCGCATCGCAGCACGTGCACGTCGGGACGGACGTAAGCTGGAGCTGGAGTCACATGGCTCTGGGCAGCCTATCCAGGTACAGTATTTTCCCATTCATAATAATGGGAACTCCGTAAGTTGGAGCTCTCATTATTATGATTGAGAAACCCCCCCAAACACCTAAATACAAATAAAAAACAGAAAAAATATACCACATATTTAAGATTAATTTAAATTAAAGTTAATAAATGCCTTATAAAAAAAAAAACTTTTCCGATTTTTTTCAAAGTTTTTTAATTCTGGTTTAAAATAAACTTACCTAAGAGGGCAGGGTTTTTAACGGAAAAATGTGTTTCTAAAATTTTATTTTACGATGTTTTTCACTGTTTTAAAACTTGTACACCTGTAAAAGTGGGCTATGCTTTTATCAGGCGCAAGAGATTTCTGGACATTCGCTAGCAAGAGATGGGCAAATCCCGCAATCTGCCCATGTGGATGTCCTGGCTGTGGGGATATGGAGGATCTTTCATGCCAAAGCTTGACAGATTGGAAAAGCTGGTTTTCAGCGCATGCTCCGTATACACTCCGTACAGACCCGGGGAGGCTGGGATTTCTGGGCTAATGATTCTGAACACCTACCAACCTTTTAAGTGCCTCCAATTTATCTGGGGTGTAAAAATTGCCCCTTTTTCAGAGGCTTGTTAGCGCCTCCAGGTGGCGCTAACAGGGTGCAAGACACTTTTCGGCCCAGGTGGAGTGGGGGGGGTGCTACTGACTCCCAGGAAATAGCTCCCAGGGCAACCACGCAACCGGAAATTACGTCATCGCCGTGCGCGGCGACTCCTCAGGAACTGCCCCGCGGCCTGCGAGACTGGCACGAGCGGGTTTCAACGCCGGCTTCGCAGGTCCCGACGCTGGCCGACGTCCGTTCACGGGACAGAAATTACAGTGGAGCTCGCCAACGCCCCGCGCTGCCATCCTACATTTTTTTTGCAGACTCCCGGGTCCGCTTCCCTACCTATATTTTCACGTGGTGTTGGGCCGCCATTGTGCAGCCCGGACACTCCGTCTTGGGTGCCGAGCTGTTGGCCCGGGCACACGCTGCCCTGGTGGATCTAGTTGGAGGCCATCAGAGGCTGTGCAGAGTGTGCAGCCGCCCTCCCCTCGAAGTGAAGGCGAAGGGGCATTGAAGCGCGGCAAAGCTCCACAGAGCATCCACGTAGCGCTGCGCTACTCACCCCGTTAGTGCCACTGGTCCCACCCCTAAAGAAAATTTAGCGGCCAAATCGCACTCCACTTCCCTTCAGGGGCAGTCAGCCCAATTCAGTGGCTGGGGGCGCAGGAAGTCCTGGCCGCTGAAGGTTATCGCTCCCACTCGGGCCGCAAGACAATTTCGCTCTCTCTATTTGTATCTTGTCCATATCGCTACGCCATCCTCTTCTCTAGTGAAGCCAGGTGCAAAGTACTCATTTAGTTTGCAGTGACACCCTGAAAGACACTTTGGGCAGTGATAGCGAGAGCCACAGTGACAGCAGTCTCAGCTTGAAAGGCAGCAGTCTCGGCCTCCGTTGAAGCACAAACTGGTTCCATCAAAGCATCCATCGTGTTGGAAGGGATGAGCTTCAAGCACTGTACAAAGCCCTGTGCCAAGTTGGTTCTGGCCTCCTCCCTGCTCCTTGCCATTGTCTGTAGGTTCCTCGCAGGCTTTCCAATGCAGCAAGAATTTGGTGGTGTACACCCATCAGCCTTCTTCTGCATCCTGGACCATCAAAGTCCTCAACTGAACCTCTGCAGCAAACCTATTGTAGGACCATGCCCTCCGGCGAGTTGGCACCTGTGCTATCCTTTTCCCCGCCCTGACTACTGCGTACTCAGGCCTGGTGTCTCACCACACACAGAACCCTCTTCTATCCTATCTGCTAAAATACGCGCACTATCAGTCTCTGAGCCGGTGACTGTGAGTGCAAGATTGAGTGACGGTGCCATAGCATCATCACTGTCTTCTTCCTCTTCCTCTTCTGACTAGGAAGGTTGTAGTTTTGAGGATCGGAAATTAAAAAGGAACAAGGATTGGGTTGTGGAGAGGGGAGAGGAGGATGTAAGAATTGTGTGCTTACATCGTCTGCAGAGAGTGTGGGATGAGGGAGAAGTGGGAAGTGAGAAGGAGGACTAGGTATGCAGATACGCTCATCATCGAACCTTCCAGCCTCGCCAGTGGCCACGGCCTCCGAGATGCCCCATCTTATGATGGCCAGCAATGTCTCCTCCAGGGTGCTAAACCAGGCAGGCACACATCTCCTCCTCCAGTTCTTCACTGCTGCCTCCTGTTATGCACCATGGAGCTTATCGTGGGGCAAGTGAGGAACAGGAAGGTGCACCTCTTTCCTTTCGATGGGTGAGAGGTGACACAACAAAATAGGCAATAGCAGTGAAGGGGAATAGTTGAGTAGGACAATGCCAGCAGCATCATTTCTAATTTCACACAGTGCAGGAAAAAATTTAATTACTTTACCATGATTGCTCATGTAATAACAACAAGAACAAAAATAACTTGGATTTATATCATGCCTTTAGCTGCAGATTCACTTATTATTTGATATCTTGTTCTGCATTATGGAAGAAAGTGGAAACAAAGAAGATCAGAACTGCAGTGACATTAAAATTGATAATATAAGATTAGCTGATGCAGTTGTTTTTTTATATATTCTTTCCTGGGAGATGGCCGTCACCAGCAAGTCCAGCATTTATTGCCCACCCATAATTGCCCTTGAGGAGCTGGTGGGGAGCCACCTAATTAAGCCACTGTTGTCTATAGAGTGAATGTACTCCCACAGTGCTGTTAAGGAAGGAAATTCCATGATTTTGACCCAGTGACCCAGTGATAAAGAACGGTGATATATTTCCAAGTCAGGATGGTGTGTGACTTGGAGGGGAACTTGGAGGACATGGTGTTCTGGAATTCAGCTCTTTTGTCCATGTTTGGACCAAGGCTGTAATAAGGTCTGGAGCCGAGTGGTCGTGGTGGAACTCAAACTGAGCATCGGTGAGCAGGTTATTGGTGCGTTCCATTTGATAGCACTGTCGACAACACCTTCCATCACTTTGCTGAAGACTGAGACTAGACTAATGGGCTGGTAATTGGCCAGATTGGATTTGTTCTGTTTTTTGTGGACAGGACATACCTGGGCAGTTTTCCATATAGTTGGGTAGATGCTGTTGTTGTAGCTGTACTGGAACAGCTTGGCTAGAGGTGCAGCTAGTTCTGGAGCACAAGTCTTCAGCACGACAACTGGGATGTTGTCTGGGTCCATAGCCTTTGCTGTATCCAGTGCATTCAGGAGTTTCTTGATATCACATGGAGTCAATCGAATTGGCTGAAGACTGGCTTCGGTGATGGTGGGGACCTCAGTAGCTGGCCGAGATGGATCATTCACTCAGCACTTCTGGCTGACTATGGTTGCAAATGCTGCAGCCTTGTCTTTTGCACTCACGTGCTGGGCTCCGCTATCATTGAGGATGGAGATATTCATGGAGCCTCCTTCTCCTGTTAGTTGTTTAATTATCCATCACCATTCACGACTGGATGTGGCAGAACTGCAGAGCTTTGATCTGATCTGTTGATTGTGGAACCGCTTAGCTCTGTCTATAGCATGCTGCTTCCGCTGTTTAGCATGCATGTAGTCCTGTGTTGCAGCTTCCCCAGGTTGGCACCTCATTTTCTGATATGCTTGGTGCTGTTCCTAGCATGCTCTTCTACACTCCTCGTTGAACCAGGGTTGGTTCCCTGTTCTGAATCTATCCCATTTAGTATGATGTTAGTGCCACACAACACGATGGAGGGTATCTTCAGTGTGAAGATGGGACTTCACCTCCACAGTGACTGTGCGGTGATCACTGCTACCAATGCTGTCATGGACAGATGTATCTGTGACAGGCAGATTGGTGATGACAAGGTCAAGTAAGTTTTTCCCTCGTGTTGATTCTCTCACCACCTGCCGCAGGCCAAGTCTGGCAGCTATGTCCTTCAGGAGTCGGCCAGCTCAGTCAGTAGTGGTGCTATCGAGCCACTCTTGGTAATGGACATTGAATTCCCCCACCCAGAGTACATTCTTTGCTCCTGCTACCCTCAGTGCTTCCTCCAATTTGTGTTCAACATGGAGGAGTATTGATTCATCAGCTGATGGAGGGCGGTAGGTGGTAATCAGCAGGAGGTTTCCTTGCCCATGTTTGACCTGAAGCCATGAGATTTCATGGGGTCCAGAGTCAATGCTGAGGACTCCCAGGGCCACTCCCTCCCGACTGGATACCACTGTCCCACCACCTCGGGTGGGTCTGTCTTACCGGTGGGACAGGACATACCCAGGGATAGTGATGGAGGAGTCTGGGACATTGGCTGAAAGGTCTGATTCTGTGAGTATGACTATGTCGGGCTGTTGCTTGACTAGTCTGTGGGACAGCTCTCCCAATTTTGGCACAAGTCCCCAGATGTTGATGAGGAGGACTTTCCAGGGTCAGCTGGGCTGGGTGTGCCTTGTCTTTACTGAAGCCTGTCCTGAGGTTGTTGTCGGATGGTCTGTCCGGTTTTATTTTTATCATTGTTTTTCATAGTCGTTTGTTACCTTAGTATGGTAGGCCATTTCGGAGGCTAGTTAAGAATCAACTATATTGCTGTGGGTCTGGAGTCACATATCGGCCAGACCGGGGTAAGGGCAGCAGGTTTTCTTCCCTGAAGCGCATTAGTGAACCAGGTGGGTTTTTCCGACATTCCGATGGTTTCATGGTCACCATTACTGATACTTGCTGTTTTTTTATTCCAGATTTATTTAAATAACTGAATTTAAATTCACCAGCTGTCGGAGTGGGATTTCAACTTACTGGATCATTAGCCCAGGCCACTGGATTATTAGTCCAGTAACATAAGCACTATGATATTGTTCCTGGCAATATAGGATTTGCTAGATGAGCAAAGATCAAGGTCCATCCAGTTTGACATTATGTGTTAGTTTTCCGAAGGTTGTACAGCAACAATAAACACTTTAACATCAGGTAAGAGCCAAAAACCTATAGAAACCTTCGGCAACACATCCTCCATAGCGTTGTAGTATTTGAAATGACTGCAGGTGCATATCTCGTCATACCTCCTATGATTTGTGAGCGGATTGAGGAAACACTGCTGACAAACACAGAAATGGTACTGGGGCTCCTGACAACATCAGTTGGCCCCTGTTTGAATATTGTAATTAGGTCCCTCCCTGCCTGTTTCAGTGGCAGTGCTGGTCACCGAAATTGAGGTCAGGCCAAAAATCGGAATATCATCATCATCATCATCATCATCATAGGCAGTTCATCAGAATCGAGGAAGACTTGCTTCCACACTTAACATGAATTCTCAGGTGACTGTACAGTCCAATACGGGAATTACAGTCTCTGTCACAGGTGGGACAGACAGTGGTTGAAGGAAAGGGTGGATGGGGAGTCTGGTTTGCTGCATGCTCCTTCCGCTGCCTGCGCTTGTTTTCTGCATTCTCTCAGCGATGAGACTCGAGGTGCTCAGCGCCCTCCCGGATGCACTTCCTCCACTTAGGGCGGTCTTTGGCCAGGGACTCCCAGGCGTCAGTGGGGATGTTGCACTTTATCAAGGAGGCTTTGAGGGTGTCCGTAATAGAGCTCACCCCCCCCAGAGGACTACTGTGATAATGCAACTACTGATGTAAAGACAATAAAAGGGTCATGTGACAAATTCACATGCTGACAGTTTCCTCTTGGAACCACCTTGTGGAGTGTGTTTGTTAGTGATATCGTAAGAATATATCACAGTCCCCCTCCAACAGTGAGACAGTTTCTCCCCCCCCGCCCCAACCTCCAGTCTCGCTACCACTCTGTTTACAGGCCTAAGTGGGGCAGCAGTGGGACAAAATCGACCCCATGCTTCCTTGGCACACAATAAGAAGTGCTTGTTTGCACAATGGGAAGCATCTGTTTAACTTCGAGCTTTCACGGTCATGAGCAGCGAACCAGTCTCATTAACATTTTATAATCTCTAGCTCATTTAATTGTTTTCCCTCCTTAACTGTAAAATTGAAGTAATTTAATTTCTAATAATTAAGATGTCCTAAAAAGCTATCACAGCATTATACTTCTGACTCTGATTTGAGGGACTTCATAACTTTATTATGTTTAACCAAATTACTGCAAATGGATTTGTAATTGAACCAATATGTTATGTTGAAAACTAATCTAGCAACAGCTGATTATGAAACTTGGAAACTTGATTAGCTTGTTCAAACCCAAATGCTTTATTTAAAATAGTTTCTCTCTTTGTAATATATTGGGTACAATTAATATTTAATCGATTGCAGAGATTTTCACTTTCATGGTGCAAATATTAAACTGCGTACAATAGATATGTATTAATACTGTGGCGGGTATGAAACTGGTTCTTTCATGGACCTGAAGAGAAAGTGACGGCAACAGAAGATATTTGTGGTCAAGTGTGAATAGATGCCATTGAAAAACAAGAGCTAAATATTCAAATGCCAGTGGTTTCTTTGAGAGTAAGAGAAAACGAAAGTACTTTTGCCTGGAAGGAAGCACAGACAAAGAAGTTCAGCACTGTAGTGACTTTGGCTGCAATAGACAATCATCATCATCACCGTCATAGGCAGCCCCTCGGAATCGAGGAAGACTTGCTTCCACTCTTAGAATGAGTCCTTAGGTGGCCGAACAGTCCAATACGAGAACCACAGTCTCCGTCACAGGTGGGACAGACAGTGGTTGAGGGCAAGGGAAGGTGGGACAGGTTTGCCACACGTTCTTTCCGCTGCCTGCGTTTGTTTTCTGCATGCACTCCGTGATGAAAAAAAAAATAGACAATATAGCGTTAAGTGTCACAGTTGGTTGCAGGCTTTATTGCAGGAGGTGACGGTACTCTGTAACAGCCTCTCTGAGAAGGGCAGCCTCCTTATACACTGCTCCACAGATAGGTGTAGATATAGAGGGCTCTAGTTTCCCCAGTGATTTGCGCCGTTTTTTTGTGCGCGCCACGTTTTTTGGCCCAGATTTAAAAATCCAAGTTTCCCCAAAGATTGTGCGCCAGCGTAACTCAGTCAGTTACGATTGTTTTAGGATTGTTTTTCTTGCATCATAGGAGGCGTAACTTGATGTCTGCGGCAGTTTTTCACACTTTATGTAAGTTTAGCCAACTTAATTTTTCCGAGGCGTATGTGACCACTCGCAAAAAACCTTGTGGGCACTTAAGACAAACCAGCGCACATCAAAAAAATCAGTGCTTAAATACATCATTGTATTTATGCAAAGTTTTGGACGGAGTCAAGAACACATAAATATGCATCATCAAGCTTATTTTTTTCCAACTGAACTCGCAATTCTTTAATTTTGGATTTTTTTTTAAGTGCCACGCCACCACCGAATGTCTCCAAACCGGGCTCGAGTATCGGAGCATCGGACAGCAGAATCGGTCCCTCGCCCGGACACAGGGACTGCAAAATTCAGTTTTGCCACCCAAAGATGAGCGCTAAAAGTGGTGTTGCACACTCACCCTCGGGTGCCAATGGAGTGGGAGCTCAGGAGACCGATTGAATTTCCCGCCAGTAGGCTGCCGACATGCGAGATGAAAAGAAAAGTTTTTAAAAGTTTCCGACGCTTTCCCTCACGCACACTTCCCCACTGGTCCCATTAATACTTAAATGCAAAATAAAATAAACATAGCCACTTACCTTACTCGTTGGACGCTCCCGCCCCGGGATCACTGGTGTCCCACTGCCTTTCCCAGGCCACCGCACTCACCGAATATCGCCGTGGCGGCGGCAAGGGGGCGTCGCACGCTCGATGACATTACCCCGTGGGTGGTGGCCGAGTGCGCAGCGGTACTTCTTGCCACCACCACAATCGCCTGATTAAATTTCCGGTGAGTCAGGATCCCGGCCCCCGCCGACGGTAAGGACTTAGCCGCCCTTTAGCCGTGCCTCTCCGGTGGTAATGGGTGGCGGTAGAAAGGGAATTCCGACCCTTTAATCTCTACCATCGGCAGCCGAGCTAGGATGCGAGGTCAACCTCGAGAGATATGCTTCCTGGGCCATCCTGTCCATCTGATTTTGCTCCTGCACACTTGTACTTAATGAATCACCCAGGACAGGCCTCTCTACTCAGGCCTCGAAATTGAGTCACTGAGCAAAGTACTTGCTTGCGTATGGTTGAGTGATGCTGCATCTTCTGGAGAGATGCCCTCGTCTTACTCTGGCCCTCTGCCCCCCAGAGTTTCAGGATCTGGAAGGTAAGAGAGGGATATGGGTTAGCAGTTAGGGGACATAGTCTTAGAATAAGGGGCCATCCAATTAAAACTGAGATGAAGAGGAATTTCTTCTCTCGGTGGGTTGGAAATCTGTGGAATTCTCTTCCCCAGAGAGCTGTTGAGGCTGGGTCATTGAATATATTTAAGCCAGAGATAGAAAGATTTTTGAGCGATAAGGGTGTAAAGGGTTATGGGGAGCGGGCAGGGAAGTGGAGCTGAGTCCATGATCAGATCAGCCATGATCTTATTGAATGGCAGAGCAGACTCGAGGGGCCAAATGGCTTTACTCCTGCTCCTATTTCTTACGTTGTTATGTTCCTATGTTAATTCGCAAGGTTAAGCAGAGACAGTTGAGTGACTGCTGAAAGATGCAACCCTTTATCAAGCATGGAGCGTGATCTCCCTGAGACGTCGACATACTGCAAACTGCGAAGTGTCACCTTCTGCAACTTGGAAGAAGCCCTTGGCATAAAGGTTAAGGGTCAGGGTGGCCTTCACAGCCACAGACAGTGCAGTCCACGCAGTGTGGCGAGGCTCGAGTTGTGGCTGCAGCAGGTGACATAGGCCAGTTACAGCCTCCTTGGTGAAGTGAAGAAGCCCGAGACCTTTCTCCTGAGTAAAGTTAACGTAGGAGATGTGCTCCCTGAACATCCGCTGTGGAAATGGCTTCCAGCGCAGCGCCCGCCTCCTCCTCCACCTCCCTCGTGTGGCAGTTGGTCCTGCTCTCTGACATCTTGCTTGCTACACCCCCTCATCCTCCAGCCCAGAAAGCAGCCCGACGAGACCACCCATGACTGCAGTCAGGGTCTCTGTGAAGCAGCTCGCAGTGGTGCTGTGCAGAGAAAGTGATCTGTCCAGAGTGACAAAACACGCCATAAAACACCCAGAGGTTAATCAGCGGCCTCAAATAACAAACCAGCAACTAACCTGCTGCTACTGCATGAGCCCGTTAAATATCACTGGTGGAGGGTCCGACCTGCCAAGTGTGACTGTGGGAGTTCAGCATGTGGCTACGAAGCTGCTGGGGCAAACCAATATCGAGAGCCCCTCCTGTAAGGCCCACAGGACTCTCATCTAAATAAAATATTCGGCAATTAGCATACTCTGGATGTGCGCTCGTGCAGCCAGCGCTCCCACTTCCATCAATATGGCAGGTGTTGCACTTCCAGTAGGAAATGTGTGTGTGTTTCCTGCCTGCCATATTGAGCATTAGGAGAGAATTTAGCATCTGAAAACGGGTGCTGAGCGCTGTAGGCCAAGTTGCTAGTCTAAACAACATTTGAACAATAAGGGGAGTGAAGGTTATGTGGAGCAGGTGGGGAAGTGGAGTTGAGGCCAAGATCAGATCAGCCATGCTCGTATTAAATGGCAGAGCAGACTCGAGGGGCCAAATGGTCTACTCCTGCTCCTATTTCTTATGTTCTTATGATCTAACTTTATTCACCCTTTACCTTCGATGTAGCTTTCCAACAGTTGCAGTGTTTTCTTCTTCTTAGGATACAAGAGAAAGCTTATTATCTCTGGGCTCTCCTCCTGGCACCTCTAGCCTCCAACCCATCGACTTCAATTTTACGAAGAACAGAAGAACATAAGAATTAGGAACAGGAATAGGCCATCCAGCCCCTCGAACCTGCTCCGCCATTCAATAAGATCATGGCTGATCTGGCCGTGGACTCAGCTCCACTTACCCGCCCGCTCCCCGTAACCCTTAATTCCCTTATTGGTTAAAAATCTATCTATCTGTGACTTGAATACATTCAATGAGCTAGCCTCAACTGCTTCCTTGGGCAGAGAATTTCACAGATTCACAACCCTCTGGGAGAAGAAATTCCTTCTCAACTCAGTTTTAAATTGGCTCTCCCGTATTTTGAGGCTGTGCCCCCTAGTTCTAGTCTCCCCGACCAGTGGAAACATCCTCTCTGCCTCTATCTTGTCTATCCCTTTCATTATTTTAAATGTTTCTATAAGATCACCCCTCATCCTTCTGAATTCCAACGAGTAAAGACCCAGTCTACTCAATCTATCATCATAAGGTAACCCCATCATCTCCGGAATCAGCCTAGTGAATCGTCTCTGTACCCCCTCCAAAGCCAGTATATCCTTCCTTAAGTAAGGTGACCAAAACTGCAAGCAGTACTCCAGGTGCGGCCTTACCAATACCCTATACAGTTGCAGCAGGACCTCCCTGCTTTTGTACTCCATCCCTCTCGCAATGAAGGCCAACATTCCATTCGCCTTCCTGATTACCTGCTGCACCTGCAAACTAACTTTTTGGGATTCATGCACAAGGACCCCCAGGTCCCTCTGCACCGCAGCATGTTGTAATTTCTCCCCATTCAAATAAAATTCCTTTTAACTGTTTTTTTTCCCAAGGTGGATGACCTCACACTTTCCAAAATTGTATTCCATCTGCCAAACCTTAACTCTTTCGCTTAACCTATCCAAATCTCTTTGCAGCCTCTCTGTGTCCTCTACACAACCCACTTTCCCAATAATCTTTGTGCCATCTGCAAATTTTGTTACACTACACTCTGTCCCCTCTTCCAGGTCATCTATGTATATTGTAAACAGTTGTGGTCCCAGCACTAATCCCTGTGGCACACCACTAACCACCGATTTCCAACCCGAAAAGGACACATTTATCCCGACTCTCTGCTTTCTGTTCGCCAGCCAATTCTCTATCCATGCTAATATATTTCCTCTGACTCCGCGTACCTCTATCTTCTGCAGTAACCTTTTGTGTGGCACCTTATCGAATGCCTTTTGGAAATCTAAATACACCACATCCATCGGTACACCTCGATCCACCATGCTCATTATATCCTCAAAGAATTCCAGTAAATTAGTTAAACATGATTTCCCCTTCATGAATCCATGCTGCGTCTGCTTGATTGCACTATTCCTATCTAGATGTCCCACTATTTCTTCCTTAATGATAGTTTCAAGCATTTTCCCCACTACAGATGTTAAACTAACCGGCCTATAGTTACCTGCCTTTTGTCTGCCCCCTTTTTAAACAGAGGCGTTACATTAGCTGCTTTCCAATCCGCTGGTACCTCCCAAGAGTCCAGATAATTTTGGTAGATAATAACGAATGCATCTGCTATAACTTCAGCCATCTCTTTTAATACCCTGGGATGCATTTCATCAGGACCAGGGGACTTGTCTACCTTGAGTCCCATTAGCCTGTCCAGCACTACCCCCCCTAGTGATAGTGATTGTCTCAAGGTCCTCCCTTCCCACATTCCTGTGACTAGCAATTTTTGGCATGGTTTTTGTGTCTTCCACTGTGAAGACTGAAGCAAAATAATTGTTTAAGGTCTCAGCCATTTCCACATTTCCCATTATTAAATCCCCGTTCTCATCTTCTAAGGGACCAACATTTACTTTAGTCACTCTTTTCCGTTTTATATATCTGTAAAAGCTTTTATTATCTGTTTTTATGTTTTACGCAAGTTTACCTTCGTAATCTATCTTTCCTTTCTTTATTGCTTTTTTAGTCATTCTTTGCTGTTGTTTAAAATTTTCCCAATCTTCTAGTTTCCCACTAACCTTGGCCACCTTATACGCATTGGTCTTGGATTAGATACTCTCCTTTATTTCCTTGGTTATCCACGGCTGGTTATCCCTTCTCTTACCACCCTTCTTTTTCACTGGAATATATTTTTGTTGCACACTATGAAAGAGCTCTTTAAAAGTCCTCCACTGTTCCTCAATTGTGCCACCGTTTAGTCTGTGTTTTCAGTCTACTTTAGCCAACTCTGCCCTCATCCCACTGTAGTCCCCTTTGTTTAAGCATAGTACGCTCGTTTCTGACACTACTTCCTCACCCTCAATCTGTATTACAAATTCAACCATACTGTGATCACTCATTCTGAGAGGATCTTTTACTAGGCCACTGTGCAACAAAATTCTAAAAGGACAAAGGGTGTTAAGAAAACAAGCCTGAAGGCTTTGTGTCTTAATGCAAGGAGTATCCGTAATAAGGTGGATGAATTAATTGTGCAAATAGATGTTAACAAATATGATGTGATTGGGATTACGGAGACGTGGCTCCAGGATGATCAGGGCTGGGAACTCAACATCCAGGGGTATTCAACATTCAGGAAGGATAGAATAAAAGGAAAAGGAGGTGAGGTAGCATTGCTGGTTAAAGAGGAGATTAATACAATAGTTAGGAATGACATTAGCTTGAATGATGTGGAATCTATATGGGTAGAGCTGCAGAACACCAAAGGGCAAAAAACTTTAGTGGGAGTTGTGTACAGACCTCCAAACAGTATTAGTGATGTTGGGGAGGGCATCAAACAATAAATTATGGGTGCATGCAATCAGGGTGCAGCAGTTATAATGGGTGACTTTAATATGCACATAGATTGGGCTAACCAAACTGGAAGCAATACGGTGGAGGAGGATTTCCTGGAGTGCATAAGGAATGGTTTTCTAGACCAATATGTCAAGGAACCAACTAGGGGAGAGGCCATCTTGGACTGGGTGTTGTGTAATGAGAGAGGATTAATTGGCAATCTCGTTGTGCGAGGCCACTTGGGGAAGAGTGACCATAATATGGTGGAATTCTGCATTAGGATGGAGAATGAAACAGTTAATTCAGAGAACATGGTCCAGAACTTAAAGTATGAAGCGTGAATTGGCTAAGATTGATTGGCGAATGATACTTGAGGGGTTGACTGTGGATGGGCAATGGCAGACATTTAGAGACCGCATGGATGAACTACAACAATTGTACATTCCTGTCTGGCATAAAAATAAAAAAGCGAAAGTGGGTCAACCGTGGCTATCAAGGGAAATCAGCGATAGTATTAAAGCCAAGGAAGTGGCACACAAATTGGCCAGAAATAGCAGCGAACCCGGAGACTGGGAGAAATTTAGAACTCAGCAGAGGAGGACAAAGGGTTTGATTAGGGCAGGGAAAATGGAGTACGAGAAGAAGCTTGCAGGGAACATTAAGACGGATTGCAAAAGTTTCTATAGATATGTAAAGAGAAAAAGGTTAGTAAAGACAAATGTAGGTCCCCTGCAGTCAGAATCAGGGGAAGTCATAACGGGGGACAAAAAAATGGCGGACCAATTGAACAAGTACTTTGGTTTGGTATTCACTAAGGAGGACACTAACAACATTCCGGATATAAGAAGGGTCAGAGGGTCTAGTAAGGAGGAGGAACTGAAGGAAATCCTTATTAGTCAGTAAATTGTGTTGGGGACATTGATGGGATTGAAGGCCGATATATCTCCAGGGCCTGATGGACTGCATCCCAGAGTACTTAAGGAGGTGGCCTTGGAAATAGCGGATGCATTGACAGTCATTTTCCAACATTCCATTGACTCTGGATCAGTTCCTATCGAGTGGAAGGTAGCCAATGTAACCCCACTTTTTAAAAAAGGAGGAAGAGAGAAAACAGAGAATTATAGACCGGTCAGCCTGACATCGGTCGTGGGTAAGATGATGGAATCAATTATTAAGGATGTCATAGCAGCGCATTTGGAAAGAGGTGACATGATAGGTCCAAGTCAGCATGGATTTGTGAAAGGGAAATCATGCTTGACAAATCTTCTGGAATTTTTTGAGGATGTTTCCAGTAGAGTGGACAAGGGAGAACCATTTGTTGTGGTATATTTGGACTTTCAGAAGGCTTTCGACAAGGTTCCACACAAGAGATTAATGTGCAAAATTAAAGCACATGGGATTGGGGGTAGTGTGCTGACATGGATTGATAAAAAGTTGTCAGAAAGGAAGCAAAGAGTAGGAGTAAATGAGTAGTTTTCAGAATGGCAGGCGGTGACTAATGGGGTACCACAAGGTTCTGTGCTGGGGCCCCAGCTGTTTACACTGTATATTAATGATTTAGACGAGGGGATTAAATGTAGTATCTCCAAATTTGCGGATGACACTAAGTTAGGTGGCAGTGTAAGCTGCGAGGAGGATGCTATGAGGCTGCAGAGCGACTTGGATAGGTTAGGTGAGTGGGCAAATGCATGGCAGATGAAGTATAATGTGGATAAATGTGAGGTTATCCACTTTGGTGGTAAAAACAGAGAGACAGACTATTATCTGAATGGTGACAGATTAGGAAAAGGGGAGGTGCAACGAGACCTGGGCGTCATGGTACATCAGTCATTGAAGGTTGGCATGCAGGTACAGCAGGCAGTTAAGAAAGCAAATGGCATGTTGGCCTTCATAGCGAGGGGATTTGAGTACAGGGGCAGGGAGGTGTTGCTACAGTTGTACAGGGCCTTGGTGAGGCCACACCTGGACTATTGTGTACAGTTTTGGTCTCCTAACCTGAGGAAGGACATTCTTGTTATTGAGGGAGTGCAGCGAAGGTTCACCAGACTGATTACCGGGATGGCGGGACTGACCTACCAAGAAAGATTAAATCAACTTGGCTTGTATTCACTGGAGTTCAGAAGAATGAGAGGGGACCTTATAGAAACGTTTAAAATTCTGATGGGTTTAGACAGGTTAGATGCAGGAAGAATGTTCCCAATGTTGGGGAAGTCCAGAACCAGGGGTCACAGTCTAAGGATAAGGGGTAAGCCATTTAGGATCGAGATGAGGAGAAACTTCTTCACCCAGAGAGTGGTGAACCTGTGGAATTCTCTACCACAGAAAGTTGTTGAGGCCAATTCACTAAATATATTCAAAAAAGAGTTAGATTTAGTCCTTATTTCTAGGGGGATCAAGGGGTATGGCAAGAAAGCAGGAATGGGGTACTGAAGTTGCATGTTCAGCCATGAACTCATTGAATGGCGGTGCAGGCTAGAAGGGCCGAATGGCCTACTCCTGCACCTATTTTCTATGTTTCTATATCTTGATGCCACAGTTGCTCTCTATTTTATTACTGCTACTATGGTCAAAGCTTTTCTGAACCTTCCTTTCTTCCTCCTAATCTAAACTTGTGGCATGGTACATACATCACCACACTGTCTCAATGTGACATGGTATATACCCTTCCCTACATCACCACACTGTCACAATGTGGCACGGTAATGTTGGGGTAAAAAGAATACATCTCTTCCTCAGGTTAGACTCCCTGATATAAGGAATCGACACCCGCCCACCTGTATAGCGACCATGGAATCACTCAGACAAAACCTCGGTTAACCGATTTTTATTCAACCATATAGGGGAAGGATCCGACGAACACTTCCCCGATCAGAGCTTTTACAATTATAATTATAGTTTTTCGAGGTGTGCGACCCTCCTGCAAAACCACCGATTGGCCTACTGCTATCAGCGAAGTTATATAGATCCATCGACTCTCTTCAGACTGGCTCCGAGAGGCTCTCCCCCACCTGCCAATCTCCCAGCACACATAACCCTCCTGCAATGTTTTATTCAGTGGTGTCAACTTTGCCTCAGTTCCTCATGACGTGTTGATTAACTTTGCTTTCCAGGATGGTGCCTCCTTATCCCTCTCCCAAGAACTCTAGCTAAAAACGTCCAGTCAATACAGTCCTGTTCCTAGGCTGCTATAGTTTATGTTCCCAAACATTTTACTGTCCTTGTTCTGTATTGAATACAGTTTCCATGAGTCTGTACTAAGGTCAATACAATGGATGGTTCATTAACCATCAAGCTTTGCTTCCCGTTCTTAAAACCCATTCAAGCAAGTGTCTAAGCGTGCTTTACATACATAAGCGACTTTTACATACAATCTGGACCATGTATCAGATCAATTCACTTCCTTCAGTATCCACTTTAGTGACCGTCTGTCTGTCTGTCTCCCACTTTAGTCACCGTATCTTATCCCCTTACAGTACATACTCCTCCCTACATCACCTCACTGTCACAATGTGGCACAGTACATATTCCTCCCTACATCACCACACTTTCACAATGTGCCATGGTACATACTCCTCCCTACATCATCACACTGTCACAATGTGGCACAGTACATACTCCTCCCTTCATCACCACACTGTCACAATGTGCCATGGTACATATTCCTCCTTACATCATCACACTGTTAAAATCAAGACTCACCAACCCCTTCACTTCAGACATCACATCCTCCAAAACATTTGCATCTTTCAAAAGCAAAGTTTAGCTGTTGCACCATCAGTCACCTCATTCACGTCATCTCTTTTATTTTTTTCAATCCTGTTGGTGAGCTGCACTGTGAGCTATAGCTCTTCACCTTAGTTAGAACAAAATTAGAAAAGATAGGCATAGAATACAAAAGCAGAAGGTTATGCTTGAACTGTATAAAATACTAGTTCGGCCACAGCTAGAGTACTGCGTGCAGTTCTGGTCACCACATTACAGGAAAGATGTGATTGAACTGGAGAGGGTGCAGAGGAGATTTACGAGGATGTTGCCAGGAGTGGAGAATTTTAGCTATGAGGAAAGATTGAATAGGCTGGGGTTGTTTTCTTTGGAACAGAGGAGGCTGAGGGGAGACCTCATCAAGGTGTATAAAATTATGAGGCACCTGGATGGAGGGATAGGATGGACCTATTTCCCTTAGCAGAGGGGTGAACACCAGGGGGCATAAATTTAAAGTAATTGGTAGAAGGTTTAGAGGAAAGATGAGGGAAACATTTCTTCCCCCAGAGGGTGGTGAGGTCTGGAACTCACGGCCTGAAAGGGTGCAGGAGGCAGAAACCCTCACCACATTTAAAAAGTATTTGGATGTGCACGTGAAGTGCCGTAACCTACAGGGCTACGGACCTAGAGCTGGAAAGTGGGATTAGGCTGGATAGCTCTTTGTCGGCCAGCACGGACACGATGGGTCGAAATGGCCTCCTTCCATGCTATAAATTTCTATGATTCTATGACAGGGGTAGTTGTGACTTTGGGTGACAGTATTAAACGGTCAGATCTTGAAATAGAAATGAAAACGGATGGCTAAATCGAAATCACCCATTTTACACTCCCTCAAAACTCACAATTACCCCCGCTGGCGAGAATGTGTTTGAAGCTAACTGCACAGCTTTACTCTTTAACATATTTTATCAATATGAATATTAAAATATTTCTATAAGATCGGCATTATCATCTGGGGATTGCTGAATTAGCCAAACAGTATTTAACATAAATCATATTCATACAACTCATTGTATTATGAGATACTGTTTCAAGTGGTTTTCAGTATACTAAATTGACTAATTATCTTTTTACAGGTATATTGACAATATTATCGATGTAATTAGGGCACGATGAGTTATTTATTTTTATTTAATGGAGGGAAATCTTCTATGTGTTTTGTGAGACTTACTTTTTTTTAACTTTTAAACCTTTTTAACGAGGTCAAGTAAGTTTTTCCCTCGTGTTGATTCTCTCACCACCTGCCGCAGGCCCAGTCTGGCAGCTGTGTCCTTCAGGACTCGGCCAGCTCGGTCAGTAGTGGTGCTACCGAGTCACTCTTGGTGATGGACATTGAAGCCCCCATTCAGAGTACATTCTGTGCCCTTGCTAACCTCATTGCTTCTTCCAAGTGGTCTTCAACATGGAGGAGTACTGATTCATCAGCTGAGGGAGGGCGGTAGGTGGTAATCAGCAGGAGGTTTCCTTGCCCATGCTTGACCTGAAGCCAGGAGACTTCATGAGGTCCGGAGTCAATGTTGAGAACTCCCAGGACCACTCCCTCCCGACTGTATACCACTGTGCCACCAGCTTTGACGTTACATTTGCGGTTTTCCAATCCGCTGGGACCTCTCCAGAATTCATAGAATTTTGGCAGATTACAACCAATGCATCCACTACCTCTGCAGCCACTTCTTTTAAGACCCTAGGATGCAGGCCGTCAGGTCCAGGGGACTTGGCCAACTTTAGTCCCATTATTTTACCGAGTACTTTATTTTGTCTCTTTTGAAAGTGAATGTTTTAAGTTCCCCTTTCCCTTTAGCCCCTTGATAATCTATTATTGGGATCTTTTTAGTGTGTTCGACCAAGAAGACAGATACAAAATATTTGTTCAAAGTCTCTGCCATTTCCTTGTTCCGCATTATTAATTCCCCAGTCTCATCCTCGAAGGGACTAACATTTACTTTAGCTAATCTCTTTCTTTTCATATACCTGTAGAAACTCTTAATATCTGTTTTAATATTTCTTGCTAGTTTGCTCTAATAATCGTCTCCTTCTTCATTTTTTTTTTTGTCTTGTCCTCTAAGGGGACCAATCAAAAATCTGCTCCAACCCACTTGTATTACAAATAAACACAGCTGCTTTTGATCAGTGTCGTGGTCACAGTAATTGTTGCGACATTTATACATTTACCTTCATGCAGGTATGTCATGGCATGATCAAGATAGAGTGGCTGTTCTGATTGCAGTTCTATTCTCCCGTCCAGATTTTCAAAGTCATTACAGTGGATTCTGCTCGACAATATGTTTGAATATAATGATCCTCTTATCGTCTGTTCCCTCAGTGTTGCTATTGTGCTCGAATCTGCATGCACTTCCCATTAATAGCACTACAACAGAAGCAAGATGAAAGATTCTCAACCTTCTCACAAGGACACAGGGTTATTGTACGGCAAGTAACGTACATTTCCATTGTTAGCTGTAGGAATTTTCTTCGCAGGTATAGAAAAGGTTTATGCTGGCCAGCGCAAGGAGAGTACCTTCATAAGATTTTTAAAATGCTTATTATAATGATTTCGGGGAGCACGCCATTGCCTGTAACTCATACATATTGTTGCTAATTATTGCTTTTTAAAGATGCAATAAACATATGTCCAATTATAAGATTTTATAATTAATTCTGAGCAAGATTTATGGGGGTAAAAAACCGTGAAGTAATTGTCTCTATTTTTAGCTGTCCCCTCAAGTTCATTGTGTTGCACTGCAAGAGTGATACATATTACTGGCTGTTGGCTTCTGCGACTTAATTTATTGGGTCATGGAGTATTTGTAAGTAAAAGTGATTTTTCTCAGCATTTTGACTAATAACTTGATCCAAATCCATAAACTGTGAATTATATTCCAAAGGTCCAATGTGCATGGACGTTCAGCAACTTTAACTTGGAACCGCAAAATCAAGTGAAGATGGAAGCTCAAAGCAAGATGAAATATGTAAATAATTATGTTAATTTACAATACATAAATCAAGGAAGTTCAGAAACTGATCCTTCGACTTACTAAAACAGTTGTAAAATATAACTATTTTGCGATAAATAAATTACCTACATAAGCAAAGTGAGCGATTATTGTTGTCAACTTTAAATTTAGAATATATATCACAAGACATAAAAAAAAGTAGAAAAACTGTGTTGATGGAGCCAAGCTCACTAGAGACGTAAGAAGTGGGTCAAAACATAACAGTTACACAGATTATTTTGTAGCACAAAAAAAATGAATGATGCATTCGAAGCATAAAGTAACATCTGTCTATATAATTAAAATACAAGTGCTGGATTTTGGGCTTTGCTGATTTTGGGGCGGTAATGGCGGCGGGGCGGTAAAGTTAGCGCCCGGGAACAGTTTGCGCCTCAGTCAGTAACATTGGGCAGCTGGGCCCTGAGTCAGGGGGCGCAGCGCCAAGGGAGGCGTTGTACACCTCTCTTGGGCACTATGATGGGAAACTCCAGAGCTAAAGAGCCGGGCCGGGAGCGCTCTCAGAGACGCCGGGGGGGCGGGGGGGAACTAAACCCACAAAAACATTCCCCAAACATTGCCCACGCCACCACAACACAAATCACAAAAACATTAAAAGAACAAACAATCGCACTTACCTCAGGAGCCCATTACTCACCTCTCCGCTGTCGGGATGGTGGGACCGCCCTGATTTCCCGGGTGGTCAGTGCGGGGCGCGCTGCGGGGCGGACGGGTCGGGCGGGAGTCAAAACTCACGCCGGTGTCACAACCGGGGGCGTTACACACCGGGCGCAGCTCTTCCGGGCGGTGCTGCTCCGCGCCGCCGCTAAACCCGGCCCGAGGATCGCCGCGGGGCGCTGGAGGCTGACCGCCCGCCCAGAACACCCCACCCCCGCCATTGTCACCGCTAAACCCGACCCGAGGATCGCCGCGGGGCGCTGGAGGCTGACCGCCCGCCCAGAACACCCCACCCCCGCCATTGTCACCGCTAAACTCGACCCGAGGATCACCGCGGGGCGCTGGAGGCTGACCGCCCGCCCAGAACACCCCACCCCCGCCATTGTCACCGCTAAACCCGACCCGAGGATCGCTGCGGGGCGCTGGAGGCTGACCGCCCATCCTGAACACCCCACCCCCGCCATTGCCGCCGCTCTGGGGCAAAAAATGGAGAGCAGAGGAGCCGAAAATCACTAGTATCTAAAGTCGCCATTGCTTCACATATTTCATATTAGTCCCACCTCAAAACATTCACAACCCAGGGCAGCCATGTTCACAGGCAGTACTGTGAAATAACTCATTTCACAGTGTTATGTCTCCGTAAGGCATCTATGATTGGCTGAAGTAACCACTTAAGTGTTCAGTTACCAAATATGTGTATGATTAAATATGAACATATCGAAAATTAGCAAGCAGTGCTGGAGAGGAATGAGCAGACACAGAAATCCAAATAATCAGACCGACCACGCACGAGCCAAACAAAATAATCAATAGGCCGCATAATTTATTCACACAGTTTTCAACCTCCATTTTCTTCTTGATTGAGGTGAATGGTACCGACCAGAAATAACATTAAGTGGTAAACTTTATGAATTAGCATTAACAATGCAGAGCTTCATGTGACAGGAATGCAGATCAGGAATTTGTGCATGGAGGTTAGCAGAAAGCACACATATTTCCTTTCATTTAATTTTAATGGGGTGAAAATCATGCAGGGAGCATTGGCCTCTATGCTTAAGTCCAACATGCATTCCTGTAGTGTGACCAGGAGTGCTAATTCGTAACATCTACCCATTTTACAATTATTTAATTTTTTAAAAACTATTCTGAAAAAAAATCACTAAAACCTATCCATAAAATTAACTAATTGTTTGAAATCCATGCAAGAAGTACCCACCCCCACCCCTCCCCCCGCCCCCCGCCCCCTGCCCCGTCACACACAGGTTTGCTCTCTGTAATAAAAACAGAAAATGCTGGAAATACTCAGCGGGTCAGGCAGCTTCTGTGGAGAGAGAAACAGAGTTAACGTTTCAGGTCGATGACCCTTCGTCAGAACTGGAAAAAGTTTGAGATGCAACACATTTTTAGTGTAGGGGCAAGGAAAGGGAGCAGGAGAGGAAAGAACAGAAGGGAAGGTCCGTGATAGGGTGGAAGGCAGGAGAGTTTGAATGACAAAAGGTATGATAGCACAAGGAGATGGTAACGGGACAAGTAAAGAAACAAAAGATGGGCGGAGAAGAGAAGAGGTGTAAATGGGACTGGCAGAACCATCAACAGCTGCCAGCTCATTAAATAAGGGCTGGGGTCATGGTCTGAAATGGTTGAACTCGATGTTGAGTCCAGAAGGCTGTAAAGTGCCTAATCGAAAGATGAGGTGCTGTTCCTCGAACGTACATTGCACATTGTTGGAACAGTGTAGGAGACCGAGGATGGAGAGGTCAGAGTGGGAGTGGAGTGGAGAATTAAAGTGACAGGCGACTGGAAGCTCAGGGTCACACTTACAGACTGAATGGAGGTGTTCCACAAAGCAGTCACCCAATCTGCGTTTGGTCTCTCCAATGTAGAGGAGACCACATCGTGAGCAGCGAATACAGTATACTACATTGAAAGAAGTACAAGTAAATCACTGTTTCATCTGGAAGCAGTGTTTGGGGCCCTGGATAGTGGGAAGGGGGGGAGGTAAAAGGGCATCTCCTGTGCTTGCACGGGAAAGTGCTGTGGGAAGGGGAGCGGGTGCTGGGGATGATTGAGGAGTGGGCCAGGTTGTGGCGGAGGGAGTGGCCCCTTCGGAATGCTGAGAGGGGAGGGGGGAGATATGTTTGATGGGATCATGCTGGAGGTGGCTGAAATGACAGAGGCTGATCTGTTGAATGTGCAGGCTGGTGGGGTGAAAGGTGAGGAACAGGGGAGCCCTATCGTGGTTCTGGGAGAGAGGGGAAGGGGTGGGAGGAGAAGTCATGGAATCTGTGTGAAATGGAACAGGCACAGTCGAAGGGAAACCTCGGTTCAGGAATAAAGGTGACATCTCTGACATATTTGCTCTTCAGTCTGCAGCCTAAGACTTCAGCGCCCTGATGAAATCCTGGAGCTAAATTCCTTAGCATTCCATTAGCGTTCCTTGTCATTTCATGAGCATGATTCCGGCAGCATGCAACAATGACATGCTGGAACGGACAGGCCCGAGGACAGAATCTTATCAAAGTCACAAATGACATCCCATGTGGCTGTAATGATTGAGCGTGCAGGCCCCGACCTGCGTGAGAACACCAGCGGCAGGTCGGGGCCATAAAAGGAGCGGCAAGTGGCTTCGGGAGCAGCGTGGAGGCATGCAACTCCAGGGAACAGCGCGAGCTGGTGCAGGAGGGCGACAGCAGCGAAGAGTGACGTGATCAAGGTCCAGGTCGGTGATTGGGAGCGTGGGCAGATACAGCAGGAGCGGCGAGGTCGGGGTGAAGGATCAGTGAGAGATTGTGGAGCGATGTGATCGGGGCCCAGGAGAGGCGTGAGTTCGGGGCCAGGGGCCCAAGGGCAGCACGGGCCAGCCCACCCTGCGATACGTGTGCGCACTAGGTCCATGCAGCAGAGCTGGTCTTCAGTCATCTTGAACCAAGACCTAGCTCTGTCAAGTGTGGTGGCTGGTGTGGCATGTTAAAAAAAATCCACGCACAGGCATCTTCCACCCTTCAGGATGTAGTTCGGGACCTGGAATTTTAGCTCCTTCATTGGAATACCCGCAAACTCATCCTTATTGCCGTGGAACCAAGTCATCCTCGTTTCGAGGAACTGCCTGTGATGATGATGATGGTAAACTATTCTCGCCCGTCTCAACCTGTGCGCAGCCTTTGATATGGCTGACCACATCAACCACCTCCAATGCCTCTCCTCCATCATCCAGCTGGGTGGCACTGTACCAGCCTGGTTCCATTCTTATTTATCCAGTTGTAGCGAGAGAATCACCTGCAATGGCTTCTTTCCCCAATCCTGCATCGTTACCTCTGGAGTCCCCCACGAATCTATCCTTGGCCCCTCCTATTGCTCATCTACATTTGGCCCCTTGTCGATATCATCAGAAAACACAGCGTCAGTTTCCACATGTACGCTGACGACACCCAGCTCTACCTGAACACCACCCCTCTCGACCCCCTCCCCGAAAATTGTCACACTGCTTGTCTGACATCCCGTGCTGGAGGAGGAAAAATGTCATCCAATTAAATGTTGGGAATACCGAAGCAATTGTCTTCAGTCCCCGACGCTTACTCCATTCCCTAGCCAAAGACTCCATCCATCTCCCTGGCAAACGTCTGAGGCTGAACCAAATGGTTCGCAACCTTGAATTCATATTTTTAATCGTAATGAGCTTCCGACCACATATCTGCTCCATCACTAAGACCGCCTATTTCCATCTCTGTAACATCGCCCGACTATATCCCTGCCGCAGCTCATCTGCTACTAAAACTTCATCCATGACTTTGTTGCCTATACACATCGTGTGCCGGCCTGACCTGTGTGAGAACACCACCGCAGGTCGGGGCTATAAATAGAGCTGGAGCGCTGGGCCCTGGAACATCGCGGGTTGAGGTGCGGCAAATGAGGGTACGGGGCCCAGAAGAGCCGAGGGCCCAGGGGAAGCACAGGCCAGCCCACACTGCAATATGTGTGCGCACTAGGTCTGTGCAGCACAGCAGGTCTCCAATCGTCCTGGTTAACCCGTGCCACTGGATAAAGGCCCAGCTCTGTCAAGCCTGTGTGGTGGCTGGTGTGCAATGGTCACCACATGTTAAAACAATCCACGCACAGGCATCTTCCACCTCCTCAATTCGAGTTCAGGACTGGAACATCGGGTCCTTCATTGAAACATCTGTGAACTCATGTGGAAGCAAGTCATCCTCGTTCAAGGGACCGCCTATGATGATGATGATGACCTTTAGTCTTGTCTATTCCAAAGCACACCTGGGTGGCCTCCCATTGTCTATCCTCCATAAATTTGACAGCTTGTAACGTTTGTAGCTCCACACTGTGGATGTGGACGTATTATGTATTGCAAGTGCATAATTAATCATTAAACAGAACTAGACAGTTTCCGGAGATTTCCGAGAGAGCAGCCTGCTATGTTAGGAAGCTGTGTGTGTTGTGTTCTGTGAATATATCACAGTTGGCGACTGAGATGGGATTTTTCAGATGATTTAAAGCTTAATTTTTGTTGGTGAAGGATTCAACCAGCCGGCAGAGAGATTTTGGAAGTTTCTGTCTTTGGAAAAAAGCTACAAAAATCCGAGCACACGGTGTCAACAGCTAGAGCTTAAAATGGCAGGTGTAATCGGACACTCGGGTGAATATAGACACGACTTTGAAGATTTTAAAGCATATGTGGATCGGCTACGAATGTATTTCACTGCAAATAACATAATCGAAGTTCCAGACAATGCAGTCCAGAACCGGGCTGTGTTGGAACGTAAGAAAGCGATCTTCTTATCCAGCATTATACAAAACCCTTGTAAATCTACTTGTGCCTGACGAGCCAAAGGACACAACGCATAAAGAGATTTTAACGAAGCTGGAGCAGCACTATAACCCCAAACCGTTAGAAATTGCTGAAAGCTATTGTTTCGGGATTCGGAATCATAAGGCTGATGAAAGTATCGGTGATTACATCATAGCATTAAAAAAAGCTATCGACGCACTGAAATTTTGGAAACTTTCAAAAACGAGCATTATGGGATCGTTTTGGTTGTGGGGTGAAAAATGATGTGATTAGAAGGAAGTTATTGACGATGGATGACTTGACTTTTGATATTGCTTGTCAGACAGCAAGGTCGATGAGCATGGCCGAAAAATATTCCCGAGAATTAAATAATAATTACGGTTGTCAGTCAACCGAGGTAAATCACCTGCAGGTTCAAAGTAAAAGACGGTGGGGGCCCAAAGTCTCAGAAACTAGAAATTCTACCAGAGCGTCGAAGTCATGCTATAGGTGCCTGGGCCAACACATTGCTCAAAGTTGTCCATACGTGAAGGCAGAGTGTTTCTTCTGCAGAAAGACTGGGCATCTGGCGAAGACATGCCGACTGAAGGGTAATCCAGCTTTTAAAGCTATGAGTCCAGTGTTCAAAGCTATGAGTAGAAATTCCAAGAGACTACATAGCATAGAAGAACAACACAGGATGAGGAGATGTGCGAGTTACATGTCATCAGGAGCATGAAGTTAATGGACCGCGATTCGGAAAGCATCAAAATCCACAAAGGTGTTGCGGGATTCAAGCTACCAATGGAAATTGACACGGATGCATCCATGAGTGTAGTACCGGAGTCACTGTACCTCGACAAATTGCGTGATTTCCAACTGGAGAAATCCAAGATAGAACTGCGAGGCTACTCGGGAGAGAAAATTCCTGTGGTAGGTCGTATCACCGTACAGGTGAAATATAAAGATCAATTTCAGAACTTGCCTCTAATAGTAGTGAAGGGAGACAAGCCTGCCTTACTAGGAAGAAATTGGTTGAGCTCACTGAAGCTGGATTGGAGTAAGATTTTCTGTGTGGAAGCAAGATTTTCATCAATGGATGAGGTTATCAAGCAGTATCCGAAGGTGTTCTGTGAAACGGGCAGTCCGTTCCAAGGCTTCAAGGCGAGTGTCAGGGTACAAAGGACGCTAGATCGGTTTACTACAAGCCATGTTCCGTACCATATGCACTCAAGGAGAAAGTTGAGCAAGAACTCAAAAGACTAGAGACTGAGAACATTATTTGTAAGATAGATCGATGTAATTGGGCTACATCCATTGTTGTTGGGTCCGATGATAAGTCGGATGGTAAGGTAAGATTGTGTGGTGATTATAAAGTAACCGTAAACCAGGTTCTGGAGGGTAATGTCCCCAATACATTGCCAAATGTAGAAGATTTGTTCACAACACTGACAGGTGGTCAGATCTTCTCAAAACTGGATCTTACGAATGCCTACTTACAGCTTGAACTCGATGAGGAGCCCAAGTCATGTTTGACTATAAATATTCATCTAGGCCAATATCAATTTTATAGGCTATCGTTTGGAGTGACTTCCGCCCCTGCCATATTTCAAGGGGTGATGAACCAGATTTTGCAAGGTATTGAAGGGGTAGTATGTTATTTGGATGACATACTAATTTCAGCACCAAATAGGTAAATTCATAATAACATTTTGAATGAAGTCCTCAAATAGCTAGAGAAGCACAGAGTACGAGTGTCTGCTCGTATGTGTGAGTTATTTAAAAACTTAGTGGAGTACTTAGGGTACAGAGTAGACAAAGATGGTTTACATCCAACCATGGAAAAATTGGATGCAATTAGAAATGCACCCACTCCTAGGAATGTCACTGAACTTCATTCATTCTTGGGTCTTTTGAACAATTATGAGAAGTTCCTACCAAATTTGGCTACAGTATTACATCCACTGAATGAACTTTTGAAAAAACAGGTCCATTGGAAGTGGTCAAAAGAATGCGATCCAGCATTCAAGGAGTGTAAAAGCAAATTGGTCGAGAGTACCGTGTTAGTTCACTATGATATATCGAAGGAGATTAAGCTAGCATGTGATGCCTCTCCGTATGGAGTTGGGGCAGTCATCTCTCATGTATCACGTAGTGGGGTGGAGAGACCAATTGCTTTTGCTTCTCGCACTCTCAGTGCCAGTGAGAGTAATTATGCGCAAATTGAAAGGGAAGCTTTGGCATTAATTTTTGGGATCAAAAAGTTTCACAAATACTTGTATGGTCATAAATTTACCGTCGTTATGGACCATAAGCCCCTAACAGCAATCCTCCATCCAAAGTCCCCAGTTCCAACATTAGCTGCAGCCCGAATGGGCTTTGATTTTGTCAGCATATACATATGATATTGAATACAGACGATCAGCTGATCACAGTAATGCTGATGCAATGTCTAGATTGCCTTCCCCATCACAAGTTACACCCGATAGGGAAGAAGTGTTTTATTTTTCATACATTGATGAACTGCCAGTCACAGCTGAACAGATTGGTAGAGCAACCAAACGTGACCCAGTGATGTCAAAGGTGTATGAGTATATTGCAAATGGATGGCCAAACCAGGTAACAGACAAAGATACACATCCATTCTTCATTCGTAGGAATGAATTATCAGTCGCTAAGGATTGTATCATGTAGGGTGCAAGAGTGGTTATACCAAATTAATTCAGGTCCAAATTATTAGGAGACCTCCATGACCAGCACCTGGGAATGTGCTTGACCAAGAGTTTTGCATGCAGTTATTTATAGTGGCCAGGTCTTGATAAAGATATAGAGTACATCCTGAGGCAGTGTACAACATGTCAAACGGTAAGCAAGCAACCACCACCAGTACCATTACAGCCATGGAAATGGCCTCCCAGGGTGTGGCAAAGGCAACATATTGATTTTGCTGAGTTAGAAGGACAACAATTGTTCATTGTGATTGATAGCCATTCGAAGTGGGTTGAGGTGTTTCCAATGTGGAAAATACCAACAAGTAAAACATTGGACATTTTGCGAAAATTATTTTCTGCATTTGGCCTCCCTGGAGAAATTGTTTCGGATTTCGTTCAGAAGAATTTGCACAATTCACGAGCAAAAATGGTGTGAAACTTACCAAGGTTCCACCATACCACCCTGCTTCGAATGGTGCAGCAGAGCGCACTGTACAAATTATAAAACGTGCCCTCATAAAACAAATGTTAGATCCTAATCCAAGGAAACGACAGTTGTCATTGGATCACACATTGCCTAATTTTTTGATTACATATCGAAATACTCCTCATACAACTACTGGTAGAACACTAGCAGAATTGTTTCTCAAAGGACAGCCACGAACCAGATTCTCATTGTTAAAGCCAAATTTGGCACAGTCCGTCGAAGAGACACAATTAAGACAGGAAGAGAATCATGATAAAGGTAGAGTAAAAGAGAGAAGTGTGAAATTAAACCAGAAGGTGAGAGTGAAGAACTATCACCATAAATGGTTAAAGTGGTTACCAGGAAGAGTGGTGAAGATATGTGGTCCTCGCACATATTTGGTAAAGATGTTTGATAATGGACAGGTTAGGTTTGTTCATATTGATCATATTTTACCCACAGACATGGAAGGATTTGAAGGTAGGAATGATTCAATTATTTCTGACTCATCAGATAGTTTTGATACACCAGTAGCAAATCCTAAATCCAATGCACTGGAAACAAATTCAGGAGAGAATCAGAATGAAAGTCTGAGTCCGAGTCAGGAAAACAAAGAGCCTGAAGTTAGAGTGACTTCAAATGAAAATCAAGGAAATTCTGTGGAGTAAAACGTTCCTCAAGGTGAGCCTCGAATGAGTTTAGATTTGAGACCATGTTTGGAAGATTCTGTTCGAGAGCGAAGATATCCTCTTCGAAACAGAAAACAAGTGGTGAAGTTAAATTTGTAAATATGGAAGAAAATTAAGTTTATATCCTGTGTTATGTATAAAAACGAAAGTTATGTATGATGGTTGTTATGATGGCTTCTTCATTCAGGAGGGAGAAGTGTAATGTCTGTAAACTTGTAATGTTTGTAGCTCCGCACTGTGGATGTGGACGTATTGTGTACTGCAAGTGCATCGTTAATCATTAAACAGAATGAGGCAGTTTCCGGAGATTTGCGAGAGAGCAGCCTGCTATGTTAGGGAGCTGTGTGTGCTGTGCTCTGTGAATATATCACACAACACACTGCTGTCTCTGTCCCAATTCGCACCAAATCCCTTTCACCCATTGCCCCCCCACACGCGCTAACCTACATCGGCTCCGGTTAAGTACTGCCTCCCTTTTAAAATTCTCATCCTTGTTTTCAGATCCCTCATTGGTTTTGCCCCTCCCTATCTCTGTAAGCTCCTCCAGTCCATCAACCCTCTGAGATCTCTGCACTCCTCCAATTCTGGCCTCTTGATTTTAATAACTCCACCATTGAACATAAGAACATCAGAAATAGGAGCAGGAGTAGGCCATTTGTCCCCTCGAGCCTGTTCCGCCATTTAATAAGATCATGGCTGATCTAATCCTGGCTTCAACTCCACTTTCTCGCGCACTCGCCACAACCCTTGACTTCCTAATCCTCAAAAAAATCTGTCGATCTCCACCGTAAATATATTCAAAGACCCAGCCTCCCTGTAGTGTATTTGAATTTCCAGAAGGCATTCGATAAGGTGCCACATAAAAGGATACTGCACAAGATAAGAGCTCATGGGGTTGGGTATAATATATTAGCATGGATAGAGGATTGGCTAACTAGCAGAGAACTGAGGAGCCGAAATTGCTCCTCTCCTTAAGGCCTGTTACCACCACAGATCGGCAGCCACGCTGCTGAGTGGAGTGGCCGGCGACTTTCAGTGGAATGGCCGCTGATAGCCCAATTGCCCTCCTGAGGTTTCCCCAGCAGTGCCCCGATCCCCGCCCCCCCCGCTCATCGCTCAGCTGCTGCCAATCCGTCTTAAGTGCGTCATCATCGTGCCCACCGCCGATGTAACCCATGACGGCAACAATCTCCTTGGAAAATTTTCGACCCGCCCGGCAGTGCCAAAACCTATTTTTCCCCGCCGGTCCAGTGAGGCTGTGACCTTCTGCAGTGGCAATGCGGCTTCCCTTAAAGGGGAGGATGCACTGTCGCAGCTGCCATGTTTTTGTTTCTCGGCCGGCTGCCAGGTCGGCCCGATAATTACGCCCCCGGGTTCGGCCGGGCACACACCCCACTCTTGGGTGCTAGGCCACTGGCCTGCCCAAAACCCTCCCTGGTGGCCCACTGGACGGAAGTTTTGAAATCGCTGAGGCTCTCCCCTTTATGTGAAGGGCGGAGCCGTGGTGAAGCGTTGCGGTGATGACATCATTGCGGCGGTCACTCCGCACCATGCCCCAACTTCTGCCCCTCTCGTGTACTCACCGCCCCGTATCCCGCCCCTCTCGTGTACTCACCGCCCCTTATCCCGCCCCTCTCGTGTACTCACTGCCCCGTATCCCCCCCCTCTCGTGTACTCACTGCCCCGTATCCTCCCCTTCTCGTGTACTCACTGCCCCGTATTCCCCCCCTCTCTCGTGTACTCACCGCCCCATATCCCCCCCTCTCGTGTACTCACCGCCCCGTATCCCCCCCCTCGTGTACTCACAGCCCCGTATCCCCCCCCTCTCGTGTACTCACTGCCCCGTATCCTCCCCTTCTCGTGTACTCACTGCCCCGTATTCCCCCCCTCTCTCGTGTACTCACCGCCCCATATCCCCCCCTCTCGTGTACTCACCGCCCCGTATCCCCCCCCTCGTGTACTCACAGCCCCATATCCGCCCCCTCTCATGTACTCACCGACCCGTATCCCCCCCCTCTCGTGTACTCACCGCCCCCATTAAAAGCGACTTCCAGATCCAAATTTTTAAAAAACAATGAAGAGCAGAATGTTGCTCAAGAGGCGACTTCAATCACCGCGTCTGTAAAATCCATTCAAACAGGCTGTGCCTCGTTTCAGGCGTGGGGCAATTTCGGCTCCAAAGAGTCTGCAAAGGGATCTATAGGTTAGGTGAGCGGGAAACAATTTGGCAGATGGAGTGTAATGTGGGAAAATGTGTGGTTATCCACTTTGGTAGACAGAATAGCAAAGCAAAATATTACTTAAATGGTGAGAGACTACAGAATGCTGCAGTACAGAAAGACCTGGGGGCCCTTGTGCATGAAACACAAAACGTTAGTATGCAGGTACAGCAAGTAATCAGGAAGGCAAATGGAATATTGGCTTTTATTGCAAGGGGGATAGAGTATAAAAGTAGAGACCACACCTAGAGTACTGCATACAGTATTGATCTCCTTATTTAAGGAGGGGTATACTTACATTGGAGGCAGTTCAGTGAAGGTTCACAAGGTTGATTCCTGGGATCAAGGGGTTGTCTTATGAAGAAAGGTTCAGCAGCTTAGGCCTATATTCATTGGCGTTTAATGAAAAGAAAGACTTGCATTTATACATCAGCTTTCACGAGCATCAGATGACTCAACACATTTTACAGCCAAATAATTATTTTTGGAGTGTAGTCAATGTTGTAATGTGGGAAACGCGGCAGCCAATTTGTGCACAGCAAGCTCCCACAAACAGCAACGTGATAATGATCAGATAAACTATTTTTGGTATGTTGATTGAAGGATAAATATTGGCCAGGACACCAGGGTAATAATTCCCCTGCTCTTCTTCGAAATAGTGCAATGGGACAACTTACGTCTACCTGAGAGAGCAGACGGAGCCTCAGTTTAACATCTCATCTAAAAGATGACACCTCTGACAGTGCAGCACTCCCTCAGCCTGACACAGTCAGCCTAGTTTTATGTGCTCAAGTGGGACTTGAACCCACAACCTTCTGGCTCAGAAGCAATTAGGCTACCCACTGAGCCACAGCTGACACTGTAAAAAGAATGAGAGGTGATCCTATTGAAACATATAAGATGCTGAGGGGGCTTGACAGGGTCGATGCTGAGAGGGTGTTTCCCCTTGTGGGGAATCTAGAATGAGAAGGCATAGGTTCAGAATAAGGGGTCGCCCCATTTAAACACGGAGATGAGCAGGAATTTCTTCGCTCAGAGGGCCATGAATCTTTGGAATTCTACCCCAGAGAGCTGTGGAGGCTGGGTCTTTGAATATACTTAAGGTGGAGAGAGACAGATTTTTGAGATAAGAGGATAAGGGGTTATGGGAAGCGAGCGGGAAAGTGGAGCTGAGGCCAAGATCAGATCAGCCATGATATTGAAGGGCGGAGCAGGCTCGAGGGGCCAGGTGGCCTACTCCTGCTCCTATCTCTTATGTTCTTATTCTACTGTGACAGGTAGCTGGAAAATCTAAAAATAAATACTTTGGTGTATGTGTGGCTGGGTCAAAAAAACCAAAAAAAAATATATATATTTTAGCTTTTTATACAGTTTAAATTATTAAATAAATAATCTGAGCCTGTTTTTTTTTGATGTTACTGAGGGGGACTGCTTGTTTGCAGCGGAGTCAGCAGGCGAGTTTATGGCGTCTTTTGATGGTAACGTTGGACGTTGTAGCCAGAGGAGTCCTGGATCCAGTACATAAGTGCTTTTACACTTACCTCCTGAATTCAGCAGCCCTGCCAAACCCACCCCCATATTTGGAGAACTCGCTCCACCCCCACCCCCCCCCGCCTCACATGGCCTTCGATCATCTTCCTTGTAATCAATTTCCCCACCCCAGGCTTCCAATCCCCACCAAGCCTCCCCGACCCCTGACCTCTGATCCCCACCATGAGGCCTCCCACCCCACTGCCCTAGTCCTCAGATAATCCCCCCAGGCCTCAAACCCCCGCCACTGCTGCTCCAGTCCCTCCACCCACCCCCCCCCGCCCCAGTTCTCCTCCTGGCTCGCAATGTCTATACACTGCCCTCGCCCCGTGCTCCTCCCAGCCCGCGTGGAGGAAACAGAGGTCCCCATGCAAATCAGGGCCTCCCGTTAAATTCGGCAGGGCCTGAAGGAAAGCCGCCTCCCTGGGTTTGCTGACTGCAGCTGAGCCTCCAGCCCCCCCGCCCCGCTCCCATCCCGCCTGCCCCATTAAAATTCAGCCCTACACGGTCTCAGAAAACGTTGCGCTCAAACTGTGAGGCCTATATTATTTCATTATTAGCAAGGTGTGTAGGGATGGAAATTTGGTGTGTTTGCACCACCTGTTAGCGCCCCAGAGGGACACTAACGGGCCGCTAAGCACCTCCCGCCCGAGCGGCGTGCTGTCAGCGCCTGCCGCGAACTTTAATGAAGGTTTAGCGGCAGCGCTGACAAGTTTGCGCTGCGCTCGCTAGCCCCGCCCACTCGGTGACATCGCCAAGTGTGCAACGCCCCCGGGAGAGCAGTCGGTAAATCGATGATCCTGGGGCAGTATCATCTGGAGAGCAAGGTAAGTGGTGACATTAAACGCTTTTAACTTTGCTATATTTATAACAGCAGTGGGGAAGTGTGGGTGTAGGTCATTGAAATTTTCCACAAGATTCTTTTTATCCCTCTTCAGGCACTAGGAAGCCGGCATTATAGTGCCAAAAAATTGAGTGGGCCTCCTGCGCTGTCGCTCCATTAGCACCCGAAGAGGAGCGGGGAGCAGTTCCCTTAGCGCTGCACTCTCCTCTTGTGAAACAACTGAATATTGCACGTGGAGGCGGTAGATATTGCCCGGCGCTGAAGGTAGCGACCAGGCAATGTCACCGCCTCAATGCCATCGGCACCGAACCTCCATCCCGTAATATTTTTACCTCGAGTAAATGGGTGAATCAGGTCAATTTTAGACTGCAGCAGGATCATCACAAACATCAAAAACTTTCAACTAGGAATATATATATCTTGCAGAAATATATCAATAAAATGTTGCCTGTCCCATGTTGTACTTACTCGCCTAGATTTTCTGCCTGGTGCGAACCAGAAGTAGGTCAGAATGCGTATCTTGTCACCCAATGTCATTTGTGATGAATCTGTCAACATTTCTAGGGTTTGTTTCATAAGCAGTGGGAGTTAAAGGGTGCATATTAACTCAGCCCGTTGGTTGAGAATGAGGCGAGCCAAGGATTAAAATGCCCCATGCAACTTCCCCTCTGACCCATTGCCTTGCTCTCTGTCCCGGTGTTAACCTGCTCTTTACAGCAGGTGATCAGGATGCGCCCAGGTAGGCAGGGGGTCCTTTTTACGCAGATAACATCATCGGAATCTGACTGCAAAACTTAACCCTTGACCTTGTGCACGGTAACACGGGGGCCTTCGCCGTAAGACCACACCTGCGAGTGGAGAAGAGGAGCTGGGGCTCAAAGCATCCCAGGCAGGTAAGATAATTTAACTTTTTTATTGCTTCTTTGTGGATCAGGAGGAAGAGGATAGCTCCATGCCAGGAAACCAGGCTACTCTCCGTCTGCAACCCTCCCAAACACTTAGCTTACTGCTGGTATCCACTGAACATAAGAACATGAGAGCATAAGAAGTAGGAGCAGGAGTCGGCCATTGGGCCCCTCGAGCCTGCTCTGTCTTTCAATAAGGGTTGGCTGAGCTTCTCCTTCAACTTCACCGTCATGCTCTATCCCCTGTCGACTCCCAAGTGACAGCTTCCTGCCTCCCGAAATCCTGCTCCCACCCACTGAGTTCAGGAAGTACTCGATCTTGCATCATTTGAATAAGGCCCAGCCGTTAAAGTAAAATGGGCCTCACTCCGATTTCTTATCCTGGGTGTGTCAACCATCGCAGCCACCCCCGTGTACTAAACTGTTAAAATCACCGCAGCATGCTTAGTACCGATAGCATATGTAAAATCTCAATGGGGGAGGAAGGATTTATCTTACAAGGTGACACAGGTTATCTATTTTTAGCAGACGTTTCCCAGTGTTGGATATTCTCTAGTGACTCACCGTAAAATGGCCTGGTTTTATTTGGCCTGGAACACTGTAATTAGTTGATGTATGATCTATTTTTAAAAGTTTCAGCCTTTACGATTACAGTGATAATGCAAACGATTTGCACTTGTAACAAAATTGCAAGACAGTAATTTAAAAAAGGAGTATCAAAAAATGGGTTTGGAATGTCGGCCCTTATTGCAAAAGCGATAGATTATAAAAAAGATTACAAAAGTAGAGAAGTCCTGCTAAAACTGTACAGGGTATTGGTGAGGCCACACCTAGAGTACTGCCTACAGTTTTGGTTGCCGTATTTGAGGAAGGTTGTACTTGCATTGAAGGTTGCTCAGAGATGGTTGACGAGGTTGATTCCGGAGATGAGGGGCTTGACTTATGAGGATAGGTTGAGTAGGTTGGGACTATACACATTGGAGTTCAGAAGAATGAGAGGTGATCTTATCGAAACGTATAAGATAATGAGGGGGTTCGATCATTATGTGCAGGGCCTTGGTGGGGCCACACCTGGAGTGTTGTGTGCGGTTTTGGTCTCCTGACCTGGGGAGGGACGTTCTTGCTGTTGGGGGGGTGCAGCGGGGGTTCACCGGGCTGATTCCCGGGATGGCAGGACTGGCCTTTCGGGGGAGGCTGGATCGACTGGGCTTGTATTCGCTGGAGTTCGGGGGGGTGAGAGGGGACCTCGTGGAAACGTTTAGGGTTCTGGCGGGGTTGGGCAGGTTGGATGCAGGAAGAATGTTCCCAATGTTGAGGAAGTCCAGAACCAGGGGACACAGTCTAAGGATAAGGGGTAAGCCATTTCGGACCGAGATGAGGAGGGATTTCTTCACCCAGAGAGTGGTGAACCTGTGGAATTCTCTACCACAGAAAGTTGTTGAGGCCAATTCACTAAATATATTCAAAAAGGAGTTAGATGAAGTCCTTACTACTAGGGGGATCAAGGGGTATGGTGAGAAAGCAGGAATGGGGTACTGAAGTTGAATGTTCAGCCATGAACTCATTGAATGGCGGTGCAGGCTAGAAGGGCCGAATGGCCTACTCCTGCACCTATTTTCTATGTTTCTATGTTTCTATGGATACAGAGAGTATATTTCCACTTATAGGGGAAACTAAAACGAGGGGACATAGGGCTGGATTTTATACTTTTGTGCATATCGCCCAAAAATGGCCATTATTTCCGGCGTGGGCGGTAAAAATTGGTTGTTCAGATCGCCGGCTTCTCGCCCATTTTCAAAGCACCTAGTCTCCATTTTTGAAATTGGGCATTACCGCGAACGATATGAAATGGGCCGTTGACGTAAAGTGTCACCATCCTTCGCAACAGCATGGCAACGCTCGATTCCAGCAATTCAGGAGATCAAGGATCATCATGACATGCGCAGAAGAGGAGACAGAGAGAGAGGGAGCTGAGAGGGACTGAAGGCGTGTGTGGTGTGGCTGCTTTGGGAGGAAGGAGGGCTTTAGAACTTTAGAGCAAATAGGGAAACAAAAATTAGCTGTTACCAGCCACATATTTGCCTGAATTTGGCCTGTAATGGAGGCAGAGAAGGAGGCATCACAGCACGCTGTGGAGACTGATGCTGGCAAGAGCAGTGAGGTGGGAGAGGAGATCATTGGAGGGCACAAAAGAGCGAGGAGTTTCTCGGACGAGGTAAATGCCTCCCTCCTGCAGGAGGTCGAATTACGCTGGAGTGATTTGACACAGGGAGAGCGGGGAAGCCCACCCAAAGGCCTACAAGAAGATATGGACTGATATAGAAGAGATGGTCTTGTCGGCGACCAAAGAGGTGCGTGAGTGCAACCAATTACACAAACAATGGAACGACCTTGTGGGATCCGCAAGAGTAAGTGTTACATTGATTTACATGTATTTATGTATTTATATAATTTGATTTTTAATAGTCATGATTGACTATCAGCAGATGTGAGGTCATTCACTTATACCGTGAATGTTGTACTCAAACCTACGGTCAGAGTGTACGTCTTTAGGTAAAGAATGATAATTATCATAATAATCATGATTACATCTGTCGGTTATGTGTTGTATCAGTCTCTGTGACAGCACCTAGCAATGATATCATGCAATGATCTCATGCCATGTCGTCCTTTCATCTTTTACAGAAGAAGCTATTGACGATGAGGTCCGTGCAGAGGCGAACGGGTGGGGGGGGCCACCAGTCCCTAGCGACACTTGTGGGGAAGCACACCCGGACAGCCACGGACACATCTGCAGACCTTGAATTGATGCCACGTGAGTAAAGCTTACACCATTGCATGATGAAAGTCAATAGATGCCTCAACCCATTCATATCCAAACAATCATATATGATAAATGATTTCTAAAATTGTCATAGAAATAATGCTGGCCTAATGAAAATCATTGCAATGTACCGTGTGTTGATGGTCATGAAATGTGATGTCTGTGATGATTTTGATAATGGTGGTGCTTTTGTCGTGCATATGCTGTGTGAAACGCTGGACTCACCTTGTGACCCTAGCATCCCCTTCTCCTCTAATAACCTCATTTGTGTTTTGCAGCTCAGCCAGCAGCGTGGCCCCAGGCAAGACCACAGAGGCCAGAAGGTGGGGGCACGGGGCCCGACTCTCCGGACGATCCTACATCTGCTGCTGAGGAGCTCCAATCCTCGCCCATCAATCCATTGAGTCTGTTCTCTACGGATGAGAGCGCGGAACTTCGAAGAACCTGCATCGACACGCTCCAGAAGTCATTCCACCCTAAGGCCATTTAGTTGTCCTCCGGTCATTCCCGCCTACACTCTGGAGGTACCGGCCCCAAGCACTTCACCAGAGGGCACCCCATTTGTCCCCAGGTCGGCGCCGACCCCGCGGAGGCCACTTGGATGCTGCAGATCTGGTCTACGAGCGCCACATGAGAGCAGAGAGTCGGTATAGTCATCCAGGAGGATTGTAGACGTTGGTGACCAGCTCATCGATGCATTGGGGGACATGTCCCGACAGCTGGCCACCACGACTGAGTACATTCCACGGATGGCGGAGACTCTGTATGCGATGGCCGGGATCACTGCTGGCACAGGCCTCCCAGTGGTCCCAGAGCGCGGCACTCCACCCCTAGGTTCCGCACCACCACTGTGAAAGACAGATGAGAGCAAAGACCAAGATCCTGAGGGGGGAAGGTGATAGAGAATTCAAACAGGCTGCATTTATACAGGTTGAGAAAACACAGACTCCGATGTCTACGTGCGACTGAGCACATTGCATTAAGTCATCAATCAACTTGACATTTTAGGACCTTTGAGTAGCGAGCCAATTAAAGGTTAAAAGACGATCAAATAAGCCAATAAGGTAAAAGAAGGCGAGTTCTTTTCTCCAAATTGAACCAGGTATAAGTACAGCCATTTTGACCATGTGGTCTCAGAAGGACAAAGGTCTGGCTTAAAGCCAAGAGCATGTTGCTGCTGCCAAAATAAAGTTACATTAAAACGACAACCGGAGTTCATATTTCATTAGAAATTAAGAGATCTAACAATTTTGGCGTCACAAACAGGATCGCTGAGGGAAGAAACTGAATTTTGGACATCGGACATACATACGGAGGTAAGGAATCCTCTTTATAAAAGTCCTCGGTCAAAAGTCTAAATTCGCCTCTCCTTCTACGCGATTCCGAAAGCCCCCGGTTTGTGAACCCTCTGGTTGGTAGTCGGCTTGAGGTCCCATCGACGTCTAACTTCGGCGGTGTGTTAGTTAATTAATCATCGACCTATTGATCGGCTGGAAAGCTGATGACTCGAGACCCCAGTAAAGAAATCAGTATTATGGCAGCAGGAGATAAGAGCAAAGAATTGCCTACAACTGTTAAAGGTGGGCAGGCACCAGTTGGAGTTTCGATAGATGAAATCCTCCAACAGTTGAAAGAATACATAGAGCAACAATTCAATTTATCTAAAACCTGTATTAAGGTCGAACAAAAGTACGGAACCTCCAAAGGACAATGGTCCTTGGACGAGATTAAAAGGGTCTGGGGAAAAACGACCCGAATGAAAAATAAAGAGCGAATCAAATGATCCCTAACCATTATGGGACAGAGCCGACAGCGGAATTAAATTATAACGTGTTCCCAACATGATCGAGAACTGACCAGTACAAAGGATCAATTGCAAGCTGTTTGTGCGCAGCTGCGACAGAAAAAACTAGAACTTGAAAAGCTGGAAGCGGAAGTTAAAGATCTTAAAGGTGAAATTAAAGAATGGAAAAAATAATTAGGTCAAGAGACAGTAATAGGAAAAGGAAAATGTATAGGTCAATTCCAGGGTACCTATGTTTGGATAAATTAAAAGCGCAAACCCGAAGACACGACCGAGGAATAGATACGGATTCTGAATCCTCTGACGATACAGGGTTGGAGGATGAAGAATTAGGGGTGCGCTTTGCCCCATTTAAAAAAAGTCGAGTTGTAGTCAAATCAGAAGAGACTGCGGATGAGGGCGGAACCAAAAAAACGAGGAAAAGGGTGTATGCAGAATACTTAGTTCATGATCCGGCAGACCCAGAGAAAATTGATAAATGGTCCAAGGAATTGCCCAATCCAAAGAAAGGGGGAGTAAAAACGTGGGACCATTGGACCGCTTAAGAAATATATATCAACTTCATCCCTGGGACGGAGTGCAAATTTTGACCATAATGGTGCCAAAAACACAGGGAAGAAAATTGCACGACAAGGTAGAAGAAACTTTGGGGCAGGATGAGCAAGAATTAAATGCAGGATAGGAGGTGATTAAACACTGGCTGCAAGCCTTCAGTCCAGCTAAGACAGACTGGGGAAAAATTGCAGCCTGCCAACAGAAAGGAACAGAGGAGGTCCTGGAGTATGACGAGCGATTTAGATGCACGTGGCTAGAACATTCGGGTATGAATAATACGGATGAGGAAATGGATGAACAAGTGTTTGGACCCCTGAAAGCAGCTTTCGTGGCAGGTCTAAAGCCAGAACTGTCCAAAATGCTTAAGGTAGTGTTACCGAACTGGGAAGGTAGAGGAACTACCTTTGCAGCATTGGTGGATCGATGGGAGCTACAGTCCGAGCCCTGCAGGCTATGGGATGGAAATCCCAGGATTCCGATAAACAGTTATTAAAAATTACCCGGAAAATGTCATTATTGTGGGAAAGAAGGTCACTGGGCCAAGACGTGCAGGGCAAAACAGCAAGGTCGCGGCCGGGGAAGAGGATGCAGCCAGGGATACAATTCAGCCAACAAACCAGGCTTGTCACAAGATAACGACCTCATAGAAGCATTTAAGCGACTGACAATACAACAACAGAAGGAGTTACTTGGGATAGCAAAAAACGATTAGAGCTCACCCTGGCCCCCGTCCTCGCACTAATACAAGTGGAGATGGGATATATATAACTGTGAGGGTGGGCGATAAGGATGTGGACTGTCTTTTAGACACGGGGCAGAATTAACATGCTTACCCCTACAATATGGAGACTTTTTGCTGTTGGATGGTAGGGCACATGCAGCCTATGGAGTTGGAGGCCATAAAATGGAAATTAAAAGGACAACACCGATACTTATCGGGCTGGGTCCACATGAACTAACCACGCCGGTCTGGATAGGCCCAGTAGATCAACCCCTTTTGGGAATAGAAGTTCTAATCCAAGTAGATTCATCGTTGCATTTCGAGGATGGTCGGGTGACATGGTCAATTAGAAATTTGAAGAAAGAAGAATTGAAGGAACACCCGATATGGGCTAAAGATAAGAACGATTGTGGCCTACTCCAGATGGAGCCTGCGTCATTTACGGGACCAAGCCTCCATGCACTAAACAGTATTCCATCAGTCCAACTGCCATCGCGGGAATCTTACCGGTTATTCAGCAATTGGAGAAACAAGGGGTGCTTATTAAAACGCATAGCTCCTCCAATAGCCCTGTGTGGCCGGTACAGAAATCTAATGAGACTTGGCGTTTGACTGTCGATTATAGGAAAGCTAATCAGTGTATTGATCAAAAAGCTCCTTTGGTCGCAGATCCCTCCACCATTTTTAATGCCCTCAAATCGGAGCATAAATATTTCTCGGTTATAGATATGGCCAACGGATTTTGGTCGGTGCCTCTGGCATCGGAGGTTCGACAGTGGTTTGCTTCCACGGTCCAAGGACAACAGTATACTTGGACCCGGTTACCGCAGGGTTTCCACAACAGCCCTATGGTATTTCACATGGCTTTACAAAGCCATTTGCGAGAATTACCTCCCCTGTCTTCCACAGTCATCCAATATGTAGACGATATCCTGCTAGCTTCAAACACGGAAGAACAGCATGAACAAGATTTATGAGCTTTGCTGGACCACCTTTGGCTGAAAGGACATAAAGCCAGCATCGACAAGGCACAAATATCCCAAGAAGAGGTTGTATACCTGGGACAAAAGACTTCACAAGGAAAGAAAGAACTAACCCAGGATAGAACTGCAGCCATTCGGGCTGCGAAAAAATCCAAAACTATTCAGGAACTAAGGTCTTTTTTGGGATTATGTAACTTTAACAGAAATTGGATTGACTCCTTCACACAGCTTGCTCAGCCACTGAATGATATTTTAAAGGGGAAACGTGCCTCTAAAGTAGCCATCACCCTCACGAAGGAACAGCAAGAGGCCTTCCTGAGTTTGAAAAAGGCTTTGTGTTCGGCACCGGCTCTGGGAATCCCCGACAGTGGTAAGCCATTTACCCTGTTTGTCCATGAGAAAGAAGGATATATGACAGCTATACTGACACAAGAACATGGGGATCGGCAAAGACCTATTGGCTATTATTCGGCAAAACTGGATGCGGTAGCCCTCGGATGGGGAAGTTGCCTAAGGGCCATGGAAGCCACATGTCGAGTGGTAATGATCACTGCGGGTCTAGTCCTCGACCAAAAGCTGATTGTCAAGTGTCCCCACACCGTACACGCTTTGCTGTCTATGAATAGAATGTCTCAGGTGACGGCAGCAAGATGGACCCGCTGGACAGCAGTTTTGGAAGCTCCTAATCTCCATATCATCCGAGCCAGCCCGGTTAATCCCACAACTGTGCTCCCGATGTCAGAATCGAGGGAGCAAGAGGAGGGAGAATGTGAAGAGCATAATTGCGTGGAGATTTTAAAAGAAACAGAAGAAGCAGCCTTAGCAGCAGAGGAGCCTCTGCGCAACCCAGACCTCATCCTGTTTACAGATGTTTGTTGACAATGGTACCAGAAAAGCAGGATGGGCAGTTACAACCTTATATGAGTTAGTGGCAAAAGGATGTTTACCCTCAGGAACGTCAGCACAGCAGGCCGAGTTACGGGCCCTGTCAGAAGCATCTCTACACAAATTTGCGTTATGCTTTTGGAGTCGCTCACGACTTTGGTCTGTTATGGCGGAAAAGAGGATTCCTCACTGCTGCTGGTACACCTATCCGAAATGGAAAAGAAGTCCGAGACTTACTAGAGGCCATACAATTACCTCAGGAAGTGTCCATCCTGAAGTGTAAGGCCCATACCAAGGAAAATACCACAGAAGCACAGGGAAATGCCCGAGCCGACCAGGCAGCTAAGGATGCCACCGCACAGGGCATTCCTCCAGAAGAACCAACACAGATGTGCAGATTGAAAGCACTCAGGACTCTGACACGAGACCTTCAAACAATGCAAGGTGAGTGCTCCCGAGAGGAAAAATGGGCATGGATTGAGGCAGGAATTAAGCTATGTGAAGATGGTGTCTGGAGACAAAGAGTTACCGACAAGCCAGTCGCGCCACAAGCGATTATGCCTTTTTTAGCCCAACAGATCCACTCGTGGGGACGCTTGGCCTCACAACAGATGACGGCACGGTTCCAGAAAAGCTGGTGGGGTCGGGGATTTAAAAAACATGCCCAGCTGGTAGCAGTGTGGTCTGCCAGAAAAATAATTATGGACCTATCATAGTAATGCCCCAACTGAGGCCCCCTGCCCCTGTCGGACCATTCCAGCATCTGCAGGTTGATTATATATCTCTTCCTTCATGCCAAGGATACACTAACATTCTTGTCATGGTCGACAGATTCTCTAGATAGGTAGAAGCTGTCCCAACTAAAAGAGCCACAGCCAATCACATTGCAAAGGTCTTGTGTAAGGATTACATTCCCCGATGGGGAGCCCCGACTCAGATCAGGGAACACACTTCACAGGTGTTGTTTGCCAAGAAGTCTGTAGGTTACTGAACATTACGTGGGATTTGCACTGTCCTTATCATCCACAATCATCAGGACAAGTAGAGCGAATGAAGCGAACTCTGAAACAACGGCTTGCCAAATATCACCAAGAAGGAACACCATGGCCCCAGGCACTACCAATAGTGCTATGTAGCATCAGGGCAACCCCGAACAGAACTACAGGTCTATGCCCATTTGAAATTATAACAGGAAGTCCCATGTCGCTGCCAGGAACTATTGATTTACGGAAAGCTGATGTTCACTTAATGAGTGACACTTTGTTATCATACTGTCAGAACCTAACCAATGCTATTAGTTCTGTTTCCCGACAGGTATCGGCAGCTTGGGGTAATCCACCCAAAGGAGGACACAACATCATCCCGGGAGTCTGGGTGTATGTGAAAAAGTTGCATAAAGAACCTTTGGGTGCCAAGTGGGAGGGACCTTATCAAGTGTTATTGACCACCCAGGCAGCTGTTAAAGTCCAAGGAAAGAAAGCCTGGATCCACGCTTCACACGTTAAACGAGCACCCGTAACTGAAGCTGAAATCTAATAAGGACAATTACTTTTTGCCAAAATGTATAAATTTACTGTATTATTGATTGTAGGTATTCTAGGCATAGGCCGACTTCTTACGAGCCGACTCTCTGCACCAAAAGGAAATAGTAGGGTAGCAAGGGAATTACATGTAAATACCTTTTTATATATGTCATACATTTATGCCAAACAAGATAACATTTCTAGTTGTTGGGTGTGCGCGCGTATTAAAATCAATGCAGAAATGGTAGCAATCCGCACAGTAGTCCTACAGAATAGACTGGCCCTTGATTACATCCTGGCTGAAAAGAGAGGTACTTGTACCCCACTCGGAACTGAGTGTTGCACATATATCCCAGATAGCTCCGAAGAAATGACCCACTTAGCGGAGCATATCCAAAAGGAAGTAGAAAAACTTAAGCAACCCCCATCATTCACTTTGTGGAGCGGAGCCACTGAATGGCTCGGTTCAATCGGAACTTCATTGGTGGAAGGTTTAATTCTATTTGTTGTAATTATTTTACTTTTATATTGTTTATTTATGTTGATTAAATGTTGTTGCGACCAGGCGGCTGTAGCTGCTGTCCCGCAGGTGAGACACCTTGCAGGTCCCAGCAGACCGTCTGTACGTGGCACAGGGGTATGTTATGCTTAAGGAAAGGCTGTTTGCTGGTTGAATTAAGATATTGATTTGGATTAAATTGGAATAAGTTTAATTAACCTATTAAAACCAGACTTCCATTGTGGCCACGATGGAACTCGGGTTGGTGTAAATTTGTGTGGAAGCTACTAGTCCGGACATGTGGTGAAACATATCAACAAATTTTAGAAGGAAACTCTATTAACATGTATGAAATTATTTTGTAGAATATTTAACCAGTGATACCTGATGTTTTATGATTCAGTTTGTGAAAGAATCAAAGGGGGGATTGATAGAGAATTCAAACAGGTTGCATTTAGACAGGTTGAGAAAACACAGACTCGCATGTCTACATGTGACTGCGCACATTGCATTAAGTCATCAATCAACTTGACATTTTAGGACCTTTGGGTAGCGAGCCAATTAAAGCTTTAAAGACTATCAAATGAGCCAATAAGGTCAAAGAAGGCGAGTTCTTTTCTGTAAATTGAACCAGGTATAAGTACAGCCATTTTGACCATGTGGTCTCAGAAGGACAAAGGCCTGGCTTAAAGCCAAGAGCTTGTTGCTGCTGCCAGAATAAAGTTACATTAAAACTACAACCGGAGTTCATATTTCATTGGAAATTAAGAGATCTAACAGAAGGAAAGTGAGGTTCATGTCACAAGTAATGGCTTTGTTATGTCTCCATCTGTGTGTTTGCAATTTGTTGTAATGTATGAGGGCAGGGTATCACCCTTCTGCTTTGCCTTTGTATTCTGTGTTGCTGGACATGTTGAATATTTGATTAATGTCAATGGTGGAAAAAGTGGGGTGAGGACGGGGGTGTGGTGTTTTTGCCTGTGATACTTATGATTTCAGAACAATGTTGGTATAATTTTTTTTTTATTGAACATAACCTTGTTGCGCATTGTCTCAGATAGCTGGACCGTTACACACTGGTGATTCCTTAACTTGAAAGGGTTAAATAAAACTTAACTTCAATCAACGTAAACTTTAACTGGCACCAAGGTGATGGGCACCATTGATGTCTGAGCTGCACACACAGCAGTGTGTCAGCATTGTCACTCACAGCAACGTTCTTTCAGGCAAATCTTTCAGGTATCAGCTCCTCACATAAAAGAGTCTTGCAGCTATTTAGCTACCACGGGCCCTTTCCTTCCAGTCTGGAGGGGGTCGTGGGTATGGTTGCATAGCCAGCCATATTGTCTGGCCCTCGGTCAACATCCAGCCCCTTGTCATTCTCTTCCTCTCTCTCCTGAGGTAGAGCATCAGTCCCTTCTGGCAATTCTTGGTCCCTCCTGATAGCCAGATTGTGCAGCATGGAGCATACGACCATGAATTTAGCTACTTGCTCAGGGTTGTATTGTAGCTCCCCTCCTGAGTGGTCCAGACACCTGAAGTGCTGCTTGAGCACAGTTATTGTTTTGTGGACCACATTGCGTGTGTCTCTGTGGCTCTGGTTGTATTGTTTCTCGACCCCAGTGTGGGTGTCACGCAGCGGGGTCATCAGCCAGGTGGCTAGGCCTTATCAGTTATCACCAAGCATCCAGCATTGTCCTTGTGGCTGACTCTTAAACATGTCAGTGACAGCACTCTCATGCAGGATGTGAGCCTCATCGAAGCTTCCAGAGATTTCGCATTCACTGTCATTATGATCTTGTTGTGGTCGACAACTAGTTGAACCTTCAGGGAGTGAAATCCTTTTCTGTTACGACAAAGCTCCGGGTCCTGAGAAGGTGCCCGCATGGCGATGTGAGTGCACTGTAAAGCTCCCTGCACCCTGGGGAAAATAGCAATGCGGTAGAATGCTCCAGCCCTGTCAGTCTGAGCCTCCGTGGTCATGGGGAAGCTGATAAAGTCCATCCTTCATGTGTACAGGGCCTCCGTGACCTGTCTAATGCAGCGATGTGTGGCATGGTGAGACAGAGGGCAAATCTCGACCGCGGAGGCCCGAAAGGAACCAGACAGATAGAAAGACAGTACCGCGGTGACATTGACCTCGACCGACACTGATGTCCTGAGGGCAGGCTGCATATGTGGCCTGATGAGCTCACATATTGCATTGATCACCACCTTGTGGAAGCACAGTCTCCGAAGCCAGGTGTGCTTGGACACGTCAAGGTAAGACCTATTTTCCCTGTAAGGGCGGGGTATGTATGATCTGAACCTCCTCCTCATTCTTGCACATTTTAAATTGGGAACATAATGATGTGCATCACACACTGAGCCATCTGCACTCTGCAGCATCTGCGCATTAATCGATGCAGGCTGAGAAATGGCTGGCCCCATTGCAATGAAAGTATAATATCGATTGATCAGAAGCTATAATTTCCTCACTAAAACACACCTAGAGTAAACCCCCAATAGTCCAGAGTCTGAAAATATGTCTGTTGAGATGGTCACATCAACTGAGAATAACTGCAAAGTCAATGCAAATTCCCCCGAAGTTGAAACGAGCTGCGGTTTTATAAATGGCGTCCACACCACTGTGATTCGTTCAGAACAGTTCCACTTTTTCTGGGCGTTTTTTTGGGCGAGCAATATTGTGGGCGAGGTGGTGAAAGTGATGCTGGGCGATCTCCTGGGCGATAGTTTCGCGAAATGTGCTCTTTACGATAAAAAAAATGGGCGGACGGTATTATTGAATCTCGGCATTAATTCCATGTGGAAAGTAACGCTGGGCGATATTATGGGCGTTGATTTCGCTCATTCTGCTGGTTCCGCCCCAAAACAGTGGGCGGGCGGTAAGATTTTTTCCCACCGTTACACACATGGGGAAAGTAACGCTTGCCGATAAGTTTCCGAAAAATGCCTGACAGTTTCCATTTTGTGGCTAAATGGGCGATATATGGGCGTTATATGTCATTTCAGCGGTAAAATGGATGTTAAGTGGGCGTTAAGCATGCAGAAAAAGTGGAAAATCTAGCCCATGGCCTCAGAATAAGGGGCTGTCCATTTAAAACTGAGATGAGGAGGAAATTCTTCTCTCAGAGGGTTGTGAATCTGTGCAATTCTCTGCCCCAGAGAGTTGTGGAGGCTGGGTCATTGAATATATTTAAGGTGGAGATCGACAGATTTTTGAGCACTAAGAGAATAAGGGGTTATGGGGAGTGAGCAGGGAAGTGGAACTGAGTCCATGATCAGAGCAGCCATGATTTTATTGAATGGCGGAGCAGGCTTGAGGGTCCAAATGGCCTACTCCTGTCCCTATTTCTTATGTTCTTATGAAAGCAGGAACCCAGAAAATGGTCGAAGAATGAATATTCCAACATTTTGAGACTAGGTGATGAAATATTTTTTGTTAATGTTACTTTTTCCTCCTCTCCAATAGGTAGTCTCACTTCCTGCACTTTGGTTTTATCGATGCCAGCAATCCTCCAGAACCTAAGCCAAGAGATGCCCTTCATCTGAACCTGCCTTTACCCAATATTCATACGTATATACTTCCAGTAGGGATCACAGGTAGCAATCTGGAGTGGCTGATTTGTCTATCCCTACCCAGAGACAATGGAAGTGATTTTGACTTGTTGCGTCTGGCGATAGCTGGGTGGGATGAGCCTCAAAATCGGGTCATTAGCCTTACTGCCCCGTTAGCACCAACAATGCCTGTTGATGGTCCAGCAAAGGTAAGTTTGAAATATTTTCTGGAGAAAGGTGGCCCAGCATTGGTCAGTCTTAATCTGGTGCCTCCTTGGCACCTCACAGCTCGGCGGCCCAATGATCAGTATCACGTGTACAATTGCACCAGCAGCCAGAAGAAATAATCCAAGAACCAACCTGTAAGTAGGACCCAGGTCGCTGTTGGCAGTGCGGGCAGAGCATCGGTGGTGCCCTGGAAAAGCAGAGGAGCGGGAAGGTCGTGGCGGAGGTGCGGCGAGTGATCGAGGCGGAGGAGCGTTGCGGGATCATGGCTGAGATTCGGTGAGAGATCGTGGCGGAGGTGCGGCGAATATTTGCTGCGGAGGTGCGGTGGGAGATCACGGTGGAGGTGCGGTGAGTGTTTGTGGCGGAGGAGCGGCGAGAGATCATGGCGGTGGTTCGGCAAATGAGGGTACGGGCCCCAGAAGAACCAAGGGCCCAGGGGTAGCACGGGCCAGCCCACACTGCGATATGTGTGTGCACTCGGTCCGTGCAGCAGAGTAGGTCTCCAGTCGGCCTGGTTAACACTTGCCACTGGATAAAGGCCGTGCTCTGTCAAGCCCGTGTGGTGGCACGTGTGCAACAGTCACCACACGTTAACAAAATCCACACACAGGCATCTTCCACCCATTCAATTGGAGTTGAGGACTGCAACATCGGGTCCTTCATCAAAACTGTTATGAATGGAGAAAGAGTCAGACTGAACACTGTGAGCTCAAAATAAAGTGTGACCTCAGTCTTTTATTGCAGGTCTCCAAGTGCCTCTCCAACCTGTGCTCCCAAGGGATTATGGGTCCCTTCGGACTCCAGGGGATGAGCCCTCTGGTGGCTGTACAGAGTCAATACAAGTTTACACATATAACAACACACCCCACAAAGTCAATAGTGTAGCTATTTACAATGTGAGTTGATCTGGGGCCCTTCTTGCCCTGCTTGATCATCTCGGTATGAAAGCTGGTGTTGTTAAATCATTTGTTGGGCTGTCGCTGGGTTGCTGTGTAGCTGGCCTTGTTGGGCTGCCTGGAGTATTGGGTCCTGCAGTGCTGCTGTGGATGATGGGTTCTGCTTCATGATCAAACTTGGTGCCGGTTGCCACTGGTGTGTATGTTGGGGGATCAAAAAAGGTAGGGTTCAACATGGGTTGCTCAGGATAGTCCTTAAATCTGAGTTTGATTTGGTCCAAGTGTTTCCGGTGAATGAGTCCATTGAAAGTTTGACCCGAAACACCCTGCTCCCCTCTTTGGCCACGACAGTGCAGGGAAGCCACTTCGCACCTTGTCCAAAATTCAATACAAATACAGGTTCATTGCTTTTAATCTCGCGTGACACATTTGTGCCATCATGGTATGCACTTTGTTGAAGCCGCCTGCTCTCTACCTGTTCATGAGACCAGGGTGAAATAACGAGAGCCTTGACTTATGTGCTCTTTTCATGAGCAGTTCAGCAGCTGGAATCCCAGTGAGCAGGTGGTGTCTCGTGCAGTAGCAAAACAGGACTCGGGATAGGTGAGTCTGCAGTGAGCCGCCAGTTACCCTCTTCAAGCCTTGCTTGATGGTTTGCACTGCTCTCTCTGCCTGACCATTGGACGCTGGATTAAACGGGGCAGATGTGACAGGTTTGATCCCATTGCGGGTCATGAATTCTTTGAACTCAGCACGAGTAAAAGATGGCCCATTGTCACTCATAAGAACATAACATAAGAACATAAGAATTAGGAACAGGAGTCGTCCATCTAGCCCCTTGAGCCTGCTTCACATTCAACAAGATCATGGCTGATCTGGCCGTGGACTCAGCTCCACTTACCCGCCCGCTCCCCGTAACCCTTAATTCCCTTATTGGTTAAAAATCTATCTATCTGTGATTTGAATACATTCAATGAGCTAGCCTCAACTGCTTCCTTGGGCAGAGAATTCCACAGATTCACAACCCTCTGGGAGAAGAAATTCCTTCTCAACTCAGTTTTAAAATGGCTCCCCCGTATTTTGAGGCAGTGCCCCCAAGTTCTAGTCTCCCCGACCAGCGGAAACAATCCCTCTGCCTCGATCTTGTCTATCCATTTCATTATTTTAAATGTTTCTATAAGATCACCCCTCATCCTTCTGAACTCCAACGAGTAAAGACCCAGTCTACTCAATCTATCATCATAAGGTAACCCCCTCATCTCCGGAATCAGCCTAGTGAATCGTCTTTGTACCCCCTCCAAGGCTAGTATATCCTTCCTTAAGTAAGGTGATCAAAACTGCAAACTGTGCTCCAGGTGCGGCCTCACCAATACCCTATACAGTTGCAGCAGGACCTCCCTGCTTTTGTATTCCACCCCTCTCGCAATGAAGGCCAAAAGGCCTCCTTGAATACCTGCTGCACCTGCAAACTAACTTCTTGGGATTAATGCACAAGGACCCCCAGGTCCCTCTGCACCGCAGCATGTTGTAATTTCTCCCCATTCAAATAATATTCCCTTTTCCCGTTTTTTTTTCCCAAGGTGGATGACCTCACATTTTCCGACATAGTATTCCATCTGCCAAACCTTAGCCCATTCGTTTAACCTATCTAAATCTCTTTGCAGCCTCTCTGTGTCCTCTGCACAACCCGCTTTCCCACTTACTTTGTGTCACCTGCAAATTTTGTTACACTACACTCTGTCCCCTCTTCCAGGTCATCTATGTATATTGTAAACAGTTGTGGTCCCAGCACCGATCCCTGTGGCACACCACTAACCACCGATTTCCAACCTGAAAAGGACCCATTTATCCTGACTCTCTGCTTTCTGTTCGCCAGCCAATTCTCGATCCATGCTAATACATTTCCTCTGACTCCGCGTACCTTTATCTTCTGCAGTAAACTTTTGTGTGGCACCTTATCGAATGCCTTTTGGAAATCTAAATACACCACATCCACCGGTACACCACTATCCACCATGCTCGTTATATCCTCAAAGAATTCCAGTAAATTAGTTAAACATGATTACCCCTTCATGAATCCATGCTGCATCTGCTTGATTGCACTATTCCCATCGAGATGTCCCGCTATTTCTTCCTTAATGATAGCTTCAAGCATTTTCCCCACTACAGATGTTAAACTAACCGGCCTATAGTTACCTGCCTTTTGTCTGCCCCCTTTTTTAAACAGAGGCGTTACATTAGCTGCTTTCCAATCTGCTGGTACCTCCCCAGAATCCAGAGAATTTTGGTAGATTATAACGAATGCATCTGCTATAACTTCCACCATCTCTTTTAATAACCTGGGATGCATTTCATCAGGACCAGGGGACATGTCTACCTTGAGTCCCATTAGCCTGTTCAGCACTACCCCACTAGTGATAGTGATTATCTCAAGGTCCTCCCTTCCCACATTCCCGTGACCAGCAGTTTTTGGCATGGTGTTTGTGTCTTCCATGGTGAAGACCGAAGCAAAATAATTGTTTAAGGTCTCAGCCATTTCCACATTTCCCATTATTAAATCCCCCTTCTCATCTTCGAAGGGACCAACATTTACTTTAGTCACTCTTTTCAGTTTTATATATCGGTAAAAGCTTTTACGATCTGTTTTTATGTTTTGCGCAAGATTACTTTCGTAATCTATCTTTCCTTTCTCTCCTTTCTTTATTGCTTTCTTAGTCATTCTTTGCTGTCGTTTAAAATTTTCCCAATCTTCTAGTTTCCCACTAACCTTGGCCACCTTATACGCATTGGTTTTTAATTTGATACTCTCCTTTATTTCTTTGGTTAGCCACGGCTGGTTATCCCTTCTCTTACCGCCCTTCTTTTTCACTGGAATATATTTTTGTTGAGCACTATGAAAGAGCTCCTTAAGAGTCCTCCACTGTTCCTCAATTGTGCCACCGTTTAGTCTGTGTTCCCAGTCTACTTTAGCCAACTCTGCCCTCATCCCACTGTAGTCCCCTTTGTTTAAGCATAGTACGCTCGTTTGAGACACTACTTCCTCACCCTCAATCTGTATTACAAATTCAACCATACTGTGATCACTCATTCCGAGAGGAACTTTTACTAGGAGATTGTTTATTATTCCTGATTCATTACACAGGACCAGATCTAAGATAGCTTGCTCCCTTGTAGGTTCTGTAACAGACTATTCTAAGAAACAATCCCGTATGCATTCTATGAATTCCTCCTGAAGTCTACCCCGTGCGATTTGATTTGACCAATCGATATGTAGGTTAAAATCCCCCATGATTACTGCCGTTCCTTTTTCACATGCTTACATTATTCCCTTGATTATTGCCCGCCCCACCGTGAAGTTATTATTTGGGGGCCTATAAACTACGTCCACCAGTGACTTTTCCCCCTTACTATCTCTAAACTCCACCCACAATGTTTCAACATTTTGTTCATTAGAGCCAATATCATCTCTCACAACTGCCCTGATATCATCCATTATTAACATAGCTACCCCACCTCCTTTCCCTTCTTGTCTATTTTTCCGAATTGTCAGATAACCCTGTATGTTTAATTCCCAGTCTTGGCCATCCTGCAACCACGTTTCTGTAATGGCCACCAAATGATACCCATTTGGAATGATTTGTGCCGTCAACTCATTTAATTTATTTCGAATGCTGCGTGCGTTTAGGTAGAGTGTTTTAATGCTAGTTTTTAAACCATGATTTTTAGTTTTGACCGCTCCTGCAACCCCTTTATATTCATACATATTGTCCCTTCCTATCACCTTGTGGTTTACACTGACCACAGTGCTACTCTGCTCTGTTGCCTCCTGCCTTTTGCATTCTTTCTTGGGGTTCTGTTCATCTGAGCTCTCACCCACTCAGATCCCTCTCCTGGGTTCCGAATACTCCTCGCATTGAGGCACCGAGCTTTCAGGCTTGCCTTTTTATTACACTTTGACCCTTTAGAATTTTGCTGTAGAGTGACCCTTTTTTTCTTTGCCTTGGATTTCTCTGCCCTCCACTTTTACTCATCTCCTTTCTGTCTTTTGCTTCTGTCTCCATTTTGTTTCCCTCTGTCTCCCTGCATTGGTTCCCATCCTCCTGCCATATTAGTTTAACTCCTCCCCAACAGCACTGGCAAGCACTCCCCCTTGGACATTGGTTCCGGTCCTGCCTCGGTGCAGACCGTCCGGTTTGTACTGGTCCCACCTCCCCCAGAATCGGTTCCAATGCCCCAAGAATTTGAATCCCTCACTGCTCAAGACATGTATTCATCTGAGCTATCCTGCGATTCCTACTCTGACTAGCACGGGGCACTGGTAGCAATCCCAAGATTACTACTTTTGAGGTCCTACTTTTTAATTTAGCTCCTTGCTCCTTAAACTCGTCTCGTAGGACCTCATCCCTTTTTTTACCTATATCGTTGGTACCAATGTGCACTACGATAACTGGCTGCTCTCCCTCCCTTTTCAGAATGTCCTGCACCCGCTCCGAGACATCCTTGACCCTTGCACCAGGGAGGCAACATACCATCCTGGAGTCTTGGTTGCAACCGCAGAAACGCTTATCTATTCCCCTTACAATTGAATACCCTATCACTATTGCTCTCCCACTCTTTTTCCTGCCCTCCTGTGCAGCAGAGCCAGCCACGGTGCCATGAACTTGGCTGCTGCTGCCCTCCCCTGATGAGTCATCCCCCTCAACAGTACTCAAAGCAGTGTATCTGTTTTGCAGTGGGATGACCGCAGGGGACCCCTGCACTACCTTCCTTGCACTGCTCTTCCTGCTGGTCTTCCATTCCCTATCTGGCTGTGGACCCTTCACCTGTGGTAAGACCAACTCGCTACATGTGCTACTCACATCATTCTCAGCATCATGGATGCTCCAGAGTGAATCCACCCTCAGCTCCAATTCCGCAACGCGGTCTGTCAGGAGCTGGAGGCGGATACACTTCCCGCAAACGTAGTCATCAGGGACACCGGAAGTGTCCCTGAGTTCCCACATGGTACAGGAGGAGCATATCACGTGACCGAGCTCTCCTGCCATGAGTTAACCCTTAGATACACTTAATTTGGCGACAACAATGTTAACAGGTTATTACTGATAGAAAAAAGAAAAAGCAAAGCTACTCACCAATCACCAGCTAATCACTTACCCCTTTGGCTGTGACGTCACCTTTTGAATTCTTTCTACTTCTTTTTTGCTTTTTCTCCAGGCTGGAGCTGCACAAACTGGGCCTTGAGAGGCCTCTCCAACTCACGCTGCTCCTGGATCTCAACCTCCCGCTGGGCCTCCCCGACTCACGCTGGCCTTTTGTAGGCCTGGGACGCTGCCGCTCCGCCTCTCGACCTCCCGCTGGTAAGCCGTGAGTGGCAAACATGGCCCGCAGGCTTTCAGTAGTGGCAGCGGACGTGCTAGCTGACATTATCTCACATTCAATCCACTTGGAATGCGAGTCGACAACAACAAGAAATATTTTACCCAAGAATGGGCCTGCATAGTCGACGTGTACTCTAGACCACGGTTTGGAGAGCCAAGACCATAAACTTAGCGGCGCCTACCTGGGTACATTCCTTAACTGTGAGCGTGTATTACATCTGTGAATGCAGGACTCTAAGTCCGCATCGATACCGGGCCACCACACGTGGGATCTAGCTATCGCTTTCGTCATCACGATGCCTGGGTGGGTACTGTGGAGGTCATTGATGAAGGTTTCTTTGCCCTTCTTGGGGACCACGACTCGATTGCCCCACAGAAGGCAGTCTGCTTGTATAGACATTCCATCTTTGCGCCACTGGAACAGCTTTATCTCTTCCTGCATTTCCACTGGGACACTGGAGCAGCTCCCGTGAAGCATACAGCTTTTGACTAGAGATAATAACGGGTCCAGGCTTATCCAGGTTTTGATCTGCTGGGCATTGATGAGTGATTGCTCACTCTCAAATGCTTCCAGAGCCATGCCAAGATCTGCAGGCTGCGCCATTTCCACTCCCGTGGTGGGCAATGGCAGCCTACTGAGAGCATCGGCACAGTTCTCTGTGCCTGGCCTGTGGCGGATAGCGTCGTTTTATGCAGACAACGTGATCGCTCATCTCTGGATGCGGGCAGATGCATTAGTATTTATCCCTTTACTCTCGGAAAACAGGGATGTAAGTGGCTTATGGTCAGTTTCCAATTCGAATTTTAGCCCAAACAGGTATTGATGCATTTTCTTTACCCCATAGACACACGCTAACACTTCTTTTTCAATCATGCTGTAGGGTCTCTCGGACTTAGACAGACTCCTGGATGCATAAGCAACCGGTTGCAGTTTCCCAAAATCATTAGCTTGTTGCAATACACACCCGACGCCATATGACGACGCATCACATGCTAGTACCAAACGCTTACATGGATCATACAACACAAGCAATTTGTTTGAGCATAACAATTTTCTTGCTTTTACAAAAGGCATTTTCTTGGCTTTTGCCCCAAAACCCATTCTTCCCCTTTACGTAGTAAAACATGCAGTGGTTCTATCAGTGTGCTGAGACCCGGTAAGAAGTTACCAAATTAGTTCAGGAGTCCCAGAAACGACCGCAGCTCCATCACGTTATGTGCATTCTCGATTGCCTCTGTCTTCGCATTGTTGGGCCTGATGCCGTCTGCCGCAATCCTCCTTCCCAAGAACTCTACTTCAGGCGCAAGGAAAACGCACTTCAAGCGTTTTAACCTGAGCCCCAAGCAGTTGAGTCAACTAAAAACCTCCTCCAGGTGCTGCAGGTGCTCGACTGTGTTCCGACCTGTGACCAAGATTTCGTCCTAGAAGACCACGGTGTGCGGGACCGACTTCTGTAAACATTCTATGTTTCTCTGGAATATCGCCGCCGCCAATTGGATAAATGGGCATCGGTTATAAACAAAAAGACCTTTGTGTGTGTTGATGCAGGTGAGGGCCTTCGATGAGTCCTCCAGTTCCTGCGTCATGTAGGCTAAAGTGTGATGAGCTACATGAACGTCTTTCCTCCCGCCAGCGTTGCAGCCTTTGGTAGTGGGTATTGGTCCTGCAAGGAGAAACAATTGATAGTTACTTTGTAATCACCACAGATTCTGATGGTGCCATCTCCCTTGAGGACTTGGTCGATAGGACTGACCCACTCGTTGAACTCGATCTGTGAAATGATGCCCTCTCTTTGCAGCTGGTCGAGCTTGATCTCTACCCTTTCTCTCATCAGGTACAGAACTGCTCTTGCCTTGTGATGGATGGGTTGTGCCCCCAGAATTAGGTGGATCTGCACTTTTGTTCCTTGGAATTTCCCGATGCTTGGTTCGAACAGCAAAGGAAATTTGTTTAAGACCTGTGCACACGAAGTTTCATCAGCGGGCGATAGCGCTTGGATGTCATCCCAGTTCCAGCGTATCTTTCCCAGCCAGCTCCTGCCGAGCAGCGTGGGACCATCGCCCGGTACCAACCAGAGTGGTAGCTTGTGCACCATTCCATCATGGGAGACCTTTACGGTAGCACTGCCGATTACAGGAATCAGTTCTTGTGTAAGTTCTTATTTTCGTGCGAACTAGAGTTAAGACTGACCTTGAGCCCTTGTTTCACCACAACCTTTCGAAAGTCTTTTTGCCCATGATGACTGACTCGCGCCCGTGTCCAGCTCCATTGACACCGGGAGTCCATTTAGTTCAACATTCAGCATAATCGAGGGACAATTCGTAGTGAATGTGTGCACCCCATGTACCTCTGCCTTCTCGGTCTGAGGCTCTGGTTCGTCGTGATCCTCCGTGGATCTGTCCTCCTCTGCAACATTGTGGTTTGCAGGTTTAACAGGATTTGCAGCTCGCCTGCACACTCATTGGACATGTTCCATTGTTCCACAGCCCTTGCAAACGTACCCTTTGAATCGGCATGAATGGAAATGATGATCACCCCCGCAACGCCAACAAGGTGTTAATGGTCTTACATTCATCGCCATTGATGGTAGACTCTGAGATATCTGCAAACGTGCAGCTGCAGGTATGTGTGACCTGCCCTGCACATTACAATTCAATAGAAAACATCACTTTGTTCACAGTACTTGTAGCAGCACTTGTGTGCTGAGCGATTTGCTTCGTATTGTCACTGGTGGCAATGAACGCCTGGGCTATCGCTATGGCCTTACTCAAGGTTGGGATCTCTACAGTCAAAAGTTTGCGAAGTATGGTTTTGTGGTCAATGCCAAGTATGAAAAAGTCTCTGAACATGTGCTCCAAATGTCCTACAAATTCATAATGTCTTGCAAGGCGTCTTAACTCGGCAGCATAACTCGCCACTTCCTTTCCTTCAGACAGTTTGTAGGTTTAGAACCGGTACGTCGCCATCAGAACGCTTTCCTTCGGGTTCAAATGCTCTTGGACCAGTGTGCAGAAATCGTCGTACGATTTTTCCGTGGGTTTTGCTGGGGTGAGCAGATTCTTCATGAGGCCATATGTTATTGCCCCACAGATGGAGAGGAGGATCTACCTTTGTTTGGCAGTGTTGTCTTCCCCATCTAGCTCGTTGGCTATGAAGTATTGGTCGAGTCGCTCCACAAAAATTTCCCAATCATCCCCATGCGAGAATTTCTCCAGGATGCCCACTATTCTCTGCATCTTTGGGTTCGCTATCTGTATCTCGTTGCCAGTTGTTATGTATGGCGAAAGAGTCAGACTAAACACTGTGAGCTCAAAGTAAAGTGTGACAGTCTTTTATTGCAAGTCTCCAGAGTGCCTCTCCAACCTGTGAGTCCTCCTTAAATACCTGTGCTCCCAAGGGATTATGCGATCCCTTGGGACTCCAGGGGGTGAGCCCTCTGGTGGCTATACAGAGTAAATGCAAGTTTACATATTTAACAGAAATATCTGTGAACTCATGTGGATGCAAGTCATCCTCGTTCGAGGGACCGCCTATGATGATAAAGTAGTTCATGATTACGTTAAATTGCACTTGTGGGGATCTGTTTAACTTTGTGCTCATCTGCGTGAGGTTAAGACAGGGCATTGGCTGGAGTGTGGGGTTGCAAAATGGCAGCGCTGGTTTCAAATCAACGGTGCACAATGGGTCACGCCACAATCTGCTTGCTTTGCATGCTGCCAGCAGTCCTTTGGTGTACACACACAAATACCTTTGACAAGGTGGTTCTGGGAACTTCCCATCAGACGTGTGTGTGAGCATCTCAGACAATATTTTTGACTCGGGCACTACACAGCCAATTTAACCCCACTGAGCTTGGTTCATCACATATCTGTTCCAAGCTTGCAGCCCCAGAGGGGAATATTTCCTGACTTCATAATCCGGTTAGGAGCCTCACCCATGGCAAAAGATATTGGAAATTGACGCTCCCCACTGGGGGTGCAAAGGCAGATCATGTTTTGTTGTTTTGATATTACAGGGCAATGGATTATTATTTCCTCATTGCCTTGAAGATAAGCCAGCAAATGATCAAAAATAACCTTCTCAAATGCTGCATGGAAGGCCAATGTTTGGTGGGCAGACCTGGATTATGTTGGGTTAATTAACAAATGGTGAAATTCAAGTATTAGAGTGTTGCTGCCTCCAGAACCACTTGGAGATATATCGGCAAAAGCTTTTGTCAGATATTGGAAGGAACGCATTAACCTATTTAAATAAATGGAATAAAGCCTTTGTTTAAAAACAAGAGACAGAGTAATTATATAAGAACAATTAACATATGCTGTACGAATATCACACAACACAATTTCAATGCAGCTGCACAGCATGGAAGCTTAATATGAGAAAGTCGACTGTCATGATGGTAGCAAAAATCCTCACTCACTTTAATGAATTTATACCACAGTTTAACTTTAAGTGTCTTTGAAAAGAAGCTGAAGTTGAAAGAAGAAATATGCGAAGTAATATTACTCGAGCAAAATCGGGGTATTTTCCATTACATGAAAATCATTAAATAACTGGCAACCATGCCAAAATATTAGTGCATTCAAAGGTTTGATCAAAAACAAACCTTTCCCTTCTGCCTTTAACCCTATAAAGATCACAGTCATGTCCACGTGCCACATCTAAGAACAAATTGTTACAGGATTTTTAGACAGGACAGAGAGATGGGTAAAAAGAAGGGTGGAGTGGGAGGGGTCGTGGTTTTGATTAAATAAACTATTACAGCAGTGAGGAGGGATTATATGTAAGAGGGATCATCAAATGAGGCTATATGGTTCGAACTGAAAAATAAAAAAGGGGCGATCACACTGCTGGGCGTGTATTATAGATCCCCAAACAGTGGGAGCGAGATAGAAGAGAAAATATGTTGGCAAATTTCTGTGAAATCCAAAAACCATAGGGCAGTAACAGGAAGGGGTTTTGAACTATTTTAATATTGATTGGGACAAATATATTGTGAAGGGTAGAGAGGGTGCGGAATTCCTAAAATGCATTCAAGCGAACTTTTTTAGCCAACACGGGAGCGGGCAGTTCTGAATTTAGTTCTGGCAGGTGGAAGGGGTATCAATGGTGTCAGTGGGAGAGCACTTGGGTGCTAGTGACCATAATTCAGTCAAATTCAAGGTAGTTATGAGTAAGGACAAGGGTAGACCAGGAATAAAAGTCCCAAATTGGGGAAAGGCTAACTTTGCTAAGTTGAGAAGAGATTTGGCCAAAGTGGACTGGAAACAGCTACTTGATCAGTGTTGGAACAGTGGGAGGCATTCAAGGAGGAGATCCAGAGGGCTCAGGTCAAACATGTGCCCTTGAAAAAGGGTGGAATAACAATTCTAGAGCCCCCTGGATGTCTCGGGACTTACAGGGGAGGATAAAGATTAAAAGGGAAGCTTATATCGAATCTCTGGAGGAATATAAAACGTTCAGCGGTGAAATTAAAAAGGATATTAGGAATGCTAAGAGAGAGCATGAAAAATTCTTGCCAAGTAAAATCAAGGAAAACCCAAAGATGTTCTATAAATATATTAAGAGCAAAGAATAACGAAAGAAAGGGTAGGTACTATTAGAGACCATGAGGGTGATCTGTGTGTGGAGGCGGAAGATGTGGGTATGGTTCTTAATGAATACCTTGCATCTGAGTTCACAAAGGAAAGGGGCAGTGCAGATACTGCTATCGAGGAGGAGTGTAAAATTCTGGATGAAATAAACATAGCGAGATAGGAGGCATTAAGGTGTTTAACAGCTTTGAAAGTGGTTAAGTCCCCAGGCCCAGATGAAATGCATTCCAGGCTGTTGAGTGAAGCAAAACAGGAAATAGCAGAGGCCTTGACCATCATTATCCAGTCCTCTTTGGATTCAGGCAGGTTGCCAGAGGATTGCTAATGTGGTACCATTGTTTAAGAAGGGAGAAAGTGATAGGCCAAGTAATTACAGGCCTGTCAGCCAAACCTTAGTGGTGGAAAAATTATTGGAAAAATTGCTGAAGGACAGGATAAATCTACATTTATAAAGGCAAGGATTAAGCAGGGACAGTCAGCACGGATTTGTTAAGAGAAGATCGTGTTTGACTAACCTGATTGGATTTTTCGAGAAGGTAACCAGGAGGGTCGATGAGGGTAGTGCGTAGAAAAGGTTTTGATAAGGTACCACATGGTAGACTGGTCATGAAGATAAAAGTCCATAATATCCAAGGAAAAGTGGCAAGTTGGATCCAAAATTGGCTTAGAGGTATGTCATTTATGTATGCTTGGGGTTACTAGCCATCAGGGGGCACCACTGTCAGATGTCATTGGGCTGTATGCACGTGTGTGCGGGCCAGGTATATAAAGCAAGCCACCATGTAATGTGGTCATTTTGGGTCTGAATAAAGTTGAACCAGGTTTGCACCTGAGTGAGTTTACAGTATTCAGTCTATCGAGTTATTACATACATAATATTTGGCGACAAGGTAATTCAAGAATAAGCACCACTGGAATTCTGGAGAGAATCGTGGAGGGAGAGTACTGGTCGGATTTTATAGATCACCTGGACAAGTACTTTGTGGCCACCAAAATGGAAGAAGCGACTGGCGCAGTTAGGCCCAGGGCGGTCCAAGGTTCAGTGCTGGGGCCCCAGCTATTTACAATATACATAATGATTTGGACGAAGGAATTGAATGTAATATCTCCAAGTTTGCAGATGACAAAAACTGGGTGGCAGTGTGAGTTGTAAGGAGGATGCTAAGAGGCTGCAGGATGACTTGGACAGGTTAGGCGAGTGGGCAAATGCATGACAGATGCAGTATAATGTAGATAAATGTGAGGTTATCCACTTTGGTGGCAAAAACAGGAAGGCAGAATATTATCTGAATGGTGACAGATTATGAAAAGGGGAGGTGCAACGAGACCTGGGTGTCATGGTCATTAGTCACTGAAAGTTGGCATGCAGGTACAGCAGGCGGTGAAGAAGGCAAATGGCATGTTGGCCTTCATAGCAAGAGGAATTGTGTATAGGAGCAGGAAAATCTTATTACAGGGCCTTGGTGAGACCACACCTTGAATATTGTGTACAGTTTTGGTCTCGTAATCTGAGGATGGACATTCTTGCTATTGAGGGAGTGCAGAGAAGGTTCACCAGACTGATTCCCGGGATGGCAGGACTGACATATGAAGAAAGACTGGATCAACTAGGCTTATATTCACTGCAATTTAGAAGAATGAGAGGGGATCTCACAGAAACATATAAAATTCTGACGGGATTGGACAGGTTAGATGCAGGAAGAATGTTCCCGATGTTGGGGAAGTCCAGAACCAGGGGTCACAGTCTAAGGATAAGGGGTAAGCCATTTAGGACCGAGATGAGGAGAAACTTCTTCACTCAGAGAATTGTGAACCTGTGGAATTCTCTACCACAGAAAATTGTTGAGGCCAGTTCATTAGATATATTCAAAAGGGAGTGAGATGTGGCCCTTACGGCTAGAGGGATCAAAGGGTATGGAAAGAAAGCAGGAATGGGGTACTGAAGTCGTATGATCAGCCATGCGCTCCGAAAACCTATGGTCTCATAAAGAATCCCTTCTCGCCTGCACGTCCAATGGACAAGGACTGTGTGGAATTGTGTGTTCTGGTACGTGACCATTTCAGACCAAAAGAAGGCTTCATCATCTGACACTATTGATTCTACATACATGTTCATTCTGAGTGCCAGGATATGTCGGAATTCGTCGCCGACTTAAGATGTCTTGCAGGGCCATGTAAGTTCGAAGACACGTTGGGAGACATGCTGCAAGATTTCTCCGTAATAGGAATCAACTACGAGGTGATCCTCTGGAAGTTATTGGCTGCGGAGATGCTGGACTTGAGCATGGCCATCGCGATTGCCCTGGCATGCATGACGATGGATGATAATTTAAGGCAGATATCATCGAAGAGTTGGAGCTCCATGGCAAGTACTATAAACAAGATTGTGTTGTCGTATGGCAGAGCTGATTATGGCAGGGCCTACTCGACTGCGTATGCAAAACCTGTAACTGCTCAAAGTCCACCAACAGGTACGAATACAATTTCACCCTGTTGGCATTGTGCGGGCAATCATCGGCATCATCAGTGTCATTTTACATAGTATATCTGTAAAGGCTGTTCAAAAGTGGGGGATCTTTAGCCAATGTGTTCACAACTGAGCAAGCGTGCTGCGACACACCACATGGATGATGACGACCAGTCCAGCGCGGACCTGGATATGCAACCCGAGATACCCGAGGAGGAAGTGTATGGACTGTATTCGTTCCTGACAAAGAGCCAACCGATAATGGTTAATGTGAAACTAAATGGCGTGCCGGTATCGATTGATTTGGAGACAGGTGCGAGTCAGTCAATAATGAGTCAAAGGATTTTCGATAAGCTGTGGGACACTAAGGCTGTGAAGCCTAAGCTGAGTCCAGTCAATGCCAAGTTTCATACTTACACCAAAGAACTCATACCGGTGATTGGCAGTCCAGTAGTCAAGGTGTCGTATGATGGTGTGGTTCATGATCTGCCTTTATGGATTGTTGCAGGAAATGGTCCAATGCTGTTCGGCAGGAATTGGCTCAAAAAAATCAAATGGAATTGGAACGATATCAAAGCATTGTCACCGGTGGATGACACTTTGTATGCTCAAGTGCTGAGCAAGTATCCCTCACTGTTTGAACCGGGCATTGACAATTTCACGGCAGCCAAAGTACAGATTCACCTGGACTCGGGTGCAAGACCCATCCATCACAAAGCTCTGGCTGTTCCATACATGATGAGGGAGAAGGTCGAAATTAAGCTGGACAGACTCCAACATGAAGGGGTCATATCACCGGTCGAATTTAATGAATGGGCTAGTCCGATTGTTCCTGTGTTGAAGAGTGATGGCACTGTCAGGATTTGTGGAGAATACAAGGTTACGATCAACCGATTTTTGAAACAGGATCAGTACCCATTACTGAAGGCTGACCACCTGTTTTCAATGCTAGCCGGTGGGAAGACGTTCACTAAACTGGAGCTGACATTGGCCTATATGACACAGGAGCTCGCATACATGTTGAAGAAACTTACGTGCATCAACACTCATAAAGGACATATCTACAACAGGTGTCCCTTTGGAATTCGCTCGCTGCAGCCATATTTCAGAGGAACATAGAGAGTCTACTGAAGTCCGTTCCCAGAACCGTCGTGTTTCAAGATGGCATTCTGGTCACAGGTGGTGATACTGCATAACACCTGAATAACCTTAAAGAGGTTCTACATCATCTGGACAAAGTGGGACTCAGACTGAAACATTTGAATTGCATCTTCATGGCACCGGAAGTCAAATTTCTGGGGAGGAAGATTGCTGCTGATGGCATCAGACCAAAGACTCGAAAACCAAAGCCATCAAAAATGCACCCAAGGCCTCAGAATATGATGGAGCTGCGTTCGTTCCTTGGTCTACTCAACTGCTTTGGTAATTTCTTACCTAGATTGAGCACTTTATTAGAGCCACTGCACATGCTGCTCAGAAAAGGCGACAACTGGGTTTGGGGTGTGTCTCAAGATGGAGCTTTCGAGAAAGCTACAAATCTGCTTTGCTCTAACAAGTTGCTGGCACATTATGATCCGTGTAAGCGTCTAGTATTGGCTAGTGATGCTTCATCAGATGGGGTTGGTTTCGTGCTCCAACAAGCTAATGAGTCGGGTAAACTACAACCTGTTGCATATGCTTTGAAAAGTTTGTCAAAGGCAGAAAGAGCCTACAGCATGGTAGAAGAAGTAGCTTTAGCCCGCATGTATGGGGTTAAAAAGATGCATCAGTACCTGTTTGGTCTTCGTTTTGAACTCAAAACGGATCACAAGCCACTCATTTCATTGTTTTCAGAAAACAAAGGTATCAATATCAATGCATCGTCCCGCATCCAGAGGTGCGCGCTGACATTATCTGCCTATGATTATGTCACTTGCCATAGACCTGGCACCAAGAATTGTGCCGATGCACTGAGCCATCTGCCGTTGCCCACACCAGAGGTGGAGACGCCACAACCTGCAGACCTACTGTTAGTTATGGATGCTTTTGAGAGTGAAGGAACCCCTGTCTCGGCTCAACAAGTTAAGACCTGGACCAGCCAGGGTCCGATTTTATCAGTTGTAAAACATTGAGTCCTTAGTGGTGATTGGTCTGCTATACCTATGGAAATGTGTGATGAGACCAAACCTTACAACCATCGCAAAGACAAACTGTCCATTCAGTCAGATTGTTTACTGTGGGGTAATCATGTTGTTATGCCGAAGAAAGGCAGAGAGAAATTTGTACATGACCTACATAGCACTCATCCTGGTGTTGTCATGATGAAAGCCATTGCCAGGTTTCATATATGGTGGCCTGGAATTGACTCTGATCTGGAGTCATGTGTGCATCAGTGCAACATTTACATGCAGCTAAGTAAAGCACCAGCAGAATCGCCACTGAGTCTGTGGCCATGGCCATCTGAACCATGATCCAGGATCCACATCGACTTTGTAGGTCCCTTCCTGGGAAAGATGTTTTTAGTTGTGGTGGATGCATATTCCAAGTGGATATAGTGTATAATCCTGTCATCCAGTACATCCACAGCTACCATTGAGAGCCTTCGTGTCATGTTTGCCACTCATGGTCTCCCCGACATTGTTATAAGCGACAACGTATCTTGCTTCACTAGTTTGGAGTTTCAAGAGTTCATGAAACTCAATGGTATTAAACATGTGAGGTCAGCACCATTCAAACCCACATCCAATGGTCAAGCAGAGCATGCTGTCCAAACCATCAAGCAGAGTATGAAACATGTAACTCAGGGTTCACTGCACACTCGCTTGATCATGCATATTGCTTAGTTACAGGACAAGACCCCACATGCTTACTGGGGTATCCCCTGCTGAACTATTGATGAACAGAGGTCTCAAGACCAAGCTCTCTCTCTTCCATCCTGACTTGAACGATTGAGTTGAAAACAGATGTCAAAATCAGCAGCGGTATCATGATCGTGCTGCTGTGTCATGCGACATCTCTGTTGACGATCCTGTGTATGTACTAAATTATGGTCAAGATCCCAAGTGGGTCGTCGGTACTGTTACACCAAGGAGGGTAACAGAGTGTTTCTCACCAAGCTCAAGAATGGGCAAACATGCAGGAAACACGTTGATCAGACAAAGCTGCGGCACACTGATGAACTGGAACAAGTTGAGGAAGATACGATAAGTGACCATTCATCAGAGGACTCCGCCGTCATCAATTAATCTGGACTTTCAATCTCTGACATAGTCATTGCCAGTCCCATCAGATCAGTTACCCAGCCTCCAGTCATAACTGACTCAGAACTGACTCAGCTTGCCTAGAACTGGAGTTGAACTGAGACGATCAATTCGTGAGCGGAAAGCCCCGGACCATCTTAACTTGTAAAAAGACTGATACTAAGATCTTGAATGTATGTATGTATGTTTGGGGTTACTAGCCACCAGGGGCACCACTGTTGGAGGTCATTGGGCTATACGCACGTGTGTGCGGGCCAGGTATATAAAGCAAGCCACCATGTAATGTGAGCATTTTGGCTCCGAATAAAGTTTAACCAGGTTTGCACCTTAGTGAGTTTACAGTATTCAGTCTATTGAATTATTACATACATAACAAGGTAGGAAGCAAAGGATAATGGTTGATGGTTGTTTTTGTGAATGAAAAGATGTTTCCAGTGGGGTTCTGCAGGGCTAAGTACTGGGTCCCTTGCTTTTTGTGGTATATATCAATGATCTAGATTTGAATACAGGGGGTTTGATTAAGAAGTTTGCAGATGACACTAAAATTGGCTGTGTGATTGATAATGAAGAGGAAAGTCATGGACTGCAGGAGGACATTAATCTACTGGTCAGGTGGGTAGAACAGTGGCAAATGGAATTTAATTCAGAGAAGTGTGAGGTAATGCACTTGGGGAGAGCTAATAAGGAAACATAGAAACATAGAAAGGGTATACACATTATACGGTAGGCCACTTAGAAGTGTAGATGAACAAAGGGACCTTCGGGTGCTTGTCCACAGATCCCTGAAAGTAGCAGGCCAGGTGGATAAGGTGGTTAAGAAGGCATACAGAATGCTTGCCTTTATTGGCTGAGGCATAAAATACAAGAGCAGGGCGGTTATGTTTAAATTGTAGAATACACTGGTTAGGCCACTGTTGGAATACTTCATGCAGTTCTGGTCTCCATATTAGAGGAAGGATGTGATTAAACTGGAGATGGTGCAGAGGAGATTTATGAGGATAATGCCTGGGATGGAAAATCTTAGCTATGAGGACAGATTGAGTGGCTTAGAACAGAGGAGGTTGAGGGGAGACCTCATTGAGGTGTATAAAATTTTGAGGGGCCTGAATATAGTGGAGAGCAAGGGCCTATTTTCCTTGGTGCAGGCGTCAATTATGAGAGGGCATAGGTTTAAGGTGGTTGGTGGAAGGTTTAGAGGGGATTTGAGGGGTGGGGGGCTTCTTCATAAAGAGGGTTGTGGCAGTCTGGAACTCACTGCCTCGAAAGTTGATGGAGGCAGAAACCTTCACTACATTTAAAAGGTGCTTGGATGGGCACTTAAAGTGCCGTAACCTGCAGGGTTACAGTCCTAAAGCTGGTAAGTGAGTTTAGTCCGGATCACCTCTTGTTGGATGGCGCAGATACGATGGTAAGTACTGCAGGGAATTAAATACGGCCAGAGTGATCTCCTGGACTAGTTTTGATCGCCTGGATGGGTCGGAGAGGAATTTCCCCAGATTTTTTTCCCCAATTGGCCTGGGTTTTTTTTTGCCTTTCCCAGGAGATCACATGGCTCTGGTTGGGGTGGAGTGTAGAATGTTTCAGTGAAAGGGGTGTCACAGTTGTGTGGGGCGGACTGCTTGGGCTGGGTGCTCTTTACATTGTTCATTGCTCATAGGTTTATATGTAACCTTCAGGGCTGCTGACAGAGGGCCGTGCGTCTCTTTTTCGGCCGGCACTGACAGGATGGGCCGAAATGGCCTCCTTCTGCGCTGTAAATTTCTATGGTTCTATGTTTCTGAATCTGTATTATAATTTTAAAATTTTCTTGGAATGTACTACAAGTAAAGGATATGTATCCCATATTGCATGCTATAAAATTTATTGGTTTTTTGTCCTGTCGAGCATTGTGTTCCTGCAAAGTATTTTTGAAGGGGGAGGCAATGATGAACATGCCAGCCCTTCACACCTCAATTTTAGCAGATTAAGCAATCTTTCTGTGCAAATGAAAGCTTAACTGTGGCAACCTGGTGTTTTCAAGCATCCTGTCAGCAAGCACCCTCTGACAATTCTGGACTGGGGGAAAATTGCAGTGTTGGATATTAGATGTGCCTTGGAAGAGATAGGTTGGTAGTGAGGAAAGTAGGTCGAGTTCTAGTGATCAATATATATATATATAATATAAATGTTACATGATTAATCCCACTGGGCTACCCAATCACTAATTCATTTTATACATTATTAGTCAAATTGAAATATTTAAATACTATTAAGAACTATTTCTGGATTCCATATAGGCATCAAGTTTAACCTTTCACCCAGCGGGGTGGGGCGTTGGTGGCATTAAAATATCGTGATCGAGCAACCCGATGCCAACCCGAGCCGTCCGTTTAAAATTTTACAAAATAAATATAGGCCATCGACGAGGCTCTCTCGCGGCCTGATGACAACATCAGTGCAGCGGCTTTAAGTTCTCTGTAGGTCAGGGGGAGGGCCGCGTTATCGGATCCCAGCAACAGATCCGAGGCAGAAGGTACGTAACGAAGCTCAGTTCCTTTTGTCACTCCCTGAGGGCCACGAACAGCAGGAGTGCTCCCATCAGGCCTCGTTAAGAAGCCTTCACCACCCCCCCCATCCTCCCTACCACCGCCTCCCGCCCTCCGCCTCTCCCACACCCACCGGCCACGACTCGTATAGTCACTTGGTGTGTCTGCCAGCTGGCCAATGCAATCAATCTGGCCCACTGCCAGGCAGGAGTCTTTCCAATATTATTCAAACGAGGTAGCGTGGGGGTCCCGACCTGCCTGAGAACATCAGTGGCAGGTCGGGGCCATAAAAGAAGCAGCGAGCGGCCTCGGGGAGCAATGTGGAGGCCACTTCAGGGAGCAGCGCGAGCTGGTGCAGGAGGGCGACGGCAGCGAAGAGTGACATCATCAAGGTCCAGGCCGGTCATTGGAACGTGGGCAGATACAGCAGGAGCAGCGAGGTCAGGGCGAAGGAGCGGCGAGAGACTAGAGGGACGTGATCGGGGCCCAGGGGAGGTGTGAGTTTGGGGCCCAGGGGCAGCACGGGCCCAGCCCACACTGCAATACGTGTGCGCACTAGGTCTGTGCAGCAGAGCTGGTCTCCAGTGGTCTTGGTTAACCCTTGCCACTGGACCAAGACCTAGCTCTGTCAAGCCCGTGTGGTGGCTGGTGTGCAACGGCCACCCCATGTTAAAAAAATCCACCCACAGGCATCTTCCACCCTTCAACATGTAGTTCGGGTTCTTCATTGAAACACCTGTGAACTCATCCTTTCTTGGAGTGGAAGCAAGTCATCCTCATTTTGAGGGACTGCCTATGATGATGATGATTCAAATGAGGGCCCGCCATTAAGATTGGCAATGCCTCCAAATCCCCAGCCTTGGGCTCCACGCCCTCCCGGCCTCACCATTGATATCGCAGCCTGTGCAGACTTACACTAACCTAAACTGATAAGTTAAATGAAATGTTATATATCTGGTTGAAATAACACAGGCCTGAGAAGATGTATTCCAGTTCTATATCAGCGGGAGGCCAATTATAACTAATGGCATTTATTTTACCCAAACCATTTTGTGTCAAAAGGTAAAAGTCATAAAATGGGTTTTTACAGCAAACACAATCTCGCTTCGCTTTATTTAAGTGGGACAGCAGTGAAGGGGAACCCTTTACATTTTGAATAATTGCATTGTGATTGGCTGTTCTCATGAGAAATGAACTTTTATTATTGGATATGTGTTCGGCGAAGCTGCCTCTACCTTGTGCCTTGATGTACCACTTGCCCTGCTCTGGATTGGGACATTCCCCAATACAAGCTCAACGAACCAAAAAGTAAATAAACTAATGCCTCTTGCTGTTTTTTCTTCTCATTATGAGTTAGCAAAGATCTCTGGATTTCAAGATTTTCACTGATCTAAGGACATCAAACAACAACCCTTGTGGTACATAGAAATATATCCATTTTTGAATTTCACTTAAATGTGTAAATGTCATAAAATGAAAGGTAACAGTAAAGTTTTAATTATCACCTGTGTTTTGTTGACAGTATAGACTGCTGCCCTGATAGGCAACAGGTTAGATAACCCCCTTTGTACAGGCTTTCAAACAATCGGGGCTGGGATACAGGTATCTTTCTCCCAGGATTTTCATTGTCTGATGAACAAAAAGAAGCCACTGTAAAGGAGATGGTTGACATTTACTTGCATGAGACTACTCTTAGATATGTAAACTTCTATTTACTCTGTACAGCCACCAGAGGGCTCATCACCTGGAGTACCAAGGGATTCCATAATCCCTTGGGAGAACAGGTATATAAGGAGGCCTCACAGGTTGGAGATGTACTCTGGAGACCTGCAATAAAAGACTAAGGTCACACTTTACTTTGAGCTCACAGTGTTCAGTCTGACTCTTTCTCCGTACATAACAACTGGCGATGAGATACAGATAGCGAACCCAAAGATGCAGAGAACAGTGGGCATCCTGGAGAAATTCTCGGAGGGAGGTGATTGGAAAAGTTTTGTGGAGTGACTCGACCAATACTTCGTGGCCAACGAGCGAGATGGGGAAGAGAATGCTGCCAAACGAAGGACGATCCTCCTCACTGTCTGTGGGGCACCAACTTATGGCTTCATGAAGAATCTGCTCACTCCAGCGAAACCCACGGAGAAATTGTACAATGATTTGTGCACACGGTCAGAGAGCATTTTAACCAGAAGGAAAGCATTCTGATGGCAAGGTACAGGTTCCACACCTCCAAAAGTTCTGAAGGTCAGGAAGTGGTGAGTTATGTCGCCGAGTTACGACGCCTTGCAGGACATTGCTAATTTGAAGGACATTTGGAGCCTCAGAAACTTTTTCGTACTTGGCATTGGCCACGAAACCATACTTCACAAACTTTTGACTGTAGAGACCCCAACCTTGAGTCAGGCCATAGTGATAGCGCAGGCGTTCATCGCCACCAGTGACAATACTAAGCAAATCTCTCAGCACACAAGTGCTGCTACAAGGACTGTGAACAAAGTGATGTTGTTTTTGAATTGTAACATACAGGGTAGGTCACACATGCCTGCAGCTGCACATCCGCAGATGTCTCAGAGTCCACCATCAAGGGTGATGAATGCAAGGCCATTAACACCATGATGGTGCTGCGGGGGTGATCATCGTTTCCATTCATGCCGATTCAAAGGGTATGTTTGCAAGGGCTATGGAACAATGGGACACCTCCCATGTGCAGGAGAGCTGCTAATCCTGTTAAACCTGCAATCCACCATGTTGCAGAGGAGGACAGATCCACGGAGGATCACAACGAACCAGAGCCTCAGACTGCGAAGGCAGAGGTACATGGGGTGCACACATTCATCACGAATTTTCCCCCGATAATACTGAATGTTCAACTAAATGGACTCCCGGTGTCAATGGAATGGGACACGGGCGCGAGCCAGTCCATCATGTGCAAAAAGACTTTCGCAAGACTGTGGTGCAACAAGGCCTCAAGTTCAGTCTTAGCTCCAATTCATACGAAACTAAGAACTTACATGAAAGAACTGATTCCCATAATTGGCTACCATAAAGGTCTCCTACGATGGAGCGTTGCACAAGCTACCACTCTGGGTGGTAGCGGGTGATGGTCCCACGCTGCTCGGCAGGAGCTGGCTGGGACAGATACACTGGAACTGGGACAACGTCCGAGCACTATCGCCCGCTGATGACACTTCGTGTGCCCAGGTCTTAAACAAGTTCCCGTTGCTGTTTGAACCAGGCATTGGGAAATTCCAAGGAGCAAAAGTGAAGATCCACCTAATTCCGGGGGCACGGCCTATCCATCACAAGGCGAGAGCAGTACCGTACATGATGAGAGAAAGGAAAGAGATCGAGCTAGACCGGCTGCAACAAGAGGGCATAATTTCACCGATTGATTTCAACGAGTGGGCCAGCCCAATCGTTCCTGTCCCCAAGGGTGACGACGCCATCAGAATCTGTGATGATTACAAAGTAACTATCAATCGTTTCTCCCTGCAGGACCAATACCCACTACCAAAGGCCGATGACCTCTTTGCAATGCTGGCGGGAGGAAAGACATTCACGAAGCTGGATCTGACTTCAGCCTACTTGGCACAGGCACTGCAGGAATCATCGAAGGGCCTCACCTGCATCAACACGCACAAAGTTATTTTTATTTATAACAGATGCCCGTTTGGAATTCGATCAGCAGCGGCAATATACCAGAGAAACATGGAAAGCTTACTGAAGTCAGTCCCGCACACCGTGATCTTCCAGGACGACATGTTGGTTACAGGTCGGAACACAGTCGAGCATCTGCAGAACCTGGAGGAGATTCTTAGTCGACTCAACCGCATGGGGCTCAGGTTAAAATGCTCGAAGTGCGTTTTCCTAGCACCTGAAGTGGATTTCTTGGGAAAGAGGATTGTGGCGGACGGCATCAGGCCCACCAAGGCAAAGATGGAGGCAAGCGAGAATGCATTGAGGCCACAGAACATGATGGAGCTGTGGTCATTTCTGGGACACCTGAACGACTTTGGTAACTTCTTACCGGGTCTCGGTACACTTTTAGAACCACTGCATGTCTCACTATGAAAAGGGGACGAATGGGTTTGGGGCAAAAGCCAAGAAAATGCCTTTGTAAAAGCGAGAAAATTGTTATGCTCACACAAATTGCGTGTGTTGTATGATCCATGTAAGTGTTTGGTACTAGCATGTGATGCGTCGTCATATGGCGTCGGGTGTGTATTGCAACAAGCTAATGATTTCCGAAACTGCAACCGGTTGCTTATCCATCCAGGAGTCTGTCTAAGGCTGAGAGAGCCTACAGCATAATTGAGAAAGAAGTATTAGTGTGTGTCTAAGGGGTAAAGAAAATGCTAAAATTCGAATTGGAAAGTGACCATAAGCCACTCATATCCCTGTTTTCTGAGAGTAAAGGGATAAATACCAATGCATTGGCCCGCATCCAGAGATGGGCGCTCACGTTATCCGCATACAACTACGCCATCTGCCACAGGCCAGGCACAGAAAACTGTGCCGAAGCTCTCAGTAGGCTGCCATTGCCCACCACGGTGGTGGAAATAGCGCAGCCCGCAGATCTAGCCATGGTTATGGAAGCATTTGAGAGTGAGAAATCACCCGTCACTGCTCGGCAGATCAAAACCTGGACGAGCCAGAACCCCTTATTATCCCTAGTCAAAAGCTGTGTGCTTCACGCGAGCTGGTCCAGTGTCCCAGTGGAAATGCAAGAAGAGATTAAGACGTTCCAGCGGCGCAAAGATGAAATGTCTATATAGGCAGACTGCCTTCTGTGGGGCAATCATGTCATGGTTACCAAGAAGGGCAGTGACACCTTCATCAATGACCTTCGCAGTACCCACCCAGGTATTGTAATGATGAAAGCGATAGCCAGATCCCACGTGTGGTGGGCCGGTATCGATGCGGACTTAGAGTCCTGCGTTCACAGATGTAATACATGCTCGCAGTTAAGCAATGTACCCAGGGAGAATCCGCTAAGTTTATGGTCTTGGCCCTCCAAACCGTGCTCTAGGATACACGTCGACTATGCAACCCCATTCTTGGTTAAAATGTTCCTTGTGGTTGTAGATGCGTACTGCAAGTGAATTGAATGTGAGATAATGTCGACTAGCACGTCTGCTGCCACTACTGAAAGCCTGCGGGCCATGTTTGCCCGCACTGCCTACCCGAAGTCCTGGTGAGCGACAACGGGACATGTTTTACCAGTGCTGAGTTCAAAGAATTCATGAACAGTAACGGGATCAAACATGTCACATCTGCCCTGTTTAAACCAGCGTCCAATGGTCAGGCAGAGAGAGCAGTGCAAACCATCGAGCAAGGTTTGAAGAGGGTAACTGAAGACTCACTGAAGACTCACCTATCCCGAGTCCTGCATAGCTACCACACAAGACCCCACTCGTTCACTGGGATCCCACCTGCTGAACTGCTCATGAAAAGAGCACTAAAGTCAAGGCTCTTGTTAGTTCACCCTGATCTACATGAACAGGTAGAAAGCAGGCGGCTTCAACGAAGTGCATACCATGATAGCGCAAATGTATCACGCGAGATTGAAATCAATTATCCTGTATTTGTATTGAATTTTGGACAAGGTCCCAAGTGGCTTCCCGGCACTTTCGTGGCCAAAGAGGGGAGCAGGGTGTTTCCAGTCAAACTTTGAAATGGATTCATTCACCAGAAACACTTGGACCAAATCAAACTCAGATTCACGGACTACCCTGAGCAACCCACCTTGGACCCTACCTTTTTTGACCCCCAACACACACACCGGTGGCAACCGACACCACGATGACCATGCAGCAGAACCCATCATCCACAGCAGCCCAGCAGGACCCAACACACCAGGCAGCCCAGCAAGGCCAGCTGCACAGCAGCCCAGTGAAGGCCCAACAAATTATTCAACACGAGCTTTCACACCGAGACAATCAGCCAGGGCAAGAAGGGCCCCAAATCGACTCACATTGTAAATAGTTACACTATTGACTTTGGGGGGACGGGGGGGAGTGTTGTTATATATGTAAACTTGTATTTACTCTTTACAGCCACCAGTTGGCTCATCCCCTGGTGTCTGAAGGGATCCCATAATCCCTTGGGAGCACAGGTATTTATGGAGGCCTCACAGGTTGGAAAGGCACGCTGGAGACCTGCAATAAAAGACTACGGTCACACTTTACTTTGAGCTCACAATCAGTCTGACTCTTTCTCCATAAATAACAGCTACCATTTCTCAGAAGAGCATCTGGCCTTCCTCCTCCGCATCTTGCAGATAGCATGTCAGAGGCAACATCAGGCTGACAAGGTATGAACATAAGAACATAAGAAATAGGAGCAGGAGCAGGAGCAGGAGCAGGAGCAGGAGCAGGAGCAGGAGCAGGAGCAGGAGTAGGCCATTTAGCCCCTCGAACCTACTCCGCCATTTAATACGATCATGGCTGATCTGATCATGGATTAAGCTCCACTTCCCTGCCCGCTTCCCATAACCCTTTACTCCCTTATCGCTCAAAAATCTGTCTATCTCCACCTTAAATATATTCAATGACCCAGCCTCCACAGCTTTCTGGGGCAGAGAATTCATTGATGCAAGTTAGCAGTGGCTCCTTCTGAGGACCGAGCTGTCACGATTGGAGGTCCACCCTAGTTCCATGAGCTTTTTGTACTGAAGGAGCGCTTAAACTGCCTCTGCCAATACTAACACTCAGGTTGATCTCAGAGAAGCAGTGAAACAAGAGAAAGCAGGTCACATTCAGACACCAAGCGGATGCATTGTGTAAGGAAAGAGTAAGTTGGCTTATGGTCATTTTTGAGTTGCTTGTAATAAGCGTAAGAGTACCGTCACCCAGTGGTTATGCCACTGGACTTGCAACATGCAAGTTCAAATCCCAGCATGGCAAGTTGTGAACCATAAAAGTTGCTGGATTGTCATAAAAACCCAACTGGTTCACTAATCCCCTTCAGGAATGGCACTCCAGTCCCACAGGATGTGCTTGGCTCTTAATGCCCTCAGGATAATAAATAATTGGTGTCAGTAATAAAACTCAAAGAAAATGCCATTTTGCTGTCTTGCTATCATAACAAAGCAAAAGTCCTCCGCCAACCTTAAAAGTGTATCAGTTATCTGATGAAATCATGCCGGGTGGCACATTGAGCAAACCCCAGGGACCACTGCTTTTCTTGACATATATTAATGACTTGGATGTGGGTGTACAGAGCACAATTTCAAAAGTTTGAAGATGACACAAAACTTGGAAGTATAGTGAACAGTGAGGAGGATAGTGATAGACTTCAAGAAGACATAGGTGGAATGGGCGGACACGAGGCAGATGACATTTAACGCAGAAAAGAGTGAATTGATATATTTTGGGCGAAAGAATGAAGAGAGGAAATATAAACTAAATGGTACAATCCTAAAGTGTGGGGTATGTGTGCCCAAATCACTGAAAGTGGAAGGGCAGGTTGAGAAAGCAGTTAAAAGACTTACGAGATCCTGGGCTTCATAAATCGAGGTATAGAGTGCAAAAGTGTGGAAATTACGAGAACCAGAGGACACAGATTTAAGGTGATTGGCAAAAGAACCCAAGACAATATAAATAAAAACTTTTTTACCCAGCAAGTGGTTGGGTACCCAAATGCACTGCCTGAAAGGGTGATGGAGGAAGACTCAATCTTATCTTCCAAAAGGCCGTTGGGTAAGTATCTGAAGGAAAAAAAATTGCAGAGCTATGGGGAAAGGCCGGGTGAGTGGGACTAGGTGGGATCCAGTGCGGGCTCGACGGGTGAATGGCCTTCTGTGCTATAACCATTCTATAATTTTATCCCCAGTCAATTGAAGACTACTTCATCATCATCATAGGCAGTCCCTCAAAATCGAGGAAGACTTGCTTCCACTCCAAAAATGAGGTCTCAGGTGACTGAACAGTTCAATACGGGAATTACAGTCTCTGTCACAGGTGGGTCAGACAGTGGTTGAAGGAAAGGGTGGGTGGGGAGTCTGGTTTGCCGCACGCTCCTTCCGCTGCCTGCGCTTGATTTCTGCATGCTCTCGGCGACGAGACTCGAGGTGCTCAGCGCCCTCCCGGATGCTCTTCCTCCTCTTAGGGCAGTCTTTGGCCAGGGACTCCCAGGTGTCGGTGGGGATGTCGCATTTTATCAAGGAGGCTTTCAGGGTGTCCTTGAAACGTTTCCTCTGCCCACCTGGGGCTCGCCTGCCGTGAAGGAGTTCCGAATAGAGCGCTTGCTTTGGGAGCCTTGTGTCGGGCATGTGAACAATGTGGCCCGCCCAATGGAGCTGGTCAAATGTGGTCAGTGCTTCGATGCTGGGGATGTCAGCCTGATTGAGTTTATCACCCTAGTGATGAAGGTGGAAGTGACTTCCTATATCCCCCAGGTTGCAGCAACCTCATATGCTGCCTCACTCCCCTTTTCTCCGTCCTGCACCGTGGCTCCTCCCAAGTTCAGCTCTATCCTGGCACAAGGATAAAAACTGCTCAAGAAGCACTTCTGTAATGCAGCAAACACGCTTCAACGCTCTTTCAGACTGCAGCTTCTAAAAGTAAATCCATTCCGGCAATTGAAGCTCACATCAGATATGCTCTTTTACTTCATTACTAACTATCTTTCGTGCTTTGGGAGTGCAAGTTGTGCATTCTGGGCATTCCAACACTAGTTGTCCTCATTTTAACATGTTATAATTAGCTTCCAGCAGCATTGATGAGTGTAGGGCTGGCGGGCCCCAGATTATATTGGAAAATGCAACACTAAGAGGCAGAAACCAGGTGGAAGTGGATCCCGCTCCAGAATTCACCCACACAATTGCCAGTATGCTGCTTTTAAGCGTTATGCTTACCAAAAGGGTAAGTATGTTCAGGACTGCGATATTTAACTCCAAATGGTGCATTTTGCATGCTATATGCTGTGCGTTTGCAACTTTAAGTGGATAAAAGATAAAAATTAAATAAAATAATTGTGCAAAGCACCAGTAAAAACGCTACCGCTACATAGCATAAACACCCCAATTGTTGTAAAGCAGAGAATCCTGAGCAATGCCAGGGAGATCTATTATTTTCTATATTATAATATATTGAAAGTCAGAATTGTGGCACGTACTTACTGTCACACTTTTTCTATCCCATTTTGTTGATTGGTTCAAAGTTAAACACAAATCAGAACTGCAGGCTACATAACATACAAAACAAAAATGATCAAAATGGGCAGAACACTCCCAATCTGAAACTAATGAAGGCACATGAACAGAGCCAATCCTAATTGACCAGTCAGGAGTACTTATCAATAAATGAAAGAAAGTAAACCTATCACATCCCGGAAAATTATATTTGAAAAAAATGATTCTCCAAATGGAATTCTTAATCTCCAATGTAAGTTTGGTCATATAAAAATATAGTTTAATATTACATATTTCAAAATGACATAATTAAACCTAACTATAACGCTGTCTTTTGTGTCTTTGACTATCTTCACTAATGTTTTTACTTGAAAACCTCAACTTATTTAAAAGTCTAAGGGGTGAAGTCCTACGGGAGTTCTCCAGCTAATCCATTGTAATTTTGACAGTAGACCCATGGACACCTCAGGAAAGTCGCATAAATTCACAGAAATTCACCCCTCTAGACTTTAGCTTGATATTTTTGCCCAGGATTAAGATTCTGATAGCTATAGTAAAATAATCCTATCATTATAAAACAGCATATTCTCTGTCTTATTAGCAATGTCTCAGGGTATTATATTGGTTCGATTTTAAAAGTATTACAATGTACCGTTAAAAACTGTAAAAAAAAGAATCTGGATCTAGATATGGTTTTCTCTAGATATTCTGTCAGTCTATGGGTTTATTAATTATTTTAAGCTGCACTTTTGTGAGTAGCATGTCATTCATTGTTTTTGGTAGAAACTATGGCCAGCTATTCTTCAAACCTTCAACTTCATTTCTACGGAAGTATTTATCCAACTGATATTTTTAAAGTAAAAACAGAAAATACTAGAAATCTCAGCGGGTCAGGCAGCATCTGTGGAGAGAGAAACAGAGTTAACGTTTCAGGTCGATGACCCTTCGTCAGAGCTGGCAAAATTTCAAAATTACCATTTCAATTTGGCCCATCATCCCTTTTGTCTCTCAAATCTCTCCTGCCTTCCAACCAATCACAGACCTCCCTTTTGTTCTTTCCTTCCCTCCCCCTTTCAGTGCTCCTGAAGAATCTGTTACATGTCGAACGTTCACCAGTTCTGACAAAGGGTCACCGACCTGAAACGTTAACTCTGTTTCTCTCTCCACAGATGTTGCCTGACCCGCTGAGATTTCCAGCAGTTTCTGTTTTTATTTCGGATTCCAGCATCCGCAGTATTTTGCTTTTGTTATTTTTTTTAAGTCCTGGAAGAAATAGTAGCTGTGGAATGGATTGACACCTCAGTGAGAGAACCATGTGGAGATCAGAAAGGAAAATATATAATCAAGTAGGAAGGATTAAAACCGAAGTAATGCAATTGAGACCACAGCAACCATTGCCAAGTATCAAACTCCTGCTGCCAACCACAGTGAAAGCTCACTCTCAGAATTTCTCTTACCTGGTGATCTTATCGAAACGTATATAAGATTATGAGGGGGCTTAGCAAGGTGAATGTAGAGAGGATGTTCCCACTGAAAGGGGAGACGAGAACTAGGGGGCATAATCTTAGAATAAGGGGCCGCCCATTTAAAACTGAGATGAGGAGGAATTTCTTCTCTCAGAGGGTTGTAAATCTGTGGAATTCGCTGCCTCAGAGAGCTGTGGAGGCTGGGTCATTGATTATATTTAAGACAGAGATAAACAGTTTCTTAACCGATAAGGGAATAAGGGGTTATGGGGAACGGGCAGGGAAGTGGACCTAAGTCCATGGTCAGATCAGCCATGATCTTATTGAATGGCGGAGCAGTCTCGAGGGGCCGTATGGCCGACTCCTGCTCCTATTTCTTATGTTCTTATGTTCTTATCTCATGAATGTTCTTCATCACAGTGTATGTTTTAATGGTTTATAATACTGTAAAATTGTCCTTCAGACATTATAATTTGTGCAGTAGGAAGGCACTGATAATTTAATCAGAACGCGTACTGTGCAAAACAGTCATTGGTGACAAATGGCGGAACTGCAGTGGGAATTTTCTTCCACTTTTAAAGTTATCGTCCATTTGTTGGATCAGCAGGTAAATGGAGCAGGTAATTTTGAGTTGATGTTCTGCACCTTGGAAATAAATGGCCCTCATAAGAACATAAGATAAGAACATAAGAACATAAGAATTGGGAACAGGAGTAGGCCATCTAGCCCCTCGAGCCTGCTCCGCCATTCAACAAGATCATGGCTGATCTGGCCGTGGACTCAGCTCCACTTACCCGCCCGCTCCCCATAACCCTTAATTCCCTTATTGGTTAAAAATCTATCTATCTGTGACTTGAATACATTCAATGAGCTTACCTCAACTGCTTCCTTGGGCAGAGAATTCCACAGATTCACAACCCTCTGGGAGAAGAAATTCCTTCTCAACTCGGTTTTAAATTAGCTCCCCTGTATTTTGAGGCTGTGCCCCCGAGTTCTAGTCTCCCCGACCAGTGGAAACAGCCTCTCTATCTCTATCTTGTCAATCCCTTTCATTATTTTAAATGTTTCTATAAGATCACCCCTCATCCTTCTGAACTCCAACGAGTAAAGACCCAGTCTACTCAATCTATCATCATAAGGTAACCCCCTCATCTCCGGAATCAGCCAAGTGAATTGTCTCTGTACCCCCTCCAAAGCCAGTATATCCTTCCTTAAGTAAGGTGACCAAAACTGCACGCAGTACTCCAGGTGTGGCCTCACCAATACCCTATACAGTTGCAGCAGGACCTCCCTGCTTTTGTACTCCATCCCTCTCACAATGAAGGCCAACATTCCATTCGCCTTCCTGATTACCTGCTTCACCTGCAAACTAACATTTGGGGATTTATGCACAAGGACCCCCAGGTCCCTCTGCACCGCAGCATGTTGTCATTTCTCCCCATTCAAATAATATTCCCTTTTACTGTTTTTTTTTCCCAAAGTGGATGACCTCACATTTTACGACATTGTATTCCATCTGCCAAACCTTATCCCATTCCCTTAACCTATCTAAATCTCTTTGCAGCCTCTCTGTGTCCTCTACACAACCCATTTTCCCAATAATCTTTGTGTCATCTGCAAATTTTGTTACACAACACTCTGTCCCCTCTTCCAGGTCATCTATGTATATTGTAAACAGTTGTGGTCCCAGCACCAATCCCTGTGGCACACCACTAACCACCGATTTCCAACACGAAAAGGACCCATTTATCCCGACTCTCTGCTTTCTGTTAGCTAGCCAATTCTCTATCCATGCTAATACATTTCCTCTGACTCCGCGTACCTTTATCTTCTGCAGTAACCTATTGTATGGCACCTTATCGAATGCCTTTTGGAAATCTAAATACACCACATCCACCGGTACACCTCTATCCACCATGCTCGTTATATCCTCAAAGAATTCCAGTAAATTAGTTGAACATGATTTCCCCTTCATGAATCCATGTTGTGTCTGCTTGATTGCACTATTCCTATCTAGATGTCCCGCTATTTCTTCCTTAATGATAGCTTCAAGCATTTTCCCCACTACAGATGTTAAACTAACCGGCCTTTAGTTACCTGCCTTTTGTCTGCCCCCTTTTTTAAACAGAGGCGTTGCATTAGCTGCTTTCCAATCCGCTGGTACCTCCCCAGAGTCCAGAGATTATAACAAATGCATCTGCTATAACTTCCGCCATCTCTTTTAATACCCTGGGATGCATTTCAACAGAAACAGGGGACTTGTCGACCTTAAGAACCATTAGCCTGTCCAGCACTACGCCCCTAATGATAGTGATTGTCTCAAGGTCCTCCCTTCCCACATTCCCGTGACCAGCAATTTTTGGCATGGTTTTTATGCCTTCCGCTGTGAAGACCGAAGCAATATAATTGTTTAAGGTCTCAGCCATTTCCACATTTCCCATTATTAAATCACCCTTCTCATCTTCTAAGGGACCAACATTTACTTTAGTCACTCTTTTCCGTTTTATATAATCGGTAAAAGCTTTTACTATCTATTTTTATGTTTTGCGCAAGTTTACTTTCATAATCTATCTTTCCTTTCTTTATTGCTTTCTTACTCATTCTTTGCTGTCATTTAAAATTTTCCCAATCTGCTAGTTTCCCACTAACCTTGGCCACCTTATACGCATTGGTCTTTGATTTGATACTCTCCTTTATTTCTTTGGTTATCCACGGCTGGTTATCCCTTCTCTTACCGCCCTTCTTTTTCACTGGAATATATTTTTGTTGAGCACTATGAAAGAGCTCCTTAAAAGTCCTCCACTGTTCCTCAATTGTGCCACCGTTTAGTCTGTGTTTCCAGTCTACTTTCGCCAACTCTGCCCTCATCCCACTGTAGTCCCCTTTGTTTAAGCATAGTACGCTCGTTTGAGACACTACTTCCTCACCCTCAATCTGTATTACAAATTCAACCATACTGTGATCACTCATTCCGAGAGGATCTTTTACTCGGAGATCATTTATTATTCCTGTCTCATTACACAGGACCAGATTTAAGATAGTTTGTTCTCTTGTAGGTTCTGTAACATACTGTTCTAAGAAACAATCCTGCATGCATTCTATGAATTCCTCGTCAAGGCTACCCCGTGTGATTTGGTTTGACCAATCGATATGTAGGTTAAAATCCCCCATGATTACTGCCGTTCCTTTTACACATGCCTCTATTATTCCCTTGATCATTGCCCGCCCCACCGTGAAGTTAATATTTGGGTGCCTATAAACTATGCCCACCAATGACTTTTCCCCCTTACTATCTCTAATCTCCACCCACAATGATTCAACATTTTGTTCATTAGAGCCAATATCTTCTCTCACAACTGCCCTGATATCATCCTTTATTAACAGAGCTACCCCACCTCCTTTCCCTGCTTGTCTATCTTTCCGAATTGTCAGATACCTCTGTATGTTTAATTCCCAGTCTTGGCCACCCTGCAACCACGTTTCTGTAATGGCCACCAAATCATACCCATTTGTAATGATTTGTGCCTTCAACTCATTTAATTTATTTCGAATGCTGCGTGGGTTTAGGTAGAGTGTTTTAATACTCGTTTTTAAACCATGATTTTTAGTTATGAGCCCTCCTGCAGCCCCTTTATATTCATACATATTGTCCCTTCCTATCACCTTGTGGTTTACACTTACCCCAGCGCTAATCTGCTCTGCTGCCTTTTGCATTCTTTCTTGGGGTCCTGTTCATCTGAGCTGTCACCTACTCTAACTAGCTCAGAGCCTTCTCCTGGGTTCCGAATACTCCTCGCATTGAGGCACCGAGCTTTCATGCTTGCCTTTTTATTACACTTTGACCCTTTAGGATTTTGCTGTACAGTGGCCCTTTTTGTTTTTTGCCTTGGGTTTTTCTGCCCACCACTTTTACTCATCCCCTTTCTGTATTTTGCTTTTGTCTCCATTTTGTTTCCCTCTGTCTCCCCCCATTGGTTCCCATCCCCCTGCCATATTAGTTTAACTCCTCCCCAACAGCACTAGCAAACACGCCCCCTAGGACATTGGTTCCGGTCCTGCCCAGATGCAGACCATCTGGTTTGTACTGGTCCCACCTCCTCCAATGCCCCAGGAATTTGAATCCCTCCCTGCTGCACCACTGCTCAAGCCACGTATTCATCTGAGCTATCCTGCGATTCCTACTCTGACTAGCACGTGGCACTGGTAGCAAGCCAGAGACTACTACTTTTGAGGTCCTACTTTTTAATTTAGCTCCTAGCTCCTTAAATTCGTCTCGTAGAACCTCATCTCTTTTTTTACCTATATCGTTAGCACCAATGTGCACCACGACAACTGGCTGTTCACCCTCCCTTTTCCGAATGTCCTGCACCCGCTCCGAGACATCCTTGACCCTTGCACCAGGGAGGCAACATACCATCCTGGAGTCTCGGTTGTGGCCGCAGAAACGCCTATCTATTCCCCTTACAATTGAATCCCCTATCACTATCGCTCTCCCACTCTTTTTCCTGCCCTCCTGTGCAGCAGAGCCAGCCATGGTGCCATGAATTTGTCTGCTGTTGCCCTCTCCTGATGAGTCATCCCCCTCAACAGAACCCAAAGCAAAACAGTACTCAAGGTAACTAGAAAAACAAAGGCACTTTAAGCTTTCGCAAGAGAATACTGGTGACAATCTGGATGCTATTTGTTAAAGGCTAGCCCCTTGCTAATATTATATTGCTTCAAAGATACTAACCTATCATTTGTTCCAGAAGGAATTAGAGAAGCTTTTGTTCAAAGTGTGGCTGGGCCTGTCATCCTCTCTTAGAAGAATGCTAATAAAACATATTTATGTCCTTTGAAGCCTTCCTATAATTTCAAAATGAAAGTTTGTCAACCTAACATAATATTTAACAAGTATTCCACAGTTCTAATTGTAGAAGCCAAGGAGACAAAATGAAAGTGGATGTTTAATGACTCATGGGGTAGTAGAGCCAGGAAACGTTCAATTAGTAAAACACCAACAAGGGTTGAGCACTTGCGTGTCAAAAGATTTTAGTTCATTCTTCTGTTTGTAAATAAATTCACCGCCATTTTTATATTTGGGATCATCATCATAGGCAGTCCCTCGAAATCAAGGAAGATTTGCTTCCACTCTAAAAGTGAGTTCTCAGGTGACTGAATAGTCCAATATGGGAATCACAGTCTCTGTCACAGGTGGGACAGACAGTGGTTGAAGGAAAGGGTGGGTGGGGAGTCTGGTTTGCCGCACGCTCCTTCCGCTGCCTGCACTTGTTTTCTGCATGCTTTCGGCGACGTGATTCGAGGTGCTCAGCGCCTTCCCGGATGCTCTTCCTCCACTTAGGGTGATATTTGGCCAGGGACTCCCAGGTGTCGGTGGGGATGTTGCACTTTATCAGGGAGGCTTTGAGGGTATTTTGGGAGTTTAGTGTATGGCCTCTTTATATTGCAACTGTTTATACTGCATTGTCAGGTATAGAGATTGCTGAATGGTTTGTCTATTCTTTAATTCAGATTGAAGGGAGTGGTGAATGGGGTAACAAGTAACAAGGCCAGTTAATGCAGAGGGGTTTTTGCTGGTGAGTGGATTGAGCAGCTTAACGAATGCGCTGAGAGACCAGCAGCACACCGACCTCTCTGCTGCTGCCAGGCATTGCGCTGATCCTCCTCCTTCCAGTTCTCCTCCAACTTCACCCAATTCTACTCGTCGGAGGGTGCCTCTTGCCGTTGCTGCACCTCCTCCAACTCCCATCCTGGTTGAATAGCCATGTTGTGCAGAATGCAGCATACAAAAACGTTACCATGCACTTTGTCTGGGGCACATCGCAGGCAGGCCCCTAGACCAATCATGGCACCTCATCCTTAGCTTCGAGCTAGCAATGGTGCATTCAATGCTGGTCCTGGTGATCCCCACGCCTGCTTACTGTAACTGTGCACTGTCGACTGCAGAATAAATGCTTAGTCAGGATGAGTAAGGCAAACAAATGAAATATAAGCAATCACCAAGCTCTGGAATGCATGTGGAATACAATAATCAGAAAAAGCACAAAATCCGATTGAGTTATATTAATGCAAGTGACTGGCCCTTTAAATTTTCCAGTAGGTCATGTCAGTCAGTTTCTAAGGCCAATCCTACGAGGTATTACTGAAGGGTTGGCCACTAGGCAGGACTTCCATCCCAATGCGTTAAAATTGTATCGGGATCCCAATTCTGTCACGGGACATTGATTTTACTATATGCAATAGGCCGCATCGATTTCCAGCGGCTGAATTTTGAAACAGATTCAGTAGCTGCTAGGATCAGGACTGGCCACTTCAAGACAAGCCCAGAACAGTGACTAGATGTCCCTGATTTCAGCTGCTCACCTCCCCTATTTTTGGCGGGCAGTGTGCATTTGAGACAATGCCAAGAATGGGACAGAGATTGGGGTTAATTTCGAGGAAATGGAGGGCGACTTACTTCAGGGAAAAGATATCCTATTTGTTTACTTTATAAAATGTATTGGAAATAGTTGGGTGTGAGCTGCTGCCTCCTCTCACAGGCTGCCAGCAGAGTGTTATCTTGAGGGACCTCTTCTCCCTCGTGTGCGGACTCCTCCTGATTTGTTGATGGAGAGTGTGTCACCTCTTCCTCTCTATTCCCCTCTGCTTTTGGAAAGAGTAAGGCTTTCAGCAGAGTGAATTAGAAATTTTGCAGCATTCCACAATAATCTGTGGCCTGTATTACAGGACCTGAAGCAAGACATCAGTATCGCAATGGCTGACTGTACTATAATTCGGGTTGCTCCGCGGGTCTTATTATATCTGTCGTCTTCCTTTGAGTAAAAATGCCTTTTTGGAGCCATCAGCCACGGCATGGGATATCCCTGATCGTCACACAATACATTACATTGGGCTCAATTATGCCAAAGTATGTTTTTGGCATATTGCCAGAGTTACTTCCATTTTTCTAGGCCAGAACTACTCCAAAAATAAATATGCCAAATTTCCCTGCTCTATTTTTCAGAATTGGCAGCACGCAACCTGTCCTGTAGCCCGGGGGGGGTGGAGCCTAATGTCTGCACCGAAAAAACGATGCTGCCCCTTCTGCGCATGAGCGGAAAAAAAGGAGGTTTTTGATGTGATTCCTATGGGCGCGCATGCCCAGTGCAGCTCCCGGTCTGCATTCGGCCATTTTTAAAGAGCAGTTGTGTGTGAGAACTTTAATTATCATTGGAAAAATCGGAGCCGCAATACAAGATGTAACGTGACGCAAGGACCAAGAATTTCTCACAGGGTGAAGTGGAGGCACTAGTTACTGTGATTGAGGCCAGATGGCAGGAGCTGGACACCAGCAGAGGTCACATATGTTCCACCCAAAGAAATGAAGAAACGCAGGAACCAACTTGCAGAAGATCTCTGTGCAATGGTGACCATCCCAAGGTCTGGAGGCCAGTGCAGAGAGAAGTGGCAGGACCTTGATTAAGTAGATGGTGTAAGTAATATTTTTATTTTTCAATGGAATTGTAAATGTGACCATCTGTATATGTCCCACCCAGCAGAAAGACACTGTCTCTAAAAAGTTATATTTTTATCTTTGCAGAGGAAGGTGGCACACAGCAAATGAGAAAGAACTCAAACAGGAGGAGGCCCGGCAAATCTGCACCCACTGACACACTTGGAAGAAAGGGTCGCTGCTTTGATGGGTCCTGCCTGGAGAAAAGCAACCACCACTGCACAAGCTGGGCCCACACTCAAGGGAGAGGATTAGTCCTGCAAATTCCATAATCTGGCTTTGCTAAATGTTAAGTACTGCGCGGGCTAGCCATTCTTCGGTTCACGGGGATGTCTCCGTCAGCTATGCTTTGGTTAGTGCAATGTGCTATCATTCATCATGATCCTTCAAATGAGCCTGCTGCCTGCACTGTGTGAGCCTACTCATGCCACCCACCCTTCCCCCTCCTCTGCTGCTAACCATTTGTCTGTTCTGTTATATTTTGCAGAACTTGAGGCCAACCCTGATGAGGCTGAAGCCGATGCAGAAGAAGATACAGACGAGGAAGAGCCTGAAGAGGAGAACATCTTCCAATCCCACCTTCCAAACCAAGAGCATGGGGGTGAGGGGGAGGGGGAGGGGATAAAGCCCCCACTGTTGTACTCACTTTTGAAGAGGTGCAGGTGCCGCCCATTGAGGTGCCAGCCAGTGGTTTGAGTGTTGGTGGGACATTCCATGGTTTCCCACCGTCCCAGACTGCGGGTCCCATTGGGATGCAGCGAGCCACACCCAGGGTGAGGAGTGGAAGGAGAGCTCGACAGCGCTCCCCTCAGGTGTTAAATCTAACAGATGTGGTTCAGATGATGGCAATGAGTGGGTAGAGCATTGACCTTACCCGATCACTCCTAGACACCATCAGTGGGATGGATGATGAGGTATCGGGACTGTCGGGAGAAATAACAACACTCTTACGAGAAATGGGATCACTGTCTGAGAACATGAGGGAGGGAATGTCGTAGGTAGGTGAGACACTGTCAGGGCACATGAGGAAGGGAATATTGGAGATAGTTGAGACACTGTCTGGACACATGAGGGAGTGAATTTTGGAGTTAGCTGCTGCAATAGGGGATCACGCCAGACCACGCGGCCATTGAGAGAATCAACTGCCACTCCCACTCCAATCCCCAGACCAGCCTCTGAAGAGGCCCAAGCCGGGCCTTCCACATTACCACCTGCTGCCCCCACCCCCTATCAAGAAGTGCTCATTATTCAAGATGTTCAAAAGAATAAGCTTGGTACCAACACGAGAAACACTGTGCCACCGCCTGCGGGCAGGGGTGGAGTCACCAAGACCAAGTGCAGCAGGCGGTCTTAGAATAAGATCGAGGAGAGGTGGGTGCAGCCTTTCTTTGCTGCTGCTTGGAACTTCTTCACGGCAAACGAGCCAAAGGTGGGCAGAGGAAACGTTACAAGGACACCCTCAAAGCCTCCCTGATAAAGTGCAACATCCCCACCGACACCTGGGAGTCCCTGGCTAAAGACCGCCCTAAGTAGAGGAAGTGCATCCAGGAGGCCGCTGAGCACCTCGAGTCTCATCGTCGATGCATGCAGAAAGCAAGTGCAGACAGCAGAAAGAGCATGTGGCAAATCTATCCCACCCTCCCTTATCCTCAACGACTATCTGTCCCACCTGTGACAGGGACTGTGGTTCTCGTATTGGACTGTTCAGTCATCTAAGGTCTCATTTTAAGAGTGGAAGCAAATCTTCTTTGATTCCGAGGGACTGCCTATGATGATGATGATATTTTTATTGTTATTGTTGCTACTGTTGTAACTGTTCTCAACTTAAAAGTGTTTTGTAAGTTATATAAATTTCCAAGTTTAAAAGTTAGTAAGTGATCGTAAAGTTTTGAAGTGATCTTAGAGTTTGTAAGTGATCTTAAGTGAAAACTTTAAAGTTTGATACAAGAATATGTTTATTAAAGTTAAGTACAAACAAATATGTTAAATTTTGAATAAAATATATTTTAAGTTATAACTGAATCATTTACATCATTTGTTCCTTTATTGACACAACTTTTGGAACTCAAGAAGAATCATTTTGATTATTTGTTTGATTATTAACACAACTTTTGTAGTAAACAAGAATAATTTCCATCATTTGTTCCATTAACACAACACAACATTACTGAACAGGTCCAAATAGTAAACATCATCCATGTGGAATAGTTGCCGCTGAGCCTTCAGGCAGCAAAGCGTTCACGGATGAGCTGCTGGCGCAAGGCTCGAGCAATCATTAAAGGGCATGATGGCCTGCCCTCCTCTGCCGTTGTGCTCCAGTTTCAGGTAGTTGCATGGCTTCCTCGTCCTCCTCCTCCTCCTCTTCCTCCTCGTCATCTGCATTTTCCTCATCACCATCAGCCACTCTCACCTCAGGTGGGTCTTCTACTACCAGCTGCTGCTGCCTCATGATGGCAGTGTGTTGCTATGAATTCTTAAGCAATGAACCCGTGAAGCAAATGCATTACACCCACCATCACCATCCTGGGTGTCACCATTAACCAGAAACTTAGCTGGGCCAGCCACATAAATACTGTGGCTACAACAGCAGATCAGAGGCTGGGTATTCTGCAGTGAGTGTCTCACCTCCTGACTCCCCAAAGCCTATCCACAAGGCAGATGGCAGGTGTGTGATGGAATACTCTGCACTTGCCCGGATGAGTGCAGCTCCAACAACACTCAAGAAGCTCGACACCATCCAGGACAAAGCAGCTCGCTAGATTGGCACCCCATCCACCACCTTAAATATTCACTCCCTCCAGCGTGCAAAGTGGCTGCAGTTTATACGATCTACAAGATGCACTGCAAGGTTTCTTTGGCAGCACCTCCCAAATCCATGACCTCTACCACCTAGACAGACATGAGCAGCAAATGCATGGGAACACCACCACCTCCAAGCTCCCCTCCAAGTCACACACCATCCAGACTTGGTATAAATTGCCGTTCCATCATCAGCTCTGGTTCAAAATCTTGGAGCTCCATATCGAATAGCACTGTAGGAGTACCTTCACCACGTGGTGTGAAGCACTTCAGTAAGGTGGCTCACCACCACCCTCTGAACAGCAATTAGGTACGGCAAATAAATGCCAGCGATGCCAATATCCCGTGAATGAATAAATAAAAAAATATTAATTGGACCCTGCACTGTGGGAATCCAGTGAGTCTGTAAAATCAGACAGCTCAATCACTTTGTCCTTCAGGTACCATCGGGAAATTTATCAATTGAGGAGCTCACTTAAAGTAAGCATTGGTGGGCTTATTTATGCAGTGGTGCACTGCTTCTTGACAAATAGCTCACCTGAAGATGCCTTGAAGGATCTATTCACAAAACAAATCAATACTGTGCTTATTCTTACCTCCACAAATAATGCTGCGTTCCTTGTGGATATGAGCTGCAAACCTTCAGCCAGAAGCTGCTGTAATCCTTCAATAGCCTCCATGGAGAAACATAACCTTCGAATGCATTGATGAGCTGAGAAAACGAGGTAAGAGTGATGACGTCAATATACCCTGTATGATTCAACTGGCTTCAGTGATCCATTCTCTTATTTCCTCTCTCCTTTTGTCTTCCATATGCTCATCATCATCTTCTTTGAAACAAACAAAGTGAGAGATCCCCAGAGGGAATTATCCCCCGCACCCTCCAAAAAAAAACTACTTATTCTTATTGCTCTCAGTATATCTTGCAGAAGTTTGCTGCTCTGCAGCGGTTAAGATTGCTGTCCCACCGGTCTGAGAGAGTCGGAATTCAGAGCAGAATTCTCCAATAAATATGCCTCCATCATCTGTACCACCTCTGGGAAATCATTCAGCTCTTCTTAATTGCAGCTATGCAACAGCGTTGCTTCTGTTTCCTGTGGGTGGTACCTCAGCACTATGTTGCGGGTGCAGCATGCCATTTACCCATGATGGCGCGGGCTGAGTTTGGATGGAACAACTTAACGGTGATTCCTGGGAGACATTACATCCGTGGAATGCATCATTGCCTCATTTCCCTTAAATTACCAACAGAAAGCAGCCTGCATTTTATGAGGAAAGTCCAGCCCACTTTGTCAGCAGGGAAGCCCTTCACCCACAGGTTCTCAATTAACTTTTTTTATGTGTCTTCTTTTGACATTAACAATGTTCTTTTGAAATTAACTTAACATTCATTGTTTTGCACCACCTTAGTATTATGCTCTGTTTTCGAGCTAATGTTCGACTGTTCACTATCAGTTGGAATATGTGTAAGGAAATTAGCAACTGAGAATTCTGTATCCGTTTGATGTCAGCCGGGGCTCAGGACTAGCACTCTCAGTGCGGAATCAGAAGGTCGTGGGTTCAAGTCCCACTGCAGAGACTTGTGAACATGATATAGGCCGACGTTCCTGTCTGCCGTCTCAGCTGGATGCAAAATATCCCATTGCACTATTCGAAGAAGAACAAGAGAGCTCTCACCAGTGTCCTGGTCAATATTTTATCCCTCAACCAACATCACTGGAACAGATAAACTCATTGCTGTTTGTTGAACCTTGCTGTGGACATAGTTACTGCTGTGTTTCCATCAACACTACAGTGACTACACTTCAAAACTACTTCATGGCTACAAAAATGCTTTCGGACTTCCTGAGGTCGTGACAGATGCTTTATAAATAGAAGTTCTTTCTTTCTTGAAAATTCTAAATCAGGACTTTAACTGAACCTTCGAGGGTGTATAGACAGCAGCAAGAGGAGGAAGCCTTTAACATGTATTTATTCTCATAAACTGTTAAAGCATTGACATGCCATACATATAACCTTATCATACATAAAGCGCCTCCACAGGTCAGGGCTACAAAATGATCTGGAGTGGCATGCCACTACAACTTCCAGCGCGAGCCGCTCCAAATGTGTGCCGGCTTCAAGGTGGGCAACTGCATGACGTCATCAGGACCCAGATTGTCGTTTGGAGCTTGGGCAGGAGCATCAGCGGGGCCCTGGTAAAGCACAGGAGCAGGAAGGGCATGAGGGATCGTGGCTGAGATTTGGTGGGTGATCGTGGCGGAAGTCTGGCGAATGTTTGGTGCGGAGGTGCGGCGGGAAATCATGACGGAGGCGCGGTGAGTGTTTTTGCGGCGGAGGAGCGCTGAGAGATCGTGGCGGAGGTGCAGAAAATGAGGGTACGGGCCCCAGAACAGTCGAGGGACCAGAGGCAGCACGGGCCAGCCCACACTGCGATGTGTGTGCGCACATTAGGTCTGTACAGCAGAGCAGGTCTCCAGTCGTCCTGGTTAACCCTTGCTACTGGATAAAGGGCTAGCTCTGTCAAGCCCGTGTGGTGGCTGGTGTGCAATGGCCACCACACGTTAAAAAAATCCACGCACAGGCATCTTCCACCTCCTGGAGTTCAGGAATGTCGGGTCCTCCATTGAAACATGTGTGAACTCATTCCTTTTTGTGTGACAGCAAGTCATCCTCGTTCGAGGGACCGCCTATGATGATGATGATGATGCTGACCTTATTAGTTTATCCACAAGGGTTGATTATTTAGCAGATTAATTCCCTAAACATCCTGCATTTCCAGTTGACCATTTGGTATACAGCTGCTGAAGTAAGTAATTGTGATTTTTGAAGTAGTTAATTTATAATTGTTTTTACGTGGGACAATATGCAATTGATTAGGATTAGTGTGACAATACATGGAACATTACTTTTCAAGGTCAACTAGCTGACAGAAATTTAAACAGCAGCAAACAGTCGCAGTATAATGTATTTTTAATTTATCGATGCAATGCGAATGATACTTCTAACCTTGAATATATACTAAGCTGGAGTTTGGAAGATAGGCTAAAAAGGACATTTGTCACCTAGAAGGGGTGATACTAATTTTGTGTCAGCCCTTCAGGCTGAAGAACATAGCAGCCACCTTTCAAACGCAGACAAGCAAAAGCACATTAATTGCTCAGAATACAATGATATTTCAATTATTAAAGTGGAACTGAACAACACTGCAAGGAATGTTTCCTTAATTTTATTAATATCTGATTTCAGAAATCTTTCATGTGCAATTATGTTTGAAAAGAGTTGTGACATTCAGGCTAACTGATCTAGTTATTTTTAGGAGCCAGGATTTCACTCCAGTGATTATACAGTGCCAAATGAAACACTTTGACCAACTTCCATTAATATTCTGCTCAGCCAGTGCTGTGTGATCACATGTCTGCACAATTCGGGGTCATCTTCCCAGGCGTTGAGGTGATTTTTTGCAGCAAATTCACTTGTGTTAAGCTAATCTAACCGCCAAGCTTGGGTTTGGTCACAGTTCAAAAAGTGCGATTTACATATTTTTAATTCAAATTTGTTTAGTCTGAAATGCTGCAAATTGCTTTCTCAGTATAACATCTCATTTGTAGTTAATTTTTAAACTGAAGATTTCTGCTCTTTTTTTGCTGGAACACAAGAGGAATGAAGTTGAACCGTCTGTACCACAATGTAATTCATAATTGAGTTTCCCAAAATAGCAAATTCCACACAGAGAAATACATAACCACTACCCCCTCACCACCCCACAACCCCCCCACGCTGCCAAAATTAGTATGTATGAAAACTGAGATTCTGCATAAATTTTTATTAATGTTTATTAATGTGCAAATTAACTAATGTTCTGTGACTTCAGCTGCTTAGGCCCTAAGCTCTAGAATTCCCTCCCTAAACCTGTCCCTATCTCGACCACTCTCCCCTCATTTAAGATGCTCCTTTAAACCTACCTCTATGGACCAAGCTTTTGTTCACCTGCCCTAATATCTCTTTATGTGGCTTGTTGTCAAATTTTGTTGTATAATTGCTCCTGTGACATGCCTTGCGATGTTTTAAATTTATATTTTGAATGCGCTATATAAATGCAAGTTGTTATTATTATTTGAATGCTTTGAACTGAAAGCTCTTAGGCACATTATTTAACAAAACGTGTAAATATGTTGAAAATGATTGAAAAGTAAAAAAAAAAAACAACAATGCTATGTTGCTCAAAATGATGAGCTCAGGATTATTATACAGGTTGAACCTCCCTTGTCCGGGACTCTCTGGTCCAGAAACATCCGTGGTTCGGCATTAGTTTGCGGAACTGCGTGGGTGGCATCTTGATTTCCCGCAGAAATCAAGTGCAGGCAGCGGAAAGAACGTGCGGCAAACCAGTCCCACCCGCCTTCTCCCTCAACGACTATCTGTCCCACCTGTGACAGGGACTGGGGCTCTCGTATTGGACTGTTCAGCCACCTAAGGACTCATTTTAAGAGTGGAAGCAAGTCTTCCTCGAGTCCAAGAGACTGCCTATGATGATGATGATGACCCCAAAATGAGGAGAGCGGTGAGCAGCATTCTACAGATACCAGTAAGCCTAGCCGAGGCGTATGCTTATGTAGGGTGTATCGGTAGTCATATACTGACCTCCCGTGATTTGGAAAATATTCTGTTCTGGCACCGGTCCGGTCCCGAGGATGCCAGACCACAGAGGTCCAACTTGTAGAAGTAGACAACAAAACATGTGGTTGATTTCCATCTGTTGATCATTTTAATAATGATTTTCTGCCTGCAAAAAAGGGAATCTGATGCGAAACCTTATTTGGGTAGTGCTGACATAATTTTGATTTCTATGACGTAGGTTTAAAATGGGCGTGAAGTTCTCAGGTAAAAAAACTCCTGGCCCTCAAGCAAATCTTTCATGCAAACAGATCTTCTGCTCCCACTTTCCTTTCATTTTTTTTCCTGACCAAATCTCCACTTTCAGCTATCCTTCTGTACAGATGCCTGCTTGCTGGTTTCTCAATATCCTTTCTTGCTTTTTCCCTTTCTGATTCTGAATGACGTATTTCCAGAGGGGGCCGTACTTTTATCACTCTATGCAACGCCCCCCCGCCCCTATCAACAAATCCCCAACCTCTGTATAATTGCTTAACTCTTCTGCCACCAATTTAATCTCCACGCTTTCTTCTTTGCCCAGGAGACTGCCTCGTGTTATTTTGATTCCTTCTCCATATCCAGCCTCTACATATAACAGCTTGCACACCAGGTCTTTAAAAAGCTGAGCATTAAATCAAGGAAGAACGGCTGAGCAAAAGTTGGGCCATGTATATCGTAAGTACAGGAGTAATAAATCATGCACCTTGAGAGTTATAAATTGGATTGCATTTTTGGGATGCTCGGGTTCGATGTATTAACTATAATTCATCACACAGCTCTTGCATTAGTTAGTATTGTAAAGATGAGGGGTTTTTTTTAATTATGTGCCCATCTCTCTTAAAATGTACTCTTCCCTAATAAAAGCATGAGATAAGATTAAAATAAAAACCTTTGGTCTTAAGTGATTGTAATTGCAGCAGTTGAAGAAGAAACCACTTATAATGATTAAAAAGTGACTATCAATAATATCGACAAAATTCGCAGTTAAACAGACCAAAGGCTCAATTTTCGCCACCATTGGGCGACGTTTTTTTGCCATCCACTGATTTCTTTGGAGCAATCGTGAATTTGCGACTTTCCTCAAAGTTTGTACGCTGGTGGCGATTGTCAGCGGCGTATTTTTTGTACGACAGATTTATTTGGCGCGGGTCTGGGTGAAAACTGATTTCCGCGCCGTTTTTGGCCATTTAAGCGATTTTCTCCAACAGAGATTTTTTTTAAGATGGCGCACAATGGCGATCAGAAAAACCCGACGTTAGCTTAAGTAAATCGGCGCTGGGTATATTTCTGAGTCTTTGGAGCGAGGGAAGAAGACAATTTAAAACACAAATTCATGATGATTTTTGCAGAACAGAGGGAACTCGGAAAATAACTCGGAAAGTTAATTTTTCCCACAGAATGTTAGAAATTGCTACTCCACCCCACAACAGAACCTCTGCTCACGGGGCTCCAGGCACGGGTCGGAGGAATGCCGGCCGGACGGCAGCAGGATCGCTCCCACAGCCGGACACAAGCACCGGAGCTCGGCGCTTGGATTCCACCCACCCCCACCGGGCTTCTTTCCACGCTGAGCACCGGTCACCTGCGTTTCTGGCCGGCCGAGGGAGTGATCCTGCCGGCCAGCACTCCGGCCTGTGCCTCGAGCCCAGTGAGCATCGGAGACGGCACTACAGTTGTGCGCACAACAGCAAACATACAATTTCGCCCAAAGTTATCATTAAAGTGCCATAAATCACTGTATGTCGCGTCTCCATAGAGACAGAGCCTAGTGTTGTGCATGCACAGACCAGGGTGCGGTGCGTTCTACAAGCAAAGGTGTGCGTGCTTCAGTAAGTACTGTCTCACAATAACAATAGTAACAACAATAACAATAATAATTATGGGTGCAATTCTGACTATGCCTCATCTAGACTGGACTGTCAGTCGAGTCTGGACTGATGACTTCCTGATCATGCTCTGCTTCTACGTCTGTTTCAGCTTCTGTCTCTTCCTGATGTGCAACATCTGTAAAACAGAGAAGATGTTTGGTTCGCAATAGGGAAGGGGGAAGAGGGGTAGGGTGACATGAGTACGCGGGTCACACAGCCCAGGCTCTTTTCAAAGACCACGATGATAGGACATTGGATAAACCGAAGCTAGCCTATGCAGTACTTAACATTTAGCCAACCCAGACTGTGCAATTTTCAGGGCTTACCCACTCTCGGTAACCTGAGCCCAGTGTCCACATTCGTGGTTGATCTTTTCTTGTGAGATTTATTCATGTCAGCGATCCCCTGTTTCACGGCTGTTCGTTGTAGCTTACTTGCCGCACCTCCTCCAGCTTTTAACCTTCCTCGGTTAATCTGTGACATCTTCTTCTGCAAAGATGAAAATAGAACGTTTAAGGGTGGGTCCTTCTGCTGTGGTGGCCACACACACACACGTATTAGTCACATTTACAAATATAATTGCAGTGCATATATAAAAATATTACTTACAGTAACTGCTTGGCCAAGGTCCTGCCATTTCTTTTTGATCTGCATGCCGCTTAGAAACATGGAAACATAGAAAATAGGTGCAGGAGCAGGTCATTCGGCCCTTCAAGCCTGCACCACCATTCAATAAGATCATGGCTGATCATTCACTTCAGTACCCCTTTCCTGCTTTCTCTCCATACCCCTTGATCCCTTTAGCCATACGGGCCATATCTAATTCCCCTTTGAATATATGTAACAAACTGGCCTTAACAACTTTCTGTGGTAGAGAATTCCACAGGTTCACAATTCTCTGAGTGAAGAAGTTTTTCCTCATCTCGGTCCTAAATGGCTTACCCCTTATCCTTAGACTGTGACTCCTGGTTCTGGACTTCCCCAACAGCGGGAACATTCTTCCTGCATCTAACTTGTCCAATCCCGTCAGAATGTTATATGTTTCGATGAGATCCCCTCTCATTCTTCGAAATTCCATTGAATATAAGCCTAGTCGATCCAGTCTTTCTTCATATGTCAGTCCTACCATCTCGGAATCAGTCTGGTGAACCTTCGCTGCACTCCCTCAATAGCTTCTCGGGTCATGGCCACTGCATTAAACTCTTCTGTAACTTGGTCCCAAAGTTTTGCTAGTAGAGAGGGTTTCAGTTTATTTTGTCCCATTCTCCCTTTGTTCTCAAGCACATCGCATCGCCTCTCAATGATATCTACCAGGGGCTCAATTTCTTGTGCAAGACATCTCTTGGCCCTTCCCCCTTCCCCTTCTCCTTCTCCTTCCCCATCCCTTGGTTCCATCTTTTGCAGCTAACATTTAAATGTCCAGATCCAGCTCCGATCCCAGTGTGTTCTCACAAGCTGTTGATCCAGACCAGGAAGTTTACTGTGGATGTGCAGACACAACCGTCACGTGGAAAAAGTGATTTTTTTTTCTGGTGAATGCTCAGAAACTTTTAGGCACACACTTGGAGCTCCACCCCCAGGCTTAACTTTGGATACCACAGCGCCAAAATGAAATTTTACTTTGGCGAAAGTTGCAACTTTATTTTTTGGAGCACCAGGCACAAAAAAATCGGCCATTAATCCTCCTGAACACCAAAAATCGACAGAGGAAAATTGAGCCCCAAGTTTTAAACAATTTCCATTACAATAATTACTCACAATTTCTCAAAATACCCCAAGCAGGACCTATAGTTGTAAGCAAAACACCATCTACTGCTGGACTGAACAATGACCATTAGTCGTCTAAACACTACCTGCCGTTCCACAGTGCAGCCAGACTTCATTTATTTACTTGGTTAGTATAGCTTTGACAAATAAAGTTGACGAACAAACTTCTAACTTACTTTTTGTCTTGCAGTAGTTAAGAGTGGGATTTCATCAGCAATAAAATTTTGTTAGATATAAAAATTGCAAGTTCCTAGTTGTCACAGGCAGCAAACGGAGGTGAAGCCTACCCAACAAATAACCGTATGAAATTCCAGGTAAGCAGTATTGGTAAATTATTAGAATTCCAGCTCTGTACCATGGTGAAAGGGAAGGACTTTATAATTTCTGGAAAAAAATAGATAGGCTAAGTTGAGCAAATTCTTTGAGAATGATTTATTGCTTATTTTGTTCGAAATGTACTTTTAGATGTATTGGGGCAGACAGGCTTATAAGGGGACACATCGGAATAACAGCCACAAAAATCAATGGCTATTCCAGAAAACTCCCACCAATATCACAGCAGGAGTACATTAGAATGTTTGGGAACCAGACCGAGTCCTGAGCAATCGGTACAGTTTTCAAGAACAATCAGTCCTTTGCCCATCCTATACGAGGTGCTCACCATAAGGAGGAGCCAGTATTGAGTAGGGTACTTTGAATATCGGAGGTCCTGTGGCCTGAGCCTGCATTGGGACCAAGATATATCGGAATATCAAGAGTGGATATAGGGACCAGAATCGTGGCCTGGACACCCAAAGATTTGGCCTTCAGATCTGTGTGTTTTGTTTTTAAATTATTAATAATAAAATTAGGTACCTTCCACTGGTATGGTGCATGGCAGAGGCTGGGGGCACTTCCAATGAGATGGAACAATTGATGTATCTTTGAGCCAATATTTTGAGTTATTTCAATAGTTGGTTCTATAGTACATGTGCGAGTTAGGACACGGGCAGCCGAGTTTTGGATCACCTCTAGTTTATGTAGGGTCATCATCATTATAGGCGGTCCCTTGAACGAGGATGACTTGCTTCCACGAGAGTTCACAGATGTTTCAATGAAGGACCCGATATTCCAGTCCTGAACTCCAGTTGAGGGGATGGAAGATGCCTGTGTGTGGATTTTTTTAACGTGGGGTGACCGTTGCACACCAGCCACCACACGGGCTTGACAGAGCTGGGCCTTTATCCAGTGGCAAGGGTTAACCAGGACGACTGGAGACCTGCTCTGCTGCACGGACCTAGTGCGCACACATATCGCAGTGTGGGCTGGCCCGTGCTGCCCCTGGGCCCTCGGCTCTTCTGCTCCCCGTACCCTCATTCGGCGTACTTCCACCACAATGTTCCAGGGACCATGCGCTCCAGCTCTATTTATAGCTCCGACCTGCGGTGGTGCTCTCACACAGGTCAGGGCGGCCCACAATGGGTAGAATGTGGGTGGCCAGCCAGGAGTGTGTTGGAATCGTTAACTAGAATAATGTCGAAAAGAAAGAGATGCAATATTTACATTTATTGACAAATGGCAATTGCGATCACCTTGCCCCTCGAACAGCTATATCTTTTGGTCCCTTCCTAAGGCTGTATCTTGTATCCACTATAATTCCTTCCTTCATTTCTTGTTCTGTCCTAATGACCAAGTTGCAAGCTTTCAAAGAGAAAATCAATCCTTTTTTATTCCACTTTTCGGTCCAACTTTAATTTTGATGATCTCAGCAAAGACTATATCTCCGGATGCTCTACCATTAGAATAGATATCATAGCCAGAAACTACCGCTGGTGATATAAGCAGACAAATGCTTCATGCATTTATATAATATTCCTCATCTCTGATTTAAATGGAAGCTGTAAACCCTTGAAATCAGATTAACGGCTCTGCTGAAACAGTGGACGGAGGACTATCGTATAAATATTTGTTTGCTAATGTCATCAACAGTAGGCTCTAGTCTCAAGGTATTGTCCCCTCCTCTGCTGCCACCACCCCCCCCATCCCCTCCCGCCCCAATTAAATCATGTATATTGGATTCTCTGATCTGTACGCAAATTGGCTGCTACGTTTCCTACGTTAAAATAATGACCCTGGACAAAGACCGCCCTAAGTGGAGGAAGAGCATCCGGGAGGGCGCTGAGCACCTCGAGTCCCATCGTCGAGAGCATGAGGAAATCAAGCGCAGGCAGCGGAAGGAGCGTGCGGCAAACCAGACTCCCCACCCACCCTTTCCTCCAACCACTGTCTGTCTGTACAGTCACCTGAGAACTCACTTTTAAAGTGGGAAGCAAGTCTTCCTCGATTTCGAGGGACTGCCTATGATGATGGCACTTTAAAAGAAATACTTCATTGGCTAAAAAGTGCTTTGGGATGTCCGGTGGGAATGAAAGGTGCTCTACAAATGCAAGTCTGTCTTCTTTTTCTTTAGCTGTAAGCTCCAACAAGACATCTTTTCATGATATCCTCTCCATTATCCTCAATCTGTGTAACTCAGAACATATGCGAGTGCCTGACCATCTCTTCACCATCACTTACTATCATTTTTTTCCTTAGAGATTTAGCCGCGTACATGTTATTCCGAAGAATATTAATCCCTCTTTCCCTTACTGCTATTGATCTGTTGTCCTTAAATCTGTACTTCCTAAAGTTATGGAAACTGATGTTTTTTTTCAACTGATCCATCATCTAGAGAGTTGACTTAATTGCGAGTTGCCAATATAGTTTTTGCTATCTATGTCACAAACCTCAGGAACTTTGCTCTTGAACACTTTGGTAAACCATTTACCATTATCTTCGACATCACCAGTGTTTGATAGGGTTTAGCACTAAACAGGTTACCAAAATATGGGTCAGAATTTTTACTTTGGGGAGAGTGGGGGTGTGTGAGTGGGTGGCCAGTTAAAAGTGCTGAAATTGACAATGCGTCCGGAAGCTGGCTTCACCATTAGCTCAGGAGCGTTATGCAGCGCACCAGAGATCGGCTCGGGAGACGCGGGTCAGCTAATTAAAGTAGTTGAGAACTTGTTAAGAGGCTATCAACAGCCTTTTCAACCTGATGTTGGAGCTTTTACTGTGAGGTCCACGAGATTCATGGGCTTGCTGAACCTCGCCAATGAAAGCAAAGTGAGAGCTGTCCGGCCATCGTGGGAGTTGAATAATTGATTGTAAAAAAAAAATAATCACATAAATACTCATATCTGCGAAAGGCTCTTGCTGCCATTACTTGTGCTGAGAGTCTGCTTTCAGGAGTTTGCAAGTGATTTCAACAACTTTGGAAGTTACTCTCACTACATCGGATATCACTTTCATTACATTCGAGGATTTTTCCTTGGATTTCCATTTATCCGACATCTATCAGATCAGCATGGGGGCTGCTTATGCTGTTCCAGCTTGGACCTCAGATTCAGACCAAGATGAGCCCCAGCAGCAACAACACCAGCAACACGAGGAGCGGCCTTTTCCTCACCAACCTGCCGATCCACAGGAGTGAGGGGATCAGCACAGGGGTGCACCTCGCAGAAGGTGATACCCCCAACATCATCATCATAGGCAGTCTCTCGAAATCGAGGAAGACTTGCTTCCACTGTCACAGGTGGGGCAGACAGTGGTTGAAGGTGGCGAGTCTGGTTTGCCGCACGCTCCTTCCGCTGACTGCGCTTGCTTTCTGCATGCTCTCGGCGACGAGACTCGAGGTGCTCAGCACCCTCCCAGATGCTCTTCCTCCACTTAGGGTGGTCTTTGGCCAGGGATTTCCAGGTGTCTGTGGGAAAGTTGCACTTTATCAAGGAGGCTTTGAGGGTGTCCTTGAAACATTTCCTCTGCCCACGTGGGGCTTGCTTGCCGTGTCGGAGTTCCGAGTAGAGCGCTTGCTTTGGGAGTCCTGTATCGGGCATGCGGACAATGTGGCCAGCCCAACGGTGCTGGTCGAGTGTGGTCAGTGCTTCGATGCTGGGCCTGCACAGGCTATATAGACAGAGCATCAGCTTCTTGGACATGACTGAACATCAGTGCCTCAGGAGGCTCAGGCTATCACATCAGGATGCAGACATTTGTACCCTGTTGGAAGAAGATCTGCTGCCAAATGACCCTAGTGGACACCGCTTACCAGTGGCTGTTTATGTCACCAACGCCCTCAACTCCTTCACCTCAGGATCCTTCCAGGGATCTGCAGCAGACATTTACAGGATCTCGCAGTCGGCTGCCCACAGATGCATCAGCCAGGTTGACGTTTGACAAGTCAGGCACTTACATACACTTTGCCACCGATGAAACCAGTCAGACTTAGCGGGCGCTCGGCATTGAAGATGTGGCTGGCTTCCTACAGGTGCAAGGCATCATCGCTTGCACACATGCAGCCATCAAGGTAGCCCCAGATCACCCAGGATTGTTTGTGAACTGTACCAGCTTCCACTCCCTCAAAATGTAGCAGGTCTGCAACCACAAAATGCTCATGTATGCATGTGCCAGATTCCCAGAGAGCTATAATGACTTAATCATCCCCCACCAGTCCACCCTCCCCTCAACTCTTTGCAAAAAACTGGCTATTGCAACATATCTTTTCAATCGTTAGAAGTTTCACTGCTAGTTACAAGCTAAGAGAAGATTAAACGTGTGGGGAGTTCTATGTTATTCTACTCAATAGTGCTGTGAGCAGGCAGCATACTTTGACCTGATTTTGCACCATGTTCTTCAAAACAAATTACCATCAACCTATGTTCACAGCGATCTCACTTCTTCTCATATCACTTTATTCATACCATCTGATTATTTTTCCATTAACTTACAGGTTGCCCAGGATTCCGTTCTCCCACTCTTCTGTGTCATATTAATCATCTTCTCAACTCATCATCTAATCTCTATCCATCCTGTTGCGGATGATTTAACTTTACAACCATTAGCTTTCTTCAGATCGAACACCTCAGTGCCCCATTGTCCTCAGAGTATAATTTCTGAAACATCTCATCTTGGTATCATCCCTTGCCACAGGACAATGAAAACTGTTTTTAACAATTCTTCAAAAACACTGAGGTAGTTTTTCCTCCATTCAGTAACCTCACTGAAAAAACTATACAAGTTTAAACTCGTAGTCCTTGTTTTATTCACATTTTTTTTGATAAAATTAGCAACAGAAGGAAAATATGACCCAGAGTGTATTAGTGTTTCTCACCAGTCCAACAGCTAGCATTTCTTACATCTGATACTGCCTCCATTAGTCCTTCTTTATTTATTGTAATTTTTGGCATTACCATCACCTCAGACTTTGAATGGAGCTGCCATATTTGCTTCTAAAGACCAAGTTTGCACAATGAATACTGCTCCAATATATCAGGGGGCTTTCCAAACGGCTATCTCATTTCTAGATTGGATGCAAGAAAAACCTTGCAGCTGATAGCTGATAGCATCTCCATCATTTCTTTCTCTTCCCATCACAATCTTTCTTGTCACTCTCTATCTTATAACTACTACTAAGACCAATATTCCTCTGAATGTTCCTCTCTTGTCCCTTCTACATTGCAAATACCCTGCCCAACACATTCTACCCTCACATTAATATTTGTGCTATGTTAAAATTAAATTCTTTTGGTAATTCTTAATGGTAATTATTTACCATTTTCAGGTTTTTACTTAAACATAATTTCCTAAATAACCTGTTTTTTAAAATCTTTCCAACCATAATGGCATCCGGTACTATGGGAATTATCCCTCATTTTAGATTTCCAAAGTGTGTACTACATAGTGAAGTGCTAAGCCATGCAGAGAAGAGATTACCGGTTCAATCTCCAGTCTGTGCTGGGGTAACTAATTTCAGCCAGGGACATATGTGTGGCTCTACAACTGGCCACAGTGATCTGGGCTAAAAAGAGAAAAAATCAGCAAGCTTTCCTGTTCCTGAGGGCTGTCCAGTGATTCTTGCTGGAACATATATAAGAACATAAGAAATAGGAGCAGGATTAGGCCATTTGGCCCCTCGAGCCTGCTCCGCCATTCAAGATGATCATGGCTGATCTGATCCTGGCCTCAACTCCACTTCCCTGCCCGCTCCCCATAAACCTTATCATTCAAAAATCTGTCTATCTCCACCTTAAATATACTCAATGACCCAGCCTCAACAGTTCTTTGGGGAAGAGAATTCCACAGAGTTACGACCCTCTGAGAGAAGAAATTCCTCCTCATTTCTATTTTAAATGGGCGACCTCTTATTCTGAAATTATGCCCTCTAGTTCTAGATTCCCCCATGAGGGAAACATCTCTCTGCATCTATCCTGTCAAGCCCCCTCAGTATCTTATATGTTTCAATAAGATCCCCTCTCATTCTTCCAAACTCTAATGAGTATAGGCCCAACCTGCTCAACCTTGCTTCATAAGACAACCCTTTCATCTCAAGAATCAACCTAGTGAACCTTCTCTGTACTGCCTCCAATGCAAGTATATCCCTCCTTAAGTACGGAGACCAAAACTGTACACAGTACTCCAGGTGTGGTCTCACCAATGCCCTGTACAGTTGTAGCAGGACTTCCCTACTTTTATACTCTATCCCCCTTGCAATAAAGGCGAACATTTCATCTGGCTTCCTGATTACTTGCTGTACCTGGAAAGTGTGCTGATTTGTACATTGGGTACATTGGGTATTGACAGAATTGTGATGATTATATGATGAGTAGTCTGGCAAGACGCCTTACATCCTCTTCTCCACCCCCCCCCCCCCCCCACAACCACATCCTCACTATTTTGAAACAGAAATAAAAATGAAGAATGCCCATTTGAGGTTTTTACTTCTTAATTCATTCACAGGATGTGGGGCTCGCTGGTAAGGCCGCATTTATTGCAAATCCCTAATTGCCCTTGAGAAGGTGGTGGTGAGCCATGTTCTTGAGCTGCTGCAGTTACAGTGACTTTGTCGTAGCGGTTTGATACAACTGAGTGACTTTCTAGGCCATTTCAGAGGGCAGTTAAGAGTCAACTAACATTGAATTATTGACATAGTACTGCTCCCACTACTTACCCATTAGGAATAAGGTTATTGTCAACACTCATTTCACGTAGAACCCTAAAAGGAGAGCATGACAAGACCTAGAAGACATTGGAGGATAAAAGAATAAGGATGTATGCACAAAAGTGTCCAAATCTTCCCCATTGATAAATTGCTGAAAGTTGGAGAGATTCGACATGCTGAGTGTGTAGTTCGTGACCTCGTCGCCAGTTGTAGTGTATGCAGGCACCTTTGGTAATGACTCGACGAGGCAGGGTATGGTACTTAAACTGTGTAGACTGTAGTCCTTTATTTGCAGCTCATCGAGTGAGGACACCAAGCTGTGAGCTCCCTTTTATACTGGGTTACCTGCAGTGTGCAGGTAATCCTTAGGTCTCCAGCAGCAGCACCCTCTGGTGTACAGTAAGGTGTGTATAGTATAAGATACATTCATTGTTACGGACATGATATAACAATACAAGCATGCATACATAACAACACTCCCCTCCCCTAAGCATTTATAAGTCCTTATTTTCATGACCTGGGGAGGTGATCAGTAGTGGGCTAAGGGAGGTTGTGTGAGGGTTGTGTGAGTACCAGGTGTGATCGCTGTGCTTGAGGCTGGCCTCATACATTTCCCCCCCCCCCCCCGACCTCACACACAGACCATGTGGGTGCCACTGTTGTGGGATCCCTCAGTGGGGTAGCCATTGCAGCAGTGGTAGGGTGCATACTCTGTGATGTGGGTAGTTGTGTGGAGGTGGGCAGGGCCACAGGACTGTTTGGGCTTCATGTCCTCTAATTGGGATGAGAGTCTGGTCATCCCAGGGTTTGCCAGGAAAGTTGGAAGGTATTGGCCTCTCGCTCCTGGTGTTGGCCCACCTGGCCAGGGGGTGTAGGGCTGGTCTGGGGCAGGTTGCCAGTGATGGTTGCTTTGCTGCCCATTGACCAGTGTCCCTGTAGTGGGTCTGCTCCCACTGGGTATGTGTGTGTCCTTCCTGGGGCATCACACTAGTTCCAAAGGTCCAGGCTACATGATCTGGTAGCAGCTCGACCTGGGGGTCTCGCACGGAGGGATTCCTCTAGCATTTGCATGGTCCCTGTAGAGCCCAGTGTCCTTTAACAGTGTTCTACCTGTATACATGACACCACGGCTCTGGTCATATATAGTCATGTCGACATTATTGACCACCTTTACATTGTTCATAACAGCATTTGCATCATGGTCTCACCAGACATGGTTACATTAGGCATTTCAAACTCTCTGTCATAATCATCACACATAACAAGCTTGTTCTTAACCTTACTTACACAAGCATTCATTTTATTTCTCACCTTAGTTACACTAGCATCACAATTCATGGTTACATTATCAAACTTTCACCCTTTTACTGCATTTTTAGCCTTCATGGCCCTGTCATCTTTAAGTTGAAACTGTCCCTTTAAATTTTTTTGGTTACCGGTCTCCTTTAAGGGAGCCTTCAAATCCAATTGGCCGCTCGGTGTCATGTGTCGCTCCTCCATGCTCACTTGTGGTCTGGTCGTGGCCATTTTGATTTTAGGTTCTTCTCCTCCTGGTGCAGCCGATGTCTTCTGGCTCTCCTCCAGGTCGGCTGTGGTGGTCTTTTCTTCCTCAGGTTCGGCCATGGACGTCGGGAATCCATTTCTTTCGATGATGTTCGCCTCTTGGAGTCCTGCCCTTGCCCGGAGGATAAAGTTTGACATTTCAGTCCGAGAGATGTTGCCGTGTTGTGGTCCTGGAGATTTTGCCGCGCAGTCTAGCTGGGCAGTGGGATCTCTGGATGCAGCAATGGATCCATGTTCGATGTCGATTGCTGGAGCCCGGAGCCTGTCGCCACTTCGACCGACTTGGACCTGCTTCATCCAATTCCTTCCCAGCAGCGTGAGACCATCGCCAGCAATGATCCACAGGGGGAGTCTGTTCAACATGCCGCCCTGGGAGACCTGTACGTCCACACTGCCAACGATTTGGATTTTACCTTTGGTGTGGGTGAGCAGCTTTGCCTGGACAGGAGACAGTTTTGGTCGAGTGGCGGGATTTTTCAAAGGTCATTTGGCTCATCACAGACTGGCTCGCCCCTGTGTCGATCTCCATGGAAACTGGGACCCCATCGATGTCTACTTCCATCGTCCACGGAGAACTTTCCGTGGAGCAGGTAAAGATTCCATACTCTTCTTCCAGGGATTGTGCAGCTTCACCTTCATCTGTGTCGGAGCCCCGGTGATCAGCCAACTCTTCACTGACGCGGTGAGTAAGGCTTTTTCTGCACATTCTCTGAAGGTGCCCTTTCTCTTTGCAGCCTTTGCAAGTATAGTCTTTGTAGCGGCACTGGTGGGCCCTATGGTTTCCTCCACAGCACCAGCACAGGACCAGCCGGTTTGCCCCATGTGGCGGACTCAGGGTTGCGGGACTCGGGGCAGCATTTCTGCCTTTAGAAGTGTCCATGCGGTGCACTGCGTTCGCCGGTGTAGAGTCCTGGGTCAGTATTCGCCTGGAGTCGCCGGCCGAAACCATGTAGGCCTGGCTCACTTGGATTGCTTTCTGCAGGGTGTTGGCAGAGAGCAATTTGTGTAAGAGGCCTTCGTGGCCTTTAGTGTTTCATAAAGGTGGTCTCCAAAATCACATGGTGCAGCTAATCTTCTTAAATGTGCAGCATACTTAGCAATTTCTTGGCCTTCGGGTCGCCGGTAAGTGTAGAACCGGTGCCTGGCTGTGAGGATGCTTTCTTTTGGTTTTAGTTGCTCCTGTATAAGTGTTACAAGTTCCTCATAGCTCTTGGTGGTTGTCTTGTCAGGGATTTGCTAGCCCCGGAGAAGACAATGGATGGTGGGCCCACAACTGCTAAGCAGGATGGCCTTGCACTTTTTTGGTCGTGTAGCCAGTGTGTCCCCATCCAGGTCGTTGGCTGTAAAGAAATGTTTGAATCTTTCTACAAAAGTGTCCAAATCTTCCCCATTGATAAATTGCTGAAAGTTGGAGAGATTCGACATGCTGAGTGTGTAGTTCGTGACCTCGTCGCCAGTTGTAGTGTATGCAGGCACCTTTGGTAATGACTCGACGAGGCAGGGTATGGTACTTAAACTGTGTAGACTGTAGTCCTTTATTTGCAGCTCATCGAGTGAGGAAACCAAGCTGTGAGCTTCCTTTTATACTGGGTTGCCTGCAGTGTATAGGCAACCCTTAGGTCTCCAGCAGCAGCACCCACTGGTGTACATTAAGGTGTGTACAGTGTAAGGTACTTTCAGTGTTATGGACATCATATAACAATACAAGCATGCATACATAACAACATTCCCATTAGGAACTAGGTTATTGTCAACATTCATTTCACGTAGAACCCTAAAAAGAGAGTATGACAAGACCTCGAAGACAATGGAGGATGAAAGAATGAGGATGAAAATCAACAAACAAAGAGATGAAAATAACAACAGGAGGAGATAAAGTGGAGCAATAACAATGGGGAAGAATTGCTCTGATAAAGAAGAGGTCACAAATTAACAGTGAAAAGAGTGAGCCACCAACAGGATTGCAGGTTTGTATGATTTTGGAAAGATTGAATTTACTGCCAGAGTATTTCCATAGAAACATAGAAATTAGGTGCAGGAGTAGGCCATTCGGCCCTTCGAGCCTGCACCACCATTCAATAAGATCATGTCTGATCATTCAACCTCAGTACCCCTTTCCTGCTTTCTCTCCATACCCCTTGATTCCGTAAGGGCCATATCTAAATCCCTTTTGAATATATCCCATTCCATTTATGGGAAAACAGGAAGTGTCCAATCACGAAGCATCTGCAGTAACAAGTCATTCACATTGCTCAAGCAGATATTGAGGTAATTAAATTATTTGAGTATCACTTGTTTTATACTCTATGCAGCGAGCAAACCCTGTGATTAATGGCAGAGCAACAGGCGAGAAGAGCACATTTTTCACACAATGCCATCGAGGTCCTAATGGATGGTTCTCTTTCTGGAGAAAGTCATGTTTGCAAAGCAGGTGAACCACAGAGGAGAAACAGAGCATGATAGGTAATTGCTAAAATGTGAACTCTGTCTTTGCAAACTTCCAGACCTTCCAAAGAGCCAAGCAGATACTGTACTCTCTGCACTCCTCCCTTTTCTGCTCCTCGTCCTGTTGCTCTGATAACCCACATTCATCTGTGCCTTCTATTCCCATGCTGCAGACATGAAAGCTAACCTGTAGCATAATTTGAGACATTGCTTTAGTGAGAGAACACTCATGCATAAATGTCACTTGGAGGAAACTAAGCCGTGTCATGCATAGTAACACCAATTCTTGTCATTGATATTGTGCATCTTTAACTTAATGCTGTTTATTAGCAATGTAATATAAAATGTGGTTAAAATTCCACCATGTGGTTTAATGCACTTGTATAAAATTCATATGTGCACGATGTAACAATATATTATAATCATTGTTTCTTCTCTAATGCACACAGTACCTGAAGTGCATCGAATTAAAAGAAGTAGATAACTGGTTTCAATAGGAGACCGAATTTTCTGGTACGTCTTGTAGTATGGCCGTGGAGATACATATGAATTAATGTAACAGACATGTTTTAGTAATACGAAGCACTCCAATGAATAATTTGTCAAATAGAAAAAGTTCCAAAATAACTCAATATTCTTTGATTGCCCCTCTGAATACAAATTTAAGAAAAACAAACTGAGTGCCTCTGTAGTTAATGTTTAAGTGAAGGAAGTGGGGATAAGTCAGCATCGTGAAGCATGGCAGTTAAAATCTCCTGAACCTCACTCTCTGTGGGTCTGCTTTGGCTCCTGCCAATTCCCCTTTGAGTAAAAAAAAATCAACCCCAATGGGCCTGGGAAGGCAAACTGAAATAACATTTTAAAACTTAACTGCTGGACCTCTCCTGGCCCACGATCCACCTCACAACAGGTCTGGGCTGACGTGGAAGTCACCACTGCTGCCCCCCTCTGGCCTCCAACCAAAATTGCAGATCAGGTCCCGATGTTGTCACTGGAACCCGATCCAGAGAAGAATCTCGCTGCATTCCTGCAGGTGTCCTGATCGCCCGCTCAAGGTTAGGTTGGCATTCGGACTTGGCGTGAAGGCAGCCGAATCAGGGGGGTAAGTAGCTGCCCTCATTTTAACTCCCCTCCCCAGCCTCCCCCCCCACCCCACCCCCCTCCCCAGTGCCCCCGGTTTCCACCAAGCAGGGGGAATTAAAATTCGGGCCAAAGGGCCTTGGTGGGGAGTAGCTTTGACAACATGCTTCACGGGGGCGTGGGGTGGGGAGGAGGGGAAATGGGAGATCTATAGAGTGCCTTGATGCGGTGGAGGACAAATAATTTGGAAAATGGGGAGGTCAGTCTCAATAAAAGCAAGCGCGAAAGACCAGCTCAAAAGTTAGGGTCACCAAAATGCTGCAAGTGGGTGTCATGGCAAATGTTAACGAGAGCCGGCACATTAGAGAGTGCTGCAGAGCTTTGCAGGCAGCCAGCCAGCACCAATCCAAGGTCATCAGGGAGAACAGGGAACTGCTGACTGACTATATTGATCCAGTGGCGTTTTGCAAGGGATTGTCAGACTGGCAACACGAGAATACACAGGCAGAATGGGACTGTGACTGAGGGACCTGCTATTGGTTAGAAAGAGAGAGGAAACACTGGAAGAGAGCCAAACAAGAAACTTAAAGTACATAAGTTATTTTTGAAAGTTTAAGGTATAAACTAATTTAGAAACATTTATTTGCCTGGAGGTTCACTGACCTCCAACTGGAAAAGCAAGATGGTGGTCCAATCACAACAGATCACCATTCACTTCACTGCCGCCCAATGGTCAAAGCCTGCAATTGCAGGCAAATTAATGCGGCTCAAAGAAATGATTGAAGCGCTAATTCAAGTCTTTAAGCCCGAGCTCAAAGTGTGGACCAATATCGGGTGCAGTCTAATCACAAGTCATGATTGCCACAGGCTTTTTCCAGTTCTCAAAGGGGAGGTTCATTGAAGCTACAAAACCTCATCCTCAGCATTGCTGGCTGTGCAGTTGCCTCAGCAAGCAGCAGGTCAAGGATAAGAAGCTGGGGGACTGAAGCAGCTGTACTCATGGCAGGTCCACGCCCCAGGGAGAGAGCCCGCAGATTCTGCGATCAAGCATTGGAGGCATTGGTGTTTGTTGTGGAGAGACGGAGGGCAGTGCTCGACCCGAAAAGGGCCAGGAGGCCCTCACCACAGGTCCTCCACACCATGTGGAGGGAGGGAGCGCAGCCAGTTTCGGGCAACGCGTCTCAGGCAGTGTGTGTCAGGCAGTGTGCCTCGGGCAGTGTGTCTCGGGCCGTGTATCTCGGGCCGTGTGTCTTGGGCAGTGTGTCTCGGGCCGTGTGTCTCGGGCAGTGTGTCTCAGGCAGTGTGTGTCAGGCAGTGTGTCTCGGGCCGTGTGTCTCGGGCAGTGTGTCTCAGGCAGTGTGTCTCGGGCCGTGTGTCTCGGGCCGTGTGTCTAGGGCCGTGTGTCTGGGGCAACGTGTCTCGGGCAGTGTGCCTCGGGCAGTGTGCCTCGGGCAGTGTGTCTCGGGCAACATGTCTCGGGCCGTGTGTCTCGGGCAACGTGTCTCGAGCAGTGTGTCTCGGGCAGTGTGTCTGGGGCCGTGTGTCTGGGGCAACGTGACTCGGGCAGTGTGTCTCGGGCAGTGTGCCTCGGGCAGTGTGTCTCGGGCAACATGTCTCGGGCTGTGTGTCTCGGGCAAGGTGTCTCGGGCAGTGTGCCTCGGGCAGTGTGCCTCGGGCAGTGTGTCTCGGGCAGTGTGTCTCGGGCAGTGTGTCTCGGGCAGTGTGTCTGGGGCCGTGTGTCTGGGGCAACGTGACTCGGGCAGCGTGTCTCGAGCAAGGTGTCTTGGGCAGTGTGCCTCGGGCAGTGTGCCTCGGGCAGTGTGTCTCGGGCAGTGTGTATCGGGCAGTGTGTCTCGGGCAGTGTGTCTGGGGCAACGTGTCTCGGGCAGTGTGTCTCGGGCAAGGTGCCTCGGGCAGTGTGTCTCGGGCAGTGTATCTCGGGCAGCGTGTCTCGGACAGTGTGTCTCGAGCAGTGTGTCTCGGGCAACGTGTCTCGGGCAGTGTGTCTCGGGCAGTGTGTCTCGGGCAACGTGTGTCTCGGGCAGTGTGTCTCGGGCAGCACTGTGGTCCCCAGGACCCACACACAGTGCAGGAAGAAATTTAGCAACATCACTCGGGAGGTCAGGGTGAGTGAACGCTTCAACAAATGCTACATGCCACCATCTGAACCACAAGCTTCACACATTGCTCAATGCACTACACCCCCAGCACTCACCAACCAACAATCTCTATCTACCCACATTCACACCCACATCTCACACCTTGCACACAATGACAGCTATTCAACTATGGCTGGCACATCACCCAAACACATTACTCCACACTCACTCACACACTTTCCTTTTTCCTGCAGGCCAAGGTGGCTCACAACAGGAGTGAGCAGCAGTGCACAGGTGGGGGACAAGCCGACACCCAACCATTGTCTGCGCTGGAGCATCGAGAGCTGTAGATTATTGGGTGCAAGGTGGATGGTGCTGTGGCCACTGGTGACGTTGGCCCTCCCTGGGGACAGCAATGGTTCAGCCCTGCTCCTTCTCACCTCCCACTTCCCCCTCACCCCACACGTGTTTCACACGATCCAACTAATCATGCTGTATGCTGGCCCTTCTCCCTCCTCGCCCCCTCCCCTCACCTTAACCCGGCTCTGGTATCTTTCTGCTTTCAGTCAACAAGCCCCTGAGCAGCCTGTTCCTGAGGGCACCACGGAGAGCGAGGTGGGAGTAGAGGAGGAGGAAGAACGCACCGTGTCACTGCATGAAGAGAAAAAGATTAGTGAAGAAAAACGTCGGCCCCTTGCAGTCAGAATCAGGTGAATTTATAATGGGGAACAAAGAAAGTGCAGACCAATTGAACAAATACTTTGGTTCTGTCTTCACGAAGGAAGACACAAAGAACCTTCTGGAAGTACTAGGGGAGCAAGGGTCTAGTGAGAAGCAGGAACTGAAGGAGATCCTTATTAGGCGGGAAATTGTGTTCGGGAAATTGATGGGATTGAAGGCCGATAAATCCCCGGGGCCTGATAGTCTGCATCCCAGAGTACTTAAGGAAGTGGCCCTAGAAATAGTGGATGCATTGGTGATCATTTTCCAATAGTCTATCGACTCTGGATCAGTTCCTATGGACTGGAGGGTAGCTAATGTAACAACACTTTTTAAAAAAGGAGGGAGAGAGAAAATGGGTAATTATAGATCAGTTAGTCTGACATCAGTAGTGGGGAAAATGTTGGAATCCATCATTAAAGATGAAATAGCAGCGCATTTGGAAAGCAGTGACAGGATCTGTCCAAGTCAGCATGGATTTATGAAAGGGAAATCATGCTTGACAAATCTACTGGAATTTTTTGAGGATGTAACTGGAAGAGTGGACAAGGGAGAACCAGTGGATGTGGTGTATTTGGACTTTCAAAAAGCTTTTGACAAGATCCCACACAAGAGATTGGTGTGCAAAATTAAAGCACATGGTATTGGGGGTAATGTACTGACGTGGATAGAGAACTGGTTGGCAGACAGGAAGCAGAGAGTCGGGATAAACGGGTCCTTTTCAGAATGGCAGGCATTGACTAGTGGGGTGCCGCAGGGCTCAGTGCTGGGATCCCAGCTATTTACAATATACATTCATGATTTAGATGAAGGAATTGAGTGTAATATCTCCAAGTTTGCAGATGACACTAAACTAGGTGGCGATGTCACATGTGAGGAGGACGCCAAGAGGCTGTAGGGTGACTTGGACAGGTTAGATGAATGGGCAAATGCATGGCAGATGCAGTATAATGTGGATAAATGTGAGGTTATCCATTTTGGGGCAAAAACACGTAAGCAGAATATTTTCTGAATGGCAGGAGATTAGGAAAAGGGGAGGTGCAACGAGACCCGGGTGTATTGGTACATCAGTCATTGAAAGTTGGTATGCAGGTATAGCAGGTGGTGAAGAAGGCAAATGGTAAGTTGGCCTTCATAGCTAGAGGATTTGAGTATAGGAGCAGGGAGGTCTTACTGCAGTTGTACAGGACCTTGGTGAGGCCTCACCTAGAATATTGTGTTCAGCTTTGGTCTCCTAATCTGAGGAAGGATGTTCTTGCTATTGAGGGAGTGCAGCGAAGGTTCACCAGACTGATTCCCAGGATGGCTGGACTGACATATGAGGAAAGACTGGATCGACTGGGCCGTTATTCACTGGAGTTTAGAAGGATGAGAGGGGATCTCATAGAAACATATAATATTCTGACGGGACTGGACAGGTTAGATGCAGGAAGAAAACTATCCCAATGTTGGAGAAGTCCAGAACCAGGGGACACAGTCTAAGGATAAAGGGTAAGCCATTTAGGACTGAGATGATGAGAAACTTCTTCACTCAGAGAGTTGTTAACCTGTGGAATTTCCTAAGCAGAGAGTTATTGAGGTCAGTGCATTAGATATGGCCCTTACGGCTAAAGGGATCAAGGGGTATGGAGAGAAAACAGGAAAGGGGTACTGAGGTGAATGATCAGCCATGATCTTATTGAATGGTGGTGCAGGCTCGAAGGGCCGAATGGCCTATTCCTGCACCTGTTTTCTATGTTTCTATGTTTCACCCACAGACGCCAGCTCAGATACTGGCACTATGTTTACTTTAGAGGTTAGTGTTGTAGCAGGATCTGCACAGACCGGGTACAAGTTTGCATGTAGTAAGCCCAGGGGGACAGGATAGCTCGGGGGCCAGCTCCCCAGAGAGCGAGTTCGCGCGCGAGTTCTGCTGCACAGGACTCAGATGAGGACCTCGATGGCGAAGCATTTAGAAGAAGGGTGAAGGGCATGTACACGGAGATAATAGGTGCAATGCCCAAGAGCCGCTCGGCAATGATGAATGTTAAGGAGTCCACCTCCAACATTGCACAGAGATATGCGCACATCATGGAGCCCATTATTTCTAGTCTGCGAAGGATGTTAGATTCCCAGAGAGACCGTGGGGACCCAGACCTGATGCCGCATATGATGGGCGATCTGGCAGTTTCCATTGCAGCACAGGCGGAAGAGACGCAATGTCTTATTGCTGTAATGCAGTCTATGCTTAGTGGCATCCAATCTCAGACTGCTCCCATGCTTGAAGCCGCGTAAACTGTTAGAAATGAGTGTACCTAAATTCATATAGTTACGTGATTGAAATTGTGACACAAATAATACTGAGTTTAGAATATTGTATGGCGCTCGAGATGAGTAAGGGGTTAATGTCTATGTTGTTTTTAACTGGAACTGCTTAAGTTTCATTTTCTTGGAAAATTAGTATGAGATAAAAGACTCTATCTGTGGGATGACAGGGCTGGATGAGATAAGTGGAAGACAGTCCCCAACATGCTGTAAGGCCATGATTGGTGAATGGTTGTGAGGATCGCTGATAGTGGGAGATAACATTAGGGTTGGCCTTTTCCATGGCTTAAACAAAGAACTTTACATACCATTTGGCACATTGTTTTCAGGAGAACCCTTATAGGTTAAATGGTCGTGTCCATATCCTAGCCCTAGTCCACTCCAAGAAGGGTACAAAAGAAAGACCTGAAAAGACCCTAGTGCAGAAGCTGGAGTGAAGAGCTTCCAAGAGTAGATCGATGGTCTCACACTCTTCTGAGAGTGGACCCAAGCTGACCCTAGTCTAACACTCTTGACAGTTCAAGAAGAGGGGGAGAAAGGCCCGATCCCGATCAGGTCTGGTACCAGCTACTTGTCATGGTTGTAGGTATTTGCTGTATAACTAGTGTGCTATATTCCGTCCTAAACTCCGATTAAACACAATATACCCACCATATTGGGTTACATTCGATCCTGAGTATTTGAAAGACCCAGAGATCAGTTAAGCTCAACAAAGCTCTGACTGCTGCCATCATGACTGGGTCTACCACCACTGACCAGAGTATTCACTGTGTCTGCGACAGATTGCGAGGGATGCTGCCTCGGGGCAGTGGCACTGGGATGACAGCATTCTTGCTCCCACCACTGCCAATCCGCCATTGCCATTGTCGTTGCCTGTCATCTAGCTAGCCCAGACTGCTGCTGCCAATGCTGAAGTTGCAGCCTACAGCCGGGCCTTCCAGGCCCAGAGCTGGTCGAGGACATCCTGCAAGGCCATCTGTAGTTTCCCGCACGGATAAAGCAGCCTTCCACCAGCCATGATGCAGTCACTGGGCCAACACTTCATAGGAGCAACACTACAGTAGGCAAAGGTACAATAATAAGGGATTGCACAAGGATGAAATCGTTAATATTTTTGTTGTAAATATTTCTTCACTGATTATTGATAAATTTATTAATTCAGTTTGGATTCTTTTGTGGTGTCTCTCATTTCAGCTTTGCACTGTGATATGGCCTGCGACAGAGATGGAATGATGGGGCTGTGTTGAACAATGGGGATCTTGGGTTGAGGTGGTCACGGACTGCACTTCCAGAAGTCTGAGTGAGTGGCTGCCTCCTCCCTTGCTCCTGTTACTCTTCCTCCTCTGACTTTCCCTCTTCCTCCTCCTGAGGTGGTCCTGCAATTCCTGATGGTAACAGCTACGCCCTCATGATGACCAAGTTGTGCAGCATGCAGCAGACCACCACGAAATGGAACACCTGCTCAGCCGAGTACTAGAGGGCCCCTCCCGAGTGGTCAAGGCAGTGGAACCCTTGCTACAGCACTCCGATGGTCTGCTCGATGATTTTTCTGGTGGCAGCATGGCTCTCATTATACGAGTGCTGGACAGGAGTGTTGGGGTTTGTGGAGTGGAGTCATGAGCCAGGTGGAGAGTGGATAGCCCTTGTCTCTGCCCTCGAGCTTGACGTGGTGACTGGACGAGAGTTGGCACACCGATCTGGTGCAGGATGAAGGCTGCCAGGATAGCGGGCATTGACGGTGAGGATTCACTGTGTGTGGTCGCACACCAGCTGCACATTCAGTGAGTGGGAGCCTTTGCAGTTACGGAAGATCTCAGGATTGTGATGCGGTGCCGGCAAAGCCACGTGGGTGCAGCTAATGGCACCCTGCACCGTGGGGAATCCCGCTATCCTGGCTAACCACATGCACGTTCCAGCTGCTTCTCTTTGGTGATGTGGAAGGAAATGTAGTCCCTTCTCCTATTGTAGAGAGCCTCTGTGACCTCCCGGATACAGCGATAGACGGTGAACTGCGAGATGTTGGCTATGTCTCCTGTTGCAGAATGGAAGGATCCGCTGGTGAAGAAATTGCGGGCGACGGTGACCTTGACTGCCACTGGGGGAGCTGTGGTCGCCCTGCTCTCCGGATGCAGGTCTGGTTGCAGGAGGTGGCAGAGTTCTGTCACCACCTCCTTGGTGAAGCAGAGCCTTCTAGTACACTGCTCCTCACTTAATTGGAGGTCGGAGAAGTTCTTTCGCAATATCCTCGGAGGGTGAGGCCTCCTGTTGAGAGCCCTGATGGTCTTCCTCCTCCCTCTGGCCATATGTTTCAATCTTTCTTGCTGCCTCTGCTCCCTCTACCGTAGATCCTGTAGGGTGAGTTCGACTGCCAGTACAGCACCCATTAGTGTAACCAAGTGCAGTAGTTTGATTTCTTTAAAGAATATATGTAGCTACGTTTTAGTTGCCACAACACTCCTGATATTAAATAACCTTGAAATCACAGAATTAGACTTTTGCACTATGTGAAACTGATGAGAAAGCACTGAAACTCCACTAACCTCCAGCTGCGACTCATGACTGATCATCCCTCTAAATAACACCCCTGCACCCGGCTTCCTGATGCTTCACGCCAGCTCTCCCTGTCGTGGTTTCCTCCAGGCGCTAAGATAGGTGGCAAAAAACAATTTCACAGATTGGGTGGTGAGTGAGCATTGCACACTCACTGACGTCACAATCCAGCTGGCATTGACGTCCCGACGTTTAATTGTTAGCGCGGGTGGGCAGGGTTTGATGTGCGGCGCTAGAGTCACCTCGCCCTTGCAATGATGCTCTCGCGTCCCGTTAACGCTATCTTCTGGTGCTAATGGGAGGCACTAAGGTACTGAATTGTTACCCCAAGGGGAGTGAATTTCCACAAGGTTCTCTCAATCCTCCGTTGTAACTTCAGCAGAAGAGCTGCAGACACCCTCGGAAAAAAAGTGCATAAACACTATCTCTGTAGACTTTCCATGGCTCTTCCATTGAAGTTGTGACCAACAATCTGGAGAAATTCTGTCGAAATTCATCCCCAAAGAGTTATCTTATCACATAATGTCAGCTCAGTAGCAAACAGTCATAACATTGAAATGTTTATTACAGCACCATCTACAAGCGTAACAGGTATTGTTGTTAATGATTATGCTTACAATGAAAATCTTATTGGACAGCCAACAGAAGGGTTTTAAATGTATTATGAAAGAGAATACAGTGCATCAAATATCAATTTTGATATTTACAATAATAGATAAATGATTAACACTGCTACATAGGATTCAACTACATACAATGAGTTGGCGAAATAACTCATGCCAAAAAGGTATGCTTGTGAGCTCAGGGGAAAGAAAGAGATGTCCCCTCACTCAATGGTGTTTGCATCTATGCTAAAATGTTACCATCTAAAACATTTTTAAACAAAATTAAAATAGATATGATTTCAACTGTTCATTCTGTTCTCCTAATTGTGTTTATACTGTAAAGAATTTTCCAATAAAAATGTTTTCCTGTACAAAATGTATGTATAGAATAGACAATAAGTTACAGCATAATGGATACAACATTCGAATGACAGATTCGTATCCTGGTGAACTCATCAAAATGAATCCAACAACATTAATAAAATGTAGCTTATTGAAGATCGAGTTGCTGAATCAGAGCTATAGGAAATCAACTCCTAACCCCATGGAGTGTGTGGCTGAAAGCAATTAAACAACATTCTCAAGCAATAGTCAAGAAACAGCTTTCAAATATAATTGAATCAGACTAAGTTCAGGGAGTATATGCTTTTTGGTGTAAAATATTCAATATGGGTTTGATCCACAGACTCCAAATCAGTGGGACAAGGGATCTCCAAAAAATACAATATATCGATGCGCTGTAAAAAAAATAAACAAAACTTAATTTATGAACTATCAAGTGCTATTTCTGCAGACTCTCCAATGGGCAATAAATTGAATTACATTCTATTAGACTAAAACTGGACTTTAAAGGAGCAGACTTTAAAAGGATTTCAAAGCAAATTTAAACAGATTAATTAGAACAGAATAATTGTTGATACATCTATAATACAAAAGTGATAGGTATTTAAGAGATGGTGATTGTGCAATTAAAATGAATTGCAGCATAATCAATCCAACATAAAGGGCACTGGAGGTTAATAAGTAGAGATGTAAGGATTAGTATTGGGGATGTGCAAAAGTTTTCAAAACATCGGCAGTTTTTCTCTTACAAGCATACATTTTATTTCCGGTTCGGACCACTCACCATTCTTTTAGAGACTGGGGGTGGAAATTCTCTTTATAACGCGGCCCGTTAGCACCGGTGAGAGGTGGCTAATGGGCGTCAAAGGCCTACCGCCGGTGATAAGCAGCGCTCACGGCTCGGGAGAGGTTCGGTCGGCTCTTTGGTAGAGGCGACAAGAGGTAACGCCACATCGTCTAACGCCACCCGCGTGGTGACATCATCCAGCATGGTGTCACTCCCGCGATATTTGGTTTAACGACAAGGTGTCCATACTGCCTGGGAAACGTGGAGGGAACATTGCGCCGCTCAGGTGTAGTCATTTACCCAGGGATCAAGGTAAGATTTTTTTTTTACTTCATTTATTTCATCTTCTTTTCATTCGGTGTAACAGTGGGGAAGTTTGTGTGTGTGGGTCCCTTTTCTCCCTTTCCCAGCGAGCATGGTGACAGCCTCACGTGGGGAAATTCAGTCTGCCTGCTGAGCTCCCGCCCAAGGATGAGTGTGCAACGTCACTTTTTAGCGCTGCTCTCTCATCTTCGGACGATTAAACTGAATTTGGCAGCTGGCGCCTGCACCCAATGCCCGGCGGTAAAATCATCGCTCCGGCGGTGACACCGCCTCAAACACAGCGGGACCGAATTTCGACCCCTGAGTTATTTTCTTTAGGATTCTTTTAGTTCTTGATCTCCTTCACAAGAAATCTCTATTGGGGCAATTTTTCTACTTTATATTTCTGATGGGGTGGCTTGCCTGCTAGGAAGTCACATTAGAAAGTTGGGTATTCACCACACATGACTTTCCAGTGTCCATGGCAACTACTATGTATTGTATGTGTTCCATACAATGGTCGGCCAAGTTCCCACTTCATGGCCCGGCAAATCCCTCACTCTACCATTGCCATCCTGGGGAAGCTGCAACACAGGACTACATGCGCGCTAAACAGCGGAAGCAGCATGCTATAGACAGAGCTAAGCATAGCCACAATCAACGGATCAGATCAAAGCTCTGCAGTCCTGCCACATCCAGTCGTGAATGGTGGTGGACAATTAAACAACTACCAGGAGGAGGAGGCTCCATGAATATCCCCATCCTCAATGATGGCGGAGCCCAGCACGCGAGTGCAAAAGACAAGGCTGCAGCATTTGCAACCATCTTCAGCCAGAAATGCCGAGTGGATGATCCATCTCGGCCTCCTTCTGAGGTCCCCACCATCACAGAAGCCAGTCTTCAGCCAATTCGATTCACTCCACGTGATATCAAGAAACGGCTGAGCGCACTGGATACAGCAAAGGCTATGGGCCCCGACAACATCCCGGCTGTCGTGCTGAAGACTTGTGCTCCAGAACTAGCCGCACCTCTAGCCAAGCTGTTCCGGTACAGTTACAACATCGGCATCTACCCGACTATGTGGAAAACTGCCCAGGTACGTCCTGTCCACAAAAAGCAGGACAAATCCAATCCGGCCAATTACCGCCCCATCAGTCTACTCTCAATCATCAGTAAAGTGATGGAAGGTGTCATCGGCAGTGCTATCAAGCAGCACTTACTCACCAATAACCTGCTCACCGATGCTCAGTTTGGGTTCCGCAAGGACCACTCGGCTCCAGACCTCATTGCAGCCTTGGTCCAAAAGAGCTGAATTCCAGAGGCGAGGTGAGGATGACTGCCCTTGACATCAAGGCAGCATTTGACCGAGTGTAATGTTGGAACCTGGAGAATGAAGAGGCAGAGGGCAGGGAGCAAAGACTACAAGATAATGGGCATTTATTTATAAACACTTATGTTCTTTATATATTAAATAGATAATTACAATTAACTTGTGAGCCAAATGAACTAATTTTGCACAGAGCCTGCTGGGAAATTAGAAGTTAGCTTAGCATACAAAGTAAAATCAGGTAACTGAGAGATTAAGATATTAGTCTGGTAGAAAAATGGTGGGAAATACTAACAGCGAGTTTAGCATAGTGAATAGCAAATATCATTGCAGAATAGTGTGTGTACGCATCGTTAATTGAAATAAAACATCATGTTTGGAGCCAGAACTTCTGCCAGATGAAGTTTTTTTTGGCTGTTAATGTTTGAAAGACAAGGGAGTTATTAAATGCAGCTGCTTTTCACACAGAAAACCAGTAAGTTACTGTTCAGAAGACATACGAGATAAAGAAGGCTACGTGAGCTTTCATTCAAAATGGACACGATGGAAAGGTTACTGAGGGATGGTGACAGGTCACATCAGATGACAGAAGGAATCCAATCAAGGAGAAGCAGCTGGTTCATGTTTAGTAAGGGGAGAAGGATCTTTTAAAAACAGATATTTTGGGGGCAAAATTGCCCCACGCCAGGTTTGGCGCATATAATTCGAATAACCTGAACGTTTATTGCCTGCGCCACGGGAAGGAAAGCGACCCGGAATTCGGCTCTGTAACTTGAAAAAAATTGCCCGAGTACTATGGCAGGTGCTCAGCGCTTCCACGGGGCAAGAGCACAGCGGGAGCGGGAGCTGTCAGTCAGCACGTGCCGACCACATCTGTAGTGCGCTGACGCATCACAATGTCCCTCCCCTTCTCTTAAAGGGGAGGGCCACTGCGAACTCTGCAGCCTCTTCCGTGGTGCCCACTGGGAGTGTTTCAGCTGGGCGGGTGGCACGGCACACAAAATTGGGTGGCGGGCTGCCTGTTGGTAGCCTGTTCAAAGAAGTTTCACGAGGCTGATCCCTGAGATGAAGGGGTTGCCACATGAAGAAAGGTTGAGCAGGTTGGGCCTATACTCCTTGGAGTTTAGAAGAATGAGAGGTGATCTTATTGAAACATACAAGATTCTGAGGGGGCTGGACAGGGGAGATGCAGAGAGGATGTTTCCCCTCGTGGGGGAATCTAGAACTAGGGGGCATAGTTTCAGAGTCAGGGATCACCCATTTAAAACTGAAATGAGGAGGAATTTCTTCACTCAGAGTGTCGTAAATCTTGGGAATTCTCTGCCCCAGAGAGCCGTGGAGGCTGGGTCATTGAATATATTTAAGGCGGAGACAGATTTTTGAGCGATAAGGGAATAAAGGGTTATGGGGAGCGGGCAGGGAAGTGGAGCTGAGTCCATGATCACATCAGCCATGATCTTATAGAATGGCGGAGCAGGCTCGAGGGACCGAATGGCCTACTCCTGCTCCTATTTCATATGTTCTTATGCTCCTTCCACATCTGTACTCTTTCTGTTTAATCTGCTCTGCATGTAAAGTGCTTTGCATATTGACTGAAGAAATAAAGGTATTGAACCTGAAGCAACGACGAGTTTAGTTCTGACACAATTAAAGAGATGGTGTGAATCGCCTCATTACAACATGTGGCTTCAAGGAGCCCCAGTAAAATTGAAGTCAGTGGGAATTAGGGGGGAAACACCACTCCACTGGCTGGAGTCATTCCGAACACAAAGGAACATGGTTGTGGTTGTTGGAGACCAATCATCTCAGCCCCTGGACATAACTGCAGGAATTCCTCAGGGCAGTGTCCTAGGCCCAACCATCATCAGCTGCTTCATCAATGAACTTCCCTCCATCAAAAGGTCATAGAAACATAGACATAGAAACATAGAAAATAGGTGCAGGAGTAGGCCATTCGGCCCTTTGAGCCTGCACCGCCATTCAATGAGTTCATGGCTGAACATGCAATTCCGTACCCCATTCCTGCTTTCTTGCCATACCCCTTGATCCCCCTCATAGTAAGGACTACATCTATCTCCTTTTTGAATATATTTAGTGAATTGGCCTCAACAACTTTCTGTGGTCGAGAATTCCACAGGTTCACCACTCTCTGGGTGAAGAAGTTTCTCCTCATCTCGATCCTAAATGGCTTACCCCTTATCCTTAGACTGTGACCCCTGGTTCTGGACTTCCCCAACATTGGGAACATTCATCCTGCATCTAACCTGTCTAAACCCATCAGAAATGTAAACGTTTCTATGAGATCCCCTCTCATTCTTCTGAACTCCAGTGAATACGAGCCCAGTTGATCAAGTTTTTCTTGATATGTCAGTCCCGCCATCCCAGGAATCAGTCTGGTGAACCTTCGCTGCACTTCCTCAATAGCAAAAATGTCCTTCCTCAAGTTAGGAGACTAAAACTGCACACAATACTCCAGGTGTGGCCTCACCAAGGCCCTGTACAACTGTAGCAACACCTCCCTGCCCCTGTACTCAAATCCCCTCGCTATGAAGGTCAACATGCCATTTGCTTTCTTAACCGCCTGCTGTACCTGCATGCCAACATTCAATGACTGATGTACCATGACACCCAGGTCTCGTTGCACCTCCCCTTTTCCTAATCTGTCACCATTCAGATAATAGTCTGTCTCTCTGTTTTTACCACCAAAGTGGATAACCTCACATTTATCCACATTATACTTCATCTGCCATGCATTTGCCCACTTACCTAACCTATCCAAGTCACTCTGCAGCCTCATAACATCCTCCTGGTAGCTCACACTGCCACCCAACTTAGTGTCATCTGCAAATTTGGAGATACTACATTTAATCCCCTCATCTAAATCATTAATGTACAATGTAAACAGCTGGGGCCCCAGCAAAGAACCTTGCGGTACCCCACTAGTCACTGCCTGCATTTCTGAAAAGTACCCATTTACTCCTACTCTTTGCTTCCTGTCTGACAACCAGTTCTCAATCCATGTCAGCACACTACCCCCAACCCCATGTGCTTTAACTTTGCACATTAATCTCTTGTGTGGGACCTTGTCGAAAGCCTTCTGAATGTCCAAATATACCACATCAATTGGTTCTCCGTTGTCCACTCCACTGGAAACATCCTCAAAAAATTCCAGAAGGTTTGTCAAGCATGATTTCCCTTTCACAAATCCATGCTGACTTGGACCTAACATGTCACCTCTTTCCAAATGCGCTGCTATGACATCCTTAATAATTGACTCCATCATTTTACCCACTACTGATATCAGGCTGACCGGTCTATAATTCCCTGTTTTCTCTCTCCCTCCTTTTTTAAAAAGTGGGGTTACATTCTCTGCCCTCCACTCGATAGGAACTGATCCAGATTCTATGGAATGTTGGAAAATGACTGACAATACATCTGCTATTTCCAAGGCCACCTACTTAAGTACTCTGGGATGCAGTCCATCAGGCCCTGGGGATTTATCGGCCTTCAATCCCATCAATTTCCCCAACACAATTTCCCGACTAATAAGGATTTCCCTCAGTTCCTCCTTCTTACCAGAACCTCTGACCCCTGTTATATCCGGAAGGTTGTTTGTGTCCTCCTTAGTGAATACCGAACCAAAGTACTTGTTCAATTGGTCTGCCATTTCTTTGTTCCCTGTTATGACTTCCCCTGATTCTGACTGCAGGGGACCTACATTTGTCTTTACTAACCTTTTTCTCTTTACATATCTATAGAAACCTTTGCAGTCCGTCTTAATGTTCCCTGCAAGCTTCCTCTCGTACTATATTTTCCCTGCCCTAATCAAACCCTTCGTCCTCCTTGCTGAGTTCTAAATTTCTCCCAGTCCCCGGGTTCGCTGCTATTTCTGGCCAATTTGTATGCCACTTCCTTGGCTTTAATACTATCCCTGATTTCCCTTGATAGCCACGGTTGATCCACCTTCCCTTTTTTATTTTTACGCCAGACAGGAATGTACAATTGTTGTAGTTCATCCATGCGGTCGCTAAAGGTCTGCCATTGCCCATCCACAGTCAACCCCTTAAGTATCATTTGTCAACCTATCCAAGCCAATTCACTCCTCATACCTTCAAAGTTACCCTTCTTTAAGTTCTGGACCATGGTCTCTGAATTAACTGTTTAATTCTCCATCCTAATGTAGAATTCCACCATATTATGGTCACTCTTCCCCAAGGGGCCTCGCACAACGAGATTGCTAATTAATCCTCTCTCATTACACAACACCCAGTCTAAGATGGCCTCCCCCCTAGTTGGTTCCTCGACATGTTGGTCTGGAAAACCATCCCTTATGCACTCCAGGAAATCCTCCTCCACCGTATTGCTTCCAGTTTGGTTAGCCCAATCTATATGCATTTTAAAGTCACCCATGATAACTGCTGCACCTTTATTGCATGCACCTCTAATTTCCTGTTTGATGCTCTCCCCAATATCACCACTATGTTTGGAGGTCTGTACACAACTCCCACTAACGTTTTTTGCCCTTTGGTGTTCTGCAGCTCTACCCATATAGATTCCACATCATCCAAGCTAATGTCCTTCCTAACAATTGCATTAATCTCCTCTTTAACCAGCAATGCTACCCCATCTCCTTCTCCTTTTATTCTATCCTTCCTGAATGTTGAATACCCATGGATGTTGAGTTCCCAGCCCTGATCATCCTGGAGCCAAGTGTCTGTAATCTCAATCACATCATATCCGTTAACATCTATTTACACAGTTAATTCATCCACCTTATTACGGATATCCTTGCATTAAGACACAAAGCCTTCAGGCTTGTTTTTTTAACACCCTTTGTCCTTTTATAATTATGATGCAGTGTGGCCCTTTTTGTTTCTTGGCCTTCCACTATTGCTTTTTACCTTTCTGCCATCTTTTTCTTCGCCCTATCTCGCTGCATAGGTTCCCATCCCACTGCCGTATTAGTTTAAACACTCCAGAACTGCATTAGCAAATGTTACCGCTAGGACATCAGTTCCAGTCCTGCCCAAGTGCAGACCGTCCCTTTTGTACAGGTCCCACTTCCCCCAGAACTGGTTCCAATGTCCCAGGAATTTGAATCCCTCCCTCTTGCACCACTGCTCAAGCCACGTATTTATTCTAACTCTCCTGCTCCCTCTACTCTGATTAGCATGTGGCACTGGTAGCAATCCAGAGATTACTACCTTTGAGGTCCTACTTTTTAATTTAACTCCTAGCTCCCTAAATTCAGCTTGTAGGACCTCTTTCCGCTTCTTACCTATATCGCTGGTACCTACATGTACCACGACAACTGGCTGTTCACCCTCCCTCTCCAGAATGCTCTGCCGCCGCTCCGAGACATCCTTGACCCTTGCACCAGGGAGGCAACATACCATCCTGGAGTCTCGGTTGTGGCCACAGAAACTCCTATCTATTCCCCTTACAATAAAGTCCCCTATCACTATAGCTCTCCCATTCTTTTTCCCGCCCTTCTGTGCAGCAGAGCCAACCACAGTGCCATGAACTTGGCTGCTGCTGCCCTCCCCTGATGAGTCATCCTCCTCAACAGCACCCAAAGCGGTGTATCTGTTTTGCAGGGGGATGACCGCAGGGGACCCCTGCACTACCTTCCTTGCACTGCTCTTCCTGCTGGTTTTCCATTCCCTAGCTGGCTGTGGACCCTTCACCTGCGGTAAGACCAACTCGCTACATGTGCTACTCATGTCATTCTCAGCATCGTGGATGCTCCAGAGTAAATCCACCCTCAGTTCCAATTCCGCAATGCGGTCCGTCAGGAGCTGGACGCGTATACACTTCCCGCACACATAGTCAGGGACACCGGAAGAGTCCCTGAGTTCCCACATGGTACAGGAGGAGCCTATCACGTGACCGAGCTCTCCTGTCATGACTTAACCCTTAGATTAATTTAAATTGGCAGCAACAATGCTAAAGTTTACTCAGTTATAGAAGAGAAAAAAGAAAAACTACTCACCAATCACCAGCCAATCACTTACCCCCTTGGCTGTGACATCACCTTTCTGTTTCTTTCTACTTTTTTGCCTTCTCCCTGTAGCTGCACAAGGTGGCCTTTTATAGGCCTCTCGCCGACCCCGGACTCACGCCTCTCCACGCACCTCCGACGCTGCAGTGAGGATGTTCGCTAATGATTGCACAGTGTTCAGTTCCATTCACAACTCCTGCGATAATGAAACAGTTCATGCCCGCATGCAGCAAGATTTGGACGACATTCAGTCTTTGGCTGATAAGTGGCAAGTCATTATCATAAGAAGTCCTTCGGAATCGAGGAAGACTTGCTTCCACTCCTGAAGTGAGTTCTTTGGTGGCTGAATAGTCCAGTATGAGAGCCAAAGACTCTGTCACAGGTGGGACAGATAGTCGTTGAGGGAAGGGGTGGGTGGGACTGGTTTGCCGCACGCTCTTTCCGCTGCCTGCGCTTGATTTCTGCATGCTTTCGGCGTTGAGACTCAAGGTGCTCAGCGCCCTCGCGGATGCACTTCCTCCATTTAGGGCGGTCTTGGGCCAGGGACTCCTAGGTGTCAGTGGGGATGTTGCACTTTATCAGGGAGGCTTTTAGCATTTCCGCTGCCCACCTTTGGCTCGTTTACCATGAAGGAGCTCCAAGTAGAGCACTTGCTTTGGGAGTCTCGTGTCTGGCATGTGGACTATGTGACCTGCCCAGCGGAGCTGATCGAGTGTGGTCAGTGCTTCAATGCTGGGGATGTTGGCCTGAGTGAGGACGCTGATGTTGGTGCGTCTGTCCCCCCAGGGGATTTGCAGGATCTTACGGAGACATCTTTGGTGATATTTCTCCAGCAACTTGAGGTATCTACTGTAGATGGTCCATGTCTCTGAGCCATACAGGAGGGCGGGTATTACTACAGCCCTGTAGACCATGAGCTTGGTGGCAGTTTGGAGGGCCTGGTCTTCAAACATTCTTTTCCTCGGGCAACCGAAGGCTGCACTGGCGCACTGGAGGCGTCGTTGGATCTCATCGTCAATGCCTGTTCTTCTTGATAGAAGGCTCCCGAGATAAGGGAAGTGGTCCACGGTGTCCATGGCCGTGCCGTGGATCTTGATGACTGGGGGACAGTGCTGTGCGGTTAGGAGAGGCTGGTGGAGGAACTTCGTCTTACGGATGTTTAGCATAAGGCCCATGCTTTCGTACACCTCAGTAAATATGACGACTATGTCCTGGAGTTCAGCCTCTGAATGTGCGCAGATGCAGGCATCGTCCGCGTACTGTAGCTCGACGACAGAGGTTGGGGTGGTCTTGGATCTGGCCAGGAGACAGCGAAGGTTGAACAGGTTCCCACTGGTTCTGTAGTTTAGTTCCACTCAAGCGGGGAGCTTGTTGACTGTGAGGTGGTGCATGGCGGCGAGAAAGATTGAGAAGAGGGTTGGGGCGATGACGCAGCCCGGTTTGACCCCGGTCCGGACGTGGATTGGGTCTGTGATGGATCCATTGGTAAGGATCACGGCCTGCATGTCGTCGTGGAGCAGGCGAAGGATGGTGACGAACTTTTGGTGGCATCCGAAACGGTGGAGTACATTCCATAGACCCTCCCGGTTGTCAGTGTCAAAGGCCTTTGTAAGTTCGAAGATGGCCGTGTATAAGGGCTGGCGTTGTTCTCTGCATATTTCCTGCAACTGTCGTGCTGCAAAAATCATGTCCGTTGTGCTCCATAGGGGACGAAATCTGCACTGTGACTCCGGGACAAGCTCCTCGGCCAAGGGGAGAAGACGGTTCAGGAGAATTCTGGCGACGTCTTTCCCAGTGGCTGATAGCAGGGAGATTCCTCTGTAGTTGCTGCAGTTAGACGTCCCCTTTTTTAAAGATAGTCACGATTACCGCATCTCTGAGATCCCCCAGCATGCTCTCCTCCCTCCAGATGAGAGAGATGAGGTCATGTATTCGTGCCAGCAGTGCCTCTCCGCCATACTTCAATGCCTCAGCAGGGATTCCGTCCGCACCCGTAGCCTTTGTGCTTTTGAGCTGTCTTATGGCATTTTCTACCTTGTGCTGTGTTGGGGTCTCACTGAGGTGGTGGCAGGTAGCATTCTGCGGAATGGAGTCGAGAACACTGGAGTCAAAGGCAGAGTCTCGATTGAGGAGATCTTCGAAGTGTTCCTTCCAGCGCGCCCTGACTGCCTCGGTGTCCTTGATGAGTGTTTCCCCGTTCTTGGCCAGCAGTAGGGTGGGGCCTTGGGAGTTTGACAGCGATTAAGAATTGTCGAACATCATGGCTGTTGGCCAGCTGCTGTATCTCCTGTGCTTTCTTCATCCACCACCTGTTCTTTCGGTCCCGGATTTTTTGTTGGACCTCAGCCTTAGAAACATAGAATCATAGAAAATAGATGCAGGAGTAGGCCATTCGGCCCTTCGAACCTGCACCACTATTCAAAATGATCATGGCTGATCATTCCCCTCAGTACCCCTTTCCTGATTTCTCTCCATACCCCTTGATTCCTTTAGCCGTAAGGGCCATATCTAACACCCTCTTGAATACCACAGGTTAACAACTCTCTGAGTGAAGAAGTTTCTCCTCATCTCAGTCCTAAATGGCTTACCCCTTATCCTTAGACTATGTCCCCTGGTTCTGGACTTGCCCAACATCGGGAACATTCTTCCTGCATCTAATCTGTCCAGTCCTGTCAGAATTTTATATGTTTCTATGAGATCCCATCTCAACCTTCTAAACTCCAGTGAATAAAAGCCCAGTCGATCCAGTCTCTTCTCATATGTCAGTCCAGCCATCCCGGGAATCAGTCTGGTGAACCTTTGCTGCACTCCCTCAATAGCAAGAATGTCCTTCCTCAGATTAGGAGACCAAAACTGAACACAACTGCAGTAAGACCTCCCTGCTCCTATACTCAAATCCCCTAGCTATGAAGGCCAACATACCATTTGCCTTCTTCACCGCCTGCTGTACCTGCATGCCAACTTTCAATGACTGATGTAACATGACACCCAGGTCTCGTTGCACCTCCCCTTTTCCTAATCTGCAGCCATTCAGATAATATTCTGCCTTCATGTTTTTGCCCCCAAAGTGGATAACCTCACATTTATCCACATTACACTGCAGCTGACATGTATTTGCCTACTCACCTAACCTGTCCAAGTCACCCTGCAGCCTCTTAGCGTCCCCCTCACAGCTCACACCACCACCCAGTTTAGTGTCATCTGCAAACTTGGAGATATTACACTCAATTCCTTCATCTAAATCATTCATGTATATTGTAAATAGCTGGGGTCCCAGCACTGAGCCCTGCGGCACCCCACTAGTCATTGCCTGCCATTCTGAAAAGGACCCATTTATCCCGACTCTCTGCTTCCTGTCTGCCAACCAGCTCTCTATCCACATCAGTACATTACCCCCAATACCATGTGCTTTAATTTTGCACACCAATCTCTTGTGTGGGACCTTGTCAAAAGCCTTTTGAAAGTCCAAATACACCACATCCACTGGTTCTCCCTTGTCCACTCTACTAGTTACATCCTCAAAAAATTCCAGAAGATTTGTCAAGCATGATTTCCCTTTCATAAATACATGCTGACTTGGACAGATCCTGTCACTGTTTTCCAAATGTGCTGTTATTTCATCTTTAATAATTGATTCCAATATTTTCCCCTCTACCAATGTCAGGCTAACCGGTCTATAATTCCCTGTTTTCTCTCTCCCTCCTTTTTTAAAAAGTGGTGTTCCATTAGCTACCCTCCAGTCCATAGGAACTGATCCAGAGTCGATAGACTGTTGGAAAATGATCACCAATGCATCCACTATTTCTATGGCCACTTCCTTAAGTGCTCTGGGACTATCAGGCCCCAGGGATTTATCGGCCTGCAATCCCATTAATTTCCTTAACACAATTTCCCGCCTAATAAGGATACCCTTCAGTTCCTCCTTCTCACTATTTCCTCGGTCCCCAAGTATTTCCGGAAGGTTATTTGTGTCTTCCTTTGTGATGACAGAACCAAAGTATTTGTTCAATTGGTCCGCCATTTCTTTCTTCCCCATTATAAATTCAACTGAATCTGACTGCAAGGGATCTATGTTTGTCTTGACTAATCTTTTTCTCTTCACATATCTATAGAAGCTTTTGCAGTCAGTTTTTATGTTCCCAGCAAGCTTCCTCTCATACTCTAATTTCCCCCTCCTAATTAAACCCTTTGTCCTCCTCTGCTGAATTCTAAATATTTCCCAGTCCTCAGGTTTGCTGCTTTGTCTTGCCAATTTGTATGCCTCTTCCTTGGATTTAACACTATCCTTAATTTCCCTTGTTAGCCACAGTTGAGCCACCTTCCCTGTTTTATTTTTACTCCAGATTGGGATATACAATTGTTGAGCCGTCTGTAATGTTGTTTTGCTGTACCCGCATTGGGTTGTTGTTTAAGGCTCAGAAATGTTCTGCACTTGCGATCAATTAGCTCCTGGATCTCCTGATCATTCTCATCAAACCAGTCCTGGTGCTTCCTGGTTGAGTAACCATGTGTCTGTTTGCAGGCACTAGTTATGGAGGCCTGGAGGGCTGACCAAGCGCTGTGGGCATTCTGCGTCTCGGGGTTGTCAAGGCATGCCAGGTTAGTTGTGAGGCACTGGCTGTATAGAGCTCTCTTAGCTGGGTCCTTAAGTGCTCCGGCATTGACTTTTTTGCTGCACTGATTCTGTTGCTCCCTCCGCTTTGGGGCTATGTTGATGTCGATGATGGATCGGATTAGGCGATGGTCCGTCCAGCAGTCATAGGCTCCTGTCACGGCGCGGGTGATGTGCACATCCTTGCAATCCCTGGCTCTTACGATGACATAGTCAAGCAGGTGCCAGTGCTTGGAGCGAGGGTGTTGCCACGATGCTTTGTATTTGTCCCTCTGGCGGAACAAGGTATTGGTGATGACAAGTTCGTGTTCTAGACATTTTGTCAAGAGTAGGATACCGCTGGAGTTGGCTTTCCCTACCCCCTCTCTGCCAATCACAACCCCCAGAGGTCTGTGTCCTTGCCAACCCTGGCATTGAAGTCACCGAGGAGTATCAGTTTGTCGCCCGTGGGGAAGCAGGCCAGGGATTTTTCAAGGTTGGCGTAAAAACCCTCTTTGGCCTCATCAGTTGCATTGAGTGTCGATGCATACGCACTGATGACTGTGGCACACTGGTTCCGGGATAGGGTGAGTCGAAGAGCCATGAGGCGCTCGTTAGTCCCGCAGGGGGGAGTCTTTGAGGTGGTCAAACAGCTTGTTTTTGATGGCGAAGCCGACTCCGTGGAGGTGGCGTTCTTCTTCTGGTTTCCCTTTCCAGAAGAAGGTGTAACCTCCACCTTTTTCCTTGAGCTGGCCTTCCCCTGCCCGCCGGGTTTTGCTTAGGGCGGTGATGTCAATATCGAAGTGTCTAAGTTCCCGGGCAACAATGGCGGTGTGGCTTTCCGGCCTGTCGCTGTTGGGGGTGTCCATGTGAGTCCTGACATTCCACGTCCCAACTTCATGTTAATGGAGTGGAAGATGCCTGTGCATGAGTTCTTTTAATGTGGGGTGGTCGTTGCACAACCACACGGGCTTAGCTGGGTGAGGTCTAGATCCAGTAGCAAGGGGGTCCAAGATGACTGGAGACCAGGCACTGCTGTATGGGCTTATTTGCATATGGCGATATGTTGGCCAACATCTTGCCGTAAATGGCAAGTAACATTCGCGGCACACACGTGCCAGGCAATGACTATCTCTAACAAGCGAGAATCTAACCACCACCCCTTGACATTTAATGGCATTACCATTACCAAATCCCCCATCATCAACATCCTGGGAGTTGCCACTGACCAGAAACTTAACTGGACCAGACACATACATACTGTGGCTACAAGAGCAGGTCAGAGACTAGGTATTCTGCGGCAAGTGTCTCACCTCCTGACTCCCCAAATCCTTTCCAACATCCACAAGGCACAAGTCAGGAGTGTGATGGAATACTCTCCACTTGCCTGGATGAGTGCAGCTCCAGCAAAATTCAAGAAGCTCGACACCATCCAGGACAAAGCAGCACACTTGATTGGCACCCCATCCACCACCTTCAACATTCACTCCCTCCACCACCGGCGCATCATGACTCCAGCGTGTACTATCTACAAGATGCACTGCAGCAATTCGCCAAGGCTTCTTCGACACCCCCTCCCAAACCCGTGATCTCTACTATCTAGAAGAACGAGGGCAGCAGGGCAGAATGGGAGCACCACCACCTGCAAGTTCTCCTCCAAGTCACACAGTATCCTGACTTGGAAATTTCTCATCGTTCCTTCCTCGACGTTGGGTCAAAATCCTGGCATTCCCTCCCTAACAGCACGGCAGGTAATACTCCAGTAATAAGGGTCTATTTTCATTTCATACTTTTTTCTATTTTGGAAAGTACATATTATGCAGAGGAATGTGATTCACTATTAATAGTATCAGACTGATGTATCAATCCGTTGAAAAATATTTTTCATCTACTGTAGGAAAGTACATCCTTTGGCAGCAGTACAAAGCTTATGAAAGGCACTTTTGGAGGAAGAGAGCGTATTTAATGGGCATCTCTCACTCTCTTTAGATGCCTCACTTCTTCTTGGAGTGCTCCTGGCTCATGGAGAGCCTTGCTTTGAATTTATGTAAAATATATTCGGGGCCTTTCTGCCACTGTATTGCCGACTCTTTGGGTACTGCAGCAGATGTCCACCTGCAGCACCATCTCCAGTTCTCTGTTTGACATTGGAAGGCTCACTTAGAGCAGAGTCAATGCAGGAACTCTCCCTCATGCAGAAGGAGCCTAGGAAATGAGGTGTGGTCACAGTGGATTCGGGACAATGAGCAGAAGTCCCATCCTGACCCTTCTCTGTCAGCAAAACTGCCCCAGAGGAAAATCCGTCCCAATATTTAAGTGGAGGAGATTTCTGCTTCTTGAATACTGGATGTCAGACCAATCAGATACAGTGGGAGAAGTCAAGAGGGGTGGTGGTGACATAGATATCACAGGTGGATTGTACTGCATGACAGTACAAGTGATGCACGGTACATCATCGCTGAAACTATGCAGTCCACAATATTTTCAATACTTACCAACATTAGAAAAACATTTGCTGCAAAGGATATTTTAATGGAGTGCAGAACATCATGTGGAGAAGTTAGAAATGTAATTTTACCTAGGCTTTAAGATTTATATATAGTTTTTTTATGTGTGAGGGTGGCTGCAACTGGTCACAGATGTAATAATTGAACAGTAACACTGAACATTCCTGAGTGAAATATTGATGGAACTATTAAAGTGAATGTTAAATGTTGATTAAATTCAAATGTGATGAGCTCTTGCCATAAAATATCATGGTACTTGCAGTAAAAAGTGATTAATCCTGGCCTTATAGTGTGAAATGCCTTGGTTAGTATGCTTCAAGGAGAATCCCATGCAAATTGAGTTTTGTTCTCACATGTCAAATCTTTCACCTATGCAGGTAAAAGTTGTTCTCAAATTAACCAGAATATATAATTTTAAAAAAATTAAAAATTAAAATATTTCCAGATTCCCCGAGGAATAACCACCTTGGCATGTGTCAGAGAAAGTTTTCAATTCGATGGGTGTACACTCAATTTTAAATTTGCTGTCTACGCACCTGCCATAGTTATGTAGTTTCTCAAAAAGTGCCTTTACCAAGGCATTCACCGATATTAGATACAATAGCCTTGGGGTTATGCTACCGGACTGGAAACCCAAACCTTTGTGAAACTAAAATCAATAAATCTGCAAAGTTGTGTGGTTTCGCACTCTAAGGAAAGAGAAGACCATGAAAGGTACCAGGCTGTTGTCTGTACCTAACCCGTTCACTAACAGGTGTGGCGAATGATTGAGGCGGAGGAGCGGTGACAGATCGCGGCTGAGATGTGTCAAGAGATGAGCGGTGAGATATCGTGGCGGATGTGCGGCAAATGAGAGTACGGGGCCCAGAAGAGCCGAGGGCCCAGGGGCAGCACGGGCCAGCCCACACTGCGATATGTGTGCGCACTAGGTCCGTGCAGCAGAGCAGGTCTCCAGTCGTCCTGGTTAACCCTTGCCACTGGACCAAGACCTAGCTCTGTCAAGCCCGTGTGGTGGCTGGTGTGCAACGGTCACCACACGTTAAAAAAATTCCACGCACAGACATCTTCCACCCCCTCAACTGGAGTTCAGGACTGGAATATCGGGTCCTTCATTGAAACATCGATGAACTCTTCCCTTTAGGTGTGGAAGCAAGTCATTCACGTTCGAGAGACCACCTATGATGTTGATGGTTCATTAATGTCCTTCGGGGTAGGCGCCTGCCACTCTTACCTGATCTGGTTTGTAAATGACTCCAGTCCATGCTGCATAGTTAACTCTCCAAGCCCTCAGAGCTAGGAATTGGACAATAGCTGCTGCCTTGCCAGACTTTCTCACATCTCAAGAACATCATCATCATCATAGGCAGTCCTTCGGAATCGAGGAAGACTTGCTTCCACTCTAAAAGTGAGTTCTCAGGTGACTGAACAGTCCAATACGGGAATTACAGTCTCTGTCAGAGGTGGGACAGACAGTGCTTAAAGGAAAGGGTGGGTGGGGAGTCTGGTTTGCCGCACGCTCCTTCCGCTGCCTGCGCTTGTTTTATGCATGCTCTTGGTGACGAGACTCGAGGTGCTCAGCGCCCTCCCGGATGCTCTTCCTCCAATTAGGGCGGTCTTTGGCCAGGGACTCCCAGGTGTCGGTGGGATGTTGCATTTTATCAGGGAGGTTTTTAGGGTGTCCTTGAAACATTTCCTCTGCCCACCTGGGGCTCGCTTGCCGTGTTGGAGCTCCGAGTAGAGCGCTTGCTTTGGGAGCCTTGTGTCGGGCATGCGGACAACGTGGCCTGCCCAGCGGAGCTGATCGAGTGTGGTCAGTGCTTCGATGCTGGGGATGTTGGCCTGATCAAGAACACTGACGTTGGTGCGTCTGTCCTCCCAGGGGATATGTGTGAGGATGTATATATCCTCCCAAGAACAAATAGAAAATAACTAGCACCTTTTTTTTCCCGCTGTAAGCAGGAGCAGTGGTGATGTGATGGAGGAGGAAAACTCGAATTCCTAATTTCTGCTGGTTATGCTCATTGGTTTATTCAAGCTACTTTTAATAAAATTAATTGCAGGAAACTATAGGGCTGAGCTTCACTTTCTGTTACGACAGAAAGCAGACCAGAGCAGATTGGCCGTGTGTTAAACACTTCCTGATTTCCCTTTCCATTGAAATCAATCAGCAGCAAAAGTGGATAGGGTTTTGGGAATATAATGGGCGACTAACGCACCACCACCTATTTTCTGCCAAAGTTAAATTCACCCCATGTATCCCTAAACAACAACAACAACAACTTATATTTATATAGCGTCTTTAATGTAGCAGAACGTTCCAAGGCACCTCACAGCAGTGCTATAAGACAAAACAGATAGATTTAACACCGAGCCACATAAGAAGAAACTGCAGCAGGTGACCAAAAGCTTGGTCAAATAGGTAGGTTCTAAGGAGCGACATAAAGGAGGAAAGAGAGATAGAGAGGTGGAAGAGAATAGAAGAGGACAGTTTTAAGATTAATTGCCAGAAGTTTTCTCTTTTCAGTTGTTGGCTTTACAGCCAACTTCCCAAATTAATTTTGAATTATATTGGCTCAAGAATTTATGTACTCATGAGATCCGTTTCCCAATTGAATATATACATGAATTTTGATTTGTGCTGGTTAATAAGGCAGGCAGAAATAATCCACTTGGGAATAAGACTTTCGATAGTTGGAGGTGAAATTCGTATCTTGCTAAACATCAGAAAGTTAATGTTAGTGAAAGACTGAGCATTTTTACTGTGTCCAAAACTGAACCTGTCAGGGGGCGATTTATGTAAGCTAGTATCAATGTTGATGATAACATTTTATTGTGCTGTTACCTGCTCGTGGATGTGAAGAACCAGATGAATTGAAGACATCAGTGATCGACTTGGGCAAGTGGACAATGAAAAACATAATTGGATCATTTCTATTACTTACCTTGGTCTGCGCTTGACTTACAATTGAAGACAAAGAGGAAAGGTTTATTAACAAGAACAGACAGGGATGTGAAAAGCAAATTGAGTTTCATTATTTCTTGTGTTCAATCTACCGGGTGACTTTCTTAAAGGAAAGCCTATCCATTTAGCTTTTAAGGGTAATGTACAAAGATCTTTTTGAAACGATATCTGGATTTATTTTGTCACTCCCCTTTGCAGCATAGAAATTTGATGAAGCCAAACAGCTGCTTAGAGGTGTGACATGGCAACAAGATGGTCGATGCGATGATGTTGTGCAGTGGCCAGTCTCAAAACCTGTCGGGTTAGAATTTCTCACAACCTGTCGGGTTAGAATTACCCCACAGCCCGCCAGCGCCCGATCACCACCAAAAATACGCTAAGACTGGGAAAATAATCACCAGTGAAAACTTCCCGAAAAAGATTTTAAAATCCGGCCAGCAAAAAACATGGGCCTTGCACCCCTAGTCTGGACGGAAAAGTGCAATTTAGGTAAGATTGGGTGGTGCCTAAAGAAAATGTGCGAAAAATTAAAAAATCTATAAAAATTTACACCAAGGCTGCGCGTTGGGCCTAACACCAAAAAAAGAATTAAAATAATTTTTTTAAAAAACCAAAAATCAAAAAATCCCCAAAACATTCCCAAGATACTTTTAAATTAAATCACTCCAATAGATTTTGAAAATAAATAGTAAAAAAAACAACCACTTACCTTTATCTTGCAGACTACTTATCTCCCGCCCAGCTCCGCTGATCCTCGTGGGCGTTTTAAAAATGTTTCTTTTATACTCACCTATGGGTCCCCGCTCAGCCAAATATTGTGCCAGGGCGATCTGTGTACGGTGCACGTAGGCGGTCCGCTCACCAGCAGGACTTCAAAACCGCCGCCGTACCTTAGGTAGGGAATTTTACGCCGACCTGGTTCTCGCCCAAAATGATCAATACCGCCGAGAAACCGGGCGGTGTACCAGTCCAAATTCTAGCCCATTGTCTTAGAACAAGTTATTATTTAAATGGAGAAAGATTGCAAAGTGCTGCAGTACAGCGAGACCTGGGGGTGCTTGTGCATGAAACACAAAAGGATAGAATGCAGGTACAGCAAGTGATCAGGAAGGCCAATGGAATCTTGGCGTTTATTGCAAAGGGGATGGAGTATAAAAGCAGGGAAGTCTTGCTACAGTTATAAAGGGTATTGGTGAGGCCACACCTGGAATACTGCATGCAGTTTTGGTTTCCATATTTGTGAAAGGATATACTTGCTTTGGATGCAGTTCAGAGAAGGTTCACTAGGTTGATTCCAGAGATGAGGGGGGTTGACTTATGAGGAAAGGTTGAGTAGGTTGGGCCTCTACTCATTGGAGTTCAGAAGAATGAGAGGTGATCTTATCGAAACGTATAAGATTATGAGGGGGCTTGACAAGGTGGATGCAGAGAAGATGTTTCCGCTGATGGGGGGGACTAGAACTAGGGGGCATAATCTTAGAATAAGGGGCCTCCCATTTAAAACTGAGATGAGGAGAAATTTCTCCTCTCAGTGGGTTGTTGATCTGGTGACTTCGCTGCCTCAGAGAGCTGTGGAAGCTGGGACAAAGATAGAAATAGACAGTTTCTTAAACGATAAGGGAATAAGGGGTTATGGAGAGCGGGCAGGGAAGTGGACTTGAGTCCATGATCAGATCAGCCATGATCTTATTAAATGGCGGAGCAGGCTCGAAGGACCGCATGGCCTACTCCTGCTCTTATTGCTTATGTTCTTATGTTCTTATGTAACACTGCAGCTAGTAAAACTAGTTTCCTCAGCTAGAAGAAACATTTGCAAATTCAACCAAATCTAATGACTGCTAAAGTATAGAACCATTCATGAAACCTACAGTAACATCCAGCTTGCTAAAGCTAACATGCTGATGATACAAAGATGGGTGGGAAAGCATGTTGTGAAGAGGATACATACAATATGCAAAGGGATTTAGACAGGTTAAGTGAGTGGGCAAAATTCGGCAGATGGAGTATAATGTGGGAAAATGTGAGGTTATCCACTTTGGTAGGAGGAATATGAAAGAAAATTATTATTTAAGTGCAGAGAGACTACACAATGCTGCGATACAGAGGCATCTGAGGATCCTTGTAAATGAAACACAAAAAGTTAGTATTCAGGTACAGCAAGTAATTAGGGAGGCAAATGGAATGTTGGCCATTATTGCAAAGGGGTAGGAGTATAAAAGTCGGGAAGTCTTGCTACAATTGTACAGTTAGTGAGACCACACCTGCAATACTGCGTACAGTTTTTGTCTCCTTATTTAAGGAGGGATATACTTGTATTGGAGGCAGTTCAGAGAAGGTTCTCTTGGTTGATTCTGGAGATAAAGGGATTGTCTTATAAAGAAAGGTTGAGCAGGTTGGGTCTATACTCATTAGAGTTTTGAAGATTGAGAGGTGATCTTATTGATACGTATAAGATTATGAGGGGGTTGGACAGGGTAGATGCAGAGAGGATGTTTTCCCTCGTGCGGGAATCTAGAACTGGAGGCCATAGTTTCAAAATAAGGGGCCGCCCATTTAAAACTGAGATGAGGAGGAATTTCTTCTCTCAGAGGGTTGTAAATCTGCGGAATTCTCTGCCCCAGAGAGCTGTGGAGGCTGGGTCATTGAATATATTTAAGGCGGAGATAGACAGATTTTTAAATGTGAAGGGAATAAAGGGTTATGGGGAGCGGGCAGGGAAGTGGAACTGAGTCCATGATCTGATCAGCCATGATCTTATTGAATGGTGGAGCAGGCTCAAAGGGCCATTGCCTACTCCTGCTCCTATGTTCTTATGTAAGCTGACCAATTTTGAACCTGTATCAGCCATACATAGCAAGCAACTTGAGCTTGAAGATCAAAAAGCAAGGTACCTTTTATTAAATGCTTATTCATGGCTTACTGTCCACATTCAAAATGCTTGATCGCAACCTTGAACTACAAATGACAAATATTCTATACATTATATAGCCCATGCCCAAATGAGCTAAACTGTCATTATTTCAAGGTCTACAGTAGCCAAAGATATTACATTTTAAATCCTTGTCGATTAGCAATACACTGAATTTTCAAATCCCATAGATTTGATTTAGCAACTATTAGAATGAGATTATTTGTGGGTAGACATAAATTCTTATCTTTACAGGGACACATACTGTTGTTAACAGACATAAATCCACATATTGTATGAAATATCTGAAGAGGAGAAAAACTCTGCTGTTTCCAGGATTTCTAACGCTCACTGCGGGGTTGGTGGGTCGGGGGGGGGGGGGGGGGGTGGGTGGAGGCGTTGGGGGCGGGGGGTCTTGGGGGGCGAGGGTGGGGGGGTGTTGTGAGAGTGTTTGCGTCTGCAGTGCGTACAAGGGTGTAAATAGAAATGAAATGAGGCAAGAGTGATATCATGGTACCTCCTTCTCCAATACGAGTCAGGGATTCATTAGCAAGGTGGCTCCCATATTCAATTTTGCTGCCTGAGCAGTAATCGAGTGATACTGATGGTTCTCTCACTATAGACCCACTCTGATTTTCAACCCATTAAAATGAAAATCGTTAGTGAGTGATCTGCTCCAGCAGGTTACGGTCCATGCTGCAACGTTGCAAATTATACAATTTGTGGTTCTTGGATGCGATCAAGCATTTTTAATGTGGACATAGTTACTGCTGGAGTGCTAATTGTCCAGTGGATTGTCCTTCAAGCTTGGCTCCTCAGTGAGAGCATGAGATTGTTAACTCAATATCGTATTGTATCACATCTCTGAAAAATGTCCCAAAGTGGAGTAAATGTAGCAAATATGTTGTACGCAGCAAGGTTCCACAAACAGCAATGAGGATGTTGCAGGGAGTGGAGAATCTAAGCTATGAGGACAGATTGGATAGGCTGGGTTTATTTTCCTTGGAACAGAGGAGGCTGAGGGGCCTAGATATAGTGGATAAAAAGGACCTATTTTCCTTAGCAAAGGGGTCAACAACCAGGGGCCATAAATTTGAAGTAATTGGTAGAAGGTTTAGAGGGGATTTGAGAGGAAATTTCTTCATGTAGAGGGTAGTGGGGGTCTGGAACTCACTGCCTGAAAGGGTGGTAGAGGCAGAAACCCTCACCACATTTAAAAATACTTGGATGTGCACCTGAAGTGCCGTAACCTGCAGGGCTACGGACCTCGAGCTGGAAAGTGGGATTAGGCTGGATAGCCTCTTATTGGCCGCCATGGACACGATGGGCTGACATAGCCTCCTTCTGTCCTGTAAACTTCTATGATTCTATGATTCTATGAGATATATGACCTGTTAATCAGTTTCAAACAAGGAGAAATGTGGCTAAGACACTGGGAGAACTCAATAGTCTTCTGCACTGTGTTATGTGCTCAAGACTTGGACTGAACCTTGACCCCATAACCTTCTGATTGATAGGAGAGAGTACTACCATCTAAGCCAAGCTGATACCGAAATGTTGTGTAACAACCTAAAGTTTAATAAATAAATATTTCTCAATAAATTACTAAAAATTCATATCACTTTTTGATTTTATTGCTATTACAGTAATGAGTGATTCAACAATAGTTGTCTTGGCAATGAACTGCTAAAAATTAATTTGGAATCATAAAGCTTAGTTTAAATTACTGAATTACAAAACAGAAAATAAACTCAAGCAATAGCACTCCTAACTTTACCAGTGATCACTACAGAAATGATCAGATGGACAAAATAATTCTGGTGTTTAATATTCAGTGCAAAATCATAAATGTGCTCTTTCCACATTATATAGGAAACAGCAGAAGTTTCTTAATAACACAAATTAAATCTTTCCTCCTGAAATCAAAGATGACAACTGTACAGGAATTTTGATTAATTTCTTGTTTAAAAGCTGATTTTCTTAATCATGCTCTCCCTAATTAACTTAGTTCTGCTCTGGCTCTATTGTTTGATGATATGAAAATACAAAATGTGTGACTCACAAGAGCAGCTGATAAATTATTTTAAATTTATGGAAGATAGAATTAACTTTCCATGTTTGAGAGAATAATCTGGAGAGCGACACTCCCACGAGCAATGAGAAGTTTAAAATGGCTCTCATTGGCAATTGCTGCTGTAACCATGGCAATCCCCCTTGCAGTGTGGTTCACTTCAAGTAATCTGAAGAGAAATAAACTTATTATATAATCCATCGACATGATTGAAACAGCACTAAAATTCTTAATACTCTAAATAAAATGGGAAAAACTCAAACTAAAGACTAAAACTGAAATGATTTCTAGGACTAATACAGTGCTGGTGCCTAATTTTTGGAGCAGATTTTAGAAATAAAAGTGATGAATGATGCCCAGAGTACAGTTATGCTACAAGTTTAGTGTCAATGTCAAGCTTTGCATCAATGCTAAATTTACAGGGGCCACTTTGAACTTGAGATGAATTGGCTGCCCCGTTTCCGACATTAGAACAGTGACTACACTTCAAAAAGTACTTCATTAGCTGTGAAGCACTTTGGAGCATCCTGCGGACAAAAAAAGCACTGCATAAATTCAAGTTTTTCCTTTCGTTCCAGGTCGGAGGCTACATGTAATGTGCAAATCACGGTCCTTTAATTTACTTAGGACCCCACATACAAATTTGAGGTACAAATGGGCGGAGCATGTGCAGTACACACACACAAACATGTCCTGATGTCCAGATAATCTGTTTTAGTGATGTTGGTTGAGGGATAAAAAGTGACCAGAACCCGGGTAAACAAAAACCCCTGCTCTTCTTTGAAGAGAGCCTTGTGTTCTTTTACATCTATCTGAGAGGGCAGACGGGACCTTGGTTTACTGTCTCTTCCAAAAGACGGCACCTCTAAGAGTGCAGTGTTCCCTCAGCAGTGCACTGAAGTGTCAGCCTAGATTAAAACAGATGGGGAGCTTCTTATACGACCAGCAACTAGTTTAAAATCTGTTAAATGTTTAATTTCTATGAGAAAATTGGTTATTCATCCATAAACTCTCTTTTGTGTGTATACTACACATTTTACATGGCTTATTCTTCATCCCAAAAAGTTAAAATGCCTAAAACTGGTTATTTAAGAAATAAACATATTTCTTCCCAATTCTTTCCTATTTCATGGGCAGAGCTGTTCACCTCCGAGGATAGTGCCGATGAGGTACAATTGTTTTGGAACTGCTTATAGGAACATAAAACTTTCTAAATATGTAAACAGAAAGCAGATGTTTCCACATCTCCCTTGCTCTGCAGGAAACCTAGCTCGGCTATTAATGAATGCGCAAATGACCGAGACATAAATCAAGTGATAATAAATGGTCCCAATAATTCCCAACAATTCCCAATAAACAAAGCCATGGCACCAATTGCTGAAAGAATGAAAATCACAAACGATCCAACAGCCTTTAATGACATCGGTCGTCACAATATTACATCTGTTATTTGAAAGTCTGTACTCATTTTGTTCCTATTTAAAATCAATGTTTATGATTAGAAATCGAAGGGGTTCTTTAGAAAATTTCACTGCTGACAAGGAATTTTGTCCATGATTGGGAATTTGGGCATGGTCTCCTTATGATTTCGATCCATCAGTCTTGTTATTTGTCCAGGACTGGAGTTAAGTCGATAAAATTGTGTTGTCATTCATTTCTGCTGAGAAGAGTGAAATGGCATCCAACCACCATTAGATTTTACTCATATTTAAGATTTTAATGTTATTTGATTTGGTTTGATGTGGGATAGCTTAATCTGGCATCATAAGTAAACCCTAAAGATACAAAGACAAATTCCTATGGGTTTCCCACATGAGTTGTGGGCATTAACATTTTTGGAATTAAGCTAATTATCCCTATCTTGTGCGCTTTCTAATCTTAATTGGTGCTCAGTTCCAAGATACACAATCATTCTTGCAAGGTGATGCCTATTATCCACAACTGTACTGATCGGAACAAAAGCCCCAAAGGAAATTCTCAGCATGTGGGGAAAGTGGAAATAGAGGTCGTGGAACATAACAGAAGCTACTGAATGTACAACTATAAAAGAACAATAAATTGCACAATGGAATGAAAGCTGAATATGCTGAAAATAGAAAGCAGGCTGGTCAACATCTGAACACAAAAAAACACAACAAATGGGGAAAAAACTGCAAATTTTGATGGATCTGGTGTAGATTTCTATCGTCTTGTTTTGTTTTTGCGTTTTAAGCTTCGAATTACAAAAATAGAAAATGGTCAAAATCTACAGCAGATCTGTTAACATTTGCAATTCCTCTTTGCTATTGTGTGTTTTTCCATTTATATGCGGACAGACATCTTGGGGGAGAAATTGGGGCTGCTTGCGCCTCCCATTCGTGCACTAACGGGGCGCAGACGATGTTTCGCCTGGGCGCGATACCGCTAACGACTCCCGCTCAATCCCGCGGGAGTTTACCAATGGCGGTAACCGGTAGCGCACCGCCCCGCCAGCGTGCGCAGCTTCAGGGGGGGCGCGTACATGGCCGCCGGCCGCTCGTGGGGTGTCGTGTGCTAGAATTTTTTTAATCGGCCAACTTACTTGTCGCGGCCCGTTGCCTCCTCGAATGCAGGGTCCGTGCCGCGATCTGGCAGCCCGGCGCTCCACTTGAGTGCCAGGCTGATGGCATGGCCTCCCCACTCTGCAATGGTCCAGGTAGTGCCCTGCAGAGTCTGCAGTTTGGCCCTCCCCTTTAATGAACGGAGCGGGCTCTTCCTAGGCCACAGTGCTAAGCGCCCCAATGTGTAGCACTGTGCCCGGCTTACTTCGCTGCTGCCCCGCTCGTGCCTCAGAGACAAAGTGAAGCGTGTTGTTTGGCCGCTGACTTCCTCGAGGGGGCGGTGACCACAATTGCGTGAGTGAGGCAGGACTTCCACGCCTGGTACAGGAAATCCTGCGTCGCAGATGTTACCAACCCCAAACGGGGCACTCGGCTATTATCCCTGGCTTTATGTATTTGCAACAATTCTGGTTCGAGATTGGGTCAGGTTATGATCCCGGTGCAGCACGTAATAAATTTGTACAGGACAGATGAGCAGTAGGTGACAGCTGTGGGCAAGAGGCAGCTCGTGGGATGGGGGTGTGGCAGTGGGGGGGGGGGGCGGGGGTGGTGAGAGTTAATTCGATTGGTTCGGACAACAGCTGAGGTTCTCAGCTGACTCTGGCGATGGGGAGGCATCGGCACGGGTGGTGAGTTGACAGTGTTCGGCAATTTTAACGTGGAGTCAGGAGGGGCACCTCTGCTTCTCTTATCTCCACATACAGGTATTAAAAATATTTGAACTTACCATTTTGGTGGAAGCCTCTAGAGGTTCCCTTTACACCTTAGAATATGAAAGGTTGCTTGCACCCTGCATGTCTGTTGCAAACAGGTTTTACAAAGGTGTGTGAAACAGGTGTTAGGCCCATTGCTAATGCAAATCGAGAGCCTAACACCTATTGTGTGAGGTTGCAGCCCCTGTTTCATTACTTGAAGGGGTTGCTCCTCAAATTGCACTTTAATCCCACGCTCCTGATCTTTGGGCACCCTGTGCGGAGGGGAGCGGGCAGGTCAGAAGGCCGCCTCGTAGGACTGCTCCTGGGCACGGCCAAGGTGGCCATCAACTGGTCCAGGCAGCAGGTGGTTGAGGGGGTCGTTCAGCCCGACTGCCTTCCTTTCTTCCGCGGTTGCGTTTGCGCCAGAGTGTCTCTGGAGATGGAGCACGTGGTGTCCACCGGTACACTCGGTACACTCGCGGCTTTCTGCGAGAGGTGGACGTCGGAGGCACTGGAGTGCTTCGTCACCCCTGGCAACTAAATTCTAATTTGATCCATTTTACGTTAAAAGTTTAATTTGTTTAATTTGTCGGTTTTAGTGCCCCTTTAATAAGAGGGCACTTGATTTATAGTTCCAACTTAAAATAAAAAATAACGCCTGTTTCAGGTGAGTACCCTGGACAACTACAGGGTGCTGTGACCAATATGGGGTGATGTGCACCTATGGCGCAGAGTGAGTGCATGCACACCACATTGGGCCCTTGGGCGACCATTCTCGCCTATAAAATGGGTGTAGACTGTTGAAATTATAGGGCCTGCTGTTTTCATTTCCTTGTGACTTTTATTTTTATTTGTACATTTTATTTGTACATTCAGCAGCTTCTTTTATATTCCACGACCTGTATTTCTACTTTTCCCAACGCACACACTGGGAATTTGCTCGTGGTCTCCCCCAATCAGCACAGTAACTTCGGAGGAAACCTTGTTTACGCCTGTATCCGGGGTTTCTGCCAATGTTCTGGCTGCCGATTAGGATAAAATCATGAGAAAGCTCCTGACAATAGTCTTTATAATGAACCTGAGGTAATTGACTCAAACAGAACGTGGAAATCTATTTCAATTTCAGCAACTGCTAAAGAACAAATATTCTCAAATCTAATCTGTGCATAATCAAATTGCATTATCGCGTTTCAATCGGTACACTTACTGGTGTTGACATGAATAAGTGAAAGGAATTTACTGCTTCCAAACACTGAAAGCTTTTTTAGTATTGTTATACCACCAGCAAAGAGAACAATACCGTTTTTCATCATAGGCTGTCCCTCGGAAATGAGGAAGACTTGCTTCCACTCTTAAAATGAGTCCTTAGGTGGCTGAACAGTCCAATTTGGGAACCACAGTCTCTGTCACAGGTGGGAGAGATAGTTGTTGAAGGAAAGGGTGGGTGGTACAGGTTTGCCGCACGCTCCTTCCGCTGCCTGTGCTTGGTTTCTGCATGCTCTCGGCGACGAGACTCAAGGTGCTCAGCGCCCTCCCGGATGCTCTTCCTCCACTTAGGGCGGTCTTTGGCCAGGGACTCCCAGGTGTCGGTGGGGATGTTGCACTTTATCAGGGAGGCTTTGAGGGTGTCCTTGAAATGTTTCCTCTGCCCACCTTTTGCTCATTTGCCATGAAGGAGTTCCGAGTAGGGCGCTTGCTTTGGGAGTCTCATGTCAGGCATGAGGACAATGTGGCCTGCTTCAATGCTGGGGATGAGATGGTATTAAATGAGATGATATTAGTTATAGAATGCAAATGCTGGTCTCTTCTTCAAAGAATTCTGTCTGATCGTTTTGGGAATAACATGCCATTCTGGTTTGGGTACTGAAGCAAGTTATGTAAATTTGATGAAGTCGGTAGTTGACGCCCATTTTATGAACATTCCATTAATCACACAAAATTATCATTGATTCCGACTTTAACCAATATTCGTTGCCAGTTTTAATGTCACTGCAAAAAGAATGTTCCTAAGTCCAATAGGCATCAGTGAGGTGCTTTTATTTGACTGAATTCAGGTTTAGTCCAACATTAGGCTTTTCATTACCTTTTCTGATTGGCTTTAAGAGGTGATTTTGCTCTCTTTATCACCCCGTTTGTCTTCGAATAGAACAGAAACAGGTGGAAAATGAGTATCACAACCTCACAGTTATTCACTCTAGTTGCAGAACTCATCTGATTTTACTTTTTAAAAGGGGGTAACTCGTGAGTACACGCAATTCAGGGTTGCCTGACATTGTTATGATGCTTTAATGCCTGACTCATTGCCACTTCCTACCCACAAACCAGGAGATGTTCTGAGGTGGATATTTCAATTCCAATTTCAAGGATTCGTCTGCTGCTCTGAGCTAAAGCTGTATGGGGTTTTTGGTGACATTTGTCTTGGCCTATCTTGTAGGTATTATGAACATAAGAAATAGGAGCAGGAATAAGCCATAGTCCTATTGAGCCTGCTTTGCCATTCAATAAGATCGAGGCTGATCATCGACCTCAACTCCAGCTTCACGCCCGATCGCCATATCCCTTGATTCCCCTAGAACCTTAAATAAACTGAACGACTCAGCAACCACGGCCCTCTGGGGCAGAGAATTCCAAAGATTCACATCCCATTGAGTGAAGAAATTCCTCCTCATCTAAGTCTTACGCGGCCTACCCCTTATCCTGAGACTGTGCTCCTTAGTTCGAGACACTCCAGCCAGGGGAAACACCCTCTCAACATCTACCCTGTCAATCCCCTTCAGAATCTTGTATGTTTCAAGGTGATCACCTCTCATTCTTCTGAACTCCAGAGACTATAGACCCATTCTAAACAATCTCTCATCATAAGACAGCCCTCTCATGCCCTGAATCAATCTAGTGAACCTTTGTTGTACCGCCTCCAAGGCAAGTATATTCTTCCTTAGATAACAAGATCAAAACTGTGCACAGTACTCCAGGTGTGGATTCACCAAGGCCCTGTACAATTGTAGCAGGACTACCTTACTCTTATACTCCAACTCCCTTGCAATAAAGGCCAACATGCCATTTGCACTCAGTATTGCTTGCTGTACATGCATGCTAGTTTTCTGTGTTTGTTAATAGCTGAGGCCCAATCACTGATCTTTGCGTCACTCCACTAGTTACAGCCTGCCAATCTGGAAGTGACTTGTTTATTCCTGCTCTGTTTTCTGTCCATTAACTAATCCTCTATCCATACTAATACATTACCTCCAATCCCATGAGTCCTTATCTTGTGCAATAACCTTTTATGTGTCACCTTATCGAATGTCTTTTGGAAATCCAAATATGCTACATCCACTGGTTCCCCTTTATCTACCCTGATAGTTACAGCCTCAAAAAACTCTAAAAAATTTGTCAAACACGATTTTCCTTTCATAAAACCATGCTGACACTTTCTAATCATGTTATGATTTTCTAAGTGCCCTGATACCACTTCCTTAACAATGGATTCCAGTATTTTCCCGACGACTGATGACAGGCTAACTGGCCTGTAATTCCCTGTTTTCTCTCGCCCTTCTTTCTTGAATAGTGGTGTTACATTGGCTACCTTCCAATCTGGTGGGACCGTTCTAGAATCTAGGGAATTTTGGTAGATCACAACCAATGCATCCACTATCTCTGCACCACCTCTTTTAGAACCCTAGGATGTAGGCTGTCAGGTCCAGGGGATTTGTCGGCTTTTAGTCCCATTAGTTTCTCCAGTACTTTTTCTCTACTTATATTAATTACGTTAAGTTCCTCACTCTCATTAGACCCACCATTTTTGGATGCTCTTTGCATCTTCTACTGTGAAGGGGTCAGAGGGTCTAGTAAGGAGGAGGAACTGAGGAAAATCCTTATTAGTCGGGAAATTGTGTTGGGGAAATTGATGGGATTGAAGGCCGATAAATCCCCAGGGCCTGATGGACTGCATCCCAGAGTACTTAAGGAGGTGGCCTTGGAAATAGCGGATGCATTGACAGTCATTTTCCAACATTCCATTGACTCTGGATCAGTTTCTATCGAGTGGAGGGTAGCCAATGTAACCCCACTTTTTAAAAAAGGAGGGAGAGAGAAAACAGGGAATTATAGACCGGTCAGCCTGACATCGGTAGTGGGTAAAATGATGGAATCAATTATTAAGGATGTCATAGCAGCGCATTTGGAAAGAGGTGACATGATAAGTCCAAGTCAGCATGGATTTGTGAAAGGGAAATCATGCTTGACAAATCTTCTGGAATTTTTTGAGGATGTTTCCAGTAGAGTGGACAAGGGAGAACCAGTTGATGTGGTATATTTGGACTTTCAGAAGGCTTTCGACAAGGTCCCACACAAGAGATTAATGTGCAAAGTTAAAGCACATGGGATTAGGGGTAGTGTGCTGATATGGATTGAGAACTGGTTGTCAGACAGGAAGCAAAGAGTAGGAGTAAATGGGTACTTTTCAGAATGGCAGGCAGTGACTAGTGGGGTACCGCAAGGTTCTGTGCTGGGGCCCCAGCTGTTTACACTGTACATTAATGATTTAGACGAGGGGATTAAATGTAGTATCTCCAAAATTGCGGATGACACTAAGTTGGGTGGCAGTGTGAGCTGCGAGGAGGATGCTATGAGGCTGCAGAGCGACTTGGATAGGTTAGGTGAGTGGGCAAATGCATGGCAGATGAAGTATAATGTGGATAAATGTGAGGTTATCCACTTTGGTGGTAAAAACAGAGAGACAGACTATTATCTGAATGGCGACAGATTAGGAAAAGGGGAGGTGCAATGAGACCTGGGTGTCATGGTACATCAGTCATTGAAGGTTAGCTTGCAGGTACAGCAGGCGGTTAAGAAAGCAAATGGCATGTTGGCCTTCATAGCGAGGGGATTTGAGTACAGGGGCAGGGAGGTGTTACTACAGTTGTACAGGGCCTTGGTGAGGCCACACCTGGAGTATTATGTACAGTTTTGTTCTCCTAACCTGAGGAAGGACATTCTTGCTATTGAGGGAGTGCAGCGAAGGTTCACTAGACTGATTCCCGGGATGGCGGGACTGACCTTTCAAGAAAGACTGGATCAACTGGGCTTGTATTCACTGGAGTTCAGAAGAATGAGAGGGGACCTCATAGAAACGTTTAAAATTCTGATGGGTTTAGACAGGTTAGATGCAGGAAGAATGTTCCCAATGTTGGGGAAGTCCAGAACTAGGGGTCACAGTCTAAGGTTAAGAGGTAAGCCATTTAGGACCGAGATGAGGAGAAACTTCTTCACCCAGAGAGTGGTGAACCTGTGGAATTCTCTACCACAGAATGTTGTGGAGGCCAATTCACTAAATATATTCAAAAAGGAGTTCGATGAAGTCCTTACTACTAGGGGGATCAAGGAGTATGGCGAGAAAGCAGGAATGGGGTACTGAAGTTTCATGTTCAGCCATGAACTCATTGAATGGCGGTGCAGGCTAGAAGGGCCGAATGGCCTACACCTGCACCTATTTTCTATGTTTCTATATGTTTCTAAAATATTTGTTTAATGTTTCTGCCATTTCCTTATTCCCCATAATAATTTCTCCTGTCTCAGCTTCTAAGGGACCAATGTTTACTTTTGCTACTCACTTCTTTTTTACATACTTATAGAAGCTCTTACAACCTGTTTTTATATTTCTTGCTAGTTTTCTCTCATTCTATTTTTTTCCCTTTTTATCACTTTTTTGGTCATCTCTTGCTGGCTTCTGAAACTCTGCCCATTCCTCAGGCTTGCTGCTGTTCTTTAAATTTAAAACTATCCTTAACTTCCTTAGTTAAGCATGGATGGATCATTTTTCCCATGGCGTTTTGTTTCTCAATGGAATGCATTTTATTTGAGAATTATCAAATATTTCTTTAAATGTTAGCCATTGCTTATCCACCGCCATACCTTTTAATCTATTTTTCCAATCAGCCTTAGCCAACTCACCCCTCATAACTATGTACTTGACTTTATTTAAGGTTAAGATTCTAGTTGCGAACTTATAACATAAGAACATAAGAACCAGGATCAGGAGTAGACCATTTGGCCCCTCGAGCCTGCTCCACCATTCAATAGATCTTGGCTGATCCGATCATGGACTCAGATCCACTTCCCTGCCCACTCCCCATAACCCCTTATTCCCTTATTGGTTAAGAAACTGTCTATCTCTTGTCTTAAATTTATTCAATGACCCAGCTTCCACAGCTCTCTGATTTACAACCCTCTGAGAGAAGAAATTCTTCCTCATCTCAGTTTTAAATGGGTGGCCCCTTATTCTAAGATTATGCCCCCTAGTTCTAGTCTCCCCTATGAGTGGAAACATCCTCTGTGCATCCACCTTGTCAAGCCCCTTCATAATCTTATAGGTTTTGATAAGATCACCTTTCATTCTTCTGAATTCCAGTGTGTAGAGGCCCAACCTACTCAACCTTTCCTCATAAGTCAACCCCCTCATCTCTGGAATCAACCTTGTTGGCTTGTTGGCGAGAGTGAGCACATTCATGCTCAGCAGAGGAAATCCGCTACCATTACGTTCATGTTTCAACAAGAGTCTCGTCAAGCAGTTTGCTGAAAAACAAGGGTGAAATTGGTCTTGACCATAGCACAAAAGCAGGTCAGCAAGCAGCTGTGACTACTAAGTATTTATTGGCATATTTCCCTGAGATGGACTCGGCCCCCTCAATTGATGCTGTGCCCTCGCCTTGCTTTCACTGGCGAGTTTCAGGAAGCCCAGGCAAATTTGCGGGCCTGCGTTATAGTCAAAAGCGTGTGTCAATATTGCTCTAATTGAGTGATTAACATATGGTAGTTGGCCACCCGCCTCTCCCAAGGGGTTTTGCGCACACACAGCCTAACGTGCTCGAGTTAAATGCAGAAGTCGGTGGGTTGGAGCCAGCTCCCTGATGCGTTGACATTTTCCCAGTTTTTTAAACCCCCCCCACCTGCTCCACACACAAACACATGCACTCTTCCATTCAGCCCATTGGCTCAGATTCCTGGACTGACAGGTGGCTTCCTGCAATTCAGCCTGCTAAAAAATATTCTATGTCATGTGCTACAATATTTTGCTGTGCGATGAGGCCACGTGTAAACTGGGTAGCTCGTTCACTGCTGATCGTTTCGCACTGCCACCCAACACAACCCTTACCTTTTCATCAGCAAGACCATCAGCATGACGGGGCCATTAGAGGGAGTAGCGTGCAGCGGCCTGGCCCAGAAATTGGCGCGGTCCCGGTCTGCAAGACCATCAGCAGGACGGGGCTATTAGAGGGAGCAGTGTGCGGCGGCATGCCACTGCAGGGAGCAGTGCGTGCTGCTGCAGGAGGGCGACAGCTGATTGGAGCACGGACAGGTACAGCAGGAGCGGCGAGGTCGGGACGAAGGAGCGGCAAGAGTTTGTAGAGAGATGTGATCGGGGCCCAGGAGAGGCGTGAGCTCGGGGCTCAGAAGAGACGAGGGCCCAGGGGCAGCACGGGCCCAGCCCACACTGCGGTATGTGTGCGCACTGGGTCCGTGCAGCAGAACAGGTCTCCAATCGTCTTGTTAATGCTTGCCACTGAACCAAGACCTAGCTCTGTCAAGCCCGTGTGGTGGCTGGTGTGCAACGGCCACCACACGTTAAAAAAAACCCACGCATCTTCCACCCTTCAACATGTAGTTTGGGATTCAGAATATTAGGCCCTTCACTGAAACACCTGTGAACGCATCTGCTTTCGGTGTGGAAGCAAGTCACCCTCGCTTCGAGGGACCGCCTATGATGATGATGATGATACCTTTTCATCAGGATAATTTTCATGAATGGATTCCTCTCATTGTGACCCTAACGTTATCTCACAAGCACAAAATTCCAACAAACTAACATTATTAAATTGTGATTTACGAACATACGGACAAAGACAGACAGGTAAAGACCCTCTGGTCCGTCGATCCTGTCCCACACAACTGCGACACTTTGCGTATCACCACATATACGCCCCCCCACCACCACCCGAAACCATGTGATCTCCTGAGAGCGGCGAAAAAACAGATAGAAAAACCCCGGCCAATTTGGGATAAATAATCTGGGAAGTTCCTCGCTGACACATCTGGACGATCGAAACTAGTCCAGGAGATTTTGCTGGCCTTGAATTCGCTGCAGTACCTACCTTCTGTAAAGGGTGTTCTCCGGCCCAGCGGGCCCTTCAGAACGATGAGGGAGAGGACACTGCTAACCTGGAAGATGGTGATAAATCTGAAGCGGTTCAACAGCTGCCTGCAGCCAGAGCTCTTCAGCAGCAGCCTAATGAAGATAACTTCAGTTGAAGAATCCATGTTCCCTGCATTAGCATTGCCCAAATACCAACATTATTGTGCATGTCATTTAACATTGCAAGACTACCAGCAACTACAAGAAAATTTCCAACACAAAAAAATCAAACAGTATTGTGCTTTTAATGGCTTAGTGAGAGACCTGTGACAACAGGAACTTGCATTTATATAGTACCTTTGGGCTCAATTTTCCCCAGTGATTTGAGTCGCTTTTTTTGGCGTAAGTTAAAAAATTTAAGTTTCCGCAAGGAATGTGCGGCAGCGTAACTCAAATAGTTACGGTTTGTTGATGTTTTTTTTTTGTGCTTCATAACCTGATGTCTGCACCAGTTATTGTCAATTATGGAAGTTTGCGCCCAAAAAATGTCTCCGAGGTCGACGTATGTGACCACTCCCACTGGTGAGTTAAGAAAAAGCAACGCATTGAAAAATCGCCGCAGAAAGACGTCATTGTTTTTCGGCAAAGTTTTGGAGGGAGTCAAGAAGACTTAAATATGCCAATTAAAGATGACATTTTTTTTTAACCTCATAACGCAGTAAATGGAAGTTCGATGGAATTCTGTAAGTTTTCATATTTTTTCAACTGACACGCCACCACCGAACCTCTGCAAACAGGGCTCGAGAGTCGGAGCGTCAGCCGGCAGAATCGGTCCCTCTCCCGGACACAGAGGCCTCAGGATTCGGCTGCAAAAGAAGCCCGGGGGGGGGGGGGGGGGCAGATTCTGAAAGGCATCAGAAGCCTGCCCTATCCATCAAATCAAGCCCGCATGGGTGGGGGTCTGTTGAAGGCATATGGAAGGCATCAGAAGACAGCACTACCCATCAAATGTAGCTCGGTGGAGGGGCGGGGTGGGTCCCGATCACAGTGCCTGCTCAGACCTGGCTGCGGTCCATACAGACCTTATGGGGAGAACAAAGAACCTTATCCTGCCTGCCTGCCCTTTTGAGCTACTTACAAAAGGTAAAATTTAAACATGGGGGCAATACCGACAATGCCATACCTTGTGCAAGACTTTTGCCTGATGGTGCTGCGGAGGACACAATTGATTCGACATCATTGTATGAGGAACCTCAGAGCACGTAGGGTGATGGGCAGGAGGCCTTACCCATGTTGGGTATATCGAGACAGGTGCTCGCACCTGTACCTGAGTGATGCAGACTGTGTCCGAAGGCTGTGTTTCTGCAAAGAAGTTGTAACTGAGTTTTGTGAGTTAGTAAAAGCAGACCTGCAACCGAGAAGCATCAGGAGGACTGCTTTGTCAGTTGAAGTGAAGGTGACAGTTGAAAGATGCTGAAAGATGCACTTTCATTCTATGCATCTGGATCATTCCAAATGACAACTGGGGATGTGTGCGCCATTTCACAACATGCAACACATGTCTGCATTCGGCAGGTGACTGCTGCACTATATGCCCAAGCAATGACGACATAAAGTTCTCCATGACCGCCCAGGCAATGCGTGACAGGGCTGTGGGCTTCTCCAGTATTGCTGGCTTCCCAAAGGTACAGGGCTGCATTGATTGTACCACATTGCCTTGCGAATCCATTTGGAGGTTTCCGAGATGTACAGGAACAGAAAAGGCGCCGAGTCCATTAATGAGCAGCGCGTGTGTGACAACATGCATCGCATCATGTCATTTGAAGCAAGATACTCTGCGAGCACCCGTGATGCATTCATCCTACGCGAGAGCATTATATCTGCCATGTTTCAGCAGCAGCCAGAAAGGCAGAGCTGGTTACTGGGAGACAAAGGTGACGGCATTGTCTCCTGGCTCATGATGCCCCTATGTGTAACCCGGACGGAAGCTGACCGGGAATACATGTCGCACATTGCGACGCACAGCATAATAGAAACATAGAAACATAGAAAATAGGTGCAGGAGTAGGCCATTCAGCCCTTCTAGCCTGCACCACCATTCAATGAGTTCATGGCTGAACATGCAACTTCTGTACCCCCCTTCTGCTTTCTCACCATACCCCTTGATCCCCCTAGTAGTAAGGACTTCATCTAACTCCCTTTTGAATATATTTAGTGAATTGGCCTCAACAACTTTCTGTGGTAGAGAATTCCACAAGGTCACCACTCTCTGGGTGAAGAAGTTTCTCCTCATCTCCGTCCTAAATGGCTTACCCCTTATCCTTAGACTGTGACCCCTGGTTCTGGACTTCCCCAACATTGGGAACATTCTTCCTGCATCTAACCTGTCTAAACCCGTCAGAATTTTAAACATGTCTATGAAGTCCCCTCTCATTCTTCTGAACTCCAGTGAATACAAGCCCAGTTGATCCAGTCTTTCTTGATAGGTCAGTCCCACCATCCCGGGAATCAGTCTGGTGAATCTTCGCTGCACTCCCTCAATAGCAAGAATGTCCTTCCTCAAGTTAGGAGACCAAAACTGTACACAATACTCCAGGTGTGGCCTCACCAAGGCCCTGTACAACTGTAGCAACACCTCCTTGCCCCTGTACTCCAATCCCCTCGCTATGAAGGTCAACATGCCATTTGCTTTCTTAACCGCCTGCTGTACCTGCATGCCAACCTTCAATGACTGATGTACCATGACACCCAGGTTTCGTTGCACCTCCCCTTTTCCGAATCTGTCACCATTCAGATAATAGTCTGTCTCTCTGTTTTTACCACCAAAGTGGATAACCTCACATTTATCCACATTATACTTCATCTGATATGCATTTGCCCACTCACCTAACCTATCCAAGTCACTCTGCAGCATCATAGCATCCTCCTCGCAGCTCACACTGCCACCCAACTTCGTGTCATCAGCAAATTTGGAGATATTACATTTAATCCCCTTGTCTAAATCATTAATGTACAATGTCAACAGCTGGGGCCCCAGCACAGAACCTTGCGGTACCCCACTAGTCACTGCCTGCCATTCTGAAAAGTACCCATTTACTCCTAATCTTTGCTTCCTGTCTGACAACCAGTTCTCAATCCACGTCAGCACACTACCCCCAATCCATGTGCTTTAACTTTGCACATTATTCTCTTGTGTGGGACCTTGTCGAAAGCCTTCTGAAAGTCTAAATATACCACATCAACTGGTTCTCCCTTGTCCACTCTACTGGAAACATCCTCAAAAAATTCCAGAAGATTTGTCAAGCATGATTTCCCTTTCACAAATCCATGCTGACTTGGACTTATCATGTCACCTCTTTCCAAATGCGCTGCTATGACATCATTAATAATTGATTCCATCATTTTACCCACAACTGAGGTCAGGCTGACCGGTCTATAATTCCCTGTTTTCGCTCTCCCTCCTTTTTTAAAAAGTGGGGTTACATTGGCTACCCTCCACTCGATAGAAACTGATCCAGAGTCAATGGAATGTTGGAAAATGACTGTCAATGCATCCGCTATTTCCAAGGCCACCTCCTTAAGTACTCTGGGATGCAGTCCATCAGGCCCTGGGAATTTATCGGCCTTCAATCCCATCAATTTCCCCAACACAATTTCCCGACTAATAAAGATTTCCCTTAGTTCCTCCTCCTTACTAGACCCTCTGACCCCTTTTATATCCGGAAGGTTGTTTGTGTCCTCCTTAGTGAATACCGAACCAAAGTACTTGTTCAATTGGTCTGCCATTTCTTTGTTCCCCGTTATGACTTCCCCTGATTCTGACTGCAGGGGACCTACGTTTGTCTTTACTAACCTTTTTCTCTTTACATATCTATAGAAACTTTTGCAATCCGCCTTAATGTTCCCTGCAAGCTTCTTCTCGTACTCCATTTTCCCTGCCCTATTCAAACCCTTTGTCCTCCTCTGCTGAGTTCTAAATTTCTCCCAGTCCCCGGGTTCGCTGCTATTTCTGGCCAATTTGTATGCCACTTCCTTGGCTTTAATACTATCCCTGATTTCCCTTGATAACCACAGTTGAGCCACCTTCCCTTTTTTATTTTTACGCCAGACAGGAATGTACAATTGTTGTAGTTCATCCATGCGGTCTCTAAATGTCTGCCATTGCCCATCCACTGTCAACCCCTTAAGTATCATTCGCCAATCTATCCTAGCCAATTCACGCGTCATACCTTCAAAGTTACCCTTCTTTAATTTCTGGACTATGATCTCTGAATTAACTGTTTCATTCTCCATCCTCATGCAGAATTCCACCATATTATGGTCACTCTTCCCCAAGGGGCCTCGCACAATGAGATTGCTAATTAATCCTCTCTCATTACACAACACCCAGTCTAAGATGGCCTCCCCCCTAGTTGGTTCCTCGACATATTGGTCTAGAAAACCATCCCTTATGCACTCCAGGAAATCCTCCTCCAACGTATTGCTTCCAGTTTGGCTAGCCCAATCTATGTGCATATTAAAGTCACCCATTATAACTGCTGCACCTTTATTGCATGCACCCCTAATTTCTTGTTTGATGCCCTCCCCAACATCACTACCACTGTTTGGAGGTCTGTACACAACTCCCACTAATGTTTTTTGCCCTTTGGTGATCTGTAGCTCTACCCATATAGATTCCACATCATCCAAGCTAATGTCTTTCCTAACTATTGCATTAATCTCCTTTTTAACCAGCAATGCTACCCCACCTCCTTTTACTTTTATTCTATCCTTCCTGAATGTTGAATACCCCTGGATGTTGAGTTCCCAGCCCTGATCATCCTGGAGCCACGTCTCCGTAATCCCAATCACATCATATTTGTTAACATCTTGAAACAGCGTTTCCGATGCCTGGACCATTCTGGAGGCTACTTACCTGAGATTGTCGGTCAGTTCACTGTTGTGTGCTGCATGCTGCATAACTTAGCCATCATGAGGCAGCAGCAGCTGGTAGTAGAAGACCCACCTGAGGTGAGAGAGGCTGATGATGATGAGGAAGATGCAGATGAGGAGGAGGACGAGGACGAGGACGAGGAAGCCATGCAACTACCTGAACACGGAGCACGATGGTGGAGGAGGGCGGGCCGTCATGCCCCTTTAACGATTGCTCGAGCCTTGCACCAGCAGCTCATCAGTGAACGCTTTGCTGCCTGAAGGCTCAGTGACAACTATTCCACATGGACCATCTTTACTGATGAGACCTGTTCTGTAATGTTGTGCTGTGTTAATGGAACAAATGGTGGAAATGATTCCTGGTTACTTCAAAAAGTTGTGTTAATAATGGAACAAATAATGTTTTATTCCAAAGTTTAACAAACATTTGTTTGTACTTAACTTAAATAAACATATTTTTCTACCAAACTTTAAAGTTTTCACTTAAGATCACTTACAAACTTTAAGATCACTTACACACTCTAAGATCACTTCAAAACTTTAAGATAACTGACTAAATTTTACTAATTTGTAAATTTACATAATTTACAAAAAACTTTTAATTTGAGAACAGTTACAATAGTTACAACAACAATAATAACAACAACAACAGCAACAAAGAAAGGCTGCACCCATCTCCCCTTCACCTTATTCTAAGAACATCCGCTGTGCTTGGTCTTGGTGACTTCACCCCTGCCCGCAGGAAGTGGCACAGCATACCTCGGGTTGGTACCAAGTTTATTCTTTCGCACATCTCGGATAATGCACACTTCTTGATGGGGGTGTGTGGGCAGGCCCATAATACGGAGGGCCCGGCTTGGGCCTCGTCAGAGGCTGGTCTGGGGATTGGAGTGGCAGTGGCAGTTGATTCTATCAATGGGCCTGGGGTTTGGGCGTGTTCCGTTTTTGCAGCAGCTAACTCCAACATTCACTCTCTCAGGTTCGCCGACAGTGTCTCACCTACCTGTGACATGCCCTCCCTCACGTTGCGTTTTCCCTGTGACATTCCCTCCCTCATGTTCACCGACGGCATTTCCATTCCTCGTGAGAGTGCTGTTACTTCTTCTGACAGTCCTGATATCTCATCGCCTACCCCACTGATGGTGTCCAGGAGTGATTGCATAAGGTCACTGCTCTCCGCACTCATTGCCATCATCTGAATCACATCTGTTAGATCCTGCACCCTTGGAGCATGGTCGAGTTCGTCTTCCCCTCCTCACCCTGCGTGTGGCTCACAGCATCCCAGTGGGACCCGCAGCCTCGGACAGTGGGGCCCTGGGTGTGCCTCGCTGCACCCTACTGGGACCTGCAGCCTCGGTCGGAGGGAAACCATGGAATGTCCCACCAACACTCAAACCATTACTCAAGGAAGGGGCTGGCACCTCAATGGGCGGCACCTGCACCTCCTCCAGAGTGAGTACAACAGTGGGGACTTCATCCATCCCCTCCCCCTCACCCCCATGCTCTTGATCTGAAAGGTTGAATTTGAAGATGTTCTCCTCTTTAGGCTCATTCGCGTCTGTATCTTCTTCTGCATCGTCAGGGTTGGCCTCAAGCTCTGCAAGATACAACAGAACAGGCAAATGGTTAGCAGCAGAGGAGGTGGCAGGAGTGGTATGAGTAGGCTCACACAGTGCCGGCAGCAGGCTGATTTGAAGGACCACGAATAATTGCATCAACCGAAGCGTAGCTGACGGAGTCATCCCCATAAACCGAAACATGGCTAGCCCGCGCAGTACTTAACATTTAGCAGAGCCAGACTGTGGAATTTGCAGGACTTACCCTCTCCCTCGAGTGTGGGCCCAGCTTGTGCAGTGGCGGTTGCTTTTCTCCAGGCAGGACCCATCAAAGCAGCGACCCTCTCTTCCAAGGGTGTCACTGGGTGCAGATTTTCCGGGCCTCATTTGTTGTGTGCCACTTTCCTCTGCAAAGATGAAAATATAACTTTTTAGAGAAGGCGTCTTTCTGCTGGGTGGGACATCTACACATGGTCACATTTACAAGTGCAATTCCATTGAAAAATTAAAATATTACTAAACCAAGGTCCTGCCATTTCTTTTTGCACTGGCCTCCAGACCTCGGGGTGCTCACCATTGCACAGTAATCTTCTGCAAGTTGGTTCCAGTGTTTCTTCATTTCTTTGGGTGGAACATTTATGTGAGCTCTGCTGGTGTCCAGCTCCTGCCATCTGACCTCAATCACAGTAACCAGTGCCTCCACGTCATCCTGTAAGAAATCCTTGGTCCTTGCACCGCGTTGCATCTTGTATTGCAGCTCCGATTTTTCCAATGATAATTAAAGTTCTCACACAACACTCAAGGTTTTCACACACAACTGCTCTTTAAAATAAGTGAACGCAGACCGGGAGCTGCACTGGGCATGCGCGCCCATAGGAATCACATCAAAAACCTCCTTTTTCTTTGCGCATGCGCAGAAGGGGAAACATCGTTTTTTCGACACTGACATTAGGCTCCACCACCCCCGGGCTACAGGACAGGCTGCATGGCGCCAATTTACAAAAATAGAGCGGGGAAACTTAACACATTTATTTTTGGAGCAGTTGTGGCCGAGAAAAATGGACGTAACGCTGGCAAATCACCGAAAGAAGGCTTTTGGCAAAATGGAGCCCGTTAACTTAGTAATATGTCCCAAAGCACTTCACAGGAACATAATCAGACACAAATTGAACTGGTCCAAAGGAGATATTGGCACAGTGACTAAAAGTTTGGTCAAAGAAATACATTTTAAGGAGTGTCTCAAAGGTGGAAAGCAAGGTAGAGAAGCAGAGAAGTCTGGGAGGGAATTCCAGAGCTTGGGGCCAAGGTAGTTGAAGGCACGGCCACCAATGGTGGGGTGAGGGAAGTGGGGGAGGCACAAGGAGCCAGAGATGGGTGAGTGCAGAATTCTTGGAGGGTTTTAGAGCTGGCGATGGTTACAACGATAGGGATGGGCGATGCCGTGGAGAGCTTTGGGCATGAGGATGAGAAGATTAAATTAAACATTTTAATTTGAGGCATTGGTGGTTGAATCAAATGAGGTGCAGATTAAGACATTGTTTGCGTATGGTAAGAGACAGTGATGGTGTATCATCAACAAGGTTTTCATTGTCAATCTCTCTGGCACCAGCATCCAAGTCTTCCATTTAACCGAGAAAAAAAGGGGAGAGGGACAGAGGATAGGATGGTTTTGATGACAAACAATTGCCAGATCACTGGCAGCACTGTGTTATGCATAACCACGTTATGCTGCTCAGTAGGTTAGTGAGTGTTTGCCTGAAAGAGTTAAATATAAAGAGAAAAGACAGGGACAATACTGACAAACCCAGCTGTGACCGATCTCCAGCTCCATCTCCAAAGCTGAGTGGTGCTGTGTGTTTTTCCGTTGTAGTCCCTTCGATTGGGGTGAGTTCTTGCCGTGTTTGCAGGACTCATTCCTGTGCTGTTTGTTTCCCTCCTGTATGTGCAAGCTCGACCTGCAAAAAGAGTGGATGTGGTTCTCAACCCTTGCCATGTATGACCCAACTTACCACGTGCATGGTAACAGGTAGAAGCAACCGATGAGGCCACCCCTGGAATACTGCGTGCAGTTTTTGGTCTCCGTATTTACGAAAGGATATACTTGCTTTGGAGGCACTTCAGAGAAGGTTCACTAGGTTGATTCCGTAGATGAGGGGGTTGACTTATGAGGAAAGGTTGAGTAGGTTGGGCCTCTACTCATTGGCGTTCAGAAGAATGAGAGGTGATCTTATCGAAACGTAGAAGATTATGAGGGGGCTTGACAAAGTGGATGCAGAGAGGATGTTTCCACTGATGGGGGAGACTAGAACTAGAGGGCATAATCTTCGAATAAGGGGCCGCCCATTTAAAACAGAGATGAGGAGGAATTTCTTCTCTCAGAGGGTTGTAAATCTGTGGAATTCGCTGCCTCAGAGAGCTGTGGAAGCTGGGACATTGAATACATTTAAGGAAGAGATAGACAATTTCTTAACCGATAAGAGAATAAGGGGTTATGGGGAGCAGGCAGGGAAGTGGACCTGAGTCCATGATCGGATCAGCCATGATCGTATTAAATGGCAGAGCAGGCACAAGGGGCCATATGGCCTACTCCTGCTCCTAGTTCTTATGTTCTTATGTAAGGGCGGTCACGGCTTTTGAGGGTCTGAGTGAAAGCAGAAAGTGGGGTGCAGCAAATTCTTCCCTGCTGACTTGTGAACAACCAAGGGAAAGCAAGAAAGAGAATATATTGGGCAGAGACAAAGGTGGGGTGTTGTGAGGCTGTGCAGAAAGACTGCAAGATGTGATGGAGAGCATGTCATTGGCACGTCTGATGAGATCATTACACTGGTTTCTGCACAGCTCCTGGAGAAAATGTTGCTTGCATTCAGGTGCTGTGCCACCTCTCACTACGCATATTCATCAACTTCCTTTGCCACCCACGGCCATCCGAGAGGAAGAGGGACCTTCTTCCTCTCCTGAAGTTGCTCTACTGACCTCTCCATGGTGTGTCCAAAATCCTTGGATTCCTGTCGGAATTCTTTGTTAACCCCAGACACCATCCTGCTACTCCATCATGTTGCTTCTATGCTTTGGTCTCACACACACATAAAGATCACATTCATAGCTGTGTCCATTAAACATTTGTGGACGTGAATTGACTTGCAGAAGTTACTTTTTGGTAAATGACAACAATTAACATTTCTATGGAAGAGATAATATAGGATACAATGAACTGAATGTAATACAACATTTCACCAGCGTCACATTAGAGAGGATCGCAGTCAAACAGAATATTAAAAGGAGCTGTGCAGATCTGACAGTCTGATTATATTGTAATGAAAATGTTAGGCTAGGATTGATTGTTGGTGATGTTATCGTTTGAACACAATATATTTTGGCTACTTTAAAAGAAGCAATAACCTAGTTACGTCAAAAGGCTTAACACCTCAATTAAAGCAGTAGAGAAAGGATTTTGATAAAAGCATATTAAGCATTCATATCAGAACATCAGCAACTGCAATTTCCTGGCTGTTATCATTTCAAGATCGGTTCTGTATTCCATTTGTAACATACATCTGGTATTTTAGGGTGTAAATGTCATTTGCAGAAACAAATATTTCATAGGCGTTTGTTTCCTGGGTTTTCCGCGCCCCTCCTGTAGTGTTCTGCCACGCAGCATTCAACCAGGGAACATCCTAGTATCGTCAATGAGATATGTGTGGCGAAAAACAGAATGCTTGAATGGCCACGTACACTGCATGAGGTCACAACTATTGTGTAAGAGGATAGTTACAGCCTCAGTATGAAAAATTGAATCATTTATCAAAGAAACCACAGTGTTGAAATTCAGATTAAATGAACCACTAACAAAATGACAGATTACATATTCTTGAGATATGTGATACTTGAGAATGCAATGTCATTAGCAGCAACAAAAAAACTAACTGCCAGTCATGTTGATCCTATAACTCCCCTTAAGGAGCTAATGAGCTACTTAGCCAATATAAATATTGAAAATGTGTTAATCCAGTGCTGGAGTGTGTCGCTGTACAAGGGAATGACTCACAACAGCAGATTAAAATGTTATTATAGATACCAGGCACAACAAGCTTTTGTAGTTTCTTATGGAGCATCAAGAAACATTTTGGTTAGTGGAGAATAATCACATAAAGCGATGGCTAGTGTATGGAAAAAAAATAATAGATTACAACGTTGGTAACCAGGCAAAAGGGTTGCTATGAGAATTTACAGAATAGCAAAGTCGTGTGTCTGAAGCCCGACTTCATGCCTTTTGCTCAAAGATCCAATAAATTTCAACAGTTTACCCTCTCAAGGTCTCTGTTACACTATGAAGACACCATTTAGAAAAAAAATACTTGTTTCACCCATTGTATAGTTAAACAGAGTCACACTGGCAGTGAAAGGCGTAAGGATTCCAAGGTTTATGGTTTTTCGAAGTTGAAGAGGATAGCACAGAAATGAACAGCTGCAAAAGGGAGTAAGATTAAAGAGTGGGCCAAAATTTAACGGGGAAGACGGGTTGGGAACGAGGGTCTCCGAAGCAGTCGGGAAACCCGGGAAAACAGGATCCCGCAGGCCCTGCCCCGCACCCATCCTGACTGTTTCCCACTCTTCATCCAGCCACGTTGAGAGGCCGGCTGGTCCGTGTGGGTAGGTCATGCGGCAGAGGAGGGAGTGATTGCATGGGGGCTGGTGGGTCAGCTGGCGAAGCAGGGGGGTGTATTAGTGATCGCAGGCTGGGAGGAGCAGGGGGGGGGTTCTCAAGAAGATCACGTGCTGCAGGGCGGCCGGTTGGGCAGGGGGCGACATTAGCAATTCCAGGCCGGGACCAGCTCGGGGGTGGAGCATGGGGGAACTGGGAGAAGCAAGGGAAGGGCCCGGTAATGTGGTGAGGGAGGGGGGGGCGGGGGGGATGAAGGAGCAAGTGGGGGAGGCCTGGTAGGAGGAGCGGAGGGAAGGAGAGGGTGCGAGCGGAGGCCTGGGTGGGGGGGGGAGGAAATTGATGGTCAGGAGGCGAGAGGAAATCGGAGGCCTGGGGTTCGGGGAATCTAACACCGGAGGGCGGGGGGGAGGTAATTGAAGGTCGGTGGGGGGAAATCGGAGGGCTTGAGGGGTTTCTCCGATCACGGGAGGTGCGTTAGGCAGGGACTCTGGATCCAGGAGTTGAGTGTAAAGGCACTTACCTTCTGGATCGAGTTGTCATCGTTTTTCTTTTACTGCCAGGTTTTACGAGGGCCTCGATTTTTCCTACCATGGCGGGAGATAGACGGGCGATGTTGGAGACTGCAAGCCCGCTCCTCACTCCATTTCAGCACCCCTCCACAACGTTCCCCTGATGGGGCTTGTTAAGATCGCCCTGAGAGGTTCCCAGCCAATTAAAAGGAAGACGGCCCGATGACATCATCTGATGATGCGTCATCAGCTGGTTTCCTTAAAGGGACCTTGCCCACGTACATTTTCACAGTGGTGCTGTCAGTGTTCGGCAGCATTGAGGTGCTGCAAATACTGACACTCACGGCACAGAGGGGCACGGCTGCACCCAGGCTCTCCCAGGAGAACAGAGCTGCATTCTCTTCCCTTCCCACAGGCGGAAGAGACCTCCCCATGACACCAATGCAGCCTGGTTGCACATTGTATAGGAGGACACAAGCAGGGATGTGGTTCAGGAGGACCAGGCTGCAGATGCGCAAACCTTTCAATGATCTCAGTAGATCATGAAATGTTACTGCAAAGCCACACTCAACCTCATCCTGCTCTGCCACTCATCACATCCCCATCACTCTGCCTTCCCTACCCTACTCCTGCACATCCTTACTCACCTTGCACCTCCACCCAGCCCTCTCTCTCTATTTACATTATCACATCCCCATCTCACTAGCCACCCCTCACACTCACCCTCATCCTTGTCCAATCATACCAACTAACAACACACAAGGATAGGCATTTGGGAGTTATTGCCAATGTTGTTGTAAAGTTTCAGCTAATGTATTGTCAAACATTGAAATCTTTATTTTCAACACTTTGCCGTCTTGGGCAGATCTGTGTGCACCTTTGGAAGCTTAGTGAGTTGCAGTGAACGGTGAGATGTAACAGTACCCCCTGCAATGGCGATGTTTGGGAAAGGAATGGCTTGGGCATTGTAGGGATGCTTTATGGAGCTGATGTGGGGTGGTTCCAGCCTGGCACATCATGTGACAGCCAGGGCATACAGCATCAAGTGAAGTAAATCTGGCCATGGTGAGACCATCCCTGGCTTCCTGGGCAGCAATGTGGTCGGGTGCTGATGCCCTGTGTCCTTTGCAGCATCAGATGATTGCAGAGAAGGTTGTTGTTGTTGTTGTTGGTGCTGCTGGTGTGCCTGGTGCTGCTGGTGTTGGGGCTGATCGTGGTTGGATTCTAAGGTAAGATTTTTTCAAGCACACCGATGCTGATGGAATAGATGGCAGCTGAAGTTGAGATGACAGAAGCGATCTGTCAATGGTGAGAGAGGTTGCTCCAAGGAGATGACACTGGATAGAGAGTTCACTGCAAACACTTCAAACCTCCATAAAGCTGACAAGCGTCTTCCAAATTCTGAAGGCTCCAGCTTGTAAGATTGGAAATTGAACAGCAGTGAAATGGTAACTTTCTTCCCATTTCTGCAGCTGTCAATGAGTCAAACCAATCCATAGTTGTTGCAAACCAGACACACTTACCTGATGTGTGCCCCGAGAGATGGGAACCTCGTACAAAACTTGGTAAAATGTTTACGACCAGGAAAAATGCTGCTTAAATAGTTTTAAGCAGCTTCTTAACTATCTCACTTGCCTGACACGTCGCTGAGTGCTGGGTCTGCAATCTGCAGACAGAGCCGACACTTGGGAAATTCACAAGGAGCCGGGTTCAGAGTGGACCTCTGCCCTGCTGTCAATCACAGACATTTGGAGAGCAGGCCCGCCTCCAAACTCACGCTCGCAGCGCTGGTAAGAATCTGGCCAAGGAGTGCAAAACCCGATCAGCGAAAGCTACAAATACAAAATGGAATTTAAGGCAGAGGCTTCAGCCTCATTATAATATTTAAATAAATGACCTGCCTCATATTAAAAAATTGTTCCTGGGATGTTCACCACCCTCTGAGTGAAGAGGTTTCTCCTCATCTCAGTCCTAAATGGCCAATGCCTTATTCTGAGACTGTGACCCCTGGTTCTAGACTCCCCACCCAGAGGAAACATCCTCCCTGCATCTACCCTGTCAAGCCCTGTAAGAATTTTGTATATTTCAACGAAATCAACTCTCATTCTTCTAAACTCTAGAGAAGATAGGCCTAGTCTGCTCAATCTCTCCTCATAGGACAATCCCCCGATCCCGGGAATCAGTCTGGTGAACCTTTGTTGCACTCCCTCCATGGCAAGTATGGCAAGAGACACCATAAAAGAATCCAAACTGAATTAATACATTTATCAAAAATCAGTGAACACATATTTATAACAAACATATTTATTATTCACCCTTGTGTCCTTCTCGTTACTGTGCCTTTGCCTACTTAGTGCTCCTACCAAGTGTTGGCCCAGTGCTGCAGCAGGGCTGGTGGAAGGCTGCTGGGTGTCCCTGCGGGAGACTTCAGATGGCCTTGCAGGGCACCCTCGACCAGCTCTGGAGAGAGAAAAAGAGAGAAAGAGAGAGAAAGCGAGAGAAAGAGAGAGAGAGAGAGAGAAAGAGAGAAAGATGGATTTATATAGCACCTTTCACGACCACAGGACGTCTCAAAGCACTTTACAGCCAATGAGGTACTTTTGGAGTGTAGTCACTGTTCTAATTTGGGAACCGCAGCAGCCAATTTGTGCACAATAAGCTCCCACAAACAATAATGTGAAAATGACCAGACAATCTGTTCAAAAGAAGAAATTGGTGCAGATGACCAAAAGCTTGGTCAAAGAGGTAGGTTTTAAGGGGCATCCCAAAGGAGGAAAGAGAGGTCGAGAGGCAGAGAGGTTTAGGGAGGGAGTTCCAGAGCCCATGGCCCGAGCAGCCAAAGGCACTGTCGCCCAACGGTGGAGGGACCGAAATCGGGGATGCGCAAGAGTCCAGAACCGGAGGAGCACAGACAACCCGAAGCACCGAATGGAAGGTAGGAAGAGCATAGGAAGGCTCAGCTGCAGACTGCACCACCTCAGCACTGGCGGTTACAGTCTGGGCTGGCTGGGTGACCGGCAGTGACAAGGGCAATGGTGGAGTGGCAGTGGTGCGACCAGAAATGCTGTGTTTCTGAGAGAGGGCAGCAAGTTCCTGTTCCACTGACCCACTGCCACTCTTCCGGGGCAGCACCTCAGAACCCCTGGCAATCTGTTGGAGCACAGGATTGCTGGCCTGTTGAGACACCGTGAAAGCCCGGGTCGACGGTGGGCGACCCAGCCACGACGGCAGCAGTCAGACCTTGCGTGGCATCTAGCTGAGACTGCATGAGAGCAGTCTGCGATTGGATGCCACCAAGCATAGACTGACATTCCAGCACTAAGACGTTGCGTCGCTTCCGTCTGTGCTGCAATGGAAGCTGCCACATCTCCCATGACAGGCGTCATGAGATCTGGGTCACCATGGTCTCTCTGGGAGTCTGCTATCCTTTGCGGACTGCAAATGATGGGCTCCATGGTGCACAGAGCTCTGTGCAATATTGGAAATGGACTCCTCCAAGCTCCTTACCATTGCCAAGAGGGTCTCGTGCACCCTTGCCATTTCACCTATCATCTCCATGTCCATGCCCATCACCCTTCTTCTAAACGTTTCCCCATCAAGTTCCTCATCTGAATCCTGTGCAGCAGAACCCACGCAGGAACTCACCGTCCGGGGAGCTGGCCCCCGAGTTACCCTTTCCCCCTGACCTTGCTGCAACCCACTTATCTGAGATACCTATACTAGTTGTTAAAGAACGGGTAATACCAGTATCTGAGCTGGTGCCTGTGGGTGGGACATGCAGTGACATACTGTGTCCTTCCTCCTCTTATTCTCCCAGCTCACTCTCAGTGGTGCCCTCAGGAAAGTGAGTGAGTGTGGAGCAGTGTGTCTGGGTGATGTGCCTGCCATAGTTGAATAGCTATCATTGTGTGCAAGGTGTGAGATGTGGGTGTGAGTGTGGGTAGGTAGAGATTGTTTGTGGGTGAGTGCTGGGGGTGTGGTGCTTTGGGCAGTGTGTGAAGCTTGTGGTTCAGGTGGTAGTGTGTAGCATTTGTTGAAGTGTTCACTCACCCTGACCTCCCGAGTGAGGTCATTAAAGTTCTTCCTGCACTGTGTGTGGGTCCTGGGGACCAGAGGTTGTCCGAGACACACTGCCCGAGACACGCTGCCCGAGACACGTTGCCCGAGGGCCCGAGAAACGCTGCCCGAGATACGCTGTCCGAGACAAGCTGCCCGAGACACACTGCCCGAGACACACTGCCCGAGATGCAATGCCCGAGACACACTGCCCGAGACACACTGCCCGAGATGCAATGCCCGAGACACAATGTCCGAGACACACTGCCTGAAACACACTGCCCGAGACACACTGCCCGAGTTGCAATGCCTGAGACACGTTGCCCGAGACACACTGCCCGAGACACACTGCCCGAGACACACTGCCCGAGACACACTGCACTGCCTGAGACACACTGCCCGAGACTCTCTGCCCGAGACACACTGCACTGCCTGAGACACACTGCCCGAGACACACTGCCCGAGACACACTGCACTGCCTGAGACATTCTGCCCGAGACACATTGCACGAGAGCGCCGCCCTCCGTCTCTCCACAGCGAACACCTCCAGCCCCACCCCTACCTCCGATACTGCTTCAGCTTCTGACCACTGCCCCACCCGATACAGTCGCCCCTGATAACCTCCCAGCCCCTCTATCTGGCTGGCTGTATCTGAGAAACAGAGGTTTGAAATGCAAATCAGGCTCTGCCGTTGAATATGGCAGGACTGCGGGAAACCTGTTCTTCCGTGTTTCCTGATCACTTTCTTGCCACCCCCCAGCCCAGCCCTCATCCCCCTCCCTCACCCTAGCCCCCCCTCCCCCATACCAGCACCCCCCACCCCAGTTCACCCTCCCTCACCCCAGCCCCTCCCACCCCACCCCAGACCCCTCCCACCCCACCCCAGACCCCTCCCACCCCACCCCAGACTCCCCCACCCCACCCCCCCATCCCAGTCCCTCCCACCCCATCCCAGCCCCACCTCCCCCATCCCAGCCCCCACCCCAGCCCCACCTCCCCCATCCCAGCCCCCCACCCAACCCCACCCCAGCCCTCGTCCTCCACCCCACCCCCCTCCCCCCGCGCTCCCAAGCAGCCACACTATTGCAAAAGCACAAGATTTTATCGAATCAAATCAACTCATTGTACTTTTTTGTATTCATCAGAGACAGGTTAACAACTTTAAAATTTAAATCAGACATAGCTTTGCTATGTAAGAGCAGATTCACTGCTCACTGTCAAAACAAATAAATAGGCAGGATATTGGTTTATGGTTGGATTATCTTTTAGGTTCAGAAGTTAGAACAGGGTTCATAAGAATTTGGCTGCACATACATTGAAAAGACAAACAAACCAGCAGATGATGCCTGACACACATGAATCAAGCCTGTCACATGTGACTAAACAAGTGGATAAGTGTTGTTGCTATCAAATGCAGCATCTGACCCGAACACTAACAGTGCTCTAGCTTATTGCCCATTTGAAGCTGCGTTAATAATTCATTTAAAGAAGGAAGAACCTTTTAGGATCTGCTTGCTCTGTTCAGGATCCAAAACACATGATTTCTCTTTTATCTGCTATTTTACATTTCGTCAACCACTGGTAGGTGCTATGGTTGCATCCACTCGGGGTGAATCTAAAGCCGTTAGCACTATGGATCATCTCAATGGTCGCAGGCTTCTTCACTTTTGGAGCTCGTCCGTTGGAGCATGATGCGGGACTCTTCACATTCAACTCCCTTTTGACCTTTAAATAAACTACCTCTCAGAGGCAGAGAGTCGGGACATTGGGGCATTGTGAATCACCTTTGTCCCCATCTGCAAGAAACTCTACCATTGTTGGCACTGTCATAATTCTTGAAATAAGCTTAATTCCAACTACCGAGAATTCTACCGTGGCCATCTATTTAGAAATGGTGGTTGCCATTTTATGACGGGGTTCCCTTGTAAACATTGAAAACATATTTCCCTGTAAAGTTCAATTTTACCTGAGGGGACATTGCCCTTTCATCAGGGCAATGGCTTCAGCCTGTTCCCTTTGAATGCTTTGCGTTGTATTTTCATTCCCAAACATATTTTAGACGTCAGCGAGGATTAATCCGTGAATGGTTTGTAAGAACATGGACATTTCTCTTTGCAAATGAATACCATCAAAAAAGTACAGTTGTACATTTTGCAACTTATGCAAATAATATATAAGGTTAATATATTTAATATGAAAAATGATGTTAGTGACTACCATCTTTTGGCGGTACCGTATCACTTTGGCATTCATCTTCCAAAAGAAGCTTAAATTGAAGAAAGAATGACTTGCATTTATATAGCGCCTTTCACGACCACCGGATCTCTCAAAGCGCTTTACAGCCAATGAAGTACTTTTGGAGTGTAGTCACTGTTGTAATGTAGGAAACGCGGCAGCCAATTTGAGCACAACAAGTTCCCGCACACAGCTATGTGATAATGACCTCTTCTTTTTTTGTTATGTTGATTGAAGGATACATATTAGCCAGGACACCCGGCATAACTCCCCTGCTATTCTTCGAAAGAGTGCCATGGGTTCATTTTACATCTACTTGAGAGAGCAGACGAGACCTCGGTTTAACGTCTCATCCGAAAGACGACGCCTCCGACAGTGCAGCGCTCCCTCTACACTGCACTGGGAGTGTCAGCCTAGATTTTTTGTGCTCAAGTCCCTGGAGTGGGACCTGAACCACAACCTTCTGACCCAGAGGCAAGTGTGCTGCCCACTGAGCCACAGCTGACACTGAAGATCACCAAAATATCTTTTTATCCACAAATACGAGGATTGAAGATAAGATAATAGAATAGCTTTTACCTTGTATTACTGGTTACCAATTTATGGAGAGTTTTATGCTTTGCATCATACCAATTGCAAACTCGGGTTAAAAATACTAAGGTAGAAAGACAGAATTTGGAGCCCATCAGTCGATGCATCTAAACACTTGAACGTAGTATTTTTATAAATCTTCCGGGAAGGTTAAGGCAATATAGTACAAAGCATTTAAAAGATATTTGCAACAGTGAATTCAAGATAGCCTCTGATAAAATTGTCGCTGTTAGTAATTAGATAGAACAACCTTGAAAAAAGCTTTCTCTTTCCCAGCTTGTTTCCAGTTGAGCTTAAGAGGTGTGTGAAATAAGGACTCTTTGATGAATCCCACACTGATCAAAACCATCGACTCAGCCCCCTGCATCTCAGCACAATACTGCAATGTGTGTCCTTGATTTGTTCAGCGTTAAATATTTTGCTGCATGGCAGAATTAAATTAAATTACCGCAAACTGATTTTAAAACTGATTAGCTCAAAAGTATAAGAGTTACCTCAATTTGTCCCGGAAATCCAAATGTCTGCAATTATCAATGTAAGTCAGTATTCAATAATAAAAACAAAATGCTGTAAATACTCAGCAGGTCGGGCAGCAACTGTGGAGTTAGAAAGAGAGTTAATGTTTCAGGTCGATGATCACAGTATTTTACTTTTGTTTTAAGTCAATATTCACATGTGCCAGCCCATCTGGAAAAGGTAACGCAATGTTCTAGGATCTATTTACATGTCATTATAATGGAAAGGCCTCGAAATTAGCCTCCTCAGTACCTCCCATTATTGCCTCCAGGGGGCGTTAAAGGGACGCTAACCGGGTTGCGACCCGGTGTGGCGATAACATTGGCTCACGCCATATTCGGCGGGAGGTTTGTGGCGCTGCACCCAGAGCTCCTTCATGAAGTCATCGCCACCACCACCCCCCCCACCCCCCTGGACCCGAACTTGGGTTCCGCCCCCTGCAGCATCGCCGGGCGAAAACACCGGCAGCAACAGGAGGCGTCCAGCGGGAGGCCGGGAGCTTCGGGGGCGATGCTTAAAAGGCGAGGTGTCCGAGGTAAGTGCAACATTGTTTTACCTTCTCTCTTTCAGGTTTCTGGCCGGTCTTCATCGCCCGCGATCGATCTGCCCGGCACTCTGCTTGGGTGCATCGGGGCTGATGGCGCCGGATCGCGGCAGCCGTCGGCGAGAGGTAAGTATTTTTTAGAAGGGCCTGCAGTGATGGCCCTTCCCTTTAAGGGAGCGAAGGAGCCTTCCAACGCGGCAGTGCGGCACGGCCCAGTGTGCACCGCTCCACTCACTGCCCCGCCTGCTGCCCATTGCGCTCCAGGAAGGAAAGAGAGCGCCTGATTTAATGCTCCACTTTCTCCCTGGAGCGCTTCCTCCGAATCTTTTTAAAGCAGGAAAAGATTAGCGTTTGGATGGCTATTTTTTTCTACTTTTAAAAGTTAGTGTCCCGAATGGGGAGCTACAGAGTTTCTTCCCCAAAGTCTTGTTGTTAATGCTACAAATATTTATATGCAATATAAATTTAGTATTTTTTTAGCAGTTGACAGGGGAATGCTAAATCTTTCTATTCTCACCATTGTGTTATATCTATAATGCTATAACTTTGTTTTTCCAACTTTCGTAGACGTTAACAACCATTTTCATATTAAAACAGAATAGAATATATTTCAAAAATAACTCGGAAATATCAACAGATATATTTAAATACGCAGTCAGACATTCCAACCAACAATCATGAAAATGTAATTATTTACCAGAAGGGAAATTTTTTTTTTACCATTATTGTAAGTTTTTCTACTTTGCAGGAATGTTTAATATATGGTCGTATCATTTTGTTCTGGCAACTAACCATGCATGAGTGAAAAGCTGCAGTATGGAAATAATTATGCAATTGTGTACATAAAGTAATTGGTAATCAATGCCTATACTTATATCTAAAACCCTTAGTCCCATTTGTGTACAATTATTTATCCAGGCTATATGTTTAACTGAAGTTAACAAAAACAAATTCAAAATCTTTATTTGGTCAAATTTTGGATCTTTTCATTTTGTTCTTGTGCTATCTGGTTTTGCATTCACAACTTAAATTTAGTAACCTGTTTGCACCTATCCCCATGCCTTTCAGCATATGAAAGACCAGGATTATATCCATCCTCTACCTATTGTAATGGAAAGATGTTTAGTTCTGCGGGGGTGAAATTCCACTTTGGTGGGGCACAAAAAGGGCAGTAGCAGCTCAGTTATACAGCAACCCCCACCACCCCCGCACCGGATTTCCCTCCCCACCGATTTCAATGGCAATTAAATGGGTGGGGTGTGAAACTATCTCTAACATATCAATTTTCGTATGAAGACAGAATGCCCAAAATTCTGCACAAAATCTTTAACTTTACAGAACTAAATTCTCCTGAACTCTCTTTTACCCACCAATTATCATTCTGCTGCAGATGTTCACTCCTTTAATGAAGTCAATGAACCATTTAAAATTACATTTTTGATCTTTTCTCTGAGAGGGTTTTCCAAAGTTAATTAACCTTGTTGATGGCACTACATGTGTTGAGGTACTTTTCGTCAATGGTGAATAATCACACCCACATCTTATTTCTTTTCTACCTTTTGTACCACTTGTATTTTATGCACCCATCAATTTTAAATGTTTCACGTGTTACCTTCCCAGTCTCAATGTGTGTTATCTACATTGAAATCCATCTGCCGTCCTTCAGCCAGGCAATTTTGTTTCTCCTATCAATCTCCTTTGCACAAGTCAACTGCCACATGTTGCTTGATATCATCAGCAGGCATTATAATAGTGTTGGCAGTGCATCCTTCCATAGTATAATAGTGTTGGCAGTGCTTCCTTCCATAGTATAATAGTGTTGGCAGTGCTTCCTTCCATAGTATAATAGTGTTGGCAGTGCTTCCTTCCATAGTATAATAGTGTTGGCAGTACATCCTTCCATAGTATAATAGTGTTGGCAGTGCTTCCTTCCATAGTATAATAGTGTTGGCAGTGCTTCCTTCCATAGTATAATAGTGTTGGCAGTGCATCCTTCCATAGTATAATAGTGTTGGCAGTGCTTCCTTCCATAGTATAATAGTGTTGGCAGTGCTTCCTTCCATAGTATAATAGTGTTGGCAGTGATTCCTTCCATAGTATAATAGTGTTGGCAGTGCTTCCTTCCATAGTATAATAGTGTTGGCAGTGCTTCCTTCCATAGTATTACGAACCATGCAAAAGGCAGAGGACACAAAACAGATCTATTCTGCTCTATCAGTCACGACAATGTGCTCAGTACTGGTATAAAATCAGTTTTAAGTTATTTTAAGCAGGAATTAAATAGTTGCTTGGAAAAGAGGAATATTAATGACTTATGCGAGTGGATAGGAGAACAGGGTTAGACTAGGCAACTCATGAAGAAAAATACAGTGCAGACTTGATGGGCTGAATGGCCTATTTCTAGATTACAGCATTCTAATAATCTATGATATCTATTTGATTCCCTTCTCTACATATATATTTTTTTAATGGGTTGTCTAACCGCCTTTTGTAATAAGGGTATAACTGTTAGTGTGTGCTTGTTTGCACGGATTCCGTAAGGTAATGTTAGAAGCTGCAAAGTTCTGAAGGTTACCAGTTCATGATGAAAGCTAATGGAACTGATTGAGTTTACTGATAGCAAGGTAACAGTCTAATGCTTCAAAAAAAATAATTTAATTAGTTGCATCTGTTTTCTTTGTGCACTTGCCAAATGCGGAAGACGCGGGCAATTACCTTTGATCAAAAGTAACAGAACTGAAACTGAAGAAGCACCTTCCCTGTTGTGTAGGCATGCCTGTTCACTGTGTGATGTCTGCAAAACTGTCTTGCAACATTGAATGTACCCTTGTACTGTACACACCTTACCGGTACACTAGAGGGTGCTGTTGCTGGAGACCCAAGGGTTGCCTGCACACGGCAGGTAACCCAGTATAAAAAGGAACACACAGCTTGTTGTCAGCACTCAGGAGCTGCTAATAAAGGACTGCAGGTCTGCACAGTTTAAGTATCATACCCTGCCTCGTGGAGTCATTACTAAAGGTGCCTACATACACCACAACTGGCGACGGGAATACGGGATCACGAACTACACGCTCAACATGTCTAACCTCAGCAACTTTCAGCAATTTACGGAGGGGGAAGATTGGGATGCTTTTGTGGAAAGATTGGAACATTTCTTTATAGCCAACGACCTGGACAGGGACACACTGGCCACACTACCGAACAAACGCAGGGCCATCCTGCTTAGCAGTTGTGGGCCCACCATCTACGGTCTCGTCAGGGACTTACTAGCCCTGGAGAAGACAACCACCAAGAGCTATGAGCAACTTGTAACAATCATACAGGAACAACTAAAACCGAAAGAAAGCATTCTCACAGTCAGGCACCGGTTCTACACTTACCGGCGACCTGAGGGCCAAGAAATTGCCAAGTATGCTGCACACTTAATAAGACTAGCTGCACCGTGTGAGTTTGGCGAGCACCTTAATGAAGCACGAAGGGACATATTTGTCATCGGAATCGGCCACGAAGGCCTCCTACACAAATTGCTCTCGGCTGACATCACGGTCACCCTGCAGAAAGCAATTCAAGTGAGCCAGGCCTACATGGTTTCGGCCAGCGACTCCAGGCGAATACTGACCCAGGACTCTAAACTGTCGAGAGCAGGCAACCCTGAGTCTGCCACATGGGGCAAACCGGATGGCCCCGTGCTGGTGCTGTGGAGGAAACCACAGGTCCACCAGTGCCGCTACAAAGACTATGCATGCAAATGCTGCAAATAAAAAGGGCACCTTCAGAGAATGTGCAGAAAAGGCTGTACTCATCGAGTCTCTGATGAGTTGGCTAATCACCGGGGCTCCGACACAGATGAAGATGAAACTGCTCAAACCCTGGAAGAAGAGTATGGAATCTTTACCTGCTCCACCGGAAGTTCTCCGTGGATGATGGTAGTGGACATCGACGGGGTCCCAGTCTCCATGGAGATCGACACAGGGGCGAGCCAGTCTGTGATGAGCCAAAAGACCTTTAAAAAAATTTGGAGGAATCGTGCCACTCGACCAAAACTGTCTCCTGTCCAGGCAAAGCTGCTCACCTATACCAAAGGTAAAATCCAAATCGTTGGCAGTGTGGACGTACAGGTCTCCCAGGGCGGCATGTTGAACAAACTCCCCCTGTGGATTGTAGTCGGCGACGGTCCCACGCTGCTGGGAAGGAATTGGATGAACCGGGTCCACATCAGGCGAAGTGGTGCTGTGGAAAAAAAGAGCACCACAGCCTGCCTGCAACAAGGCCACAAAATGGCTGCAGCACCACAAGAACGTGGAAGAAAAGAGCACCATAAAATGGCTGCAGCAGACCTCCATTCAAAATGCGAGTCAACATGAAGGAGCATCATGTGACATCTAGCGGCCAATCGGATTTGAAAGCTCCCTAAAAAGAGACCAGTAACCAAAAAAATTTAAAGGGGAAGTTCCAACTATTTGAGTACACGGACTTTAAAGCTAAAGATGCAATTAAAGGGTGTAAGTATGAAAATGTATGCAATGTGACCATGCATTGTGATGCTGGTTTTACGAATGTGACTAACGAGATGAATGCAGGTGTCAGTAAGGTTAAGAACAAGTTTATCATGCTTAACAATAATGATAGAGATTGTGAAATGCCTAATGCAATCATGTCTGTTGAAACCAGGACACTTAAAAGTGATACAAGTGCTAGAATGTATAATGCAGGCTCGACTATCTGTGATCAGAGCCAATGTGTCATGTATACCGGTAGGACACTGCCAAAGGACATTGGGTCCTACAGGGATCAAGCTAATGCCAATGGAATCCCCCATGTGGGAGACGCCCAGGTCCAGCAGATTACCTGACCATGTAGCCTGGACCTTTGGAACGAATGTGATGCCCCTTGCAGGACACACACACAGGCAGTGGGAGCAGACCCACTACAGGGACAGTGGTCAATGGGCAGCCCAGCCACCACCAATGGCAACCGGCATCAGACCAGCCCTACAGAAGAAGAAAGCTGCGGACTGCAGGAAGATATCAATGAACTGATCATGTGGGTAGAACAGTGGCAAATGGAATTCAATCTGGAAAAGTGTGAGGTAATGCATTTGGGGAGGGCTAACAAGGAAAGGGAATACACATTAAATGGTAGGACACTGAGAAGTGGAGAGGAACAAAAGGACCTTGGAGTGCATGTCCACAGATTCCTGAAAGTAGCAGGCCAGGTAGATAAGGTGGTTAAGAAAGCATACAGAATGCTTGCCTTTATTAGCCGAGGCATAGAATACAAGAGCAAGAGGGTTATGATTGAACTGTATAAAACACTGGTTAGGCCACAGCTGGAGTACTGCGTGCAGTTCTGGTCACCACATTACAAGAAGGACGTGATTGCACTGGAGAGGGTACAGAGGAGATTTATGAGGATGATGCCGGGAGTGAAGAGTCTTAGCTATGAGGACATATTGGACAGGCTGGGTTTGTTTCCCTTGGAACAGAGGAGACCTCATTGAGGTGTATAAAATGATGAGGGGCCTAGATATAGTGGATAGAAAGGGCCTATTTCCCTTCGCAGAGGGGTCAACAACCAGTGGTAATGAATTTAAAGTAATTGGTAGAAGGTTTAGAGGGGATTTGAGAGGAAATTTCTTCACCAAGAGGGTTGTGGGGGTCTGGAAATTACTGCCTAAAAGGGTGGTAGAGGCAGAAACCCTCACCATATTTAAAAATACTTGGATGTGCGCCTGAAGTGCCGTAACCTGCAGGGTTACGGGGCCTAGAGCTGGAAAGTGGGATTAGGCTGGATAGCCTCTTGTTGGCCGGCACGGACACGATGGGCCGAAATGGCCTCCTTCCGTGTTGTAAACTTCTCTGGTTCTATGATTCTATGAAAGGTCATCAACCCGTGCGTACCCTGCCCGGTGGTACTGAACATATAGCAGCCTAAACATCGGCCCATAAGGAGACAGTTGGAGGCCAACCCACGCCTCCTGCGGGGTCAGAGATCGGGACGAAGTTGGACATCGGGGAATAGGGGTCAGACCTCAGAGTGATCCAATCAGGGAGGGAGGGATCTGATCATGAGTAAAGGGGGGTAAAGTTCAATTGTGGAGACGGAAGCAAGTAATCTTCGGGGGCCAGGGGAAGCATTCATGCTCCTCTTGCCACAAGGGCACTTACCTCTTCTATACAGCCATTCTCTCCTAAATTTAAGACAGAAATAGACAGTTTCTTAACCGATAAGGGGTATGGGGAGCGGACAGGGAAGTGGAGCTGAGTCCATGGTCGCATCAGCCATGGTCGTATTAAATGGCGAAGCAGGCTCGAGGGGCCGTATGGCCTACTCCTGCACCTATTTCTTATGTTCTTATGTTCTTTAGCTACTGGACTTCCTGGGCTGGCCAACGTTATCCTGGATCAAAGATAAATATTTACGTAAGAACATAAGAACATAAGAAATAGGAGCAGGAGTCGGCCATTTGGCCCCTCGAGCCTGCTCCGCCATTCAATAAGATCATGGCTGATCTGATCTTGGCCTCAACTCCACTTCCCTGCCCGCTCCCCATAGCCCTTGACTCCCCTATAGTACAAAAATTGTTTAAATATATTCAATGACCCAGCCTCCACAGCTCTCTGGGGTAGAGAATTCCACAGATTCACAACCCTCTAAGAGAAGAAATTTCTTCTCATCTCCTTTTTAAATGGGCGGCCCCTTATTCTGAGACTATGACCCCCCTAGTTCTGGATTCCCCCACGAGGGGAAACATTCTCTCTGCCTCTACCCTGTCCAGCCCCCTCAGAATCTTATACGTTTCAATAAGACCGCCTGGCGTTCTTCTAAACTCCAATAAGTATGGGCCCAACCTGCTCAACCTTTCTTCATGAGGCCATCCATTCAGCTCAGGAATCAACCTCGTGAATCTTCTCTAAACTGCCTCCAATGCAATACTTAGGCACATAGCTTCATTGAAATATTTTAATGAGGAGCCCACCTGTGGAGAGAAGCTTTGTTGCCCGCCACTCCCAGCAACCCATCTCCATTAAAACTTTTAAAAGGAACCTTGGCGTCAGCTTTCCCCATTTAGTTTTAGAATCACCCACCCACCTCCCCGACACCCCACCCACCTTTGAGGGCTAAACTTCCCACCATCAACTCAGAATAAAAATTATCAATAATTTACAGCCAATTAAAAAAATGTCCATTTGATTTGTTACTGCTTTTACACCAACAGACATTATACTAAGATGTCTTAATTAAATTGAACTACTGGAATCAATTGCCGGAAACACTGAGCATCAGAATTACAAACTATTATTAATATTGTTGCCTCAACATCTGTATAAAATATTGCTTTTAAAAAAAAGCACTTAAATGGAAATAAATTACAGAAAATGAATAAAGAAAGCATTACGGGTGGCTCAATTATTAGCGATGCAATAAATCATTTGGGTTTTATTTCCAAAAGAGATTATTTGTTTGTGTCAACATGATACTCATTGTAATGAGGCAAAACATTTACATTAAAAATTTCAATGTGAAAACAGTTAAAAGTTATACTAATTAAGAATGTCAATTAAAACACTTAGATTGAAGGGAAAATACAGCCTAGCAGCTACTATTTTATGATTTTTTGATGTCAGTGTAAATTGGAAAGCTGTGGAAATGGCTCATTTATACAGTGTTGAAACCACACTGCTTGTTCCTATATGGATTGAGCTCAGCAATAAGGAGGTTATTTTGGTCAAAGGATGAAAACTGGCTCTAAATCGGTGCTGTGCTCATAAGAAACGACCGATTGAAAGTCCGAATTTAGCATTCAATTTTCGGGCCAATTGATGATCATCACGATTTGAACGATTTAGCTGATTAGATGCAATTTTCATGGAGCAGTATGTGAGGGCTCCTCACACCCACTTCTATTAAAGGTGTGGCCTGTGCTGGCTGGCACACAGTGGCAGATTGCAGGATGGCTCAGGGACTGGAGGAGAGGCCGCACAAGATCTTGTATGTGACACTGGAGGACCTGGTGCAGGAGGTCCTGAGGAGGTGTGATGTGCTGTGCCTGCTGGGGGTGGGGGGACACCACCTTGGCCTCCTCGCCCTCCTGTCCATCTCTTCCACAGCAGCTGATGCTGCTCTGCCTGGTCTCATATCCTCCTCCCATTTCTTGTCCAGAGCCAAATGGGGCGCTGGCAGGATGCCCATGACCAAGCAGTCCCTTTCCCCTGATCACTCATAGAAACATAGAAACATAGAAATTTACAGCACAGAAGAAACCCATTTCAGCCCATCATGCCCGCGCTGGCTGACAAAGAGTCGCACGGCCCTCGGTCAGCAGCCCTAAAGGATGCATATAAACCTATGAACAATGGCGGAAAGGCAAAGAGCACCCAGCCCAACCAGTCCACCTCACACAACTGCGACACCCTTATACTGAAAACATTCTACACTCCATCCCAACCGGAGCCATGTGATCTCCTGGGAGAGGCACAAACCAGATAAAAACCCAGGCCAATTTAGGGAGAAAAAAAATCTGGGAAAATTCCTTTCCAATCCATCCAGGCGATCGAAACTAGTCCAGGAGATCACGCTGGCCGTATTCTATTCCCTGCAGTACTTACCATTATATCTGCGCCGTCCAACAAAAGTCATCCAGTCTAATCCCAATTACCAGCTCTAGGTCTGTAACCCTGCAGGTTACTGCACTTTAAGCGCCCATCCAACCATCTCTTAAAAGTGGTGAGGTTTCTGCATCCACCATTCTTCCAGGCAGCGAGTTCCAGATCCCCACAACCCTCTGCGTAAAGAAGTCCCCCGTCAAATCCCCTCTAAACCTTCCACCAGCCACCTTAAAACTATGCCCCCTTGTTATAGACCCCTCCACCAATGGAAATAGACCCTTACTATCCACTATGTCCAGGCCCCTCAATATTTTCTACACCTCGATGAGGTCTCCTCTGAACTTCCTCTGTTCCAATGAGAACAAACCCAGCCTATCCAATCTGTCTTCATAACGAAGATTCTCCATCCAGGCCGCATCCTAATAAATCTCCTCTGCACCCTCTCTAGTGCAATCACGTGCTTCCTATAATACAGCAACCAGAACTGCACGCGGTATTCCAGCTGTGGCCTAACCAAAGTATTATACAATTCAAGCATAACCTCTCTGCTCTTATATTCTATGCCTAGGCCAATAAAGGCAAGCATTCCGTATGCCTTCTTAACCACCTTATCCACCTGGCCTGCTACTTTCAGACTTCCAATGAGGTAGAGTAGCAAAGCTCTTACTCTTTTTTTAGGTGAAGTCCTCAGAGAATTTCCACAATAAATGTTGCTTGAGAGTTGCCGAAATCTTGACAAAGTGTCACAGCAAGTCCCCCGATGTGTTTCGGAGGTCCTCTTCACGGTTCCAGCAGCAATGACCTTGAAATGATGAGTATCCCATTAAGTGGTGAGTATTCCTTTAGGTAGCGTTCGAGATCGACATCAACACCATGTTCACTCCCAAATAGCTGTCACTGTTAGGAGAGGACATTAGTTGAAGCACTAGCCACCAATTTAATGAGTGCTAGTCTCTATAATGGGCACTAGCAGGCAATTTAAGTGGCAATTAGCTGTTTAACCAACCTGCGGGCGGCCGTTCCTAGCGAAGGCTTCAACTCCTTTACCAAGATGGCGTCTTGCACTAAACGTGGACTAAATCGGAATTTCAGTTTAAGACCCCATCTTGGCCACTTCTTTACCTCTTTAGTGCCTAAAGTATTCGCTGAAGATGACCCCAAAAAGGTTACAATTGTAGACTAAACACAGCAAATGAGCCAATTGCTAGAGGTCAGATCCTATCAACTTCAGTGATGTTGTATATTCAATTGTATTAAGTTTGTGCTAAAAGTCACAGTTAGGGTAGGCTCATTACATTTCACTCTAGATTCTTTTGTAGAGTAAGGGCAATTTCTTCCATACAATGAATATTTCTGCTTTAGAGAGGTATCACGATGAATCATTAAACAATATGAATAAGCTCTTGCCGCATGCTAGTTTCTGCCATAGGTCTAATGAAACTTATTGAGCTATGTAATATTTCTAAAATATAGTGCACAGGCTCCAGGGAAATTATCATTTGCAAAATTTTAAGAGTAAACATCGATCCAAAAAAAGAATTTTCATTTATCGAACACTTCATCACATCTCTCAGAATGTCAAAAATTGTGTCACAGGCAATGAATTACTTTCAAAGAGCAGTCACTGTTTACATGTAGACAGAAGCAGCAGCAATCATATACACAGCAGTATTCCACAAACGGCAATCGGATGAATGACCAGTTAATTGTTGGTGGCATTGTTTGAAGCAGTAATGTTGGCCGGGACACCAGGAAAACTCCCCGCTATACTTTAAAGTCATGCCATAAACGTCCGCCTGAACAAGCGGACGAGACTATAATTTCAACATCTCATCTGATGATGGGTATCTCCAACAATAATGCTGCACTCCTTCAGTTCTGCATCTTAGATTAATTAGTCAAGCGCTGGAGAGCAGAGCTTGAACTCACAATCTTCTGACACAGAGGAAAAAGTGCTACTGAGCGAGCCAAGTTAAACACATATTGACATATTGCGAGTCAATCTTGGGATGAGTATCCGTATCAAAGCAGGACCCAACGGACCAATAGCTCTTTGCTCAAAGTAGCTGATAACTAGCATCGGTAAATATTCTGATAAAAGATCATCAATCGCCGTTTCCCCCTCCACAGATGCTGCCTGACCTGCTAAATATTTCCAACATTCCCTGTTTTTATTTCAGGTAAGTATTCTTCTGTTTTCATAAACACACATATACGCCGTGGTTTCGCCTACCAAGGTAAATGGTGCACTGCGACCCCACTTCCGGTTCCATTGCGCTCTGTTGAAGTGATTGGACTTGTTAGGCCTGCCCTGCGAGGATCCCGGCCAATTAAAAGGAAGTGGGTCTGATCACGCCATTTGATGATGTGTCATCTGCCGGTTTCCACAAAGGGACCATGCACAAATTAATTTTGACAGTTGTGCTGGCAGTGTTCTGCAGCATTGAGCTGCTGCAAACACTGACACTCACGGCACAGAGGGGCACGGCTGCACCCAGGCTCTCCCATCACTCCCTCCAGATGCTTATGGAGGGAGTCACAGCACACAGGGAGGTTCTCTTCCCTTCCAATGGGTGGAAGAGACCTCTCCAGGAGACCAACGCAGCCTTGTTGCACATTGCACAGGAGGACACAAGCAGGAATGTGGTCAGGAGGACCAGGCTGCAGTGGCACAAACCTTTTAATGATCTCAGTAGATCACGAAACATTACTGCAAAGCCACATTCAACCTCATCCTGCTGTGCCACTCAGCACATCCCCATCACTCTGCCTTCCCTACCCTACTCCTGCACATCCTTACTCACACCAACTTACCTTGCACCTCCACCCATCCCTCTCTCTCTGTCTACATTATCACATCCCCATCTCACTAGCCACCCCTCACCCTCATCCTAGTCCAATCATACCAATTAATAACACCCAAGGGTCTTTTTGCCAATGTTCATGTAAAGTTTCTGTTAATTTGTGTCAAACATTGAAATCTTTATTTTCAACACTTTGCATTCTTGGACAGATTTGTGTGCACCTTTGGAAGTGGCTTAGTGAATGGTGAGACATAATGGTACCCCCCACAATGGTGCTGAGTGTGAAAGGAATGGGTGGGCATTGTAGGGATGCTTTAGGGAGCTGGTGTGGGGTGGTGCCAACCTGATGTATCATGTGGCAGCCAGGGTGTACAGTGTCAAGTGAAGTAAATGTGGCCATGGTGAGGCCATCCCTGGCCTCGCGGGCAGCAATGTGGTCAGGTGTTGATGCCCTGTGTCATGTGCAGCATCAGGTGATTGTGGAGAAGGTTGGTGTTGTTGAGGCTGCTGCTGTGCCTGGTGCTGCTGGTGTTGGGGATGATTATGCTGAGATTCTGAGGATCAAGATAAATATTTATTCAAGAGATCCGATGCTACTGAAATAGATGGCAGCTGAAGTTAAGATAAAAGAACAACTTGCATTTATATCGCACCTTTCACAACCATCAGACCTCTCAAAGCGCTTTACGGCCAATGAAGTACTTTGGGAGTGTAGTCACTGTTGTAATGTGGGAAGTGCGGCAGCCAATTTACGCACAGCGAGCTCCCACAAACAGCAATGTGATAATGACCAGATAATCTGTTTTTATTATGTTGATTGAGGGATAAATATGGTCCAGGATACTGGGTACAACTCCCCTGCTCTTCTTAAAAATAGGCCACGGGATCTTTTATATCCACTTGGGAAAGCAGACAAGTCCTTGGTTTAACGTCTCATCCAAGGGACGGCACCTCCAACTGTGCAGCTGTCCCTCAGCACTCCGCTGGAGTGTCAACCTAGATTTTTGTGCTCAAGACCCTGGACTGCAACTTGAACCCACAACCTTCTGACTCAGGGGCAAGCGTGCTACCCACTGAGCCACAGGTGACAGAATGACTACTGACAGAAGCGATCTGTCAATGGTGAGATATGTTGTTCCAAGGAGGTGACAGTGGATAGAGAGTTTACTCCAACACTTCCAAAATGCATAAAGCTGAAAAGCCTCTTCCAAATTATGAAGGCACATGCTTCTAAGATTGGCAAGTGAACAGCTGTGAAATGGTAATTTTTGCAGCCGTCGCCTATTCAAAACAATGGAGATTTGTTGAAAATCCGACCTACTTACCTGATGTGATCCCCAAGCGACATGAACCTCGTGAATAACTTGGTTCGTAGGTGGTCAAATGTGTTCAACTACCTTTACACATGCTCTTAACTATTTCAATTGGCTCACCCGCAGCTTAGTGTCTGGTCTGTAAAGGGCAGGCAGAGCCGGCACTTGGGAAACAGATGCAGAGGCGGGTTAAGAGTGCAATCCCGTCCCGCTGTCAATCTTTTAGATTTTGACCGCAGACCCGCCTCCGATCCCATCCTCTGAGCGTCAGCAAAATCCAGCCCATCATGTGCAGCAACTTCGCTGCATATTGTCTTCTTTAATTTCCGTGGAGAAGTAAACTTCCAAACTAAATATTTCTGTACACTTATTTCTTTCATTGTAGAAAGAAATTGAAAAAAAAATCCACGTCAAAAATAAGCTTCTGCAATGTTAATTTTGTTTGATATACTGCAAGTAATTATGCATATAAACTATGATCGTTTTCTTTCTTTCGCTAACTATCTCCAGCAACTCTGGGCTGGGTCATCACTCAGCAAATCCGACACACAGTGGGGCACATCAGTGTGAGGGCTGCACCATAGTACTCATTGCTGGCCCTGTACTGACTGACTGCCAAAAGACTGAAATTGTTGATACCTTGGAACTTCACAGATGAAACACACTGCAGCAGGAGAAGGCCATTCGGCCCCTCGATCCTGCTCCGCCATTCAATGAGATCATGGCAGATTTTCAACCTTAACTCCACTTTCCTGCGCTATCACCATATCCCTCGATTACCTTCATATTCAAAAATCTATCGATCTCTGTCTTGAATATACTCAAGGACTGAGCATCCACAGCCCTGTGGGGTAGAGAATTCCAAAGATGCACCATTCTCTGCGTGAAGAAATTTCCCCTCATCTCAGTCCTAAATGGCTGACCCCTTATTCTGAGACTGTGACCACTGGTTCTAGATTCCTCAGCCTGGGGAAACATCCTCCCTGCATCTACCCTGTCAAGCCCTGTAATAATTTTGTCTGTTTCAATTAGATCACCTCTCATTGGGCCCAAATTTCCCCAACACCTTTTTCCAGCGCACTCACATGAGATGCGCCGACTTTGTGCGCTCAAAACGGCGGCAAAAAACTTACTGGACACTCTGCTCTATCCCCCAGGTCCTGGTGCGGCGTATATAGTGGAGTGGGGGGGGTGGTGCTGCAACCCTGCGCCAAAAACAGTGCCGGCAACTGCACGCATGTGCAGTGGAGTCTGCGCGCCTGCGCAGTGGAGTCTGCGCGCATGCGCAGTAGCTCCTCGCCCTCCCAGCACGTCCTGCAGGGCAGGCTGTGAGCCGGACCCAATGCTCACCGCCCCTATCTCTGGCCGAAGGGATGACTCGATGTTCGCCGCCCCTACCCCTGGCCGAATGATCTAACACACCGGCCCTCGAGCTATTGAACTGATGGAAACCTGCTGTGTTAACTTGTTTCTGGCAAAAGTATGGGGAAGTTGTTTCTATTTTACACATCTTTTGGGAGTATCTGGGCATACAGCCTTTGGAGCAAATTACTTACTGAGAATGGAAACATCGCTCGGCTTAATTTGTTTTAGGGAGATCCCTGAACAGGTAAAAAAATGATTGTGATGGAGACCTGTAAACATGTGCAAAATAATGAGTGACATGAAAAAGCCCTGTACATATAAGTAGCTGCTTGTGTTGTTTAAACTACTGTGATTGTGTGTTTGCAGAGTTCCTTTATTTTCTTTTAATCTTTCCTTAAAACTTTGTAAGTCTTTGTGCTTTAGGTGCAGGTCTTCTCCGCTTCCTTCTATTTTTTTATTTGTTATTGAATGCTTTTTGTGCTTTGTTTAGTGCTTTGTAAGTCTTGGTGCTTTAGAATGTACTAACCTGCACTGATTTCTTAACTCTCCAAAAGGATTTTCTGTGTGGCCACAAGTGGCCACATATGCTGGCCTAAGTTAGTTTGGAGCAACTATTAGCTGACCAAACTCGCTTAAATTGCTAAAATGGCTGGTAACGCTCCCATTTGAAAAAAAAATGAAACAAAAATAAATCCTAACTAACTCACTTACACTGGCGCAAATTACAGGTGCAGAATGGGGATTTTTAAGATGCTCCAGAAAAGTCAAGTTGCTCCAAAAAAACGGAGCAACTCATGGGCAAATTTGGGCCCATTCTTCTAAACCACCTGCCGCAGGCCCAGTCTGGCAGCTATGTCCTTCAGGACTCAGGCAGCTCGGTCAGTAGTGGTGCTACCGAGCCACTCTTGGTGATGGACATTGAAGTTCCCCACCCAGAGTACATTCTGTGCCCTTGCTACCCTCAGTGCTTCTTCCAAGTGGTGTTCTACATGGAGGATACTGATTCATCAGCTGAGGGAGGGCGGGAGGTGGTAATCAGCAGGAGGTTTCCTTGCCCATGCTTGACCTGAAGCCATGAGACTTCATGGGGTCTGGAGTCAATGTTGAGGACTCCCAGGGTCACTCACTCCTGACTATATACCGCTGTGCCACCACCTCTGGTGGGTCTGTCCTGCCGATGGGACAGGACATACCCAGGATTTGTGATGGAGGAATCTGAGACATTGGCTGAAAGGTATGATTCTTTGAGTATGACTATGTCAGGCTGTTGCTTGACTAGTCTGTGGGTCACATCTCCCAATTTTGGCACAAGGCCCCAGATGTTAGTGAGGAGGACTTTGCCGGGTGGACTGGGCTGGGTTAGGGTTAGGGTTAGGGTTAGGTACCGAGGCCGGGTGGTCCAACCGGTTTTATTATTCTTATTGTTTTTCCGAGTGGTTGTGTACAACTGAGTGGCTTGCTAGGCCATTTTAGAGGGAAGTTAAGAGTCAGCCACATTGCTGTGTGTGTGGAGTCATATATTGGCCAGACCGGGTAAGGATGGCAGATTTCCTTCCCTAAATGACATTCATGAACCAAATTGCTACAATTGAGTTAAAATATTTGACTTTTGCGAGCCTTGTTGGCAATCTTCCTGATGCTCTTTGCTGGTGGACTATTTTTGATATTTCTATTATATTTCAACTTCCAGCTTTGAAAAATTGAAGGCATTTGATACTCCTACGATAATATTAGGCATTTGGAGCAACGACTCACCCTTTTAATGATGCTGACCCATTAGTGATCATGTCACAATATGTAGATAGAATGACTTGGCAGCTTAGAAACGATTCTTTCCTTTATGTATATTTCATGACAAATGTCTAAAATATAGTCTCGAAATATGGGAGCCTGAAATAGGCGAGCAGTTGGCTGAGTGAATGTACTGCCCACCCTAAGCCAGCATCTGAAAGAAGGACTTGCATTCATCTAGCGCCTTTCACGACCACTGGATGTCTCAAAGTGCTTCACAGCCAATTAAATACTTTTGGAGTGTAGTCACTAATGTGGGAAACGCAGCAGCCAATTTGCACACAGCAAACTCCCACAAACAGCAACGTGATAATGACCAGATAATCTGTTTTTGTTATGTTGATTGAGGGATAAATATTGGCCCCAGGACACCGGGGATAACTCCCCCTGTTCTTCTTCGAAATAGTGCCATGGGATCTTTTACATCCACCTGCAAGCAGGCAGTTTAACGTCTCATCCTAAAGACGGCACCTCTGACAGTGCAGGACTCCCTCAGCACTGCACTGGGAGTGTCAGCCTAGATTTATAAATATAAGAAATAAGAGCAGGAGTAGGCCATACAGCTCCTCGAGCCTGCTCCGCCATTCATGGCTGATCCGATCATGGACTCAGGTCTACTTTTATTTGCTCAAGTTCCTGGAGTGGGACTTGAACCCACAACCTTCTAACTCAGAGGCGAGTGTGCTGCCCTCTAAGCCACTGAAGGGCCAAAGCATTTTCAGTTTGGTTCATTTAAATTGTGCCAGCGAGTTTTGGGCACCAAACCGGTGCCCCACTGTAGGTTGCTGCTTGAGGGAGGCCAGGAAATCGACCAGTTCCCCTTCTGAGTAGGCTGGCAGGTCGGGAATGTGGGAGCAGGGAGTGGGAGTGGGGAGAAGGGTGGTGATGGGTGCACAGTGGAAGTGGGGGCACAAGGTTTTTTTTCCATTTCAAAAAATGTACTTTTGAGAGGGAGAGGAGAATCTTTATGGAACTTTCTTTGGCAGGAGCCATGATGGAGTAGATTGCACATGATCAGTACAAGGAGGATGTGTTATGGGATAAATGGCGTGGCAAGGCTCAAAGTAGGCTGCAAGTGTTTTATGGGCCCAGGATAAGCACCTGTGCTCATAACAAAATGACACCCGGTCCCACAAATAATAAAAATGAAAAATTTCTTCAGCCACTCTTTGAGCGACCTTCTGTGGTCTGTTTAAGGATTGCTGATTAGGCCTGGTACAAATGAACAAAGCACGCTCTGCACATCTGTGCCCAAAAGTTCCAATCGGGCTCCTACAACCTCGATTTTAATATCTAAGCTGACTCCCATCGGGAAAAGGTGGGCTAGCAGATCCACAATTTATAGGCCCACCTGAAAATTTGGGGAAAATCAGGTTTATGGTGTCAATGAGATGGCTGAGCTGCCCTCCAACTTTCAACTGTGGCTGCCTGTTTCTCGGGCAAGAGTTGAGCAGCTGATGGTTGAAAATCGCCCCTATAGACTTCTGCCACCAGCACAGTAAGTCACATCATAAAGCCTCCTGGATAAAATGCAACATCCCGACCGACACCTGGGAATCCCTGGCCAAAGACCGCCCTAAGTGGAGGAGGACCATCTAGGAGGGCGCTGAGCAGCTCGAGTTTCGTCGCCGAGAGCATGCAGAAAACAACCGCAGGCAGCGGAAGGAGCGTACGGCAAACCAGACTCCCCACCCACCCTTTCCTTCAACCACTGTCTGTCCCACCTGTGACAGAGACTGTAATTCCCGTATTGGACTGGACAGTCATCTGAGAATTCACTTTTAGAGTGGAAGCAAGTCTTCCTCGATTCCGAGGGACTGCTTATGATGATGAAGTCACACCACATCGTGGCCTCTTTATAAAGCTTTCTGCGTTCAATTTGTTTTAGGTTAACTTACAGATATCAGCCATACACTCTTACTGTCAGTAACATGCCGTAAACTAATGGAACTGAAAATGGGATTGATCACCTAAACATAAATTCTCAGCTGTCTCTGTAAAGCTGTCTAACATGCCTTAAAGCTTGTCAATCACAAATAAGCTTTCAGTATTTGAACACTATTATCCGACATTAACATTTCCAACGTGCAGATTACCATGAATTTATTAACATTTCAGGTTTCATGTATTGATTTACATACTTACAGCATTTGCCAAGAACAGTTAAAACTCAATTTACTGATTTTCTCTTCCATGTAACTTCACAATGAAGTCAAGATAAATTATCTCCTGACTAGATTTTATGCTAATAGTAGTCAGCCAAGGAGTGTATCAAAGTGAAAAAATCTTCACACCTCAACTGACAGTATCCAATCAGAATCATGTTAGTCAATGGCTTAACAAACTTGAACCTGACTATTCCTCGTCAGTGTGAATCATCGCTGGTACTATGCCAGGGCAGGACTTACACCCTCTCGACTGACCCCGTACGTTATCTGTGCTCATGCTAATTTGACTATTCTGAGTGGGCTACCACGTTATCTGATTAGCAGCTTGATCATTTGGAGGCAGGACATGCTACAGAACTTCAATTTTAGCAGCATTTTAAATGGCCAGGCCAAATTGAAGAGAGGCTTTTGTGGCTTGATTATAAATCTGAGTGATCTACTGCAGAGCACAGAACTCCCAGGTTTTCAGAGGCGACAATGGAAGTGCTACTGGTCCAAACAAGGCAGAGTCATGATGGCTTGTTTGGGACTAAAGGGAGAAGCTCCTCAAAGGGAGATAGTCCTCAAAAGATGCTGCCCAGCTGCGCTGGCTATCCAGGGGTATTAGTACAGGTTGCGCTTCCGACATCCAAAGTTCCGAAATTCGGAATGTTCCAGAATCCGGACACCGGGCCGATCCGTGGTGGGGTCGTACGGAAACCGGAAAATGTTCTGAAATCCGGACTCCTTCGCCTTGGTCGCCTGCCTCGGCCGGCCGACCTTCGGCCACCCGACCTCGGACCGACCGACCTCGCCCCGGCCTCGGCCTGCCCGAACCCCCTCCCCCCTCTACCTACCTCAGCCCAGGCAAAGAAGTTACGAAATCCAGAATCCGGATAGGCCTCGGTCCCGAGGTTTCTGGATTTCGGACGTAACACCTGTACCTACTCCACCACCTCACAGGTGGCAATTCAGTGCCAGAAAAAGTGTTCGGGCTCAAAATTGGTTACCGCCGATTTTGAGGCGGTGTCACCGCCTGAGTGCTGATTTTACCGCCGGGCGTTAGATGCAGGCTGACACGGCCGAATTGAGTTTTTACGCCCAAAGATGAGACAGCAGCGCTAAAGGTGGCGTTGCACACTCACTCTCAGGCACCAATGGGGCGGGAGCTCAGGGGGCCGATTCAATTGCCCCACGGGAGGCTGCCGGCACGCCAGTTGGGAAAACGTGGGGAAAACAAAATGGAAATTTCTCCGACCCACACCCCACACACTTCCCCACCGGTAGAATTAATAAATAAATACTAAAGTAAATAAAGAGAAAAATTTATCTTGCTCTCTGGACGATTCCGCCTGAGATCCCCGATGTTCCCATCACTTTTTGCCCAGCTGTATGGATGCCTGCCGAACATTCAAATCCCACCATAGAAACGCAATATCGCGATAGTGGCGCCAAGGGGGCGTTGCACGCCGGATGGCGTCACCACGCGTGTGGCATTAGAGGGCGCGCCGTTACCTACTGGCGCCTCCACCAACGGCCAACTCAATTTCCACAGAGGCGTGGACACCACTCACCGCCGGTGGTATGCCTTTGCCGCCCATCGCTGCCTATCACCGCCCATTGCCGGCGTTACCGAGGGAATTTCGGCCCCTAATGATCTTATGGGAAAAGGTTTAGTGACATTATGGACAAAATAAGAGAAGCCATTCACATCACCTGCTCCTACCATTCACGCAACATCTGGGAGGGGTACTAGATTAGGTTTAAGTCACACATCACACACATGCAACAAGGGAAAACTGGTGGAAAAACACACAGGGCAGACAAATATTATCGGTTTTCAGTAAATTTAAGGTTGCAGTAAAGGTGCTGTGCATGCAAACATTGGATTTGGCAAGGTTTGGAAGTGATATTGATGAAGTGGCATGAATGGCAGCCACATTAGTAGGTGCGCACAGGGAAGGTGTCTGTCGATCATGACATTGTGTTGAGAAGAAAGATGAAGACACGATTGCTGATGCAGTGAAACATATGGTTGCCAAGAGGAGGTCTCCCACATCACATTAGCGTTTATTTCTCTGACAGGTAATACAGTAGCTTTGATCCCACAAGATGTCATGTTTTGGGTCAAACAGAGCAGGCAAAGTGGACTGCCCTAAAATAAATACATGGTGGCAGCAGCCAGGAATCTGAGCATTCAAATACCAGTCACAAACAAGCTGGGCATTCATGGAGTGGAATTTGTTCCAGTTGTTGTAGGTGATGTGATTGAGAAAGAGAGCTTGTATGGTCACATGTGTGCAGTCTATGATTAGTTGGGAGGCTTTGAGGGTATCCTTGTAATGCTTCCGCTGCCCACCTTTAGCTCGTTTACCATGAAGGAGCTCCGCATAAGGCATTTGCTTAGGGAGTCTCGTGTCTGGCATGCGAACTATGTGGCCTGCCCAGCGAAGTGTGGTCAGTGCTTCCTGGTAAAGTGCGACATCACCACTGACACCTGGGAGACCCTGGCAGAAGACCGCCCGAGGTGGAGAAAGTGTATCCGGGAGGGCGTTGAGTTCTTCGAGTTTCAACGCAAAGAGCGTGGAGAGATCAAGCGCAGGCAGCGGAAGGAGCGCGCAGCAAACCAGCTCCACCCACCCCTTCCTTCGACACGTCTGTCCCACCTGTGACAGAGTCTGTGGCTCTCATATTGGAGTGTTCAGCCACCAGAGAACTCACTTTGGGAGTGGAAGCAAGTCTTCCTCGATTCCGAGGGACTGCCTATGATGATGATGATGATGATGATGGTTAGTTGGAAACTGGAGAATCCTTCATCGCTGTAATAATTGCAACTTTAAGGGTCGAAATTTGGTATCGCCCCCGATTGGGGGTAAATGGGGTACTGCCCCCAAGAGGAAATGGAGTGCAATGTTGGGCACTCCACTTCTTCTCGGGGGTAGGACCAGGGCGTTAAACGCACGAATGTTGCAGCGCTCTCCGCGTAGTGCTAACGCGAGCACAAGCCCCGCCCCTTCCGTTAAAGGGGAAGGCACGAAACGAGCTCTGCAGTGGGGCGAAGGGCCTCCACTACAGCACGGGGTGGACACGGGGTGCCATGGCTGCAGCTTGGCACAGAAGCAGCGTGCCGGGCCGCACCTCCGCGGCACGTACCTCCGCGAAATACAGCAAGAAAGGACGAACCGATAAATCGGCCGGCAGAAAATAAAATGGCCCCGCGCACCTCCCCTTTAATTTCCGCCCCGTCAGCGGGATATGGCCTGCCTCACGGGGGCGCTGCTATGTTTCCACCGCGGGGCGAGAACTGGTCGCTGCGCATGGCGATGACGTCACCATCGCCGGCGCAGCAGCACGGGACACCGGCGGATGTGGGGCACTGCCGGTTTTGCGCCTTCGCTACTTCCTGTGCAACTTTGCGGGAACTGGTAGCGCCCCCCCCCCGGGCGAAACTCATATCTGCCCCTTTAGCGATAACAGCAAATGCACAGGAGTCCAATTTCATCCCCTTAGTCTTTGGGTTCCATACACCTGTGATGCCTGAACTGCCTGCCCTCCCTCCAGTCCTGCTCCTTTTCTTCCTCCAAAAAAATACAACAACTTTTATTTATATAGCACCTATAACATAGTAAAACATCCCAAGGTGCTTCCCAACAGTGATATAAGACAAAATAGATAAATTTGATACCGAGCCACAGAAGAAGAATTTACTGCAGATGACCAAAAGCTTAGTCAAAGAAGTAGGTTTTAAGGAGCGTCTTAAAAGGAAGAAAGAGAGGCGGGGAGGTGGAGAGGTTTCGGGAGTGAGTTCCAGAGCTTGGGGCCCAGGCAACAGAAAGCATGGCCGCCGATAGTTGGACAGTTATAATCATGGATGCGCAAGAGGGCAGAATTTGAGGGGGGCAGACATTTTGGCTGAAAGAGATTACGGAGATAGGGAGGAGAGAATTTTCAATGGAAAACCCATTGTGAGTTCTTTGGAGAAGGCACAAAAGTGGCTCAAGAGCAATAAGACATTTCAAAAAACAGCTTTGAATCAAATTATATTAAGAATTATTTCCTAAAAGCTGTTGGAGCCCTCAAATCCATCTTTGCATTGCCACTTAACAGTTTTATTAAGTGTAATGTGCATTGACCAATAAAGAGGCAGTAAAGATGAACAATGGGACATTTGACATCAATGTGTCATTACAAATTCATTTCAATACGTGTGCCCATTTTAGGTGGGGGGCTTCTGGTGCTGGCTGGACATAATTGGTGGGAAACTGGGTGGGCAACAGAATAAACTGGGATCTGCCCTATCGGAATTCCATTCCATTTCCTGCCCCGAGTCACCATCATCATAGGCTGTCCCTCGAAATCGAGGAAGACTTGCTTCCACTCTAAAAGTGAGTTCTTAGCTGGCTGAACTGTCCAATTTGGGAATTACAGTCTCTGTCTCAGGTGGGACAGAGAGTGGTTGAAGGAAAGAGTGGGTGGGACTGGTTTGCCACAAGCTCCTTCCGCTGCCTGCGCTTGATTTCTGCATGCTCTCGCCAACGAGACTCAAGGTGCTCAGCGCCCTCCCGGATGCACTTCCTCCAGGGGATTCAATCATAAGGGGAATAGATAGGCGTTTCTGCGGCCACAACCGCGACTCCAGGATGGTATGTTGCCTCCCTGGTGCAAGGGTCAAGGATGTCTCCGAGCGAGTGCAGGACATTCTAAAAAGGGAGGGAGAACAGCCAGTTGTCGTGGTGCACATTGGTACCAACGACATAGGTAAAAAAAGGGATGAGGTCCTACGAGACGAATTTAAGGAGCTAGGAGCTAAATTAAAAAGTAGAACCTCAAAAGTAGTCATCTCTGGATTGCAACCAGTGCCACGTGATAGTCAGAGTAGGAATCGCAGGATAGCACAGATGAATATGTGGCATGAGCAGTGGTGCAGCAGGGAGGGATTCAAATTCGTGGGGCATTGGAACAGGTTCTGGGGGAGGTGGGACCAGTACAAACTGGACGGCCTGCACTTGGGCAGGACTGGAACCAATGTCCTAGGGGAAGTGTTTGCTAGTGCTGTTGGGGAGGATTTAAACTAATATGGCAGGGGGATAGGAACCAATACAGGGAGACAGAGGGAAACAAAAAGGAGACAAAAACAAAAGACAGAAAAGAGATGAGTAAAAGTGGAGAGCAGAGAAACCAAAGGCAAGAAACAAAAAGGGCCACTGAATATAAAAGGGCTGCAGGAGGGGTCAAAACTAAAAATCATGGTTTAAAAACTAGGATGAAAACACTCTACCTAAATGCATGCAGCATTCGAAATAAAGTAAATGAGTTGACGGCACAAATCATTACAAATGGGTATGATTTGGTGGCCATTACAGAAACATGGTTGCAGGGTGGCCAAGACTGGGAATTAAACATACAGGGGTATCTGACGATTCAGAAAGATAGGCAAGAAGGGAAAGGAGGTGGAGTAGCTCTGTTAATAAAAGATGATATTAGGGCAGTTGTGAGAGAAGATATTGGCTCTAATGAACAAAATGTTGAATCATTGTGGGTGGAGATTAGAGATAGTAAGGGGAAAAAGTCACTGGTCGGCGTAGTTTATAGGCCCCCAAATAATAACTTCACGGTGGGGCGGGCAATAATCAAGGGAATAATGGAGGCATGTGAAAAAGGAACGGCAGTAGTCATGGGGGATTTTAACCTACATATCGATTGGTCAAATCTAATCGCACGGGGTAGCCTGGAGGAGGAATTCATAGAATGCATACGGGATTGTTTCTTAGAACAGTATGTAACAGAACCTACAAGGGAGCAAGCCATCTTAGATCTGGTCCTGTGTAATGAGACAGGAAAAATAAACGATCTCCTAGTAAAAGATCCTCTCGGAATGAGTGATCACAATATGGTTGAATTTGTAATACAGATTGAGGATGAGGAAGTTGTGTCAAAAACGAACGTACGATGCTTAAACAAAGGGAACTACAGTGGGATGAGGGCAGAGTTGGCTAAAGTAGACTGGAAACAAGGACTAAATGGTGGCACAATTGAGGAACAGTGGAGGACATTTAAGGAGCTCTTTCATAGTGCACAACACAAATATATTCAAGTGAAAAAGAAGGGCAGCAAGAGAAGGGATAACCAGCCGCGGATAACCAAGCAAATAAAGGAAAGTATCAAATCAAAGACCAAGGTAAACTTGCGCAAAACATAAAAACAGATAGTAAAAGCTTTTACAGATATATAAAACGGAAAAGAGTGACTAAAGTAAATGTTGGTCCCTTAGAAGATGAAAAGGGGGATTTAATAATGGGAAATGTGGAAATGGCTGAGACCTGAAACAATTATTTTGCTTCCGTCTTCACAGTGGAAGACACAAAAACCATGCCAAAATTTGCAGGCCACAGGAATGTGGGAAGGGAGGACCTTGAGACAATCACTATCACTAGGGGGGTAGTGCTGAACAGGCTAATGGGACTGAAGGTAGACAAGTCCCCTGGTCCTGATGAAATGCATCCCAGGGTATTAAAAGAGATGGCGGAAGTTAAAGCAGATGCATTCGTTATAATCTACCAAAATTCTCTGGACTCTGGGGAGGTACCAGCGGATTGGAGAGCAGCTAATGTAACGCCTCTGTTTAAAAAAGGGGGCAAGCAAAAGGCAGGTAACTATAGGCCGGTTAGTTTAACATCTGTAGTGGGGAAAATGCTTGAAACTATCATTAAGGAAGAAATAGTGGGACATCTAGATAGGAATAGTGCAATCAAGCAGATGCAGCATGGATTCATGAAAGGGAAATCATGTTTAACTAACTTACTGGAATTCTTTGAGGATATAACGAGCATGGTGGATGGAGGTGTACCGATGGATGTGGTGCATTTAGATTTCCAAAAGGCATTCGATAAGGTGCCACACAAAAAGTTAATGCAGAAGATAATGGTACGCGGAGTCAGAGGAAATGTATTAGCATGGATAGAGAATTGGCTGGCGAACAGAAAGCAGAGAGTCGGGATAAATGGGTCCTTTTCCAGTTGGAAAACAGTGGTTAGTGGTGTGCCACAGGGATCAGTGCTGGGACACAACTGTTTACAATATACATAGATGACCTAGAAGAGGGGACAGAGTGTAGTGCAACAAAATTTGCAGATGACACTAAGATTAGTGGGAAAGCGGGTTGTGTAGAGGACTCAGAGAGACTGCAAGGAGATTTGGATAGGTTAAGCGAATGGGCTAAGGTTTGGCAGATGGAATACAATGTCGGAAAGTGTGAGGTCATCCACCTTGGGAAAAAAAACAGTAAAAGGGAATATTATTTGAATGGGGAGAAATTACAACATGCTGTGGTGCAGAGGGACCTGGGGGTCCTTGTGCATGAAACTCTTTTAGAGTCTACCTGTAAAACAAAAAACATTAAACTGTGACACCCGCCCTGGATGACACAGCAGACATTTACAAGGCCCTTTTTTTTTCCTTTGTTGTGGTTTTTTTTTGCGTTTTTCTTTTTTTGTTTTTTTTTTGGGCACTAAAATCAAATTTTTTCCTTTTTCCAGTGCCCCCTATAAAAGGGGAGGGGGACACTAAAAGCACCGGCAATTAAAACAAATTAAACTTTAAAACGTAAAATCAAATTAAAATTTGGTTTCCGGGCGTGATGATGCACTCCAGTCCCTCCGGTGCCCACCTCTCGCGGAAGGCCGCGAGCGTACCGGTGGACACCGCGTGCTCCATCTCCAAGGACACCCTGGACCGGATGTAAGAGCGGAAGAGAGGCAGGCAGTCAGGTTGAACGACCCCCTCGACCGCCCGCTGCCTGGACCGGCTGATGGCACCCTTGGCCGTGCCCAGGAGCAGTCCTACGAGGAGGCCTTCGGACCTACCCGCTCCCCTCCGCACAGGGTGCCCAAAGATCAGGAGAGTGGGACTGAAGTGCAGCCAGAATTTCAGGAGCAGCCCCTTCAAATAATGGAACAGGGGCTGCAACCTCATGCACTCAATAAAAACATGGAACACGGACTCCTCCAGACCGCAGAAATTGCAGGCGGCCTGGGAGTCCGTGAACCGGCTTAAAAATTTATTGCACGGCACTGCTCCGTGCACCACCCTCCAGGCCAAGTCCCCGATGAATAGTGGGAGGACCCCTGCGTAGAGTGCCCTCCATCGGGGACCCCCGCCTCCTCCGGACGGCAGGATGCTACGCCATGGCGTGTCCGGACGGCAGGCGAGGATGGCAAAGTTGAGAGTGTGCAGGAGCAGCCCGTACAGGAAACCCCTCCGCGCGGAACTGAAGGGCACGGAGGGGATTTCCCCGAGGCGGCTCAAGTTGTGAGGCGCCGGCCCCCAAGGGAGGTTCCGGGATTTGGCGCCAATGAGGAATTCCGTCCGGATGGGGGTCAGTTCGGACGGGATCTCCCCACGTGCTTGAGCCTCCTCGATGCACCTAACGGAGTCAGGGCCCAGAGCTGTTTTTAGCGACTCGATGGCATCGGCCGCGTGGCGGACGTCGGCAGAATTTAGACGCCGCGCCAGCATGCCTGGCGCCATCCAGCCTGCTCCTCCGCCATCGAGCAGGTCCCTGACCCTGGTCACCTCACCAGCCACAGCCCTCTCTTCCGACCGCCACATAAAACCTCGGTCGTGGAGGTACGGATTCCCGAGCAGCGGCTCCTGCAGGACAGCCACCACTCCAGCCGGCGGAGAGCTGCGCTTGGTGGAGACTTTGTTCCAGACCCTGATGAGTTCCCTGTAAAAGACAGGCAGCTCTCGGAGGGCGGTCCTGACAGCTCCCAAGTTCACAAACAGGAGCTGCGTGTCGTAGTTGAGGTCGCGCTGCTGGCGGAAGAAATACATCGCCAGAGCGCACCACCTAGGAGGGGGCTCGACGTAAAGGTATCTCTGCAGGGTCTCAAGACGGAAAGTCGCGAGCTGGGCGCTGACGCACACCAACGACTGACCGCCCTCCTCAAGCGGGAGACTCAAGACCGCGGCAGAGACCCAGTGCTTCCTGTTGTTCCAGAAGAAGTCCACCAGCTTCTTCTGTATCTTGGCGACAAACGCAGGGGGAGGGGTCAAAGTGACCAGCCGGTACCACAACATTGCGGCCACCAGCTGGTTTATGACTAGCGCTCGACCCCTGTAGGACAGCACTCGGAGCAGTCCTGTCCAGCGCCCTAGGCGAGCAGCGACCTTGGCCTCCAGCTCCTGCCAGTTCGCCGGCCAGGCTCCCTCGTCGGGGCTAAGGTAGACTCCCAGATAGAGGAGATGGGTCGTGCTCCAGGCAAAAGGCCTGAGCTCCTCCGGCAGGGAGTCCACCCGCCACTGACCCACCAGGAGTGCGGAACATTTCTCCCAGTTGATTCTGGCGGAGGATGCGGCCGAGTAAATCTCTTGGCACTCACGCATCCTCCGCAGGTCAGCGGGATCCTCTACCGCGAGGAGCACGTCATCGGCGTAAGCCGAGAGGACGACCTCCACGCCCGGCCCTTGCAGAGCCAGTCCCGTCAACCTCGTCCGCAAGAGGCGCAGGAAAGGCTCCACGCAGATGGCATACAACTGGCCGGACATGGGCATCCCTGGCGCACCCCTCTCCTAAAGCGAAGGGGCACCGTCAAGGACCGGTTAACCTTAATCAGACACTTCGCGGCGGCGTACAAAAGTCGGATCCGGGCGACGAAATGCGTCCCAAACCCGAAAGCGCACAGAGTTCCGAGCAGATAGTCGTGATCCGCCCTGTCGAACGCCTTCTCTTGGTCGAGAAGACTTGACCGAGACGGGATTCCAGGTCGAGCACCTCTTTTTCTAGGCGCCCGACCCTGGCCGCCCGCCTCTTAGTCGACCCCCTCGCGTACTCTTGACAGAAGACGCGGACGTGAGCCTTGCCCACGTCCCACCATAGCCTCAAGGAGGGGAAGCCCCCCTGCTTCCTTCTCCAGTCGGACCAGAATCGACGGAACGAGTCCTGGAACCGCACGTCCTCCGGCAGCCGGTTGTTAAAGTGCCAGTACGCGGACCCCGTCCTCGCGCGGAGCGAAGCGAGCTCCGCCCACACCAGGTGGTGGTCCGAACACGGCACCGGCCGCATGGAGGCCGCCGGGATGCAGGAAACGTACGCCCGAGACACGTAAAGGCGGTCGACTCTAGACCATCCTACTCCAGGCCTCACCCAAGTAAAGGCGCTGGAGTCGGGGTGGAGATTTCGCCAGACGTCCACCAAGTCGAAGGACCCGACCAGGTCCCTCAACTTCTCCATCGCCGTCATGCACTGCGGGGCACCGGAGCGGTCCCTCGCCTCGAGGGTGCAGTTAAAATCCCCCCCGAGGAAAATGCAGTCGCCGACGTCGACGGAGCCAAGAAGAGCGGACACCTCTTCAAAGAAGCGCGTCTGCTGCGGGCCGGGATGAGGGGCGTACACGTTCACGAGATGGAGCGGCACGTCCCCCAGGCGAACCGTTACGTGCAGCAAGCGGCCTGGCACGGGCTCCTCGACCCCCAAGATCTTCGGCTGAAAATGCGGGCCCAGCAAGATGGCCACCCCACTAGAAGTGGCGGTGAGGTGGCTCATGCTGACCTCTCCTTGCCATTCCAGGAGCCACGTGGCTTCGTCTCCCGGAACGGTGTGGGTTTCTTGCAGGAATCACACCGCATATTTCCCCTCCCGCAGGAGCGAAAAATTGTTAAATCTACGGCGTGCCTCTCTGCCGCCGTTGATGTTGAGGATGGCTATGGTTATCTTCATGACTAGAGCATAGTGCAACCTCTACCTAACCTATTGTGGGGGAGGAGTGGAGTCGTTTGTTGACCTCCACTCCTTCAGCAGCCCAGCGAGGAACTTTTTGAGCCGGCGCAGCTCAAGGCCTTGAGCCTTTGATAAGGGCCCGCCCGCGGCCATGGTTTTAGCGGCGGCGCGGACGGACGCGATGAGCAGCCCCGGCTCGGACCATCTTTCCAGGGCCAGACGGGCTTGGTCGCGGCGACCCCGGCGCTGGACCAAAAAGTCCCGGAGTTCCTCTACGGGAATGAGGAGGGTCTCAGTGGCGGCCGCGAGCAGATCCACCGCCTCACTGGCGATGGACTGGAGATCTTCACCCGCGTCCTCCACCGAGTCCCCGTCCCCCTCCGGGAGGTCGCCGCTAGCAGCCTGCCCGTCGACCGCACGAGGTACGGCAAACGGCCCGGCCGCTCCATCCGGCCCTGACTCTGCCCCGATCCCACCCCCAGGATCGTCGGCAGAGGAGTCCCCACTGGCCTCTTTGAAAATTGGTGCTGGGCCGGGAAGTGACAGCGGAAGGGATTCCCCCTCCGCCCCAGGAACCGGGGAACAGGGAGAGACCTGGTCAAAGGAATGTTCCAGGTCCTCCAATTCCCCCAGCTCCACAGTAGGGGGCGAGGGTTGTTGTTCTTCCCCCTCCCCGCTGCCACCCCCCAGCCCAGCGTGTGGATGTTCTGTGGTATTAATCATATTTTCAGTTTCTGCCGAGTCGAGCAAATCACGGGGGAATTTGGGTATTGGCTGGGCGGGCTCAGGTTCGGCCTTTTCGGCCCCACCCGCCTCAGTCCCCGGGACGCCCGACCCGGCGGCTACGCATTCTTCCGCTGGCCCCACGCCCCCCACGACAGGCAGATCTTGAAAGCCATCCCCAGGGGGCAGCGGCTGGGCAGCTGGTTTATGACTAGCGCTCGACCCCTGTAGGACAGCACTCGGAGCAGTCCTGTCCAGCGCCCTAGGCGAGCGGCGACCTTGGCCTCCAGCTCCTGCCAGTTCGCCGGCCAGGCTCCCTCGTCTGGGCTAAGGTAGACTCCCAGATAGAGGAGATGGGTCGTGCTCCAGGCAAAAGGCCTGAGCTCCTCCGGCAGGGAGTCCACCCGCCACTGACCCACCAGGAGTCCGGAACATTTCTCCCAGTTGATTCTGGCGGAGGATGCGGCCGAGTAAATCTCTTGGCACTCACGCATCCTCCGCAGGTCAGCGGGATCCTCTACCGCGAGGAGCACGTCATCGGCGTAAGCCAAGAGGACGACCTCCACGCCCGGCCCTTGCAGAGCCAGTCCCGTCAACCTCGTCCGCAAGAGGCGCAGGAAAGGCTTCACGCAGATGGCATATAACTGGGCGGACATGGGGCATCCCTGGCGCACCCCTCTCCTAAAGCGAAGGGGCGCCGTCAAGGACCGGTTAACCTTAATCAGACACTCCGCGGCGGCGTACAAAAGTCGGATCCGGGCGACGAAATGCGTCCCGAACCCGAAAGCGCGCAGAGTTCCGAGCAGATAGTCGTGATCCACCCTGTCGAACGCCTTCTCTTGGTCGAGGGATAGGAAGGCGACCGACAGACCAGCCTCCTGGGAACAATGGATGAGGTCCCGGACCAGATGGATGTTATCGTGGATTGTCCGGCCCGGGACCATGTAGAACTGGTCGGGGTGGATCATGTGGTCCAGCACGGCACCAAGGCGAGCAGACATCGCCCTGGCGAAGATTTTGTAGTCCGTGCTGAGGAGGGAGACCGGGCGCCAGTTCTTAAGGAGGCGGAGATCGCCCTTCTTAGGCAGCAGGACGATAACTGCCCTGCGCCAAGAGAGGGGCATCTCCCCGGTCGCCAGACTTTCCCCCAGGACCCGCGCGTAGTCGCTCCCCAGGACGTCCCAGAACGCCCTGTGGAACTCCACGGTCAGCCCGTCCAGCCCCGGGGATTTTCCCCTCGAGAGCCGGGCGAGGGCACTGGTCAGCTCCGCCAGGCTTAGCGGAGCTTCCAGATTTTCGGCGCCCTCTAGGCTGACCTTCGGCAGGTCCTCCCACAAAACTCTACGCGCTTCCTCACTGGACGGATCCGGAGAGAACAGAGCCCCGTAATATTCACGGACCCTGTTGTTGACGCCCTCCGGATCCGAGACGAGAGAGCCGTCATCAGCCAGCAGCGTCAAGAACTGTTTACGGACACTCTGCCTTTTTTCCAGCGAGTAGAAGAAGGGGGAGCCGCGGTCCAGATCCCGCAGGAACCGGATCCGCGACCTCACGAACGCGCCTCGGGACCCGACGAGCTGCAGGTCCTTCATCGCGGCCTTCTTCGCTTCGTACACCGTCCGCAGGGCCGGGTCCTGGACGACTTGACCGAGACGGGATTCCAGGTCGAGCACCTCTTTTTCTAGGCGCCTGACTCTGGCCGCCCGCCTCTTGGTCGACCCCCTCGCGTACTCTTGACAGAAGACGCGGACGTGAGCCTTGCCCATGTCCCACCATAGCCTCTAGGAGGGGAAGCCCCCCTGCTTCCTTCTCCAGTCGGACCAGAATCGACGGAATGAGTCCTGGAACCGCACGTCCTCCAGCAGCCGGTTGTTAAAGTGCCAGTACGCGGACCCCGTCCTCGCGCGGAGCGAAGCGAGCTCCGCCCACACCTGGTGGTGGTCCGAACACGGCACCAGCCGCATGGAGGCCGCCGGGACGCAGGAAACGTACGCCCGAGGCACGTAAAGGCGGTCGACTCTAGACCATCCTACTCCAGGCCTCACCCAAGTAAAGGCGCTGGAGTCGGGGTGGAGATTTCGCCAGACGTCCACCAAGTCGAAGGACCCGACCAGGTCCCTCAACTTCTCCATCGCCGTCATGCACTGCGGGGCACCGGAGCGGTCCCTCGCCTCGAGGGTGCAGTTAAAATCCCCCCCGAGGACAATGCAGTCGCCGACGTCGACGGAGCAAAGAAGAGCGGACATCTCTTCAAAGAAGCGCGTTTGCTGCGGGCCGGGCTGAGGGGCGTACACGTTCACGAGATGGAGCGGCACGTCCCCCAGGTGAACCATTACGTGCAGCAAGTGGCCTGGCACGGGCTCCTCGACCCCCAAGATCTCCGGCTGAAAATGCGGGCCCAGCAAGATGGCCACCCCACTAGAAGTGGCGGTGAGGTGGCTCATGCGGACCTCTCCTTGCCATTCCAGGAGCCACGTGGCTTCGTCTCCCGGAACGGTGTGGGTTTCCTGCAGGAAGCACACCGCATATTTCCCCTCCCGCAGGAGCGAAAAATTGTCAAATCTACGGCGTGCCCCTCTGCCGCCGTTGATGTTGAGGCTGGCTATGGTTATCTTCATGGCAAAAGCATAGTGCAACCTCTACCTAACCTATTGTGGGGGAGGGAGCGGAGTCTTTTGTTGAACTCCACTCCCTCCGCAGCCCAGCGAGGAGTCCCTCGAGCTCGCGCAGCTCAAGGTGTTGCGCCTTTGTCAAGGGCCCGCCCGCGGCCAAGGTTTTAGGAAATCCCCAGCCTCCCCAAGTGCTCCAGCTCCAAAGTAAGGGGCGAGGGTGGGTGTTCCTCCCCCTCCCCGCTGCCACCCCCCAGCCCAGCATGTACAGTTTCATTAAAATTCTTAATTTCGGTTTCTGCCGGGTCGAGCAAATCCCGGAGGAAGTTGTATATTGGCTGGGCGGGCTCAGGTTCGGCCTTTTCGGCCCCGCCCGCCTCAGTCCCCGGGACGCCCGGCCCGGCGGCAATGCATTCCTCCGCGATCCCCACGCCCCCCACGACAGGCAGATCTTCCACGCCATCCCCGGGAGGCAGAGGCTGGGCAGCCTCGACTGTCTCACCCTCCCCGGGGACAGACTCCTCTCGCCTGCAGTGCAGTTTGGGGGCACTGGTGGGGGACGCGGGGCACGCGGCGGGCACCGACTCCTCCGCGGAGGGATGTTGTTCCCTCTCCGTCTCAACGGAGCGGCGCCTCCTTTTGTTGCTGGAGGTGCGCTGAGGCAGGGAGACCTCCATGTCTGCCGAGGCCTCCCGCTCCGCCCCCCCCTTTTCCTTTTCTTGCCCGCACCCGGGCCCCTCTGTGGTGTTGTTCAAGGGCACGGGCACGGGCTCAGGGCACCCCGCGCTCGCTGGTGACTGGGTTGGGCCGAGCGTGGTGGTCAAACTTTCTGGCGCACTGAGGGGACCCGCCTCTAGATGTTTCGCCTTGTTCCGCGCCTTCTTTCCGGTCGGACGCTCTCCCTCCCCCCCGCCGGAGGCCCTGAAAACAAAGGCCTCCGACGATGCCCGCGCACCTACGGCTCCCGGCACGCGGACGCAACTAGGGGGAGGGGTGGCGGCGGCGCCAGCCTTGGCCGCCTTCGGTGGTTTGGCGGCCTTGGAGGCGGGGCAGTTCTTACGAACGTGCCCCACATCCCTACAGGCATGGCACCGCACGCCGTCCGACGTCCAGAAGACACGGTAGGCAGTCCCCTCGTGCACCACATTAAAATGCCCTTCCATTGTGTCCTCCCGCGCCAGCCGGACAAAGAGCTGGCGGCGGAAGGAGAACACGTGGCGCAGGCTGTTCTCCCTGAGGCCGAGCGGTATGGGGTTGATCCCCGACCTTACCTCCCCCAGTTGGTGTAGGTGAGGGAGGAGGAGCTCAGCGGGAACAAAGGGCGGGACGTTTGACACGATGACCCTCTGCGCGGTGGCCTAGAGAGGGTCCACCGGCAGGAACGTCCCGCCCACCGTGAGCCCCTTTTCGAGGGCCAGGGACACTGCCCGCTCCGACCCCAGGAAGAACACGGCCTTCCCAGACATCTTGGAGGCTGCGACAATGGCCAAGGGGCCGACTACCCCAGCCATCGCCCGCACGCACTCCTCGATGCTCATTGTGGGGTGAGTGTAGCTCTTGACCCCGTGTTTTTTCGTGATGAGTCTGAATGGTGGCAGGGCAGCGGGTGGCGCAGGAGGTGCCGTGGATGTGGACACCGCCTGCGCATATGTCTTCGCTGGCCCTGCCACCGGCGTGGATGGGGTCGTCATCACGGGGTCCCTTTAAGGGCTACACCCACCCCAAAGTCACAGACCTTAAAGATCTTAATTGGCCTCGTTTAATGTGACTGAGCAGAGGAGTTCTTAACGAGGCACACCTCTCCCCTAGTTGGCAATTGAGGAGGGGCCTTGCTCCCTCTGCTCAGTTGTCTCAATTGTTTTGTTTTTTTTTCAATTTGGGAGGAAGGGCTCTCAGAGAGAGAGGGGAGAAACAGAGAGTAACAGAGAAAGAGAGAGGGGGGTGGGAAGGGGGGGGGGAACTGCGAGGGCAGGTTTCCCCTCGCAGCTGTGGGTGGGTGCAATCCCCAGATGGCAAAACACAAATAGTCTTTGGGGTGGTCTTCGGGTGAGGGGAGAAGATGTCTTCACCTGGGGCAGCTAGAGCCACCAGGCACACACTCCTAACGATGTTAAATAGGTGGTAAATATTCTTGAGCCTGGTAGCTGCAGCTATCCCAGGCTAGGCAATGGGGGGCGGGGGGGGTTCAATTGTGTGTGGGGCCTAGTTGTAAGCAAGGCCCCACACACACACTTCCACACACACACACCCCCCGCGATGTTCCGGCCCTCAGTGGTCTTCTTTCCTCCCCCCACCGATACAGCAAAGTCTATTGGGGAATGCACCAAAACACACCCACCTGTCGAAGATGTAGACTCTCCCTCCTTCCACACTGGATGTTGTTGTTGGTCTTTCCCCCTCTCTCCAACTCTTTGCAGAAATGCAAAAGATGTTCAAAGTTTTCTGCTTTCCTCCTCTCCCTCTGGGTGAAAGTTGGTGGTGAAGCCCCTTCCTTCCTTCTCTTCCTGGGCTGTTCTCAGGGCTCTCCAGGCCTTCCAAGGCAGGAGCTAAGGTTGGTAGCTGCTCCTCTCGCTGCAGCTCAGCTCCAACTGTGCAGGACATGACTCCACTGCTCCACAATTGGTCCTTGTGCATGAATCCCAAAAGGTTAGTTTGCAGGTGCAGCAGGTAATCAGGAAGGGGAATGGAATGTTGGCCTTCATTGCGAGAGGGATGGAGTACAAAAGCGGGGAGGTCTTGCTGCAACTGTATAAGGTATTGGTAAGGCGGCACCTGGAGTACTGCGTGCAGTTTTGGTCACCTCACTTACGGAAGGATATACTAGCTTTGGAAGGGGTACAGAGACGATTCACTAGGCTGATTCCAGAAATGAGGTGGTTACCTTATGATGATAGATTGAGTAGACTGGGTCTTTACTCGTTGGAGTTCAGAAGGATGAGGGGTGATCTTATAGAAACATTTAAAATCATGAAAGGGATAGACAAGATAGAGGCAGAGAGGTTGTTTCCATTGGTCGGGGAGACTAGAACTAGGAGGCACAGCCTCAAAATACGGAGGAGCCAATTTAAAACCGAGTTGAGAAGGAATTTCTTCTCCCAGAGGGTTGTGAATCTGTGGAATTCTCTGCCCAAGGAAGCAGTTGAGGCTGGCTCATTGAATGTATTCAAGTCACAGATAGATAGATTTTTAACCAATAAGGGAATTCAGGGTTACAGGGAGAGGGCGAGTAAGTGGAGCTGAGTCCACGACCAGATCAGCCATGATCTTATTGAATGGCGGAGCAGGCTCGAGGGGCTAGATGGCCTACTCCTGTTCCTAATTCTTATGTTCTTATGTTCTTATGTTCCACTTAGGGCGGTCTTTGGCCAGGGACTCCCAGGTATCGGTGGGGATGTTGCACCTTATCAAGGAGGCTTTGAGGATGTCCTTGAAATATCTCCTCTGCCCACCTTTGGATCGTTCGCCGTGTAGGAGTTCCGAGTGGAGCGCTTGCTTTGGGAGTCTCATGTCTGGCATCACAATACTGTCTGGCTCTGCGCAGTTCTGCACAGATCTAAACAATAAAGATATAAATCCATTACTCTCATAGAATTATACATTGCACCGTGAAATAGACATCTGTCCATGCTAGAAAATAACATGCATTTATATGGCTCCTTATCATGTCCTCAAGACATCACAAAGTGCTTTGTGACCAATATTAATGTGCAGTCATTATTATATCAGCAAATGCATCCTCTCTCATAGCATATCATTTGGCCCAGCATGCAAATGAAACACTGAAATATATGTAGTGGCAGAAAATATGCAATAGTATACCCTGTAGTTCTCTATATGACAGTAATAGAAGGCTTAAAAAATTCTGACTAAATCACTAGTTGCATTCTTTAAAAGAAACTTGCAAAACAATCCTGCCAGCCTGTATGCTGGCTAAAATTTATTTTTTTCAATTTTTGTGCCTTTTTCTTTCATTCTGCTGACCGAGGGCCGTGCGGCTCTTTGTCGGCCGGCGAAGACACAATGGGCCGAAATGGCCTCCTTCTGCGCTGTAAATTTCTATGTTTCTATTTAAAACCTTACTATTATCATTATTTAAAAATACAAAGTACGCTGGATAATGTGAGTGTATTAATGAATTGTTTAAATGATAATATTATTGTTTGAAAATAATTCGACAGATGTGTATAATTTTTGACTTTTAATTCGTGTAAACATGTGCTTCAAATGGATTTATGTAGTCGTTTGTGCACAGACAGATGTCTGATGTCATTGCTTAAAAATATTTGTGATCATCTTTTTACAAACACAAATGATTCATAGGATATTTAGTACATTATCACATTAGGTGTGTTCAGATAGGTTCAAATCCTAAAGCAGATACAACCATTTAATTCAACTTACTGTTTTTACTGTGATAAAGATTGTAGCACTTGGTTACACTAAGATTAAATGCCATTGATCTAAAACTCCTTGATGCCAGAAAGGTACAGATGGCCCAAATTGAACTGCTTGGAAACATGGACGATCCAGTCATAGAAATATAGAAACATAGAAAATAGGTGCAGGAGTAGGCCATTCGGCCCTTCGAGCCTGCACCGCCATTCAATATGATCATGGCTGATCATTCACCTCAGTACCCTCTTCCTGCTTTCTCTCCATACCCCTTGATCCCTTTAGCCATAAGGACCATATCTAGCTCCCTTTTGAATATATCTAACATACTGGCATCAACAACTCTCTGCGGTAGGGAATGCCACAGGTTCACAACTCTCAGAATGAAGAAGTTTCTTCTCATCTCGATCCCAAATGGCTTAGCCCTTATCCTTAGACTGTGACCCCTGGTTCTGGACTTCCTCAACATCGGGAACATTCTTCCTGCATCTAACCTGTCCAGTCCCGGCAGAATTTTATATGTTTCTATGAAATCCCCTCTCATTCTTCGAAACTCCAGTGAATACAGGCCCGGTCGATCCAGTCTCCCCTCATATGTCAGTTCTGCCATCCCGGAAATCATGGTTCAAACCTGTTTACTGCAAGTACATGGAGTGATGTATTGAGTTTTGTCAAGTATGCTTCTTGGTTTCAACACAATGCAAATGCAGGGAGGTAAAAGAGCACTGTTTTTGAAGTATAAGAGTGAAAAGTTTGGAGAAGCAATGACCATAGTAATATTGGTGGAACATAGAGAGAGTAGGCAGGCTGAGATGGAGGGAGAAAGGTTAGAGATTAGTAGTGAGGGAGGGTTTAAAGGATTAATTTCACGGTCTGCTTAACGTATTATTTCCCAGTATAGGAGTACTGTCAAGGTTTCTTATATTTTCCTACAAGCTCAAGCCTGACATCAGCTTGGTTGTGTCCCGCACTGGAAGACCCAGTCCTTCATCTAGAAATCGCAAGAAACTTGATTATCCATTTACAACCCTGTTAAACATGGTTAAACAGCTGGGCCTGTGCTTCATAGTTTAATATAACTGGGGCAATAGAGACAATTTAGATCAATACCCTCGGTAGGCTGCAACACGGATCTCCTTGTGGACATTTAATTGAAACTCATTAAAGACTAATATATCAGCATGTGTTCTTTCAGTTCAAATTTAATTACATTGATAGGGAAAAACTGTGTTTTTTAACTGAAAAGAGTTAGAGAGTCAAATACAGCAGAGTTCCAGTGATTGTAAAGGACCAGTAAATAAGACCTTTGACACAATACTGTAATTGGGTCCTCCAGTCGGCCTAAATTGCTGACACATTATTTTCTAATTATTTAATGCCAGTAAAAGGAATTATAATGCCAATAATAATAGCAGAAAATTGTCTTGATCTGATCCCCACTGGCAGAAATGGTTTGCCACTCATTTGGACAATATCAACTAATTGAAGTCGCGGTGGTGAAATTAGTGTTTTTTTCCTATCCTTGTAGAATCAATATTGAAAATGAAGCAGTCTTTTTCACTACATTTGAAGGCCACTTTTATAAATGATGAAGTTTTCTATCCAATTGTAACTCATTGCTTGGCCAGGCATCCCCTTCAGCTTTCTGTACAAAGCACCAGCATTTATTTTAGAAAGAAAGATTTTCATCTATATGGTGTCTTTCACAACCTCAGGATGCCCCAAAGTGCTTGGCAGCCAATTAAGTACTTTTTTGAAGTGTAGTCACTGATGTAATATAAGAAACGCAGCATCCAATACAGAAAGGTCCCATAAACAGCAATGTGATAATGACCAGATAATTTGTTTGTATGAGTTGGTTGCGGAATAACATTTGGCCATTCACCAGGGAGAACACCTTTGTCGGACTTTTTCCTACGTGTTTCAGACACCAAGGGCTAGACTTTCCACTTGGTGGCTAAGGCCCCAAAAAATGGACCTTGTTGCAGTGATCTAGGACGTATCCCCTGTGCTGATCGCCAGCACAAGGCCCATTTTCTTGGGGTGATTTTCCTCTCGGCCTTACCCCAGCGATGTCAAATGGGTGATGTGATTTCTCGGCGATCTCATGATTGTGCAAAGAAAATGGAAGTGAATGAAAAAAAAAGCTTCCCTAGCAACGCTATACTGCGCATGTGTAGCTTGATTTTTTTTTTCAGGTTGATGCTCCTTCCCACGTTTTGAGAGGTCAGGGGTCATCACACATGCTCAGAAGCTCTGTGAGGGTCGGGGAGAGAGCGAGAGGGAGAGAGAGAGAGAGAAGAGAAAGCATTTTGTGGTCTGATTTATCTGATATTAATTGACATTCTTCAAATTTTTTTTCCATTTAAAATAATTTTCTGTACTGTTAGTTACACTGACAATAATTTAGCAAGTTACACATATTGGAAACTAAACTGATAATTGCTGATAATTCAAGCTATAAATTTATCAATACCAATTTGTTTAATAAAAATGGAGGGATCAGTTGAGAGGTGTAGGGCCAAGCCCTTCAGCGAGGAGGCTAATGAGGCCCTCGTGAATGTTGTCAGCACCAGGTGGGAGGATCTGACACGGGGTGGGCATGGGAAACCTCCACCCCGTGCATATCGGAGGATTTGGTCTGACATTACCGACGTGGTCACGTCGGCCTCTAATGAAACGCGCACACCGGACTAGTGCCACAAACGGTGGAACAACCTACTGGCAGCTGCGAGAGTAAGTTGAAATTTATATTTATGTATTATTTAATGATCTATGGAAATAGTAACTAGAATCTACAATGTTATTTGGTTACATTTAAACATAACTAAATTATGAATAAATGTATGCAACCCAGCATAAAGTTAAATGTTGTCTTGTGAAATATGCAACGTAATGCTAATTTGTAAGAGAACATTTAAATCTGTCAGTCTTAGTTGTCTTCAATGTCTTAAATTGCCTGATCCATTTGCTAATGCCGTGCAATATTATCGCATCATTTACAGAAGAAGATCTCGATCAATAATCGTGAGCGACGCAGGACTGGCGGGGGCTCTACCATGATGCACTGTTTAAGTGCTTACGAGGAGCTCACGGTGGCCTTGGTGGGGCCAGAAAGCCGTTCAGTCACATCCTGTGGTGTGGCCAAACCCACCCTTGAGACATGTAAGTCATGAGAACTGCACATTGTGCATGTGTGAATCATTAGTAAATACTGAAAATATCGTAGTTACGCATGTAATGTTGCAATTACAATGTAATTTGATGTTATCCAATATTATGCAATTATAATGTAATGTTATGCAATTATAATATAATCTGATATATAATTGTGATGTACTATAGATGTTCGAATGAGGTCGTGTTAGGTCATGTTAAACCTGGTGATCCCTTGTGCATATGGGATAATGGAAAGCATTGCAATGTTTTGAGTTTGAGAAAAATTGTAATGCAATGATTTGAATTGTTAAACGTTGTTTATCAAATTAAAGGTCAAGTGGTTGTCGAGTCAGTGGGGTCCACTACCACTGAACCGTCTCCAACATCGCAGGAGGCAGAAGAAGAAGAGGAGCCACTGCAGACTCCTGCTGCTGTGCTTCAGCAGGGGGAGGAGGAGGAGGAGGAGGAGGAGACGGAAGAAGAGGAGTTTTTTTTGTGGGGCGGGAAACAACCTGCGGCCATTTCGGTTGAGATGGAAGAAGCACCGGGACCAAGCAATGTGCAAGTGGCGACGCCAAGGCCCGTCATATTGCAAACCCCACGGAGGTCCGGTCAGCATGGCGAGCAATTGCCTGCCTTGGAGGGCCAGACAGAGAGCTTGATTTTCCTGTGCAGGGAGATGGTTGCGATTGGTCGCGACCATATCCAGGGGTTCACGGGATTCTCTGCGAACTGGAGCCAGTTCTCTGCGAACTGGAGCCAGTTTCCAGTATCCTGGAGCGAGTTCTGCCAGAACTTCTCCAACTGGTCTTCTGAGCAGTCACAGACTGCAAGGGAGACCTTGGAGGCTGTTCGGCAGCAGACAGCCGCAACCAATTCCCTATGGATGAATTACAACAATTGTACATTCCTGTCTGGCGTAAAAATAAAAAAGGGAAGGTGGCTCAACCGTGGCTATCTAGGGAAATCAGGGATAGTATTAAAGCCAAGGAAGTGGCATACAAATTGGCCAGAAATAGCAGCGAACCTGAGGACTGGGAGAAATTTAGAACTCAGCAGAGGAGGACAAAGGGTTTGATTAGGGCAGGGAAAATGGAGTACGAGAAGAAGCTTGCAGGGAACATTAAGGCGGATTGCAAAAGTTTCTATAGGTATGTAAAGAGAAAGAGGTTAGTAAAAACAAACGTAGGTCCCCTGCAGTCAGAATCAGGGGAAGTCATAACGGGGAACAAAGAAATGGCAGACCAATTGAACAAGTACTTTGGTTCAGTATTCACTAAGGAGGACACAAACAACCTTCCGGATATAAAAGTGGTCAGAGGGTCTATTAAAGAGGAGGAACTGAGGGAAATCTTTATTAGTCGGGAAATTGTGTTGGGGAAATTGATGGGATTGAAGGCCGATAGATCCCCAGGGCCTGATGGACTGCATCCCAGAGTACTTAGGGAGGTGGCCTTGGAAATAGCGGATGCATTGACAGTCATTTTCCAACATTCCATTGACTCTGGATCAGTTCCTATCGAGTGGAGGGTAGCCAATGTAACCCCACTTTTTAAAAAAGGAGGGAGAGAGAAAGCAGGGAATTATAGACCGGTCAGCCTGACCTCAGTAGTGGGTAAAATGATGGAATCAATTATTAAGGATGTCATAGCAGCGCATTTGGAAAATGGTGACATGATAGGTCCAAGTCAGCATGGATTTGTAAAAGGGAGATCATGCTTGACAAATCTTCTGGAATTTTTTGAGGATGTTTCCAATAAAGTGGACAAAGGAGTACCAGTTGATGTGGTATATTTGGACTTTCAGAAGGCTTTCGACAAGGTCCCACACAGGAGATTAATGTGCAAAGTTAAAGCACATGGGATTGGGGGTAGTGTGCTGACGTGGATTGAGAACTGGTTGTCAGACAGGAAGCAAAGAGTAGGAGTAAATGGGTACTTTTCGGAATGGCAGGCAGTGACTAGTGGGGTACCGCAGGGTTCTGTGCTGGGGCCCCAGCTGTTTACATTATACATTAATGATTTAGACGAAGGGATTAAATGTAGTATCTCCAAATTTGCGGATGACACTAAGTTGGGTGGCAGTGTGAGCTGCGAGGAGGATGCTATGAGGCTACAGAGTGACTTGGATAGGTTAGGTGAGTGGGCAAATGCGTGGCAGATGAAGTATAATGTGGATAAATGTGAGGTTATCCACTTTGGTGGTAAAAACAGAGAGACAGACTATTATCTGAATGGTGACAGATTAGGAAAAGGGAAGGTGCAACGAGACCTGGGTGTCATGGTACATCAGTCATTGAAGGTTGGCATGCAGGTACAGCAGGCGGTTAAGAAAGCAAATGGCATGTTGGCCTTCATAGCGAGGGGATTTGAGTACAGGGGCAGGGAGGTGTTGCTACAGTTGTACAGGGCCTTGGTGAGGCCACACCTGGAGTATTGTGTACAGTTTTGGTCTCCTAACTTGAGGAAGGACATACTTGCTGTTGAGGGAGTGCAGCGAAGATTCACCAGACTGATTCCCGGGATGGTGGGACTGACCTATCAAGAAAGACTGAATCAACTGGGCTTGTATTCACTGGAGTTCAGAAGAGTGAGAGGGGACCTCATAGAAACGTTTAAAATTCTGACGGGTTTGGACAGGTTGGATGCAGGAAGAATGTTCCCAATGTTGGGGAAGTCCAGAACCAGGGGTCACAGTCTAAGGATAAGGGGTAAGCCATTTAGGACCGAGATAAGGAGAAACTTCTTCACCCAGAGAGTGGTGAACCTGTGGAATTCTCTACCACAGGAAGTAGTTGAGGCCAATTCACTAAATATATTCAAAAGGGAGTTAGATGAAGTCCTTAGTACTCGGGGGATCAAGGGGTATGGCGTGAAAGCAGGAAGTGGGTACTGAAGTTTCATGTTCAGCCATGAACTCGTTGAATGGCGGTGCAGGCTAGAAGGGCTGAATGGCCTGCTCCTGCACCTATTTTCTATGTTTCTATGTTTCTATGACACGGCGCTGCACCCCAAAGTGTTGTGTCTGCTAGCAGCAAGACCCCGAGCACGCAAGCGAGTACGGAGGGCACAGTTCCTCTTGACTCCGAAGTAGAGCCTCAGGCTTCCGCTTCCTCTCCATCACCTCCACCACGGCAGGAAGTCTTGACATCCCACTCTGCACGATGTCTTGGTGTCAGTCTGCGTAGACCAAAACGGGCGGGTGGGGTGGGACAGGATCTGGAGGGAAACGTGGCCGCTGGTAGGGAGGGGGGAGTGCTTCTCAATAGTTCACTTGTTTTAAAATGTTCACTTGTTATCATCACTTTATTATTCTTTTGTTATGTTACTAAATTGGGTACTTGTATTCAATAGTTAAATGTTCACTTGTTATCATTACTTAACTGTTCACTTTCCATTCTTTCTGAAATGGTCACTTGTTATCGTTACTGAAATGGTCACTTGTTAGCATGACTGAGATGGTCACTTGTTATCATGACTGAAATGGTCACTTGTTATCGTTACTGAAATGGTCACTTGTTAGCATGACTGAGATGGTCACTTGTTAGCATGACTGAGATGGTCACTTGTTAGCATGACTGAAATGATCACTTGTTATCATGACTGAGATGGTCATTTGTTATCATGACTGAAATGATCACTTGTTAGCATTACTTAAATGGTCACTTGTTCTTTAAAATGTTCAATTTCTTCTTCTAACGTTTGGGGGATTTTGAGGGAAGGGTGGGTTGGTGCAGGGGTTGGGGGGTTGGAGAGAGGGTGTTGTTCATTAGTTCTTAAACAAAATTTTGTTTCTTAATAAAAAAAAATTTTTCTACAACTTTTGTACCTTCTCTCTTACTTACATAAGTTTTACAACGTACAATTTTTCATGCATATGTGTTTGTTTATTCTGCTTCCCCACGGAAATGAAACTTTTGTTTAAACGTAACTGTAATTGAACGTTTGAATATCAACAATAATAGTTCATGCAAAGCGTTCTTTAATGAGCTGCTGACGCAAAAGCTTAGCGGCCGTGTAACTGCCCCTGGCTACTGGTCTTCGGGAAGGGTGTGGTGGTACCGGTGCTAGATCGCCAGGCTAGCCTTTTACGCATCGGGAAGCCTGAAAAGATCCCGATGCGTAAAAGGCTAGGGCAGCAGTAACCTTCACCTCACCTCAACGGATGGTGCTGGAAGGCTGCACATCATCCTTGACGAGTTGACATATCTCATCGATGACCTCCTTTCGGAATCGCAGCCTCCTAAGACAAGCATTTTCAGACAAGTTCAGGTAGGATGGCTTCGCCAAGTACCTGCGTTGGCTGTACGGTCTCCTCCTCTGTCTTCGTCTCTGTCTACGAGTTACTGTGCCACCTCTTCGATTGATCCTTTCAGTGACCAGTGTGTGAGCAGTTGCAATTAAAGGCAGGGAAAGCATAGACCCCATCACTATCAATAATTACTTTCACTGATTTCAATAATGTCTGCACTCTATACTCTCGAATCACTGTAGTCTGCCCTCTCTGTACTCTCTAAGCTATATACCAGTCAGTTTGATACGCACCAACAATATAATTAAATAACTTCACTATGTAAAAGCTATTTACTAAATAATTCCAATATATGAGATCTATTAGCATAAATAAGTTGATAATACCTATTTATATTCCCCGTCCCAAATTTCTGAGTACAATTTGCTTCAATTTTACTCTCTAAATAACTCAGAACTAATTCTCCACCTTTCCTCAGAAGCTAAAACTGGCATCCGTAGTGCCCATTTCCCTCGCTAGGCCCTGAAAAAGCAAGTATTTTTGAGCACTCTTTTGGGCCTTGCATCAGCCCAGCGAAGTGCTTGCTCGGTGCTGAAAGTTGGGATGGGCCTTGTGTGGGCGATCATTTGGGCGATCATCTCAGCGATCAAAGTGGAAACTTGGGGGCCTATATTTCCGGCGATGTTTTGGGCCTAGTTTCCACTTTTTGCTCAAAATGGGCGATAGAGGTCCATTTTGGGCGATAGATGGGCCTTAGATGGGTGATGTGAAGTGGAAAGTCTAGCCCCAAGGCTTATAAAACACTGAGATGCAAGAACGATTTAATTTTCCCCAATACAATGGACTGGATTTTTCCAATAGCCTTCCCCTGAAATAAGTATGCTCTTAAATGAACCGGCTTATCTATACATAGTCTCTTGCAATATCTATGCACTTCCGTTGACAGGCTTACGTATGACCTCTCTCTCAAGTGATCAGCCTGAGTGAATTATCCGTTCCGTACGTTTGCCTGGCCGGCTCAAAAACACCTCCCTTCATTTCATTTCTTCAGCTCCAGAGAAAGAGCCCTCCTTTGTCCTTGCTTGCACCTCGTAGCATGCTGGCCCCTCATAGCAGCCTGCTGTCCAGATTCTGTTTGGCCAGGGATAACTTATTCCTCTTACTGATTGGCCAATTCTGATATTGTAGGACGATGGTTTTGTCCTGGATTAATTTGAAGCGGGAAAGAACAATTAGTTAACACTACCGGCTACTGGAAAATAATGACAAGACACCAATAATTACTGTTCCCAATGTACGTGGCAGCCTTTACTGAGTACTGATCAACCTGTTATCAACATTACACCTATCAGTCTGCCCTTTGAGCTGCTAAGCCACGTTATAGTTACCAGTTCCTCAGTCCCCTGCGTGCTCACGATCATCCCAGTGGTCTGCTGATGTGTTGTGATGCGTGTCTTCCAATGACTGACCGGGTCACCCTTCCTTGACGGCAGCCGTGTTCCCAATGGTCTTTGCTGAGTCTGTGCCTCAGTTTCCCTGTGCACTCACAATTGACCCGGTGGTCTGACCAGTTCATGGAGTACAACTTCTGATGACTGACCACATCACCCCTCTCTGACGACTGCCGGCTGCTGTTCCGTCATCTGTGTGATTTGTCCCTGCCTTTTCTCGGGCGTTGTTTCCATGGCTACCTGCCACTCATCAAATCCTTCCTTTGATCCATTGATGATCTATCCTCTTTGAGCATGCATTTAGCAATTCGGAAACTGGCCTATTGTCCAGTCCAGCGCTGTCATGGACCTCACTGTGTTTATTATCAGTGTTTACAGGCCACATTGTCCGCATGCCAGACACGAGACTCCCAAAGTAAGCACTCTACTTGGAACTCCTTCATGGCAAACTCCTTCATAGCACCAGAGGCGATACACCCGACACAGGGTATACAGGCAGAGGATGACTGTGCAGCAGTGCTTCAGGAGGTTCAAGCTATCACACCAGGGCATCACAGATATTTGTAGCTTGCTGGAACAAGTACCTGCAGCCCAGAGGACCTGGTGGACATGCCTTACCAGTGGCTGTCAAAGTCAGCACCACCCTCAACACGATGGGCCTCCTTCCATGCTGTCAATTTCTAACTTCTTCGCCTCAGGATCCTTTCAGGGATCTGCAGCAGACATTGCCAGGATCTCGCAGTCAGCCGCTCACAGATGCATCACCCAGGTGACTGATGTCTCAGAAGTCAAACAATGATGTCAAATTTTCCACTGGTGAAGCCGATGTTACTGAGCGGGCAATGGGCTTTGTCGGTTTGGCTGGTTGCCCACGGGTACACATGTGGCCATCCGGGCACCCCCTCATCACCCAGGACTGTTTGTGAACCGCAAGGGCTTCCACTCCCTCAATGTGCAGCTGGTTTGCAACCATAAACTGATCATCATGCAGGTTTGGGCAGCTGCTGAGTCTGCTGTATGGTTGGGGATGTTGTGTTCTCAGATGCTCTCATTGCCGAACTTTTGTTTATAACTCTCTGAACTATCCCATCCCTCCCTCCCTGAACTCGTGTACCAGTGTTGTGCTGTCCCCTTTTACTTTGAGTTGTATATTTGTAAATGTGCAGTGTGTTTCCTGTAATTTGATCAGTGTAATGCCGGCCGCTTGCACCTTTGCTCAACTGAGATTTTTTTTCATTTTTCTGTTTAAATTTGTTTTTCTTTTTTATTTCTTTTTTCATATGGATTAAAATCGGTTTCTTGTGACTCTAACAAAAATGGGTATGGAGAGAAAGCAGGAATGGGGTACTAAAGATGCATGATCAGCCATGAATGGTTGTCTAGGCTCGAAGGGCCGAATGGCCTGCTCCTGTACCTATTTTCTATGTTTCTATGTTTCTGTTCCCTGGCAGCTGCCATGACTCTCTTGTCCTGTGCCAGCCCACCCTCCCTCAACTCTTCGCACCTCCAAACAGACTTCCCGGCTGGCTGCTTGGGGAGAAGGGCTATCCACTGACGATGTGGCTGATGACACTCTTGAGGAAGCCAAGTCGTGAGGCCAAGGAGCATTATAATGACAGCCCCATGTCCACCAGATGTGTCATGGAGCAAGCAATCGGCATGATGAAGATGCGCTTCAGAAGCCTTGACAGATCTGGAGGAGCCCTTCAGTACGCACCAACCAGGGTCATCAGAATTGTCGCCATTTGCTGCGCGCTGCACAACATAGCACAGGCAGTGAGGATTGGAGCTGAAGGAGGAGTAAGGTGCAGAGCGCAGAGCCTCTTCAGAGGAGGAAGAGGAGGAACAGGTGGAAAATGGTGAGGAAGAGAATGATGAACCCAAGGTGGAGCTAACACCAGCAGCAGCACACTTTGCTGCCCGGGAGGCCCTGAACGGACTCATAATGGGAATATTTACTTAATTTGCACCAGTGCACCCACACGGCTGCCACCTGCTATACTAACTGGCCCCCCGCCAATCAACACCATAGCTCGAGGTTAAGTAATGTCTTACCGTTTTCTCCCAGGTAGCAGGCAGAATGGACAAAATGGGAAATTTGGTGCAAAGACATACATTTATGTGTGTCATAAGCAGAACTGAAACTTAAAACTAACATTTTTTTCCTACACCCATGTGCTTACCCTCGTGCATCTAGGAGTGTGTCTTTTTTATTTTCCAAGTGCTTCTATGAGGTGCCACCCCTGTGCCTTCAGCAGAGTTAGAGGCAGCCTGCTCACGTCCCTGCTGCGACTGAATTGACACTTTTGGTGGATGTTCTCTGGGGTTTGGAGCCTGTGAGGGCACCTCTTGCACCTGTGCAGGGGCAGACTCGACCGTCGCAATCCGAGGCAGCAAGTGGGGCTCTGACTGAGGGGGAGGCACTGGGGGAGAAGTGGGAGCGCTTTGAGAGGAGCCCCACTTCCATGTCCTCTCTCGCCATCATCCCTCTCATTCGCACTTCCCTGCTAGCAAGGAGCTGGAGAGCAGCTTGCTGCACAGCAGCAGGGCGATGAAGGACCAAGTCTACGTTAATATCCCTCATCGAGATGAGGTCAATAAGAGTTTGCCATCTGTTGTCCACAGCAAACATGTTCTCATTGGACTGACCCATTAGCTGCTCCCTGCAGGTGGCCATCCTTTCCAAGGAACAGCATATCATCGCCATCGCCTGCGACATGGTGGTGCCCATGTTGTAGATGGACTCCTCTATTCTCTGTACAGTTGCATACATTGCGGCTGCAAAAGCTGCCAGAAGCTCATGCAATTGTTGCTGCCCCTCCAGGAACACCCTCTTTTTTCGATGGCCCCCTGAAGTTCAGCATCTTCATGTCTCCAGCGAGGAGTCTCCATTGCTGTCCCTGTCTCCACCATCTGCACTGGCTCACTTGTGAGTTGTGAGACACCATCTCGCACAGGACCCGCTGAGGTGTGTGTATCTGTGCTGGGGCTGGGAGCGCTTGGGTCTGCTGACACTGCACCCTCAGAGAATGGAGCTTCATCTGTGGAGGCGTCTTCCTCCTGTAGTTGGGCAGTGGGGAGTGGGGGGGGGTCACTTGATGGACCCGTGAGAGAGTAAAGAAATGAATTAGAAGTGTTATGATAAGAATGGGTCACAATACTATTATGCACAAGATGACATTTCACTGGCTGCTGAAATCAATCACCATGAGTGACTGCTGTATGCCATTTGGCCACATGCGATTTAATTGTGTCACCACGTTGCTGGGAGGTCCCCTTCTCTCCGTCTCCCATCGCCAGCAGCTCCACAACTCCAGAGATTTTGAGGGCCTGCTCCTGTGCTGGTGTCAAATTACTGAAGACTGGAGGGCCACCTTCGATTCTCTCCCTCTCCCTATTGTTGGGGGCTCACGTCTCCTGCAGAAAGGGAAAGAAGAGAACTTAGAGTGAGAGGGATGGAATGAGTATAAGGAATGGATCTGTAGAGGGTGACTATGAGGGAGTGTTGTGACATTGCCAAATGGCCTCCTTCTGCGGAGTTACTTGCTATGATTGCATTGGGTTGAGGGTAAGTGTCTGTGGTGGTTGGTCAGATAGGGATATGAGTAGGAACATAGGCAGAGAGTGATGGATGGACCTACAAGGTAGGTTGGTGTGAGGGATGATGTGCAGGAGTAGGTTTGGGAAGGCAGAGTTGTGGGGTTGGGGGTGACAGGCACATCAGGATGTAGACGAGTGTGAGATTGCACTCACCTTTCCTGACCTAGTGAGATCATTGAATCTTTTCCTGCACTGGATCTACGTCCGCCTCACATCCCTGCTGCTGACCTCCTCTGCGGTTTCTAGCATTCCCTTTTTGTCTCTTTGGGTGGTCAGTTTCATCGATCGCCAGGGAACAGGACCTCCCTGCCTGCTCTTACTGCCTGCACCAGCACTTCCAGGGAGGCAACGTCGATTCTTGCTGCTGCCCTCTGTCTTGTCTCCATGACCCGCAGTTTTGTCAGTTTTATTCTGTTATTTAGACCTCTGGAAACCATCTTCAACACTCCTCCATCAACCTTCAACTGAGATCTGTGCAAGGCTGCTTTAAATATCCATGCTGAAAATGAGCCATCGGTGATGTCATCAGAGCCGCTCCATTTAATTGGGCCGGGAAATGCACATGACTGTTTTAATTGGGGCCTTTGAGTTAAACACATAGTGCAGAACATGCTGTTCAAATCTTCGGGTTCCCGACCTGCGATACAGTCCGCACCCACCCGATCCAACCCCAAGATGCCGGACAAATGTTTCAACCCAATGACCTTTCATCACACCTGGAAAATTTTAGAGACATAACGGATTTTAAGCACGTGCAGAGGCAGGGAAAGGCGGGGGGGGCGGGGGGGAGGAAAGAATAAAAGGGAAGGTCTGTGATAAGGTGAAAGGCAGGAGAGATTAGAGAGGCAAAAGGTATGATTGTAAAAAGCAAAAGGAGATGATAATGAGACAAGTAAAGAAACAAAATATGCGACTAGAAGGGATGTAAATGGGAATGGCAGAATCAACAACAGTTGCCATCTGAAAAAATGGAGGTCAGCGATTATCAGCTGAAATTATTGAATGCAATGTTGAGCCCAGAATTCATCTAATAGCCACTACAGAGATTGCAAGGTGACTAAGGTTGGCAACTAAATATTCCAGGGTACTTGATGGACAGAATGGGAAAAGTTGGAGGGGGTGAACCCTGATAATAAAGGACGAAATATGGACATCAGTGAGAAAGGATCTTGGCTCAGAAGGTCAGGAAGTAGAATCGCTGAAGGTGGAGATAAGAAATAACAAGGGGCAGAAAACACCGGTGGGAGTAATTTATAGGCCCCCAAACAGTAGCAATATCTTTGGGCAGAGTATTAATCAACAAATAACAGCAGCTTGTAACAAAGGTGATACAATAATCGTGGGGGGCTTTAACGATTTTAGTTCAGATTTCCAGCAGCTGCAGCATTTTGCTGTTATATTGGTATTATAAGACAGGCTTTACTGAAGCATACAAGCAATTTCTATAATTTCTACAACATTACTTCTAAAGATTATTTTCATTATTGGCGTTATTTAACATTATGAGATCCTATTTGCTTCACACCTGCTACTGTGTTCTTGCGAACTTTTGGCCAAGTAATTGGACTTGCGCCCAAAACAGGTGGCAAGTTGAGAAAGTGATGGCTCCCACGCCAGTAATAACTGGGCATGGGCAGTTGCCAACCTAAATTTGCAGGGCCACCAGCCAATTGATGCCTGAAAACCTCACAAAGGTAATCTGGAATTTCTCCCTCTTTATTTTGTCAGGTCACTTGTATGTCTCTACTTATCTGTAGAATAACTCCATGAGGCCTAGTGCTGTGCTTGAACTGCCGTGACCTTCAGCTCTTTGCTGCCTCACTCTGAGTTACAATAATGTGGTGCCCAGCCTTTTATACAGCCGCTGCCTGGGCCTCCCACAGTTGCACCCTCTAGTGGTACCAGCATAGTATATACACAGAGTATACATATATGACAACATTCCCCCCCAAAGTCTTTGATGCAAGTTAGTTACAGGTTGAGGCGATCTGGAACTCTGCGCTCCCTGGTTGATCATCTGAGTGTCACTTCTGGCATGGGTGAGTTGGTCGGGCCACTGCTGTCTTAGAAACATAGAAACATAGAAAATAGGTGCAGGAGCAGGCCATTCAGCCCTTCTAGCCTGCACCGCCATTCAATGAGTTCATGGCTGAACTGAAACTTCAGTACCCCCTTCCTGCTTTCTCGCCATACCCCTTGATCCCCGAGTAGTAAGGACTACATCTAACTCCCTTTTGAATATATTTAGTGAATTGGCCCCAACCACTTTCTGTGGCAGAGAATTCCACAGGTTCACCACTCTCTGGGTGAAGAAGTCTCTCCTCATCTCGGTCCTAAATGGCTTACCCCTTATCCTTAGACTGTGACCCCTGGTTCTGGACTTCCCCAACATTGGGAACATTCTTCCTGCATCTAACCTGTCTAAACCCGTCAGAATTTTAAACGTTTCTATGAGGTCCCCTCTCATTCTTCTGAACTCCAGTGAATACAAGCCCAGTTGATCCAGTCTTTCTTGATAGGTCAGTCCCACCATCCCGGGAATCAGTCTGGTGAATCTTCGCTGCACTCCCTCAATAGCAAGAATGTCCTTCCTCAAGTTAGGAGACCAAAATTGTACACAATACTCCAGGTGTGGCCTCACCAAGGCCCTGTACAACTGTAGCAACACCTCCCTGCCCCTGTACTCAAATCCCCTCGCTATGAAGGCCAACATGCCATTTTCTTTCTTAACCGCCTGCTGTACCTGCATGCCAACCTTCAATGACTGATGTACCATGACACCCAGGTCTCGTTGCACCTTCCCTTTTCCTAATTTGTCACCATTCAGATAATAGTCTGTCTCTCTGTTTTTACCACTTGCACCACTTGCAGTGCTATTGATCTGACTGGACTGTTGGAGATGGTGGGATCAGCCTCGTGGTTGGCAGCTAGGTCTGTTGCTGATTGGGTGTGTGTAGGTGGATCGCTGAAGGTAAGGTCCTTTCCCGGTAGTTCCTGGTTACTTGTAAATCGCAATTTGGTCTGATCTAAATGCTTTCTGCACATTTGTCCATTAAGCAGTTTGACAAAAAACACTCTATTCCCCTCCTTGGCGAAAGCAGTGCCGGCGACCCATTTGGGGCCTGACCGTGATTCACCACAAACACCAGGTCGTTTACAGTGATGTCGCGCGCGTGATACAACCGCACGATCATGGTACATGTTTTGCCGATAACGCCTGGTTTCCATCTGATCGTTGAGGTCAGGGTGGACGAAGGGAGCCTGGTTTTGATTTCACATTTCATTAGTAACTCCCAAGGGGGGACCCCGGTAAGCGAGTGGGGTCGTGTCCTGTAATTGATCAGCACCTGGGACAGGCGGGTTTGTAAGGAGCCCTCCGTGACACGTTTCAAGATCTGCTTTATGGTTTGGACTGCCCGCTCCGCTTGGCCGTTGGATACGGGCTTGAACGGGGCAGACTTGACATGCTTAATGCCATTGCAGGTCATGAATTCATTGAATTCTGAGCTGATGAAACACGGATCATTGTCACTGACCAGAATGTCGAGCAAGCCATGGGTGGCAAACATGGCCCTGAGGTTTTCAATGGTAGCGGTGGACGTGTTGGATGCCATTATTACATATTCGATCCACTTAGAGTAGACGTCCACTACAACAGAGAAAATTTTTCCAAGAAAGGGGCCCGCATAACCTACGTGGATCCTGGACCATGGTTTTGAGGGCCAGGACCACAGACTAAGTGGAGCCTCCCTGGGGGCATTGTTCAATTATGAGCAAGTGTTACACTGGCGCACGCACGACTCCAAGCCCGAGTCAATGCCGGGCCACCAGAAGTGGGGCCTGGCGATAGCCTTCATCAGGACTATGCTTGGGTGGGCACTGTGTAGGTCGTGTATGAAGGTTGCCCTGCCTTTTTATAGCAGGCTGACGCAGTTGCCCCATAAGAGGCAATCCGATTGGATGGACATTTCGTCTTTACGACGGTGAAACGGCTTTATCACGTCTTGCATTTCTCTTGGGACCGCTGACTAGCCCTCATTGAGGACGTAACCTTTTACAAGAGATAACATGGGGTCCCGGTTGGTCCAGGTCCTGATCTGGTGGGCCGTTACAGGCGACCCTTTGCTTTCAAAGACGTCCATGACCAGGCACAGGTCTGTGGGCTGCGCCATTTCCACCCCGGTGGTGGGCAACAGTAGCCAGCTGAGGGCATCGGGGCAGTTCTCAGTGCCTGGTCTGTGGCGCATCGTATAAATGTAGGCCGACAGTGTTAGTGCCCATCTTTGGATTCGAGACAAATCATTGGTGTTTATGCCTTTGCTTTCCGAAAACAATGAGATTAAGGGCTTGTGGTCGGTTTCTAACTTGAACCTGAGTCCGAACAAATACTGGTGCATTTTTTTTTAACCCCATAGACACAGGCCAAAGCCTCCTTCTCGACCATAATGTCGGCTATTTCAGCCTTGGATAGATTTCTAGACGCAAATGCAACCGTTTGGAGTTTGCCCGCAACATTTGCTTGCTGTAAAACACACCCGACACCGTACGACGACGCGTCACATGCTAAAACTAGCCATTTACCTGGGTTATACAATATAAGCAACTTGTTCGAACACAACAAGTTTCTGGCCTTTTTGAAGGCGGCCTCTTGATTTTGACCCCAAGCCCAGTCATCTCTCTTGCGTAGCAACTTGTGCAACGGTTTGAGCAAGGTACTCAACCCTGGTAGAAAGTTACTGAAATAGTTGAGGAGTCCAGTTGACAGACTGGCAGACCAGTTGAACAAATATTTTAGTTCTGTCTTCACGAAGGAAGACACAAATAACCTTGTGGAAGTACGAGGGGACCGAGGGTCCAGTGAGAAGGAGGAACTGAAGGATATCCTTAAGGGAAATTGTGTTAGGGAAATTGATGGGATTGAAGGCTGATAAATCCCTGGGACCTGATAGTCTGCATCCCAGGGTACTTAAGGAAGTGACCATAGAAATAGTGATGCATTGGTGATCATTTTCCAACAGTCTATCGACTCTGGATCAGTTCCTATGGACTGGAGGGTAGCTAATGTAACACCACTTTTTAAAAAAGAAGGGAGAGAGAAAACGGTTAATTATAGACCGGTTAGCCTGACATCAGTAGTGGGGAAAATGTTGTAATCAATTATTAAAGATGAAATAGCAGCGCATTTGGAAAGCAGTGTCAGGATCTGTCCAAGTCAGCATGGATTTATGAAAGGGAAATCATGCTTGACAAATCTTCTAGAATTTTTTGAGGCTGTAACTAGTAGAGTGGACAAGGGAGAACCAGTGGATGTGGTGTATTTGGACTTTCAAAAGGCTTTTGACAAGGTCCCACACAAGAGATTGGTGTGCAAAATTAAAGCACATGGTTTTGGGAGTAATGTACTGACGTGGATAGAGAAATGCTTGTCAGACAGGAAGCAGAGAGTCGGGATAAACGGGTCCTTTTCAGAATGGCAGGGAGTGACTAGTGGGGTGCCACAGGGCTCAGTGCTGGGACCCCAGATCTTTAAATATATAATGATTGAGATAAAAGAATTGAGTGTAATATCTCCAAGTTTGCAGATGAAACTAAACTGGGTGGCGGTGTGAGCTGTGAGGAGGATGCTAAGAGGCTGCAGGGTGATTTGGACAGGTTAGATGAGTGGGCAAATGCATGGCAGATGCAGTATAATGTGGATAAATGTGAGGTTATCCACTTTGGGGGCAAAAACACGAAGGCAGAATATTGTCTGAATGGCGGCAGATTAGGAAAAGAGGAGGTACAATGAGACCTGGGTGTCATGGTTCATCAGTCATTGAAAGTTGGCATGCAGGTACAGTAGGCGGTGAAGAAGGCAGATGGTATGTTGGCCTTCATAGCTGGGGGATGTGAGTATAGGAGCAGGGAGGTCTTACTGCAGTTGTACAGGACCTTGGTGAGGCCTCACCTGGAATATTTTGTTCTGTTTTGGTCCCCTAATCTGAGGAAGGACGTTCTTGCTATTGAGGGAGTGCAGCGAAGGTTCACCAGACTGATTCCCGGGATGGCTGGACTGAGATATGAGGAGAGACTGGATCAACTGGGCCTGTATTCACTGGAGTTTAGAAGAATGAGAGGGGATCTCAGAGAAACATATAAAATTCTGACGGGACTGGACAGATTAGACGCGGGTAGAATGTTCCCTATGACGGGTAAGTCCAGAACCAGGGGACACCGTCTTAGGATAAGGGTTAGGCCATTTAGGACTGAGATGGAGAGAAACTTCTTCACTCAGAGAGTTGTGAACCTGTGGCATTCCCTACCGCAGAGAGTTGTTGATGCCAGTTCATTGGATATATTCAAGAGGGAGTTAGATGTGGCCCTTACGGCTAAAGGGATCAAGGGGTATGGAGAGAAAGCAGAGAGGGGTACTGGGGGAATGATCAGCCATGATCTTCTTGAATGGTGGTGCAGGCTCGAAGGGCCTACTCCTGCACCTATTTTCTATGTTTCTGTGTTTCTATGTCCCAGGAATGAGCGCAGCTCCATTACATTTCGTGGTCTGGGTCCGTTCTTGATGGCCTCTGTCTTCGAGTCCGTGGGCCTGATGCCGTCTGCCGCAATCTTCCTCCCCAGGAATTCTACCTCTGGCGCCAGGAAGACACACTTGGATCGTTTCAACCGGAGTCTGACTCTGTTTAGTCGACTTAAAACCTCTTGCAGTTTGTGCAGGTGTTTGGTGGTTTTGCGACCAGTGATTAGAATGTCATCCTGAAATACAGTGGTGCGTGGAACCGATTTCAACAGACTCTCCATGTTCATTTGGAAGCTGGCTGCAGCTGAGCGGATCCCGAACGGGCACCTGTGATACAAAAACAGTCCCTTGTGTGTGTTAACGCACATTAATTTGTTCAACGACTCAGCCAGCTCCTGGGTCATGAAAGCAACGGTTAGATCCAGCCTTTCCCCCTGCTAATGTCACAAAGAGATCATGGGCTTTGGGTAGCGGGGTACTGGTCCTGTAATGAACCTCTGTTGATTGTTACCTTGGAGTCGCCGCAGATTCTGACCGTGCCATCGGTCTTTAGTACCGGAACAATCGGGCTGGCCCACTCGTTGAATTCGACTGGTGATATGATTCCCTCGCGTTGAAGTCTGTCCAATTCGATCTCCACTTTCTCCCTCATCATGTAGGGGACCCCTCGAGCCTTGTGATGAACAGGCCGTGCCTCCGGGACCAAGTGGATCTGCACTTTGTCACCTGTGAAGTTGCCGATGCCTGGTTCAAATAAGGATGGGAACTTGCTCAGCACGTGAGCACAGGAAGCATCGTCCATTGAAGATAGTGCTCTGATGTCTTCCCAGTTCCACCGAATCTTCCCCATCCAGCTTCTGCCAAGCAGCGTTGGCCCGTCGCTTGGTACAACCCACAGTGGCAATTCGTGTATCTCTCCATCATAGGATACCTTTACATTCGCACTGCCGATAACTGGGATCAGCACCTTGGTGTAAGTGCGCAGCTTTGTCTGAATTAGGCTCAGCTTGGGTCTTTGTTCTTTGTTACCCCAAAGCCTCTCAAATGCCTTCTGGCTCATAAGTGACTGACTCGCCCCGGTGTCCAACTCCATGGAAACAGGAATGCCATTTATCTTGACTTTCATCATCATGGAGGGACTTTTGGTAGTGAAGGCATGCACCCTGTGCACTGCTTCCTCGGGCTGAGTCAACTCTCTAGCTTGTACTGTATGATCCTTGCTGGATCAGAAACTTCCTGCCGACTCCTCTGCCATGTTTTGAGTCGCAGTTCTTCTGCACATTCGCTGTGGGTGGCCCATTTGGCCGCACCCTTTGCACACATAGTGTCTGAATCGACACAGACAGACCCAATGGTTATCCCCGTAATGCAGGCATGTTAAATAATTCACATTTACACCCCTTGACGGACTCTGAGTCGGACTAATTCGTTGATCAACAGTTATTTTCTGCACAGTACTTGCCAATGAGTTTTGATTCTGGGAGAATCTTACTGTTGAGGTCATCAACGCCTGGCTTAAGGTGATGGTCCACTTCACGTCCCGTCCTGTCGCGAAAACGTCCCACCACACATTGTTGAGGAGTTCGTCAAATTCTGCAAGCCTTCGTAGGTCTGCGACATATTCCGCTAAATCCTGGCCCTCGGTGCAGCGGTGTGTGTAGAAGCGATGCCTGGCCAGTGAAACCCGAGTAAAGGCTTCACCCTATGTCAACTTTTCTAAACTACCAACAGCAGCCATCTCTGTGTGTAAGTCCGTGGTCTGTTCTAGTCGCCAGTTAATGTGTCTCTGCTTATCTGTAGAATAACTCCACGGGCCTAGTGCTGTGCTCGAACTCCTGTGGCCTTCAGCTCTTTATTGTAACGCAGAGTGAGACAGCAATGTAGTGCCCAGCCTTTTATACAGCCGCTGCCTGGGCCTCCCACAGTTGCACCCTCTAGTGGTACCAGCATATTATACATCGATGATAATCACATTTTCTTCTGTAATTAATTTGATGAAGGAAAAACATGAACATTTTTGTATATATCTGTTTATTGAGGGAAAGGCTCGATAATTGTTTCATTTCTATTTTAAATACAACCATCTGTATGCTCATTAACAATTTGATGAGATGGCTTGGGCCAAGGTGGCTATTAATCGGTCCAGGCAGCGGGTGATCGAGGGGGTCGTTCAGCCCGACTGCCTGCTCTCTTCCGTGGCTACATTCGTGCCAGGGTATCCCTGGAGATGGAGCATGCGGTGTCCACCGGTACGCTCGTTGCCTTCCGCAAGAGGTGGGCACCGGAGGGACTGGAGTGCATCATCATCCCCGACAACCAAATTTTAAGTTTCCTTTAAAGTTTTATTTGGAAATTTGTGCATTCTACTGCCCTTACCAAAAGGGGGCACTTGATTTAAAGTTATGCTCCAAATAGTTGTGAGAAGGCTTATTGCCACTTGGCAATTGTTGGAGTTATTTACCTGGCCTTCACTTGAACTGCTGAAACCTGCTCCTTACCACAGGGTAAAGTATGCTCCCGAACCTGACCACACAACTGCTCCCACCCACCTGGAGCAAAAAGAGAAGCCTCACCGTCAACTCAGCATCCTTCACCCATTCCCACATTATCATTCGGCACACATATGTTTGTTTTCCCTGTTCTTGCATTCAGTGCTTGTCACTACAGTGCCACACTCTTGCCCTGTGGTGGGGAAATAACTTGTTATTCGTGGCTCCAGAGAAAGTCTGACAAATAACTCCAGCAGCTGTCAAGGGGGCTTGTGATTCTTGCCCCTACACTGCCTCAAAATAAACAATCTCACATATATCTTCTTGAACATAGAGTAGGTGTTTGACATTTGAAAAATTTGGACATATTTAAATAGACATTTACAGGCACAAGCATTTACAGATTCCCCACTGTCTTCTAATTACCGTGCAGAATGTGACCTGACTACATAGACTATCTAAAGATCAAAAGTTGCATGGTAGAAGCCGGAGTGATGACCCCAGGCCCTTCATGGTGTCCTTTGGCCCTGCTCAGCCCGGGGGTCGGGCAGGCGGCGGGGGGAATCGGAGATCACATGGGGGATTGGAGGTTTGTGGCGGGGGAGACCTTGTGAGGCGATCGGAGGCCTGGGCGGGTGAATCTGAGGCATGGGCGGGTGTGAAGGATGTTCTCGTGGGGGAATGAAGGCCTGGGGAGAGAGGGGGTGAGATAGGAGGCCTCTTGGGGTATCTCCGATCGTGGCGGGGGCGGGGGGGGAGAAGGAGGTTAGGCAGGAACCCTGGAGCCAGGAGGTAAGCTTAAAGGCACTTATCTCCTGGATCCAGCAGTCCTTGCCTTGCATTGGCTGATGGGCTTCAAGATGCCTGCAAAACCCGACCAGCTTCAGTTCAATTCAAAATAGAGGTTAAAGCAGAGGCTTCCAGCCTCATTATAACATTTAAATAGTCAACTCACCTCCTGGCAGTGGATTGGCTGCTGCATCCACCTTCCCCACGCCCCCTCCCCCGGCCACCACCCCCGCACCTCGACCTGTCCCACCTCCTTTAAAACCAGAACTGGACACGAAGGAGGCGCGTTCTGGTTGGGTGTCAGATGTTTAACACACGACCCCCAAACCACCTATTTTTTTTAGGTTAGTGGGAAAATAGAAGATTGGGAAAATTTTAAACGACAGCAAAGAATGACTAAAAAAGCAATAAAGAAAGGAAAGATAGATTACGAAGGTAAACTTGCGCAAAACATAAAAACGGATAGTAAAAGCTTTTACAGATATATAAATCGGAAGAGAGTGACTAAAATAAATGTTGGTCCCTTGGAAGATGAGAAGGGGGATTTAATAATGGGAAATGTGGAAATGGCTGAGACCTTAAACAATTATTTTGCTTCGGTCTTCACAGTGGAAGACACAAAAACCATGCCAAAAATTGCTGGTCACAGGAATGTGGGAAGGGAGGACCTTGAGACAATCACTGTCACTAGGGGGGTAGTGCTGGACAGGCTAATGGGACTCAAGGTAGACAAGACCCCTGGTCCTGATGAAATGCATCCCAGGGTATTAAAAGAGATGGCGGAAGTTATAGCAGATGCATTCGTTATAATCTACCAAAATTCTCTGGACTCTGGGGAGGTACCAGCAGATTGGAAAGCAGCTAATGTAACGCCTCTGTTTAAAAAAGGGGGCAGGCAAAAGGCAGGTAACTATAGTTTAACATCTGTAGTGGGGAAAATGCTTGAAACTATCATTAAGGAAGAAATAGCGGGACATTGAGATAGGAATAGTGCAATCAAGCAGACGCAGCATGGATTCATGAAGGGGAAATCATGTTTAACTAATTTACTGGAATTCTTTGAGGATATAACGAGCATGGTGGATAGAGGTGTACCAATGGATGTGGTGTATTTAGATTTCCAAAAGGCATTCGATAAGGTGCCACACAAAAAGTTACTGCAGAAGATAAAGGTACGCGGAGTCAGAGGAAATGTATTAGCATGGATAGAGAATTGGCTGGCTAACAGAAAGCAGAGAGTCAGGATAAATGGGTCCTTTTCGGGTTGGAAATCGGTGGTTAGTGGTGTGCCACAGGGATCGGTGCTGGGACCACAACTGTTTACAATATACATAGATGACCTGGAAGAGGGGACAGAGTGTAATGTAACAAAATTTGCAGATGACACAAAGATTAGTGGGAAAGCAGGTTGTGTAGAGGACACAGAGAGGCTGCAAAGAGATTTGGATAGGTTAAGCGAATGGTCTTAGGTTTGGCAGATGGAATATAATGTCGGAAAGTGTGAGGTCATCCACCTTGGCAAAAAAAACAGTAAAAGGGAATATTATTTGAATGGGGAGAAATTACAACATGCTGCGGTGCAGAGGGACCTGGGGGTTCTTGTGCATGAATCCCAAAAAGTTAGTTTGCAGGTGCAGCAGGTAATCAGGAAGGCGAATGGAATGTTGGGCTTCATTGCAAGAGGGATGGACTACAAAAGCAGGGAGGTCCTGCTGCAACTGTACAGGGTATTGGTGAGGCCGCACCTGGAGTACTGCGTGCAGTTTTGGTCACCTTATTTAAGGAAGGATATACTAGCTTTGGAGGGGGTACAGAGACGATTCACTAAGCTGATTCCGGAGATGAAGGGGTTACCTTATGATGATAGATTGAGTAGACTGGGTCTTTACTCGTTGGAGTTCAGAAGGATGAGGGGTGATCTTATAGAAACATTTAAAATAATGGAAGGGACAGACAAGATAGAGGCAGAGAGGTTGTTTCCACTGGTCGGGGAGACTAGAACTAGGGGGCACAGCCTCAAAATACGGGTGAGCCAATTTAAAACCGAGTTGATAAGGAATTTCTTCTTCCAGAGGGTTGTGAATCTGTGGAATTCTCTGCCCAAGGAAGCAGTTGAGGCTAGCTCATTGAATGTATTCAAGTCACAGATAGATAGATTTTTAACCAATAAGGGAATTAAGGGTTATGGGGAGCGGGCGGGTAAGTGGAGCTGAATCCATGGCCAGATCAGCCATGATCTTGTTGAATGGCGGAGCAGGCTCAAGGGGCTAGATGGCCTACTCCTGTTCCTAATTCTTATGTTCTTATCTTACCCTCAAAGTGTTGGTTCACAGTACTTGTGCTGAGAGGTTGCATTACACACTTTTCAGGTTACATTACACGTATTGGAGTTTACTTTACAATCTTTCGAGGTGTCTTCTGCATTTGGAAGTTTGGATGCCTGATCTGCATTCTGGAGCTCTGATCTGTTGGATCAGCATGGGTGCCGTGTACACCGAGATAGACTGGACCTCCGCTGAGGACTGAGAGGACCAGCAGCAGCCTGGTGCTGACAGATCGGAACATCCCCCGGAGGGAGGTGTGCTGGCAGGAGGCCATACCCGGCATACAGGGTCGAGAGGCAAACGGTCAGCCTCCTTGACATGTTGGAACACCAGTGTCTCAGGAGGCTCGGGGTGTCGCGTTAGATGGTGGCCGGAATTTGCAGCCTGCTGGAGCAAGTCCTGACGCCAACTGGACCTGGTTGTCACGCTTCACCAGCGGCTGTCAAAGTCATCACGGATGTACGGGTTTCCCGCATGTCCCACAAGACTCCGTTGAAAAAAAGTTTTTTGGTGCTTTCCCATTGACAGGCGGTCTGATTGACAGGCTGGAGGGCTGTGGGGCAGTGGGGAGCCTACAGCACAAAGCTGCAGCCGAGGAGAGCAGGTAGGTCTAGTGGGGCGGGGTGCGGGGTGTGAGAGAGATTGTGACGGGTGAGAAGGTGTTTCGATTGCAAGGTGGGGGTCCCGATCGCGGGTTTGTCCAATGGTATTTCGGGGACTCTGATTGTGGGGGAGGGTGTCCGATGGTGGTCGGGGGGAGGGGATTCCAATGACTTGGGGGGTGGGGTACTTGGTGGTTGGGGGGTCCGATTGTGGCGGCTAGAACAAGAGGGTGGTCCAATCGCAAGGGTGGAGGGGCCCCGATTATGGTCAGGTGGTGCAGATGCTGTTCAGGGACCTGATGGTGATCGAGGGAGTCGGATAATGGGCGGCAGGTCCAATTGTGGTCGGGAGGGAGCAGACCAATCACGAGAGGGTGGTTTACTGAGAAGCTTGTTAGCCTGGTGAAAACACTCCTGCTCCTCCTGACCCACAAGTAGTGCTGCAAAAGCACTAACCTCATGGATTCAGCCCTTCTCACCCCCTTTCACCTGCTGCGTTTCCTGAGGCCTGGGAAACTTGGCCGACATGAGTTAAAAATAGAATGGCTGTTAATTTGATGGCAGGCAGCCTCATTATAATGTTTAAATGGCCAACCTCCATCCCACAAGCGATTTGGTCGCCCACCCCTCGTCATATCTCTATGGAAACTGGATGTGGGAGGGTTTGAAGCGGGTTCGGTTCCGGTTTCAGATTTTTTGCATTTTAACCTCTGACCTGCCCCAATCACCTGTTTTTGGGCACGAAGATTCAGCCACAGTCTCTGTTTTAAAGTTTTATCCGAATAAAGCATTTGAACTTTCTCCTCTATAATAAGAACGGAACATAAGAAATAAGAGTAGGAGTCGGCCATTCAGCCCCTCGAGCAATACGAACATGGCTCATCGTCCACCTCAACTCCACTTTCCTGCACTATCCCCACATCCCTTGATGCCCTTAATATCCAAAAATCTATCGATCTCTGTCTTGAATATACTCAACGACTGAGCCTCCAATGCCCTCTGGAGTAAAGAATTCCAAAGGTTCACCAGCATGTGAGATTTGGGGAGAAAAGAAAAAATGGATTGTGCTTGTGACTGAGAGATTAGCATTTTATTATTTGGCTTATTCTGCTGATGCATCCTGGGAAATTACATAGGCTATACGACACACAAACAGGCCATTCGGCCCAACCAGTCCATGTCGGCGTTTATGCTCCACTCGAGCCTCCTCCCGTCTTTAATCATTTAACTCTATCAGCATAACCCTCTATTCCCTTCTCCCTCATATGCTTATCTAGCTGCCTCTTAAATTAATCGATACTATTCGGTTCAACCACTCCCTGTGGCAGCGAGATCCATATTCTCAGCACTCTCTGGGTAAAGAAGTTTCTTCTGAATTCCCTATTGGATTTCTTGGTGACTATCTTATATTGATGGCCTCTAGTTATGCTCTTCCCCACAAGTGGAAACATTCTCTCTGTATCCACTCTAACAAAACCTTTCATAATTTTAAAGGCCTCAGTTAGGTCACCCCTCAGCCTTCTTTTTTAAAGCGAAAAGTGACCCAGCCTGTTCATCCCTTCCTGATAGATATACCCTCGCATTTCTGGTATCATCTTTGTAAATCTTCTCTGCACCCTCTCCAGTGCCTCTGTATCCTTTTTATAATATGACGACCAGAAACGTATGCAGTACTCCAAGTGTGGTCTAACCAAGGTTTGATACAAGTTTAGCATAAATTCACTAGTTGTCAATTCTATCCCTCTCAAAATAAACCCGAGTGCTTGGTTTGCTTTTCTATGGCTTTGTTAACCTGTGCTGCTACTTTTAGTGATTTGTCTATTTGTACTCAAGATCCCTTTGCTCGTCGAGCTCACCCAAACATGCACCCTCCAAGTAATAAGTGACCTGTCTATATTCCTACCAAAATGTAATACCTCATATTTATCTGTGTTGAATTTCATTTGCCAATTATATGCCCATTCTGCAACATTATTAATGTCTTCTTATCATTTGTTGCAGTCCTCCTCAGTATTAACTATACCCCAATTTGGTGCCATCCTCAAATTTAGAAATGTTGTTTTTGATTCCAAGGTCTAAATCATTAATATAAATTGTGAACAGTTGTGGTCCCAGCACTGGTCCTTGTGCAACACCATGACCCACCTTCTGCCACTGTCAATAGCTACCCTTTACCCCTACTCTCTGCTTTCTGTCTTTTAGCCAGCCAACTATCCATTCTGCTACTTGCCCCCTTACTCTGCATTCTCGGACCTTATTCATTGGTCTATTATGTGGTACCTTATTGAAGGCCTTTTGAAAATCTAGATACATTACATGTACTATATTACCCTTGTCTATTCTCTCTGTTACCTCTTCAAAAAATTCATTAGGTTTGAAATCCATGCTGGCTATTCAATTAATTGTTATATTTTTGGTTTCTAGATGTTCTTCGATTTTCTCTTTTAGTAGGGGTTCAATTATTTTTCCTACCACCGATGATAAACTTACTGGCCCATAGTTCCCTGGACATGTTCTATCTCCCTTCTTAAATATAGGTATTATTTTAGCTATCTGCCAGTCCTCTGGCACTGTACATTTTTTGAATGAATTCTTAATTATGTGCAGTAATGGCTCTGCTATTTCTTCCCTAGATTACTTTAAAATGTGCAGATGTAATCCATCTAGACCAGTTTTTTTTCCTCTTTTAGTTTGATGACTTTATTTAATATATCTCCTCTTTTTATTTTAAATGTAATCTCATGATCCAATATCATGTCTACCTGTTCTATCTCCCTGGTAAATATTGAGGCAAAGTAATTAGTTATTATTTCTGCCACCTCTCTATCACTGCCTGTGGTATTATCCTGTCCATCCCTTTTTGGCCCTATTCCCAACTCGACCTTCCTTTTTTTAATTGATGAGCCTGTATTTAACTTTTTTGTTTTATGTTCCTTGATGATTTAATTTCATAGTTCCTCTTTGCCTTCCTAATTGTTTTTTTTTTACTTCTCTCCTAATCTCTTCACATTCTCCCTTATCATGCACTCCCTTGCTGTCCATGTACTTAATGTATGTCTCTTTCCTTATCCCCAAATGTTACCCTTATGACTTTATTCATCTCTGGTGTCTCATTAGTGTTCAGCTTGTTCTTGTTTTTTTAGCAGAATATATTTTTCTTGGACTCTGTTGAACATCGTTTTAAATGTTTCTCATTGCTGTTCTATGTTGTGATTTGCCAATATTGTTGTCCATTTTATTTTCCCAATTTCTATTAGCACCTCAAAATCAGCTTTTCTCTAATCTATTACCCTGGTCATTATCATATTTATGTCCTCCTCAATTATTATTTTAAAGCGTATTATATTATGGTCACTATTGCCTCGGTGTTCCCCTACTTTTACCTCCCTTATCTGCTCTGGTTCATTCCCCATTACTAGATCCAATAGCGAATCCTCCCTTGTTGGGCTTTTTACATATTGGGTAAGAAATGAGTCCTGCACACATTGTAGGAACTCCATTCCCTTGTCCAATTATGCAGACTGCACGTGCCCACACTGCAAGAACTTGCCTTCCACTAACAGTCACTGTCAATACCAATCAATTCCAAGCATAGGCATTTGAGAGACGATGGTGCCTTCAAGTAAAACACTTTAGTGAACATATTAAAAGATATAAAAATAATTCAATTGATATTTTATCATATTACTGTGAAATATGTATTTTGTTTCGATTTAATTTTTAAAAATTCTTTTCAATTAAAAATTTATGGGGTCGGGTTCCACATATAGGCTGACAAGACCTGGCACTAACTTGCCACCACATCCCTTGACCCCTGCACTACCTCTGTGTCGTCGGACTACTTGTCCGACACCCAGTCCTGAATCAGCCGCAATTTCCTTAACCTAATCCTTAGGCAAGCTGAAACCACCATCTTTAGCCCCTGCGACATGCTCCATCCCAACCCTTGGCTATTATCTCAAGTTGAACCAGACTCCTTGCCACCTTAGCATCCTACTTAAACTTTACCTGAGCTTCGAACCCTACATCCCCTGCATCACAAAGGCTGCCTGCTTCCACCTCCACAACACCAACTGCCTCTGCCTCTGCCTCAACTCATCTGCTGCTGAAATCCATGCCTTTGTCACCTCCAGAATTGACTGTTCTCGTGCTCTCCCAGCGTTCTATCTTCCATAAACCAGCTCATACAAAATTGTGTTGCCTGTATCATATCCCGCACCAAGTCCTACTCAAGTGAGTCAACCCTGTGCTTGCTGACCTACTTTGGCTCTCAGTCCCTGAGGCCTCAAATTTAAAGTCGGCCCCTTATATTCAAACTCCTTCATGTCTTTCCCCTCCCTATTTCTGGAACCATTTCTAGTTCTATAGCCCTCCAATAACTCAGGCCTTTTGTGTAACACAAAATCCATAGCCCCACCATTGGTAGCTCTGCCTCTCCACCTCCTTTTTACATATATATATATCGATACACATTTATATCATTGACCACATTCGATCAGCTTCGATGGAGGGGCCACATCGTTCGCATGCCCGATACTAGACTCCCAAAACAAGTGCTCTACTCCGAGCTCCGACACGGCAAGCAAGCCCCTGGTGGACAAAGAAAACATTCAAGGACACCCTCAAAGCCTCCATGAAAAGGTGTAACATCCCCACCAACACCTGGTGGTCCCTGGCCCAAGACCGCCCAAAGTGGAGGAGCAGCAGCCGGGAAGGTGCCGAACACCTCGAGTCTCTTCGTCAGGAGCAAGTGGAAGCCAAGCGCAAACAACGGAAGGAGCGCGTGATAACCCAAGCACCCCACCCACCCGTCCCTTCAACCACCATCTGCCCCACCTGTGACAGAAAGTGTAGGTCCCGCATTGGACTCATCAGTCCCCTGAGGACTCATATTAGTGTGGAAGCAAGTCATCCTCGACTCCGAGGAACTGCCAAAGAAGATGATATATGTATATATGTGTATCGAGGGAGAGGGGGCTGGATTTTACCAAGCTCGGTGGGTCTGCGGCGGGTGACGTCAGAGGCGGGTCCCGGCTTCGCTGCTGGCTCCTGGACTATTCTTTTGAGTCACTGTTTGTAATTAATAACATTTGATTCAATTACTTTAACATTAAACTATGCTTTTCTATCCAATCCTGATTGTAACCAGGGGCTCAAACGTGTCTCCAGGTGATGTCACAAAGGAAGCCAGGTGCCAATCACATAGCAGCCAGTGCAGGCCCCGCCCACTGTCTGTGTAACAAAGTCACCTGACCATGATCTGCTCCTCGTGCAGTCTCATTGGGCTGGAACATCGGTTGCTGGATCTGCCCACCAGTCGTATGGCCCGGTTTCCGACCCCAGCTCCTGTATAACAAAGCCCTTCTTCTCTTCTTCTTCTTAAGCAGTCCCTCAGAGTCGAGGATGACTTGCTTCCACACTAATCTGAGTTCTCAGGGGACTGATGAGACCAATGCGGGACCTACAGTCTCTGTCACAGGTGGGGCAGACGGTGGTTGGAGGGACGGGTGGGTGGGGGGCTTGGGTTGTCGTGCGCTCCTTCCGCTGTTTGCACTGGGCTTCCGCGTGCTCCCGGCGAAGAGACTCGTGGTGCTTAGCGCCCTCCCGGATGCTTCTCCTCCACTTAGGGCAGTCTTGGGCCAGAGATTCCCAGGTGTCAGTGGGAATGTTGCACTTTATCAAGGAGGCTTTGAGGGTGTCCTTAGACTTTTCCTCTGCCCACCTGGAACTCGGTTGTCGTGTTGGAGTTCTGAGTACATCTCACAAGCGAGTACAGACCCCAGTATTAGGTTTCATGTCTCTTGTGTCCCAACCTCCTAATGTCAAGTTCCACGATTCACTGTCCCTCACTTCCCAGTGTCAGTTGTGGCTCAGTGGGTAGCACATTTTATCATCAATTTGTAAAGTACAATAGATTATTATATGTTACAGGAGTCAAATTAAACTTCAGGTTTTAATGTTAATGTGTTGGAGGAATGACTGTGCTGAGGGGCGGAATGGATTTGTATGATACAATGCAATGACACAGTTGACCACTCGATCCTTCTCCAATGCCTCTCCACCATCGTCCACTGGGTGGAACTGCACTCGCCTGGTTCCATTCTTATCTATCTACTCGTAGCCAGAGAATCACCTGCAATGGCTTCTCTTCCCGTCACTGCATCGTTACCTCTGGTGTGCCCCAAGGATCTATCCTCGGCCCCCTCCTATTTCTCATCTACATATTGCTCCTTGGCAACATCATCTGAAAACACAGCGTCAGTTTCCGCATGTACGCTGATGACACCCAGCTCTACCTCACTAACACTTCTCTCGACCCCTTCACGGTCTCAAAATTGTCAGACTGCTTGTCCAACATCCAGTTCTAGATGAGCAGAAATTTTCTTCAATTGAATATTGGGAAGACCGAAGCCATTGTTTTCTGGTTAAGCAACGCCTCGATTTCAAAATTCTCATCCTTATGTTCAAATCCCTCCATGGTCTCGCCCCTACCTATCTCTGTAATCTCCTCCAGCCCGAGATGTCTGTGCTCCTCTAATTCTGCTCTCTTGTGCATCCATGATTATAATCACTCAATCATTGGTGGCCGTGCCTTCTGTTGCCTAAGCCCCAAGCTCTGGAATTCCCTGCCTAAACCGTTCCGCTTCTCCATCTCTCTTTCTTCCTTCAAGGCACTCTGTAAATCCTGACAGTGCCACCACTCTTTAGCACAGGAACAGTGGGACTAGCCCATTCATTAAATTCGACCGGTGAAATGATCCCTCTTCACATTGCAGTCTGTCCAGTTCAATTTCGACCTTCTCCCTCATCATGTACGGGACCACTCGGGCTTTGTGATGGATGGGTCTTGCCTCCGAGTCCAGGTGGATCTGCACCTTGGCTCCCGTGAAGTTGCCGATGCCCGGTTCAAACAGCGAGGGAAATTTGCTCAGCACTTGAGCACACGAAGCGTCATCCACCGATGACAAAACTTTAACATCGTTCCAGCTCCACTTTATTTTTTCGAGCCAACTCCTGCCGAACAGCGTTGGACCATTGCGTGGAATGATCCACAGCGATAGATCATCAACCGCGCCATCGTACGACACCTTGACTGCTGCACTGCCAATCACTGGTATGAGCTCTATGGTGTCGGTATGCAATTTTGCATTTACTGGACTCAGCTTGGGTTTCAGGGGCTTGGTGTCCCACAGCTTTTCGAAAGTCCTCTGGCTCATAATTGACTGACTCGCACCCGTGTCTAATTCCATAGATACCAGCACACCTTTAAATTTTACTTCAATCATTATTGGTTGGCTCTTTGTCAGGAACGAATGTACACTATACACTTCCTCCTCGGGTATCTCGGGTCGCACTGCCGGATCCGTTCCGGATCGGTTATCATCATCCACGTGGTGTGTCGCAGCACGCTGAAGCTGCCCCATTTTCGTACAGCCTCTACAAATATACTATCTGAAATGACACTGGTGAGGCCGATGATTGCCCCCACAACACCAACTGGGTGAAATCGGATTTGTGCCCAGTGGCGGATGTCGAGCAGCTACAGGTTTCGCAAACACAGTCGGGTAGGCCCTGCCAGGTGCAGCTCTGCCAACTGACGACACAATCTGGTGCACGGTACTTGCCGTGGAGTTCCGACACTGTGAGGATATCTGCTTTGTACTATCGACCGTGGTCAGGCAAGCCTGGCCGATCGTGATGGCCCTGCTCAGATCCAGCATCTCCGCAGCCAGCAGCTTCCACAGCATCACCTCGTGATTTATGCCTATTACAAAGACATCGCGCAGCATGTCTTCCAAGGCAGTTCCAAACTTACGCGGCCCAGCGAGACGTCTCAGGTCGGCATCAAATTCCACCACGTCCTGGCCCTCAGAACGAACATGCTTGTAAAAGCGATATCTCGAGATAATGATGCCTTCTTTAGGTTTGAGATGGTCCCGAATCAGAGCACACAATTCCTCATCGGTCTTTTCCGTTGGACATGCAGGTGAGAGCAGATTCTTTATGAGGCCATAGAGTTTTGGACTACAAACCGTGAGGAAAACCACCCTGCGCCTAACTATGTCAGCGTCTTCATCCATCTTGTTGGCCATGGAGTACTGGCCAAGGCGATCTGTAAAATCCTCCCAGTCTTCTCCATCCACGAATCGCTCCAGGTTTCCAAAGGTGCTCAGTTTTTTGTTTTGTGTGTGAAAGTTTGTATTGTGCCTCGTTGCCAAATGCTGCATATGCAATAACTCAATGGGCTTAGTACTGTAAACTCAATCAGCTGCAACCTGACTTTACTTTATTAGCTCTCAAAGTGAGGATTAAACATGGAGGGTTTCTTTTATATACAAGGCCTGCACATGTGTGCCTGTGGCCCAATGACCTTCGTCGGTCGTTCCCCTAGGTGGCAGGTAAACCCAGGCATACATACATTACACCTATTACCTGTCGTCCTTTTCTGGCGCCCATGTTAGCTTGCATTGTTAACAGTTCTCTCTCCTCAGGTACTCTCCCCCTCTCCTCAAAAAATCCTCAACCCCTCCATCCTTGCAAACTGCCACCCCATCTCCAACCTCCCTTTCCTCTCCAAAGTCCTTGAATGTGTTGTCGCCTCCCACATCTGTGCCCAGATTTCCCGCAACTCCATGTTTGAATCCTTCCGATCCGGATTCCGCGCCTGCCACTGTACCGAGACGGCTCTCATCAAAGTCACGAATTACATCCTTTGTGATTGTGACAAAGGCAAACTATGCCACCTCATCCTTCTCGATCTGTCAGCAGCCTTTGACACTGTTGACCACTCTATCCTTCTCCAACGCCTCTCCACCGTCGTCCAGCTGGGTGGGACTGCACTCGCCTGGTTCCATTCTTATCTAGCTAATTGTAGCAATGGCTTCTCTTTCTGCCCCCGCATTGTTAACTCTGGTGTGCCCCCAAGGGTCTATCCTTGGCCCTCTCGTCTACATGTTGCACTTTGGCGACATCATCCGAAAATACAACGTCAGTTTCTACATGTACGTTGATGACACAGAGCTCGACCTCACTACCACTTCTCTCGACCCCTTCACAGTATGTACTTTGTCAGACTATTGTCCGACATCCAGTTCTGGATGAGCTGAAATTTTCTCCAACTGAATGTTGAGAAGAACTAAACCATTGTTTCCGGTCTCTGCCATGAACTGCGTTCCCCCGACACTGACTCCATCCCTCTTTCCAACTTCTGTCTGAGACTCAACCACATTGCTCTTAACTCTGGTGTCATATTTGACCCTGAAATATGCTTTCGAATGCTGCTGAAGCCTCTGTTTCCTCTAGCCTGCCCAGCGCGTTTCCCGGCCAATTGAAGGAAGCAGATCTGATGACAACATTTGATGACACGTCATTAGCCAGTTTCCTTAAAGGGACCATGTGCAAACTATGTTTGACACTTGTGCTGTCAGTGTTCTACAGCATTGAACTGCTGCAAACACTGACACTCACGGCACAGAGGGACACGGCTGCACCCAGGCTCTCCCATCACTCCCTCCAGATGCTTATGGAAAGAGTCACAGCAGGCAGCGAGGTTCTCTTCCCTTCCAATGGGTGGAAGAGACTTCCCCAGCACACCAATGCAGCCTGGTTGCACATTGCACAGGAGGGCACAAGCAGGGATGTGGTCAGGAGGACCTGGCTGCAGTGGCACAAACCTTTCAATGATCTCAGTAGATCACGAAACGTTACTGCAAAGCCACATTCAACCTCGTCCTGCTGTGCCTCTCATCACATCCCCATTACTCTGCCTTCCCTACCCTACTCCTGCACATCCTTAATCACACCAACTGACCTTGCACCTCCACCCATCCCTCTCTCTCTACTTTATCACTTCCTCATCTCACTAGCCGTACCTCACACTCACCCTCATTCTAGTCCAATCATAGCAATGAACAACACACAGTGGTAGACACTTGGGTATTTTATGCAGTGTTGATGTAAACTTTCTGCTAATGTGCTATCAAACATTGAAATCTTCATTTTGAACACTTTCCATCTTTGCAAGATCTGTATGTACCTTTGGAAGTGGCTTAGTGATTTGCAGTAAATGGTGAGACATAACGGTACCCCCCACAATAGTGATGAGTGTGAAAGGAATGGCTTGGGCATTGTAGGGATGCTTTCTTCTGTTGGTGTGGGGTGGTGCCAACCTGGTGCATCATGTGGCAGCCAGGGTGTACAGCGTCAAGTGAAGTAAATTTGGTCATGGTGAGTCCATTCCTGGCCTCCTGGGCAAAAATGTGTTTGGGTGCTGATGGCGCCTGTCCTGTGCAGCATCAATTGATTGCAGAGATGTTTGGTGTTGCTGGTGCTGCTGGTATTGGGGCTGATTGTGGTGGATTCTGAGAACCAAGGTGAGAAGGTTACAAGATAACCCATGTTGATGTAATAAATGGCAGGCGAACTTGAGATGACAGAAGCGATCTTTCAATGGTGAGAGAGGATGGTCCAATGAGGTGACACTGGATAGAGAGTTTACTCTAAATACATGATAGTTGCATAAAACTCAATCTGTCTTCCAAATACAGAAAGCAACAGCCTCTGAGCTTTAAAAGTGAACAGCTGTGAGATAGCTGGCAGCTTTTATAGCACATTTGCAGCTGTCAAATAATGAGATGATTCCACGGTCACCATTCAACTCACGACCTGCTTACCTGACGTGATCCCCGAGTAGCGTGGATCCCATGGGTAACCTGGTAAACTCTGAAGTTGGGCTGAAAATAGTTCTTAATGGTCTGTTAACAAGGTCATAATGACCTGAATTGCCTTCTCAGCCGCATTTGGGAATCGCACAGGGCGGCGGGTTCACTGCGGGGTCCCGGACCGCTGTCAAAAAAACATTTTACCACCCCACCCGCCCCCGATCGTGCCCGCTGACCCCCTGACCAATTTCCCCAGAGAGAGAGAGAGAGAGAGAGAGGGAGACAGCTCGAAATGATGGCAGTGATGTTACCTGCTTAAGATTCCTGTCTCTGTTATTTTAACAAAAGTGCTGTCAAGATAGCAGAGGGAAGAATTTGATATGAGTGTGTTTAATGTTTGCATGATGTTATCACTGACAGCAATTTGCAGACAATCTTCTCAAACAAAGTTTTTGACTATTTTTGCTGATTTCAGCTGAAAGAAAAGTTACTGTCCACCATATTTACTAAATATCAACTCCAGTTATATTTGAAAAATAGTTAGGCAAGTGCATTGACTGAAATATACAATGAATGAGCAGTGTAACAAGGACTCTGAAGGAATTAGTGTAACTGGCAGCTGCCCAGACAGAAGGATCACGACAAACCAGTGGATATTTTTAATGATAATTATAATTACAATGATCATTACCATTAGCCTTATTAATGTTGTGATTACTATTCTTGCACTTTAAGATAAATCAAGTTCCATATATTAAATATTTATTGAGATTATAACTAGTTATGTTTTATACTATGCCATTCAATATCTTATGACAGACAACATTTAAATCACAAAACACCCTCTGAATCATCTAGATCAAAGCAAGTTCAATCACGTTGGGGTCTGTCAGGTCACTGGGTTTCTTCAAATTATTTTGAGATATTAGCTAATATTGAGCTAACTGGAAGTATGGCATTAGCATTATTGCTTAAAAAAACCCTTGATTTAGAGTGTGACAACATGCATTGGCGTTCATTAAATAGATGTTTTGATTATTTTTTTGCGATTCAATAAGCAATAATTGAATCAGCATTAACCTATGGCAGACAGCGTTCAGTCCTGGGCAGATTGTTCATGTGTCCACCAAACCAGAAGAACAACATGAGCATTTATTCTGTAAGTGCGCGCCTCTGGGGCATGCTACAGTTCAGCTCATATTTGTTTTATTGTTTCTGGTTGCTGTTTATTCCATTTAATTTTTTTTTAAATGTGCATGCTATATTGATAAAGAATTTCAATTGTTATGGTCAATTGTCAAGTATTAGATAAGTGAACATTGTTTTTCAGCTAACATTGTCATTTTGAACATTGTAGTTTTGATGGAAAGAAAGGATGCAATGGTCGAGACCACACTATGTAATTGTATATATGTGCAGCAGGGGAACTAGTCATGGAAGTAATTCCGTCATTCATTGAGTAAGCGCAATGTGCTGGGCGAATAGGAATAACTACAAAGGCATTCAAGGGTAGTTATCTTCAGGTTTATTTAGAGTCTAGTTGCACGCACAAACGCCTGCTTCTGACTTTATAATAAGTCAGGATGAGGAGACACAAAATAAAAAGAACATTTTCCCTCTTCTGTCAAGATGCACAAATAAAATAAATAATTGTAAAAGAAATACCCTCCATCAGCAAATATCGGCGCTAAGTAGATAAACTGAATTGTATATAATTATTTCTGGCATCAATTTAGTAAAACTGGTTTAATTCTGGATAATATTAAATATCCCTAACAATTTACATATTTACATGTGCATAGGGTTAGCACCATATAAAGAAAGTAAAAGCATTTTTAATGTCCTCAGGATGTTCCAAAGTGCTCCATAGCCGATGAATTATTTTTGAATTGTAGTCACTGTTGTTCTGTAAGCAAACACTGTTTCAATGGTATTGATTGAGGAATAAATATTGGCCAGGACACCAGCCCTGCACAACTCCCTGGTATTCTTAGAATAGTGCCATGGAATCTTTTGCATCCATCTGAAAAGGCAGGTTCAACATTCACTTCATATCTCATTCAATAGACAGCACCTCAGACACAGCAGCATTCCTTCAGTCCTGCACTGATTATGTGCTTGATTCCTGCAGTGGGGTTTGCACTGATAACTTCTGACTCAGAGGCGAGAGTGTGGACACTGGACCAAACCCTTTCCATTTTTAAGCTTGAAAATTTACAGAGAGGGCGCCCACTATTTCTCAATATCATATTCCACTTGGTAAAGATTCCTGTCGGAAGAAGATCTTTGTCAAATTGGCTCTCAAATGAGCACTAAATAGATTCACTTGTGTTTGGTCCAAAATTCATTCCATTCCATATCCTTTAAATATTATGGTGGAAGAAGCAGAATAGTCAACTCTTTTATATTTGCCATATAATCATCATTACCATAGGCAGGCCCTTGAAATCGAGGAAGACTTGCTTCCACTCCAAAAGTGAGTTCTCATGTAGCTGTACAGTCCAATATGGGAATTACAGTCTCTGGGACAGACAGTGGTTGAAGGAAAGGGTGGGTGGGGAGTCTGGTTTGCCGCACGCTCCTTCCACTGCCTGCGCTTGTTTTCCGCACGCTCTCGGCGACGAGACTCGAGGTGCTCAGCGCCCTCCCGGATGCACTTCCTCCACTTAGGGCAGTCTTTAGCTAGGGACTCCCAGGTGTCGGTGGGGATGTTGCACTTTATCAAGGAGGCTTTGAGAGTGTCCTTGTAATGTTTCCCCTGCTCACCTGGGGCTTTCTTGCAGTGCAGGAGTTCCCAGTAGAGCGCTTGCTTTAGGAGTCTTGTGTCAGCCATGTGAACAATGTGGCCTGCCCAATGGAGCTGATCGAGTGTGGCCAGTGCTTCAATGCTGGGGATGTTGGTCTGATCAAGAACACTAACTTCGGTGCATCTGTCCTCCCAATATTACAGTCAAGACAGTATGCACTAATATATTCCCAGAATGTTTCCAAGGTAGTTTCCATTAGTATTATTTCAGCTAACTTAGCCCCAGTTATCAATAACTTAATTTCAGTAGTGAACGTATTTAAGAATATCAGCAAAAATATTAGGACCAAAATTACCTGAAAAATATATCTGACTACATCTGATATTTAGAAACTAGTCACATAAATACGCTAAAACATATTTACCGGCACGGACACGATGGGCCGAATGGCCTCCTTCTGTGTTGTAATTTTTCCATGATTCAATATAATTGTATCAATTCCTCGTGATACCATCATGACAAATATTACATTCAGCTCCTTGGCATCAGAACCTTAATGCTGTAGCCTGCCAGTCAAATTACAACAATTCGTAACACTGCTTTCCACCATGGACTGGTTCAGAGCTGCTTTGTCGCTTCTGAGAAATGCGGTCGTCATGAATGGATTGTAAAGAGCTGACATTTGCAATACCACCATGATAAAAAAACCACCCTCCTGGAACCGGACTATTAAGGATGTGACAGTGTGTAATCTCTATAAATCTACTCAATGCAACCTCACCACACTGCTGGATAGAGCAGCAAGCACTGATGTTTCCTCAACCATTGGCGGGAGCAGCATCACTGAGCATATTCCTCACCCATTGCACCCATGCATCCTTTGATTAATATTAGTTGCAGAAAGTGACCAGTTTTTTCACTGCTTTACCCATAACACAGGGTGCTGAGTGCAACTAAAGTACCCCGATTGTTATCTCAGCAACACAGCAAGACCAAATATTAGCCCAGACCCTTTTCCATCATTATGGCTCAGTAATGTTGCATGTCAAAGGCGGGGTATATAGAGTTAGATCGCAGGTCAGCCATGATCTCACTGAATGGCGGAACAGGCTCAAGGGGCGGAATGGCCTTCTCCTGTTCCTATGTTCCTATACAGTGCAATTTCTCACTGAACTATCATTGGCATTATAAGCTATGGCTTATTTACAGTGATTGGTCCTGGCAATTTGTGTAAATAATGTTTATTTATGAAATTTTTAAGGCTAAAAAACCCAACTCAGGCTGTTGTACCAGCTTTAACTAACTCTCAGAAGAAAATAGCTGACTATTCCATTAGCTGTATTCACCTTTTGGAAATATTACCATCTGCCTTATGCCAGTGAGCAAATCTCTGTTCATGTGTCTGAGTGCACATGCATGGAGCTGTGTGTTCCCCAACACAAGTGCAATCTATGCAGGTAGTATAACCATGGCTGCCTACTCCCACCCATCTCAGAATTGCTCCTAATAATGCATTGCTTGATGTAATGTAATTGGGACAATGCAACCGACGCAAACATATCGAGATTGTTACTGATATGAAAATTAGGCTTCTTGTCTCCAAAATATAACCCTTCCTGCATTCCTACAGGAACCACACTTCAAAAGCGCTTCATTGGTTGTAAAGAGTTTTAGGATGTCCTGAGGTCACGAAAGACGCTATATGAATGCAAGTCTTTAATTTAGTTAAATAAGGTGTGTTTGCCTGATCAAAGACAAACTTCGGAAAGAGAAGATGTAAAAATCAACGCTTTTCATTGCCGCTGAAAATAAATCAGATCATTACCTAATGAATGTAGAAACGTTCAGTGCCTGCTACCTGAAAGAAGGTCCGAGAAATTCAACGATACTGCAAATGGGCCAACACATCCAATATGGTGGGTGACGTGCACGTGCTAATTCTGCTCCGACATTCCGCTGTCCACCATATTGGTATAGGCATCAAAAGAGGCATCCAGAGCTCACAACTGGATTAGGCTTTAGGCCTTTTGCAAATGCAACTAGCGAGCCTAATGCATGGCTGGTGCATCATTTACCAAATTGGTTTACTTCAATGTAAACCTGTTCCAAATGTAGTCAAACCAGCTGTCCTTAGAGGGACCATTGCAGGGTGCCACCAAAAATGTAAGTTATAATTAAAAATACTTGCGTGCTCCTCCCGATTTCACATTGAAACCACACGCTGCTGTTGACCACCGCTCGTCCCTCCTCAATCGGCACATCGACCTCTTTCTCGTCCTCTCTCTATGGTCACCCCCTTCCCGATCACCTCCCTCTCCCAGTCACCTCCTTCTCCCAAGTCCGACCTGCCCTATCGCCAAGGTAATGGCCCCCAAATTGAAATGTTCTTTCCTGGCGAGCAGCCTGGGGGCAGAATGAGGCCTGAGGCTGAATATCGGGTGTGCCTCAGGCCCACCGGGTCTGACACGACCATTATTCCCCGTGCCGAGATCATGCCGGACTGCTGGTGCAAACCAATTTCGGGGCCAATGTATTGACAACTTATCAGGTGATGCAAAGAATTATGTGAAGAATGAATTGTTCGCAGAATGTGTTGAAAGAAGAATGAATGGCCTACCAGGTTTTAGGTTCGTGTGATAAAGGCTTGTGATATCTTGCTGGTAAAATAAAGGTGCGTTAATGATGCACACCATTATTAATGTGCAAATTGGTCAGCAAGTTGAGGGGATTAAGAGATGTAGTGTGAATTGCAAATCTCCAGAACTTACTGGTCGATTAAAGCCACTCCACCATTTGCTTTGCACAAATGGCATCCCGCCCTTAGCCTCCCTGTTAATTTAAAGAACCTGCTGGATTTGCACATGAATTGCCCATTAAACTCACCACCAGAAAGTTAAGTCTTGTAATTAAGAGCATTAGTACATTTTTAATGCTGCAATCATTGTTAATGTAATGCCAATCTGGCCTAGAAATGGAATAATTTAAACTGTGGAGTCTCATTCCTACAAGTAGTAAATTATTCTTAGAGATTTAAATAATTTCATATTTTTAATGTTTTTAATTTTTCTTTTCTGTCTCTTTTTCTCTCTCTCTCAATCCAGTCTTTCCTCTCTCTCTATTTTTCTTTCTGTACCTGATTTGATCCTAATTCACCATCCTTCTCTGTGTTCTTCTGTTTCATTCTCAATCTTTAAATCTCATTGGTTCGGGAGACACACGGTTGGTCGAGTTGTTCACTGAGATTCACTGTGCGTGCCGTTATAAGCTTACACTTTCAGCAAGTTACGGTGCAAAAAGATTTTCAGCTCAAGGGTGCATAAAATAGTGTAACTAAGAAAGCACGACAAAAGATGCCCCGCTTCATAAATATTCATTCCAACAAGTTGCTTTGTTCCCTAAAGCTGCGTTTTGCATTGCATTCAAAGCAATAGAAAGCTTTATGTTGATCAGGAATGCTAAGTATCTGATATAGCTTGCCTGACCTTTGTTATACTATGGTAGTTATGCTTTTTTCTTCCTCAGGATAAGATTCGAGAGGTTATAAAAGGTCAAATGACATTAACAAAATTCATGCTTTCCAATGGTATTGCATAAAGACAGAATAGCAGAAAAGTTATAAAATCAATAATCTTGTACTGGGCATTTACCCGTCCTTCTTTATTGTCTATTTCAAAGAACACAGGGAATATATTGGTGGCTTTGAAGTGCGGCAAAATGGAACTACGCTTCGGGAGTGTTTTGAGGATTAGGTTCACCCCGCGAGGTTTGGCGAAGAATCATCCTTTGCTGTATAGCCATGCACAGCATCAAGTCGAGGAGAAGGCTCGAATCAAAAGTTGTGAGAGAAGTTCATCCTGAATTCCCACCTCGGGTCACACTTCAGCACCCTCTACTGGCTGGTCATAAAGTAACAATGGTGGAAGTGACGAGGCCTCCTCTCCTGCCTGCCTGTGATTTCAGTCTCCTGTGCTGCGTGGATCATTACAAAGGGGGAGGAAATGGGAACAAGTGCAGTGGATAATAGATGGAGAGGTGATAAAGTCTTCTCTCGTTTTACAGCTGAGATCATAAACCACAAAGCTGCAGAGAGAGCAGGCTGTTGCCATGAAAATATTTTCGCTATTAGCTCCACTCTTTTGACCAGAATATATAAGAAGGTGCTGCTAAGGTCTTTGCAGACTGTGGCCAGAATCTTCCCAGCCCTGTGAGTGTGGCTTTGGATGGTCGTGATTGACAGCGGGTCGGGATCCCGCTCTGATCCCGCCTCCATGTGAGTTTCTGACCTGTCAGATCTGCGTTCGGAAAGCAGACCTGACAGCAGCTGGCGGGACAGGTAATTAACATCTTTAACAGGTACTTAAATGGTAGTTAAGATGGTTAAAAGCAGGCACTTACAATTGTACCAAACTTTTTGACAGGTTTGCCGTGCCGCGGAGAACACGCCAGTTAAATAGAGTCGGTTTCTCAGTGATGCTCTGTTGCTTTGGCTAGTTGACAGCTATCTTTTCACAGCTGTTCTCTCTCCAATGTCAGAAGCTGGAGCTGTGTGCAGTTTGGAAGTGCTTGCAGTGAACTCTCTATTCACTGTCACCTCCTTGGAGCAACCTCTCTCACTTTTGACAGATCGCTTCTGTCATCTCATCCTCAGCTGGCCATCTATTCCAGCAGCATCGGTTCCTTTGAATAAATCTCACCTTGATCCTTAGAATCCCACCATGATCAGCCACAACATCAACATCACTCAACACACCAGCAGCACCAACAACAGCAGCAACCTTCTCCACAATCACCTGATGCTGCACAGGACACAGGGCATCAGCACCCGACCACATTGCTGCCCGGGATGGCCTCACCATGATCATGTTTACTTCACTTGATGCTGTACACCCTGACTGCCACGTGATGTGCCAGGTTGGCACCACCAGCTCCATAAAGCATCTCTACAATGCCCAAGCCATTGCTTTCACATTCATCACCATTGTGGGGCATATCCTTATGCCTGACCATTCACTATAAATCTGTCCAACAATTCAAAGTGCTGAAAATAAAGATTTCAGTGTTTGACAACACATCAATATTAACTATACATGAACATTGGCTAAAGGACCGAATTGCCTACCCTTGTGTGTTGTTAGTTGCTATGATTGGACCAGGATGAGGGTGAGCGTGAGGGGTGGCTGGTGAGATGGGGATGTGATAATGTAGAGAGAGAGGGATGGGTGGAGGTACAAGGTCAGTTGGTGTGAGTAAGGATGTGCAGGAGTAGGGTAGGGAAGGCAGAGTGATGGGGATGTGATGAGTGGCACAGCAGGATGAGGTTGAGTGTGGCTTTGCAGTAACGTTTCGTGATCTACTGAGTTCATTGAAAGGTTTGTGCCACTGCAGCCTGGTCCTCCTGAACCACATCCCTGCTTGTGCCCTGCTGTGAAATGTGCAACCAGGCTGGAGAGGTCTCTTCCGCCCATTGGAAGGGAAGAGAACCTCCCTGCGTGCTGTGACTCCCTCCATAAGCATCTGGAGGGAGTGATGGGAGAGCCTGGGTGCAGCCGTGCCCCTCTGTGCTGTGATTGTCAGTATTTGCAGCGGCTCAATGCTGTAGAACACTGACAGCACAACTGTCAAAAGCAATGTGGCCATGGTCCCTTTAAGGAAACTGGCTAATGATGCGTCATCAAATGACGCCATCAGATCGGCTTCCTCTTAATTGGCTGGGAGGCCTGCAGGGCGGGTTTAACAAGCCCAATCATCAGAAGATACGGTACAGAGAGCGGGCTCGAGTCGGGAGCGGGCTTACCACGCACCACCAACCCTGGTCACTTCAGTCCCATCGCGTGTGGCGCAGTCATGGCCTGGGAGTGCATATCGAGAATTCAGGTGCATGCTCCACATAGTTTCCCACCCCTTAATAAATAGATAAAAAGTGTGCCACATGCCATATTGTTGAAGGTACCCCATAATCGTCCAGGGCATCTACCTGGACCAGGTGTTAGTCCCATTACTTCCGCAAATCGGGGATTTTCAGCGTTGATGTTTTTTGGGTGGTAATGGTGGTGGGGCGGTAAAGTTAGCGCCCGGGAACAGTTTGTGCCTCAGTCAGTAACATTGGGCAGCTGGGCCCTGAGTCAGGGGGCGCAGCGCTAAGGGAGGCGTTGTACACCTCTCTTGGGCGCCAGGATGGGAAACTCCCGAGTTAAAGAGCCGAGCCGGGAGCGCTCCCAGAGATGCCTGGGGGGCGGGAAAAAACCTAAAAAACCCACAAAAACATTCCCCAAACATTGCCCACGCCACCACAACACAAATCACAAAAACATTAAAAGAACAAACAATCGCACTTACCTCAGGAGCCCATTACTCACCTCTCCGCTGTCGGGATGGTGGGACCGCCCTGATTTCCCGGGCGGTCAGTGCGAGACGAGCTGCGGGACAGACGGGTCGGACGGGAGTCAAAACTCGCGCCGGTGTCACAACCGGGGGCGTTACACACCGGGCGCAGCTCTTCCGGGCGGTGCTGCTCCGCGCCGCCGCTAAACCCGACCCGAGGATCGCCGCGACGCGCTGGAGGCTGACCACCCGCCCAGAACACCCCACCCCCGCCATTGTCACCGCTAAACCCGACCCGAGGATCACCGCGGGGCGCTGGAGGCTGACCGCCCGCCCAGAACACCCCACCCCCGCCATTGCCACCGCTAAACCCGACCCGAGGATCGCCGCGGGGCGCTGGAGGCTGACCGCCCGCCCAGAACACCCCACCCCCGCCATTGTCACCGCTAAACCCGACCCGAGGATCACCGCGGGGCGCTGGAGGCTGACCGCCCGCCCAGAACACCCCACCCCCGCCATTGCCGCCGCTCCGGGGCAAGAAACGGAGCGCAGAGGAACCGGAAATCCAGCTCCTTGTTTCAGGTCCCTTTCTGAAATGTAATTTTGACTGATCACAGCATGAGCCATGAGCTGTGGTCAGTACGTTTAGTCACATTGAAGCTGGACCAGTGGTCCTTAAAGGAAGGCAGCCGCCTAATGGTAAGTTTCAAGTTTCTTACTTACCCTAATGTGAAAGAAAGAAAGACTTGCATTTATATATCACCTTTCATGACCACCGTACATCTCAAAGTGCCTTGCAGTCAATGAAGTACTTTTAAATACAGGTTGAACCTCCCCTTATCCAGAACTCCCTTATCTGGAACCAACCTTTAGCCAGAACCATTCCTGGCCACCGGGTGGCGCATGCGCAGAATGCCGACAAGCCCCAAGCCAGCCAGCCCCGATGTCCCCTTGCTCAGTACGTGTAACATCCAATTTAATGTGACCACCTCTCGTCCAGAAAAATCCCTTATCCAGAACAGGTCAGGTCCCAAGGGTTCCGGATAAGGGAGGTTCAACCTGTATAGTCACTGTTGCAATGTAGGAAATATGGCAGCCAATCTGTGCACAGCAAGCTCCCACAAACAGCAATGTGATAATGACCAGATAATATATTTTTTGTTATTGTGATTGAGGGCTAAATATTGGCCAGGGCACCAGGGATAACTCCCCTGCTCGTTTTGAAAATAATGCCATGTGATCTTTTACATCCACCTGAGGGACCAGAAGAGGCCACGGTTTAATGTCTCATCCCAAAGACAACGCCTCTGACAGAGCAGCACTCCCTTAGTACTGGCCTAGATTTTTTGTGCTCAAGTCTCCAGAGTGGGACTATGAACGAACGCACAAACTTCTGACTCGGAGATGAGAGTGCTACCCACTGAGCCACAGTTACTTTAACATGTAACTAACTTGCTGACATTTAATAAACTGTGTTAAGACAATAGCAGGGTAGATTTATTTGGATTCTAGCGCAACATGTCATGGTGCCGCACAGGAGGATTCCACGTTGAATTGGTGGTTTGTGCTGAGTTAGACCTTGTCAGCTGGGACACAGCAAGGTTGCCACAACTGGCCCAACTCTTCAGTCAAGGTGGATTTGCTGTGCTCTATTCCTCCTTATATTGCACAGCAAGCCAGCACTGGATTGATTCAGTTGGTTTAATGGGTAAATGTGCTATCGCTCCACTGCAACAATTGGCTACAAATTTTTCAGGCAGTATGAATGCAAATTCAGCTTGTAAAATGTACAGCAAAGAGGATAGCTGTGCAGCAGATTTTACCTCGCAAATCAAAGTTACTGACCTTAAATAATTCATAGAATGAAACATTATCTAATAAAACAAAGAGGCTGATCCTTTCAAAAGTGCTCATTTTTGAAAAAGACCCCCTTGCTCACTCGTGGAGCCATTAAAACTGATGGCCATCCGATAAATATTGCAAGCTATCCTACAGTATAGTTCTTCAGTTGATATTTTTTGAGCGATAAAGGGATAAGGGATTATGGGGAGCGGGCAGGGAAGAGGAGCTGAGTCCATGATCAGATCAGGCATGATCTTATTGAATGGCAGAGCAGGCTCGAGGGGCCAAATGGCCGACTCCTGCTCCTATTTCTTACGTTCTTATATCTGTTACCTGGTGCTTTTGGATTTTGATTAATGAATGCCAATTTAAATAATAATGTTAACGAGGGAATGGTCGACGTACACAGTGCAGTGTGACACAATAAATAGATTACAGCAATATCAAAACTTGCAGAATAGATTGGTAGTTTAGCAAAAACACGGGGCTTCCCCAGCCCAGTGCGTACAGAGCCATGTTAGAATGGAACAGGGGTTTTACACATTCATACTGACACATCTGTCCTATTTACAGACTGATTTGGAAAGGTTAGAAATGCTGCATGTTCTTCTTCTATTTATGAATAATTGATCCCTGGAGCAATATGAAATGCATGACAGACTGATAAGCATGAAAGAAAGCCAAAAGATTTCGCTGAGTTTCACACTGATCTCGCGAACAACTGATATTGGCGGCTTTAACTGTTCCAGGGTGTAACCGCACATCTGTTTTATTTTAATACACAATATATTTTCCAGATTGCTGTCAGTGATAAATAATTCCAGAACTAAGCAATGTGCTCTGTTCTTTGACATCCATTAAGCTTTTTGTTACTGTCTGCAAGCACAATGATAGCCACGCGACCTCATCCATCAGACTCACCTGTATATTCCTGTCTGGAGTAAAAATAAAACGGGGAAGGTGGCTCAACTGTGGTGAACAAGGGAAATTAAGGTCAGTGTTAAATCCAAAGAAGAGGCATATAAATTGGTCAGAAAAAGCAGCAAGCTTGAGGACTGTGAGAAATTTAGAATTCAGCAGAGGAGGGCAAAGGGTTTAATTAGGAGGGGGAAAGGGAGTATGAGAAGAAACATAGAAACATAGAAATATAGAAAATAGGTGCAGGAGTAGGCCATTCGGCCCTTCGAGCCTGCATTGCCATTCAATGAGTTCATGGCTGAACATGTAAATTCAGTACCCCATTCTTGCTTTCTCGCCATACCCCTTGATCCCCCGAGTAGTAAGGACTACATCCTAACTCCTTTTTGAAGATATTTAGTGAATTGGCCTCAACAACTTTCTGTGGTAGAGAATTCCACAGGTTCACCACTCTCTGGGTGAAGAAGTTTCTCCTCATCTCGGTCATAAATGGCTTACCCCTTATCCTTAGACTGTGACCCCTGGTTCTGGACTTCCCCAACATTGGGAATATTCTTCCTGCATCTAACCTGCCTAAACCCATCAGAATTTTAAACGTTTCTATGAGAGGAAGGTGCCGGGAACATAAAAACTGACTGCAAAAGCTTCTATAGATATGTGAAGAGAAAAAGATTAGTGAAGACAAACGTAGGTCCCTTGCAGTAAGATTCAAGTGAATTTATAATGGGGAACAAAGAAATGGCAGACCAATTGAACAAATACTTTGGTTCTGTCTTCATGAAGGAAGATACAAATAACTTTCTGGAAATACTAGCAGACTGAGTGTCGAGCGAGAAGCAGGAACTATAGGATATCCTTATTAGGCGGGAAATTGTGTTCGGGAAATTGATGGGATTGAAGGCCAATAAATACCCGGGGCCTGATAGTCTGCATCCCAGAGTACTTAAGGAAATGGCCCGAGAAATAATGGATGCATTGGTGATCATTTTCCAACAGTCTATCGATTCTGGATCAGTTCCTATGGACTGGAGGGTAGCTAATGTAACAACACTTTTTAAAAAGGGAGGGATAGAGAAAGCGGGTAATTATAGACCAGTTAGCTTGACATCAGTAGTGGGGAAAATGTTGGAATCAATTATTAAAGATGTAATAGCAGCGCATTTGGAAAGCAGTGACAGGATCGGTCCAAGTCAGCCTGAATTTATGAAAGAGAAATCATGCTTGACAAATCTTCTGGAATTTTTTGGGCTGTAACTGGTAGAGTGGACAAGGGAGAACCAGTGGATGTGGTGTATTTGGACTTTCAAAAGGCTTTTGACAAGGTCCCACACAAGGGATTATAAGAACATAAGAACATAAGAATTAGGAACAGGAGGAGGCCATCTAGCCCCTTGAGCCTGCTCCACCATTCAACAAGATCATGGCTGATCTGGCCGTGGTCTCAGCTCCACTTACCCGACCGCTCCCCATAACCCTTAATTCCCTTATTGGTTAAAATTCTATCTATCTGTGATTTGAATACATTCAATGAGCTAGCCTCAACTGCTTCCTTGGGCAGAGAATTCCACAGATTCACAACCCTCTGGGAGAAGAAATTCCTTCTCAACTCAGTTTTAAATTGGCTCCCCCGTATTTTGAGGCTGTGCCCCCTAGTTCTAGTCTCCCCGACCAGTGGAAACAACCTCTCTGCCTCTATCTTGTCTATCCCTTTCATTATTTTAAATGTTTCTATAAGATCACCCCTCATCCTTCTGAACTCCATCGAGTAAAGACCAAGTCTACTCAATCTATCATCATAAGATAACCCCCTCATCTCCGGAATCAGCCTAGTGAATCGTCTCTGTACCCCCTCCAAAGCTAGTATATCCTTCCTTAAGTAAGGTGACCAAAACTGCACACAGTACTCCAGGTGCGGTCTCACCAATACCTTGTATAGTTGCTGCAGGACCTCCCTGCTTTTGTACTCCATCTCTCTCGCAATGAAGGCCAACATTCCACTCACCTTCCTGATTACCTGCTGCACCTGCAAACTAACTTTTTGGGATTCATGCACAAGGACCCCCAGGTCCCTCTGCACTGCAGCAGGTTGTAATTTCTCCCCATTCAAATAATATTCCCTTTTACTGTTTTTTTTTCCAAGGTGGATGACCTCACATTTTCCGACATTGTATTCCATCTGCCAAACCTTAGCCCATTCGCTTAATCTATCTAAATCTCTTTGCCGCCTCTCTGTGTCTTCTATACAACCCACTTTCCCACTAATCTTTGTGTCATCTGCAAATTTTGTTACACTACACTCTGTCCCCTCTTCCAGGTCATCTATGTATATTGTAAACAGCTGTGGTCCCAGCACCGATCCCTGTGGCACTCCACTAACCACCGATTTCCAACCCAAAAAGGACCCATTTATCCCAACTCTCTGCTTTCTGTTAGCCAGCCAATTCTCTATCCATGCTAATACATTTCCTCTGACTCCGCCTACCATTATCTTCTGCATTAACTTTTTGTGTGGCACCTTATCGAATGCCTTTTGGAAATCTAAATACACCACATCCATTGGTACACCTCTATCCACCATGTTCGTTATATCCTCAAAGAATTGCAGTAAATTAGTTAAACATGATTTCCTCTTCATGAATCCATGTTGCGTCTGCTTAATTGCACTATTCCTATCTAGATGTTCCGCTATTTCTTCATTAATGATAGCTTCAAGCATTTTTCCCACTACAGATGTTAAACTAATTGGCCTATAGTTACCTGCCTTTTGTCTGCCCCCTTTTTTAAACAGAGGCTTTACATTAGCTACTCTCCAATCCGCTGGTACCTCCCCAGAGTCCAGAGAATTTTGGTAGATTATAACGAATGCATCTGCTATAACTTCTGCCATCTCTTTTAATACCCTGGGATGCATTTCATCAGGACCAGGGGACTTGTCTACTTTCAGTCCCATTAGCCTGTCCAGCACTGCCCCCCCAGTGATAGTGATTATCTCAAGGTCCTCCCTTCTGACATTCCCGTGACCAGCAATTTTTGGCATGGTTTTTGTGTCTTCTACTGTGAAGACCGAAGCAAAATAATTGTTTAAGGTCTCAGCCATTTCCACATTTCCCATTATTAAATCCCCCTTCTCATCTTCTAAGGAACCAACATTTACTTTAGTCACTCTTTTCCGTTTTATATATCAGTAAAAGCTTTTACTATCTGTTTTTATGCTTTGTGACATGTATCTTACATTATTATATATAACTGCATCCTAACATGCTATACATGACTCTAAGAAGATATGACCTGTCACCATCAACATATCTTACCACCAGGGGTGCACTTGCAAGAGACAGGTATATGAGGACAAGTCTCAGGCAAGTGCAGCATTCCAGAGCTGTGAAATAAAGGTGCAGGTCCAGAGTGACCTTGACTTCACTACATGCCTCGTGTGAATCTGTACTGAGGGGACAGGACTTTACAGTGGCGAAGAGGATGGGATCGGAAAGCGGACAAGAAGACGGTGGGGACAGTAACCGGGACACCGATGTATAGCGGGTCAACACGATCAATGACCGCTGCTGCTACAACAGGACGCCTCCTATAATGATGAGGGTCCTACTCAACGGGATACCTGTCAACATGGAGCTGGATATGGGAGCGAGTCAATCTCTCATGGGCGCTCCACAATTTGAACAACTGTGGCCGCATAAAAGAGACAGACCAAAACTCACAAGGGCCGACACCAAACTAAGGACCTATACCAAAGAAATCATACCAGTTCTCGGCAGCGCCATGCTCTCTGTCACACACAAAGGGACAGTGAACCGACTTCCCCTGTGGATTGTCCCCGGAGACCCCCCAGCACTGCTGGGGAGAAGCTGGCTGTTAAAACTAAACTGGAAATGGGATGATGTCCATGCCATGTCATTAGAGGAATGGACCTCCTGCTCAACAATTATAAAGCGATTTGAACATCTCTTTCAGCCAGGTGTGGGCACTTTCAAAGAGGCCAAAGTCAAAATCTACACCACACAGGATGCTAGACCGGTGCATCACAAGGCCAGAGCTGTACCCTATGTGATGAGGGAAAAGATTGAACAGAACTAGACAGGCTTCTGCAGGAAGGCATTATATCACCTGTGGAATTTAGCGACTGGGCATGTCCCATCATCCCAGTCATGAAGCCTGATGGATCCGTACGAATCTGTGGGGACTACAAATCTACCATAAACAGAGTCTCCCTATAGGACCGGTACCCGCTGCCCAGAGCGGAGGACTTATTTGCCACATTGGCTGGAGGTAAACTTTTCTCAAAACTAGACCTCACATCTGCGTATATGACGCAAGAATTGACCGAGGAATCCAAGCAACTCACCACCAGCAACATCGAGGCCTTTTCATGTACAATCGATGTCCATTCGGCATCAGGTCGGCAGCTGCCATATTCCAGCGCAACATGGAGAGTCTGCTCAAGTCCATCCCGGGGACAGTTGTATTTCAAGATGACATACTTATCACGGGCAGGGACACCGACTCCCATCTCCATAATTTGGAGGAAGTACTAAAGCGGTTGGATCGGGTAGGCCTACGAGTCAAGAAATCCAAGTGCCTGTTTCTCGCACCCGAGGTTGAATTTTTGGGCAGAAGGATTGCCGCTGATGGAATCCGCCCAACAGAGTCCAAAACAGACGCAATTCGCCTGGCACCCAGGACCCAGAATGTCTCAGAACTGCACGCCTTTTTCGGGCTGCTCAATTACTTTGGGAACTTTATGCAGAACTTAAGCACGCTGCTGGAGCCTCTCCATGTGCTACTCAGGAAGGGGTGCGATTGGTTTTGGGGGGACGCCCAGGCACGCAACCTTCTGTGTTCCAACAGTGTTTTGGCTTTCTTTGATCCAGGTAAAAAGCTAGTTCTCACATGCGATGCATCAGCGTATGGGGTCGGGTGCATTTTGCAACATGTCAATAGCGCGGGCAAATTACAACCCATAGTTTATGCCTCCAGCTCACTTTCGCGGGCGGAGCGCGGGTACGGAATGGTAGAGAAGGAGGCGCTCGCGTGCGTGTACGGTGTCAAAAAGATGCTGCAATAACTTTTCGGGGCCAAGTTCACGTTAGAAACCGACCACAAGCCCCTCACGTCCCTCCTATGCGAGAGCAAAGCAATAAACGCCAACGCCTCGCAACGAATTCAACGGTGGGCACTCATGCTGGCGTCCTACGACTATACCATAAGGCACAGACTAGGCACAGATAACGTGCTCAGCAGGCTACCCCTGGCGACCACGGAAGGGTCTGACGAACAGGACTGTGAGATAGTCATGGCAATTAATGCCTTTGAGTCCACAGGTTCGCCCATGACGGCTCGCCAAATCAGAGCCTGGACTGCCAGCGACCCCACGTTATCCTTAGTAAAAAGATATGTCCTAACCAGTGACTGGGCAGAGGCTCGCGATGCCTGCCTCGAGGAATTAAAACTCTTTCACAGGCGCATACATGAGCTATCACTACAAGCAGACTGCCTGATGTGGGGCAGCCGAATAGTCATGCCTCTGCGAGGCAGAGAGGCATTTGTCCGGGAGCTCTACCGCGAGCACACGGGGATCATTCTCATGAAGGCCATAGCCAGATCCCACGTCTGGTGGCCTGGTATTGACACGGACTTGGAACTCTGCGTCCGAAGGTGCACCATTTGTGCCCAACCCAGCAATGCCCCCAGGGAGGCTCCCCTGAGCCCCTGGCCCTGGCCTACCAAACCGTGGTCGCGGGTGCACGTAGACTATGCGGGCCCATTCATGGGCAAAATGTTCCTTGTAGTTGTCGATGCATTTTCAAAGTGGATCGAATGCACCATTTTAAACTCGAGCACACCCTCCACCACTGTGGAGAGCCTCGCAACCATGTTTGCAACGCACGGAATCCCTGACATATTGGTCAGTGACAACGGTCCATGCTTCACCAGCGCAGAATTCCAAGATTTTATAATTGACCACGACATAAATCACGTCAAGACGGCACCGTTCAAGCCGGCCTCCAACGGCCAGGCAGAGAGAGCAGTGCAAATCATTAAACAAGGCATGCTTAAAATCCAAGGTCCCACGCTGCAGGGTCGCCTGTCACGACTGCTGCTGGCATACAGATCTCGTCCGCACTCTGACTGGGATCCCCCTGCGCAACTAGACTTTAAAAACAAGGCTCTCATTAATCCTCCCAGACATGCACAAAATCGTTGAGGCAAAGCGCTGTAAGCTGACTGAGTACCATGACAGAAATTCGAGGGGGAGATGGAATGAGATCGGGGACAAAGTGTTTGTACTAAACTTTGGCAGGGGTCCCAAATGGCTTGCAGGGACAGTAATGGGCAAGGAAGGAAACAGGCTACTGGTCGTACAAATGGACAATGGCAAAACTTGCCGGAGGCATGTAGACCAAGTCAAAAGCAGATTTACCAACAACACTGCGGAACTAGAGGTAGACTACAATGTGGAACTCGCACCACACCTGGTGGACAGACAGTGGGAACAACCTGAGGAAAGGGCAATCCCAACAGACAGCCCAGACGAGATACCAGCAACCACACCCAAAGAAAAACAGACACCAAGGCAAATAACTGAACCACAACTCAGAGGCTCCACACGAGAGCGTAGACCACCTGAGAGACTGAACCTATAAAGACAATAAGACCTTGGGGGAGGGTGATGTCATGTATCTTACATTATTATATATAACTGTATCCTAACTTGCTATACATGACTGTAATAAGATATGACGTGTAACCACCAGCATACCTTACCACCAGGGGTGCATTTGCAAGAGACAGTATTATAAGGACAGGTCTCAGGCAAGTGCAGCATTCCAATTCTGTGAAATAAAGGTGCAGGTCCAGAGTGATCTTGACTTCACTACATGCCTCGTGTGAATCTGTACTGAGGGGACTGGACTTTACATTTTGCGCAAGTTTACTTTTGTAATCTATCTTTCCTTTCTTTATTGCTTTCTTAATCATTCTTTGCTGTCGTTTAAAATTTTCCCAATCTTCTAATTTCCTACTAACCTTGGCCACCTTACACGCATTTGTTTTTAATTTGATACTCTCCTTTATTTCCTTGGTTAGCCACGGCTGGTTATCCCTTCTCTTACCGCCCTTCTTTTTCACTGGAACATATTTTTGTTGAGCACTATGAAAGAGCTCCTTAAAAGTCCTCCACTGTTCCTTAATTGTGCCACCATTTAGTCTGTGTTCCCAGTCTACTTTAGCCAACTCTGCCCTCATCCCACTGTAGTCCCCTTTGTTTAAGCATAGTACGCTCGTTTGAGACACTACTTGCTCACCCTCAATCTGTATTACAAATTCAACCATACTGTGATCACTCATTCCGAGAGTATCTTTTACTAGGAGATTGTTCATTATCCCTGTCTCATTACACAGGACCAGATCTAAGATAGCTTGCATCCTTGTAGGTTCTGTAACGTACAATCTAAGAAACAATCCAGTATGCATTCTATGAATTCCTCCTCCAGGCTACCCCTTGCGATTTGATTTAACAATCAATATGTAGTTTAAAATCCCCCATGATTACTGCCGTTCCTTTTTCACATGCCTCCATTATTCCCTTGATTATTGTCCGCCCCACCGTGAAGTTACTATTTGAGGGCTTATAAACTATGCCCACCAGTGACATTTTCCCCTTACTATCTCTAATCTCCACCCACAATGATTCAACATTTTGTTCATTGGAGCCAATATCATCTCTCACAGCTGCCCTGATATCATCCTATATAAATAGAGCTACCCCACCTCCTTTCCCTTCTTGTCTATCTTTCTGAATTGTCAGCTACCCCTGTATGTTTAATTCCCAATCTTGGCCATCCTGCAACCACGTTTCTGTAATGGCCACCAAATCATACCTATTTGCAATGATTTGTGCCGTCAACTCATTTACTTTCTTTTGAATGCTGCGTGCGTTTAGGTAGAGTGTTTTAATACTAGTTTTTAAACCATGATTTTTAGTTTTCACCCCTCCTGCAGCCCCTTTATATTCATTCATATTGTCCCTTTCTATCACCTTGTGGTTTACACTTACCCCAGTGCTACTCTGCTCTGTTGCCTCCTGCCTTTTGCATTCTTTCTTGGGATCCTGTTCATCTGAGCTCTCACCCACTCTAACTAGCTCAGAGCCCTCTCCTGGGTTCCGAATACTCCTCACATTGAGGCACCGAGCTTTCAGGCTTGCCTTTTTATTACACTTTGACCCTTTAGAATTTTGCTGTACAATGGGCCTTTTTGTTTTTTGCCTTGGGTTTCTCTGCCCTCCACTTTTACTCATCTCCTTTCTGTCTTTTGCTTCTGTCCATTTTGTTTCCCTCGTCTCCCTGCATTGGTTCCCATCCCCCTGCCATATTAGTTTAACTCCTCCCCAACAGCACTGGCAAACACTCCCCCTATGACATTGGTTCCGGTCCTGCCCAGGTGCAGACCATCCAGTTTGTACTGGTCCCACCTCCCCCAGAACCGGTTCCAATGCCCCAGGAATTTGAATCCCTCCCTGCTGCACCACTGCTCAAGCCACGTATTCATCTGAGCTATCCTGCAATTCCTACTCTGACTAGCTCGTGCACTGGTAGCAATCCCGAGATTAATACTTTTGAGGTCCTAATTTTTAATTTAGCTCCGAGCTCCTTCAATTCGTCTCGTAGGACCTCCTCCCGGTTTTTACCTATATCGTTGGTACCTATATGCACCACAACAACTGGCTGTTCAGCCTCCCTTTTCAGAATGTCCTGCACCCGCTCTGAGACATCTTTGACCCTTGCACCAGGGAGGCAACATACCATCCTGGAGTCTTGATTGCGGCTGCAGAAACGCCTATCTATTCCCCTTACAATCGAATCCACTATCACTATCGCTCTCCCACTCTTTTCCCTGCCCTCCTGTGCAGCAGAGCCATCCACGGTGCCATGAACTTGGCTGCTGCTGCCCTCCCCTGAAGAGTCATCCCCTCAAAAATACTCAAAGCGGTGTATCTGTTTTGCAGGGGGATGACCACAGGGGACCCCTGCACTACCTTCCTTGCACTATTCTTCCTGCTGGTCTTCCATTCCCTATCTGGCTGTGGACCCTTCACCTGCGGTAAGACCAACTCGCTACATGTGCTACTCACGTCATTCTCAGTATCATGGATGCTCCAGAGTGAATCCACCCTCAGTTCCAATTCCGCAACACGGTCCGTCAGGAGCTGGAGGCGGATACACTTCCCGCAAACGTAGTCGTCAGGGACACCGGAAGTGTCCCTGAGTGCCCATATGGTACAGGAGGAGCATATCATGTGACCGAGCTCTCCTGCCTTGACTTAACCCTTAGATACATTTAATTTGGTGACAACAATGTTAACAGGTTACTTACTGATATAAAAAAGAAAAAGAAAAGCTACTCACCAATCACCATCCAATTACTTCTCCTTTTGGCTGTGACGTCACCTTTTGATTTCTTTCTACTTCTTTTTTGCTTTTTCTCCCGGCTGGAGCTGCACAAACTGGGCCTTGAGAGGCCTCTCCAACTCACGCTGCTCCCGCATCTCGACCTCCCGCTGGGCCACTCCGACTCACGCTGGCCTTTTGTAGGCCTGGGACGCTGCCGCTCCGCCTCTCGACCTCCCGATGTGCAAAATCAAAGCACATGGTATTGGGGGTAATATACTGACATGGATAGAGAACTGGTTGTCAGACAGGAAGCAGAGAGTTGGGATAAACGGGTCCTTTTCAGAATGGCAGGCAGTGACTAGTGGGCTGCCGCAGGGCTCAGTGCTGGGACCCCAGTTCTTTACAATATACATCAATGATTTGGATGAAGGAATTGAGTGTATTATCTCCAAGTTTGCAGATGACACTAAACTGGGTGGCGCTGTGAGCTGTGAGGGGGACGCGAGGAGGCTGCACGGTGATTTGGACAGGGTAGGTGAGTGGGCAAATGCATGGCAGATGCAGTATAATTTGGATAAATGTGAGATTATCCACTTTGGGGGCAAAAACACAAAGACAGAATATTATCTGAATGGCAGCAGATTAGGAAAAGGGGAGGTGCAGCGAGACCTGCGTGTCGTAGTTCATCAGTCATTGAAAGTTGGCATGCAGGTACAACAGGCGGTGAAGATGGCAAATGGCATGTTGGACTTCATAGCTAGGGGATTTGAGTTCAGAGCAGGGAGGTCTTACTGCAATTATGCAGGGCCTTGGTGAGGCCTCACCTGGAATATTGTGTTCAGTTTTGGTCTCCTAATCTGAGGAAGGACGTTCTTGCTATTGACAGAGTGCAGCAAAGGTTCACCAGACTGATTCCCGGGATGGCTGGACTAACATATGAGGAGAGACTGGATCAACTGGGCCTTTATACATTGGAGTTTAGAAGGATGAGAGGGGATCTCATAGAAACATATAAGATTCTGACGGGACGGGACAGGTTAGATGCGGGTAGAATGTTCCCGATGTTGGAGAAGTCCAGAACCAGGGGACACAGTCTTAGGATAAGGGGGAGGCCATTTAGGACTGAGATGAGGAGAAACTTCTTCACTCAGAGAGTTGTTAACCTGTGGAATTCCCTGCCGCAGAGAGTCGTTGATGCCAGTTCATTGGATATATTCAAGTTGGAGTTAGATATGGCCCTTACGGCTAAGGGGATCAATGGGTATGGAGAGAAAGCAGGAAAGGGGTACTGAGGGAATGTTCAGCCATGATCTTATTGAATGACGGGGCAGACTCGAAGGGCCGAATGGCCTACTCCTGCACCTATTTTCTATGTTTCTATATTTCACCATCCGACTGATGAACCTCGCCAGAGGCCCGACTCACGTCGGTGGTTGTGGGGGGCTCAATAAAATATTCTCAGCAAAATGTCCACGTGTTTGGAGCACTAACAGGCAGCTTACCGATTGGGAACTGGGTGCATTGGGTTAATGGTGAACCCAGTATGGAGCCAAACCAATGCAATTAACAGAAAGAAAGACTTGCATTTATCATCAAGGCGGTCCCTCGACTTGCTTCCACGCCAAAAAGAGGATGAGTTCACTGGTGTTTCAATGAAGGTCTCGAACTACATCCTCAAGGGTGGAAGATGCCTGTACGTGAATTTTTTTAATATGGGGTGGCCGTTGCACACCAGCCACCACACGGGCTTGACAGAGCTAGGTTTTAGTCCAGTGATTACCCAAGACAAATGGAGACCTGCTCTGCTGCACGGACCCAGTGCGCGCACATATCGCAGTGTGGGCTGGACCGTGCTGCCCCAGGGCCTCTGTCCCAGAATTCACGCCTCCCCTGGGCCCTCTACAATCTCTCGCCGCTCCTTCGCCCTGACCTTGCTGCTCGTGTTGCATCTGCCCACGCTCCAATCACAGTCCTGGATCTTGCTGACGTCACTCTTTGCTGCTGTCGCCCTCCTGCACCAGCTCGCACTGTACCTTGCAGTGGCATGCCTCCACGCACACTGCCCATGGCCACCGTTCGTCTCTCCTTTTATGGCCCTGACCTGCCGCTGGTGCTCCCTTGCATTTATATAGCGCCTTTCACGACCCACCGGGCGTCTTGAAGCGCTTTACAGCCAATGTAGTACTTTTGAGTGTGGTCACTGTTGTAATGTGGAAAACGCATGTAGACAGTATTTAAATGAAGATGGAGGGCGGTCAGGATGAGGGGAGGGCACTGAGAGTCCAGCAGCAGGCTGGATGAATTTTGTGGGGGCCAGGAGGAGCATCCAAGCGTCTCTGGTCCCCAAAAAACTGCAAAAAGAACTTAACTAGAGTATTCTCAGAGTGGTCGTTGGTTCAGCATTGAGTTCCACTGGCTGGAGCTTGAGCAGTGTACACACCACACTTTGGAACTCGAAAATTCTATGGCGAGGCGGGGGACATCATATAATTTACATAGATTAATGCGGCTTCCGCCTGTTTCAATCTTGTAGGAAGTTATTTAATTAAAGGCATACTTAATCTTACTCGGGGAGAGATCACTGTCTATTGAAATGAGTTGTAAAGAAAAATTAGTTTACCCAAAAATCAATTTTGTTAACCATATCTGAGACAGACTTGGCTTGCATGCTTTAAGCAATCAAATGCTTACTAGTTCATTGCAGACACACCAGCAAATCATATTGCTGCAAAGCCTTGAACGACGACTTGGAAATAAACAGAGAACATGTTCCAATATAAGCTGATTTAGATTAGTCACACCAATGACACATTGAGCATGCCACAATCCTGGCTGTGAGCAGTGATAATCTCAAAACAAAATTTTGTCTCTGTTCCATTGGTTAATGCTCAGCAGTGCAGAATGTTAATAAACATAATATAAGACATAAAACAAAAAGCAAATGGTAATTAGAGGCTTGCAATTGTATGATAAAATTGTTTTCTTCATGGTAGATTTGCACAACATCAGGACGTTAGAAAATTAATCTCTTCGATGCAATGGATGAAAGCAGAAGATTTTTGTGGGCTGGAATAAATAAAACATTTGCTTTTTCTTCCTCGACATTTCAATTTAGAATCCCTTGCAAAAGCACTTTTTTCCCCTCTCGGCCGGCTGAGTTTCATAGCATAATGCTTAATGTTTAATGAGTGACAATCAAAGCAAGTACCAAATGGTACAAGAATATAGTCACCTTATGGAGATTCATAGTGTTGTTCATATTTTTCAGAGCGGCGCATGTAAATGATAGCGGGCAGACAGTGTTCATCAATCTGCCTGATTTCCCTACTTACCATTGCTGATGCTGCCAATTAGCCCTGGGTTTTAGCTACAAACTTCCTCAGTCATTGATTGGAGGGAGAGGGTCGAGTAGTAGCCTCCTAGCCCTCCATTAAAGTCCCAGTCATTCTCAAGTCCCATATATTCTCAAGAGTTTAGAAGAATGAGAGGTGATCTCATTGAAACATTCAAAATGTTTACAGGGCTTGACAGGGTAGATGCAGGGAGGATGTTTCCTCTGGCTGGGGAGTCTAGAACCAAGGGTCACAGTCTCAGGATAAGGGGTCACTCATTTAGGACTGAGATGAGGAGGAACTTCTTCACTCAGAGGGTGGTGAATCCTTGGAATTTTCTACCCCCAGAGGGCTGTTGAGGCTCAGTCTTTGAGTCTTCTTCTTAAGCAGTCCCTTGGAGTCGAGGATGATTTGCTTCCACACTAATATGAGTTCTCAGGTGACTGGTGAGTCCAATGCGGGACCTACAGTCTATGTCACAGGTGGGGCAGATGTTGGTTGAGGGGACAGGAGGGTAGGGTGTTTGGGTTGTTGTGTGCTTCTTCCGCTGTTTGCGCTTGGCTTCCGCTTGCTCCCGGCGAAGAGACTCGAGGTGTTTGGCACCTTCTCGGGTGCTTCCATTCCACCTTGAATGGTCTTTGGCCAGGGACTCCCAGGTGTCGGTGGGGATGTTGCACTTTATCAAGGGGGCTTTGAGGGTGTCCTTGAAACGTTTTCTCTGCCCACCTGATGCTCACTTGCCGTGTCGGTGCTCCGAGTAGAGCACTTGTTTTGGGAGTATCGTATCGGGCAAACGCATGATGTGGCCTGTCCATCAGAGCTGATCGAGCATGGTTAATGCCTCGATGCTGGGGATGTTGGCCTGAGCGAGAATACTAACGTTGGTGCACCTATCCTGCCAATGGAATTGAAGGATCTTGCAGAGGCAGCTTTGGTGGTACTTCTGCAGTGCTTTGATGTGCCTGCTGTACATAGTCCATGTCTCTGAGCCATATAGGAGGGTGGGAATTACTACAGCTCTGTAGACCATGAGCTTGGTGCCGGGTTTGATGTTCTGGTCTTCAAGCACTCTCTTCCTCAGGCGACCGAGGGCTGCACTGGTACACTGAAGGTGGTGTTGGACTTCATCATCGACATCTGCCCTTGTTGACAGTAGGCTCCCGAGGTTTGGAAAATGGTCCGTGTTGTCCAAGGTCTCATCATGGATTTTGAGAACCGGGGGGCAGTGCTGTGTGGCAGGGACAGGTTGGTAGAGGACCTTTGTCTTATGGATGTTTAGTGTAAGGCCCATGCTCTCATATGCTTCAGTGAAGATATTGACGATGGTTTATAGTTTGAACTCTGAGTGCGTTGTCTGCGTACTGCAAATCAATGACAGAGGATGGGACGACCGTGGATCTGGACTGGAGGCAACGACGTTGAACAGTTTCCCGTTTGTTCTGTAGATTAGCTCCACTCCAGCGGGGAGCTTGCTGAGGGTGAGATGGAGTATTGCAGCGAGGAAGATCGAGAAGAGCGTTGGTACACTGAGACAGCCTTGCTTGACCTCAGTCCGTACGTGGATTGGGTCTGTGGTGGATCCATCGGTCAGGATCACGGTTTGCATGTCATCGTGAAGCAGGCGGAGGAAGGTGACAAACTTTTGAGGGCACTGAAATTTATGGAGGATGCTCCATAATTCCTCACGGTTGATAGTGTCAAAGGCCTTTGTGAGGTCAAAGAAGGCCATGTACAGAGGCTGGTGCTGCTTCCAGCATTTCTCTTGAATTTGACACGTGGTGTAGATCATGTCCATTGTGCCCCTTAGTGGGCGGAATCCGCATTGCGACTCTGGGAGAAGCTCTTCAGCCACGGCGAGAAAGCGATTGAGGAGGGTTAATGCGATGAATTTCCGTGTGGCAGGGAAACTCCTCTGTAGTTACCCAGTCGGACTTGTCACCTTTCTTGAAGATGGTCACGATTACGGCACCTATGAGATCCCCTGGCATGCTCTCCTCCTTCCAAATAAGAGAAATGAGTTCATGTATTCGAGCCAATAGTGTTTCTCCGCCATGTTTTAATACTTCGGCGGAGATTCCATCCGCTCCTGAGGCCTTGTTGTTCTTCAGTTGTCGGATGGCCTTTTCAACCTCGTGGTGGGCTGGGGTTGTGCTGAGATGGTGGCGGGTAGCATGCTGCGGGATGGAGTCGAGGACACTCGCGTCGAAGACAGTGTCTCGGTAAAGGAGATCCTCGAAGTGCTCCTTTCAGCAGGCACTGACTGCCTCTCTGTCCTTGATGAGTACCTCTCCATTCTTGGCCCGCAGTGGGGTAGGACTGTTCCCCCGCAAAATAGTCTTTGAGTATATTCAAGACACAGATCAATAGATTTTTGGATATTGAGGAAATCAAGGGATATGGGGATAGTGCAGGAAAGTGGAGTTGAGGTAGAAGATCAGCCATGATCTTATTGAACGCGGAGCAGACTTGAGGGGCAGAATGGCCTATTCCTGCTTCTATTTATTATGTTCTTATGTTCTCAGGTCTTTAGTGAAGAATTTGATGCCATTTTGGGGGGACTTAGGCCCCCTTTGAATAGCATCACACCTCTTACGTTGCTGTAGCAGTCTCCCACTGCATCACTGTTGCATTTCCTTCCTAAGCACCGATGGGATTCTTCTTGATGGCATCTATCTGGGTGGGCGCCTGCTAATTCCTGTATTGTGGTGACCAAAATTGTAGACAGTACTCTAGAGATTCTAATGACATCCTATGTGACTGTGACAAAGGTAAATTATCCCTCCTCGTCCTTCTCAAACTGTCTGCAGCCTTTGACACGGTTGACCACTCTATCCATCTCCAACGCCTCTCCACAGATGCCCAGCTGGGTGGGACTGCACTCGCCTGGTTTCATTCTTATCTATCTAATTGTAGCCAGAGAATCACCTGCAACGGCTTCTCTTCCTGCCCCCGCATCGTTACCTCTGGTGTGCCCCAAGGCTCTATCCTTGGCCCCCTCCTATTTCTCATCTACATGTTGCCCCTTGATGACATCATCCGGAAACACAGCGTCAGTTTCCACATGTACGCTGATGACACCCAGCTCTACCTCACCACCACTTCTCTCGACCCCTCCACTGTCTCTAAATAGTCGGACTACTTGTCCGACATCCAGTACTGGATGAACAGAAATTTACTTCAACTAAATATTATGAAGACCGAAGCCATTGACCCCGCCTCAAACTTCATTCCGTAGCCACTGACTCCATCTCACTCCCAAGCATCTGTCTGAGGCTTCACCAGAATGCTCGCAACCTTGGTCTTATATTTGACTCTGAAATGAGCTTCAGATCACAAATCTGTGTCATAACTAAGACAGCCAATTTCTACCTCCGTAACATCGCCAGTCTCCACCTTTGCCTCAGCTCATCTGCTGCTGAAACCCTCATCCATGCCTTTGTTACCTCTGGACTTGACTATTCCAACGCACTCCTGGCTTGCCTCCCATATTCTACCCTATGTAAACTCGAGGTCATCCAAAACTCGGCAGCCCATATCCTAACTCGCACCAAGTCGCGCTCACCCATCACCCCCTGTGTTTGCTGACCTACATTAACTCTCGGTTAAGCAAATCCTAGATTTTAAAATTCTCATCCATGTTTTCAAACCCCTCCCAGGCCTCGCCTCTCCCTAGCTCTGTAATCTCCTCCAGCCCCACAATTCCCCGAGATATCTGCGTTCTTCTAATTCTGCCCTCCTGAACATCCCTGATTATAATCACTCAACCATTGGTGGCCGTGCCTTCTGTTGCCTAGACGCTAAGCTCTGAAACTCCCTCCCTAAACCTCTCCACCTCTCTACCTCGCTTTCCTCCTTTAAGACACTCCTTAAAACCTACCTCTTGGTCCAAGCTTTTGATCACCTTCTCTAATTTCTCCTTATGTGGCTCGGTGTCAAAATGTGTTTTGTAACTCTCCTGTGAAATGCCTGGGGACGTTTTACTATGTTAAAAACGCTATATAAATATAAGTTGTTGTGGACTGCAGCTCAGAATGTTGTTGTGTCTTGTACATGACTGGGATGGTTCTGTGCATGCTAGTAAAACTTACTGAATGGACCCAATGACTTTGCAATGCTCAGAGAGCAGCATTCTTTTGTCCATAGGCACTGGATGGCACCAATCCCAGAACTTGACAGCTGATGGTAGACTTGCACTGGCCATCTGGGCAACTCCTGCCCAATCATCCGCTGCCAACTGCATTTCTCCATGCTCACTCCTGCTCTGTGTCTCACTCAGTGCTCCCTGCTCCAACTTTGACTCAAAATCCCCAGGAGTGGGTATTCCAGGTCTTCTGATTGCTGAGGTGAAGTGTGTGTCAGCATGAGTCATAAGGCATTGCATCTTCTGGCCTTACAACTTACTATACGACAGCAACACCTACTGAAGTAAAATAATAACAAGTATTCCTCCGTATCAGCAACACATTCCGTGTAATAAATGCTACTTGCCAGTATGTGCTGACAAGTTCTGGTGCCTGTTAAGTATCCTTGTGATAGAATTTCCAAGTGTGTTACAAATGCAGAAAAAAACAGCAATGGTGGGTGTTATAAATTGGCCACATGCTTGAATATTAGGATCCTTTCCTCTCAGTGAGTTAGGTGCTTTAGGTTGGCGGATTGCCAAGAACTGTTCACCTCTCCCTTCAGTTGTAGGTTTACTTATTAGTGAAGTGCTAAATATTTCATAATCCCTGCCATTGCTATGTAATTGGTAACTCTTCCTTTCAAAATAAGAATGTGAGAACACGTAGCTTGCAAATGTATTGGCGCAGTCATTTTTTGGCTGGCCCACAATTACTGAAGGATTTCCTTGGAATTTCGAAGCTTCATGCATGAATATGGGTGACATCATGTATTTTTGAGAAAGGCCAAACATTTTTCAGATGATCAGCACACGTCTAAAATGAGGATGCAGCGGTTAACGTGAAAGTCTGTGTTGTTATGTCAATGCATCAGCCGTGGTTCAGTGGTAGCTCTCCTGCCTCTGGGTCAGAAGGTGGTGGCTTCGATTCCCACTCCAGAGGTTTGAGCACAAAATCCAGGCTGACACTCCGGTGCAGTGCTGAGGGAGTGCTGCGCTGTCGGTGGTGCCGTTTTTCAGATTAAACCGAGACGTGAAACCGAGGTCCCGTCTGCTCTCTCAACAGGATGTGTAAGATCCCATGGCACTCTTTCAAAGACGGAAGGAGGGCGTCCTGGCTAATATTTATTCCTCAACCATATCACTAACATAGGTTATCATAGTCAGCATCACATTGCTGTTTGTGGGAGCTTTCTGTGTGCAAATTGGCTATATTTCAAAAGAAGTTCATTGGATGTACAGAACTTTTGGACGTACTGAGGTGCTACATATATACAAGTCTTTCTTCATACCACAGCAGCAGAAATGGGCATGTTCAGCGGCCATTCACCCCGGCAAAATTCCTCCGCATTTCAGCCGAGAACCTCCTCACCAAAGAAACTGCAATGCTCTGCTACTTCACCTCTACCCATGCAGCCTAAAGACCTTCTGAAGAGGATTACTGTCACAACCAAAAATGGTGAAACCCCCTCCCCCCCCACCCCAATCGCCCCTCTCCCTTCACCTCCAGAGCTCTGTAACAGAATCAGTCCTCTCTCGTTCTGGCACTTTCCTCCATCACCTCTAACATGCCAGCAAAAACAATGTCAAAGCATTGCACTTGCAAAGGATCGCAAGTGCATGTGTCCCTGCAAGATACTGCAGCAACTATCTTCTGTGTGGGATGTCCCCATAATAGCAGCACATGGACTAATCCATTGCTGGGAATGATGTATTATTATGAAAATAAGGCCAAGTCCAAAAATATATAGGGGTACACCCATGTCTCACCAACCCATGCTCTGATGCATAGGATCCTCGTGCACCTTTGTGTGTACCGTCGCAAGCAGAATATCTTCCTTTTACTGCCTGAGCACCCACATAAAGAACTGCCACTTGAGTGCGGAACTGTGCAACTCTACCTCAGCATTAGGCATCGTCTCCTTGTCATATGAGCACACTTCAGCTGAAGTGATGGCACATAGATTTGCACTTGCATCATGTGTCTGTACTGTGCGCTCAAAATGGAGCAACCAATCAGGGAGATTTTTTCATCACAGAGAAGGACTGAGTGAGAATCAAAAAGGTGATATCAGAAAATTCAGTAGAAAATGCTGAAAAATGTACTGATAAAATTTCAGTGAGAATATAAACAAACAGAAAAAAAATGAACTCCATCTGTACAGTAACAGAACACTGAGTGTAACCAGTGAATTGAACAATTACATACAGTCATGCCCTTTATATCAACTTAACTATCCTTATTTCACTGACTCTGCATTGTTTATCACTGCTGGATTGCCAGGTTGCAATACTTAGAGAAATCTACTGCTCACTACACTTAATTAGTTGGCAACAGCAGCATTGACTTGGTAACTGATGTAATAAAATGTTCAAAACAATTTTTTTCAAAGAACCTATATTTAACATGAGAAATAAGTGAAAGGTTTTATGGATAAAGATGAAGCAATCAATCTGTTTTGCCCACTCCTATAAAATAGCACACCAGGGATCCTTTGTTTGCATCAAGATCCTATAAAATATGGTCAATATATGATTGCTCAGCAAATGTTCACAATGCGATGGTGAGTTTATAGTTTGATGACATGACCGTCATAACAGACTAGTCGTTCACTCAGTAGAACTTTCTTCACTTGACATTGTTTTGGTACGCCATTTTGTTTCGTCATTTGTACCAAAATTTATGAATGTGTTCGTTGTGCACAAAATTAGAACTTTGCTGCAAATGGCAAACAAATGAAATCTTCCCTCTCAGTGATTAAATAATCATCATCATCATAGGCAGTCCCAAAAGCTGCAAAAGGACATAGACAGGCTAAATGAGTGGGCAAAAATTTGACAGATGGAGTATAATGTTGGAAAGTGTGAGGTCATGCACTTTGGCAGAAAAAATCAAAGATCGAGTTATTATTTAAATGGAGAAAGATTGCAAAGTGCCGCAGTACAGCGGGACCTGGGGGTACTTGTGCATGAAATGCAAAAATTTAGTATGCAGGTACAGCAAGTGAGCAGGAAGGCCAATGGTATCTTGGCCTTTATTGCAAAGGGGATGGAGTATAAAAGCAGGGAAGTCTTACTACAGCTATACAAGGTTTTGGTGAGGCCACACCTGGAATACTGCGTGCAGTTTTGGTTTCCATAATTACGAAAGGATATACTTGCTTTGGAGGCAGTTCAGAGAAGGTTCACTAGGTTGATTCCGGGGATGAGGGATTTGACTTATGAGGAAAGGTTGAGTATGTTGGGCCTCTACTCATTGGAGTTCCAAAAAATGAGAGGTGATCTTATCGAAACGTATAAGATTATGAGGGGGCTTGACAAGGTGGATGCAGAGAGGATGTTTCCACTGATGGGGTAGACTAGAACTAGAGGACATGTTCTTAGAATAAGGGGCCGCCATTTAAAGCAGAGATGAGGAGAAATTTCTTCTCTCAGAGGGTTGTAAATCTGTGGAATTTGCTGCCTCAGAGAGCTGTGGAAGCTGGGACATTGAATAAATTTAAGACAGAAATAGACAGTTTCTTAAACGATAAGGGGATAAAGGGTTATGGGGAGTGGGCGGGGAAGTGGAGCTGAGTCCATGATCAGATCAGCCATGATCATATTAAATGGCGGAGCAGGCTCAAGGGGCAATATGGCCTACTCCTGTTCGTATTTCCTATATTCTTAAATTTGAGTAAATATGACTACATTTGTCAAGGAATGCGTTTTCCGCTGAGAATCCATGTGGAACACCGATTTTTCCCGCTAGGCAGATTTTTTTTCTCACTTTTTGATTAATTTTCCATCGATCTTACTTGAATAGTCATGGCGTTTTTTTGGGTGATCGTCCGTTGTTGGCGCTTTTTGTCTAAGATCCAGTCCAGTGTACTTGAGTGTCGTTAGGCACGTCAGAAATTTCCCATAGCGTAATGCTACGATACCTGATTCATACCACAGCAGCAGAAATGGGCACTTTCAGCCGCAACTCACTCCGCAGAAATATACTCGGCATTTTATCAGAGAGACTCCTCACTGAAGAAACCTCAATGTTCTGCCCCTTGATCGCTACCCATGCAGCCTAAGGATCTTTTGAAGAGGTTTACTGTCCTGACTACAATGTGTACTGAAATTATCAATGTTCTTTTAGAATGCACGTTCGGTGTTGCTACACATTGTGAGCAGAACAGTTCCCCCCGCGGTGGGTAATTTTTCACAAGCAGGAACAGCAACATGCAAATCTACCAATTGCTATTAAAAACCTCAGTTTGGGTTCCGTCAGGACCACTTGGCTCCAGACCTCATTACAGCCTTGTTTCAAACATGGACAAAAGAGCTGAATTCCAGAGGTGAGGTGAGAGTGACTGCCCTCAACATCAAGGCAGCATTTGCCCGAGTGTGGCATCAAGGTGCCCGAGTAAAATTGAAGTGTACAGGAATCAGGGGGAAAGCTCCCCACTGGCTGGAGTCATACCTAGCTCAAAGGAAGATGGTTGTGGTTGTTGGAGGCCAATTGTCTCAGCCCCGGGACATCGCTGCAGGAGTTCCTTAGGGCAGTGTCCTAGGCCCAACTACCTTCAGCTGCTTCATCAATGAACTTCCCTCCATCATAAATTCAAAATTGGGGATGTTCACTGATGATTCCACAGTGTTCAGTTCCATCTCAACTCCTCAGATAATAAAGCAGTCTTTGCACGCATCCAAGACTTGGACAACATCGAGGCTTGGGCTGATAAGTGGCAAGTAACATCCACATCACACAAGTGCCAGGCAATGACTATCTGCAACAAGAGAGAGTCTAAGCATTTCCCCTTTACATTCACCGCCATTACTATCATCGAATACCCTACCATCAACATCCTGGGAGTCACCATTGATCTGAAACTTAACTGGATCAGCCACATAAATACTCACCTCCTGCATCCCCAAAGCCTTTCCACCATCTACCATCTACAAGGCACAAGTCAGGCGTGTGATGGAATACTCTCCACTTGCCTGGATGAGTGCAGCTGCAACAACACTCAAGAAGCTCAACGCCATCCAGGAAAAAGTAGCCCACTTGATCGGCACCCCATCCTCCACCTTCAACATTCACTCCCTCCACCACCGGCGCACCGTGGCTGCAGTGTGTACCATCTACAAGATGCACTGCAGCAACTCGCCAAGGCTTCTTCAATAACAGCTCCCAGCTCAAGTCCAAGTCACACACTAGCCTCATTTGGAAATATATTTCTGTTCCTTCATCGTCGCTAGGTCAAAATCCTGGAACTCCTTACCTAACTGTCGGAGTACCTTCACTACACAGTCTGCAGCAGTTCAAGAAGACAGCTCACCACCACCTTCTGGAGGGCAATTTGAGATGGGCAATAAATGCTGGCCTTGGCAATGATGCCAGGAATGAATAAAAAAATAGACTTACTTCAACTCAAAGTTAATATAGGCCCAAAATATGCGGTCGAAGGCTTCCCGTGGGCAGATGCCTCTGACCTGCAAAAAATCTATAAATTTACCTGGTGGCCCGGGAGGTACAGAGATTCACGGTCCGGGTACCACTCCAGGTAGAGGCCCACATATCCCAGGGGCGCATGCAGTGCACAAGCACCCCTGGGATCACGTGAGCCGGCTCAATCAATAAAACAAGGGAATCCCCATTCATACTTATGGGGAGTTCCATTTGTATGGAACTCCCAAAAGTATGAATGGGGATCACTTTAAAAATACACCAACGCATGAGATAAATCTTAAAAAAAATTACATATTTAAAATTAATTAAAATGCCATTTAATTAAATTGTTTAAAATAAATAAAAATTTTTGAAAAAAATGTGTTTTCATGGGACTAAAAATGAACTTACCTGTATAAATGAGTAATAAAATGTTATTTTTCTATTTTTTAAAACTCTTTTACGCTGGTAAAAGCAAGTGTAGTCGCTGGGCAGAAGTTGGGTCCGCCCGCGGAGGCCCTTTTCCTCTGGATGCGTGCGATCTGTTGAGAGGATTTTTGAGAGATCGCAAGGGCATGTTCAGAGAATGCCCAAACCCAGAACTTGCGGGCCCCTCCGGGCATTTGCGCAACTTGTATGCACCCATCGGGGCCGCAAATTCAGCCCCATAGTTTGTCAGTTTTGTTATATTTCTGTCGCTATTTTAACTTTCTTTTACTCTTGTGCAACATGTTATGATTTGTAAGATGAATTTTGCTGCAGAAGATTTCACAGTCCGGTTTAGATATCTGCACGAAGACCGAAGATGTCATGAAAGAGTTAGCTCTTTTTTATCAACTCTCATTTCTGAGATGCTTTAATTATGCGCATTCTTGGGGACGATGAATTGTCTTTATTTTTGTTGCAGTTTGTCTAATTGACATCATGTTGGCCAGAAGTTGGAAATCATTCTGATTCACTGTACGCTTGACTACCCATCAGAGTTTACTGATCCACTGGAACACGGGAGATTATTGTTTGTGCCAAGAGCTAAGGTGGCCAACATCTGGAAGATCACTTTCAAGTCATCAATATATATATATCTGAGATAGGGCACACTAGGTTACAAGAAGATCCATATAAAACTGCAGTCAAGGAAAATTCTGTCACATAAATGAGGTGACAACATATGGTACGTTTCTAAACATGAAAACACAGCCAAGTATAGGCAGATGGCTAATGATCAAACCACAAGAACATATCCATCCTTAATGTTATATTTTGAAGCAGAGTCTGTATATATTATGCAAACTACCAAAGATTTGACAACTGACATTTTTTTTCTGATAGAAAAATCCCCTTGGCTTTATGATTCAAAATTACACGAGTAAAGGTTTCTGGCATTCTTGCAGTCATATCTGTGTTCACTTGCTTCTTTGGCATGAACATTGCTTACACTTTAATCTGTGGAAAAGATGATTCAGGTCACTAGCTTATCGGAATAATACTTTGATTTAATGGATTCATCTTATATATTGTTAATGACGATCGTAATTTTTTGTGGCACAATATAAGCTTTTTCATTTAATTGACTCATTTTTATGCTGCCAAGGAGTGTTCTACAAAAGAACATAAGAAAATAAGAAATAGGAGCAGGTGTAGGCCATTTGGCCCCTCGAGCCTGCTCCACCATTTAATACTATCATGGCTGGTCTGATCATGGACTCAGGTTCACTTCCCTGCCCACTCCCCATAACTCCTTATTCCTTTATCAGATAAGAAACTGTCTATCTCTGTCTTAAATATATTCAATGACCCAGCTTCCACAGCTCTCTGAGGCAGCGAATTCCACAGATTTACAACCCTCTGAGAGAAAAAATTCCTCCTCATCTCAGTTTTAAATGGGCGGCCCCTTATTCTAAGATTACGCCCTCTAGTTCTAGTCTCCCCTATCAGTGGAAACATCCTCTCTGCATCCACCTTGTCAAGCCCACTCATAATCTTACGATCACCTATCATTTTTCTGAATTCCAATGAGTATAGGCCCAACCTACACAACTTTTACTCATAAGTCAACCCTCTCATTTCCAGAATTAACTTAATGAACCTTCTCTGAACTGTCTCCAAAGCAAGTATATCCTTTCTTAAATACGGAAACCAAAACTGCACGCAGTATTCCAAGTGTGGCCTCACCAATACCCTGTATAACTGTAGCAAGACTTCCCTGCTTTTATACTCCATCCAATTTGCAATAAAGGCTAAGATTCAATTGGCCTTCTTGATCACTTGCTCTACCTGCATACTAAACTTTTGTGTTTCATGCACAAGTACTCCCAGGTCCCACTGTACTGCAGCATTTTGCAATTATCTTCATTTAAATAATATTTGCTCTTCAATTTTTTTCTGCCAAAGTGCATAACCTCATATTTTGCAACATTATACTCCATCTGCCAAATTTTTGCCCACTCACTTAGCCTATCTATGTATTTTGCAGGTTTTTTTGTCCTCCTCATACATTGTTTCTCCTCCAATCTTTGTATCATCAGCAAACTTGGCTACGTTACACCCGGTCCCTTCATGCAAGTCGTTAATATAGATTGTAAATAGTTGGGGTCCCAGCACTGATCCCTGCGGCACCCCACTAGTTACTGGTTGCCAACCCAAGAATGAACCATTTATCCTGAAACTCGGTTTTCTGTTAGTTAGCCAATCCTCTATCTATGCTAATATATTACACCCAAACCCATGAATTTTTATCTTGTGCAGTAACCTTTTATGTGGCATCTTGTCAAATGCCTTCTGGAAGTCCAAATACACCACATCCACAGGTTCCCCTTTTATCCACCCTGTTTGTTACATCCTCAAAGAACTCCAGCAAATTTGTCAAACATGACTTCCCCTTCATAAATCCATGCTGACTCTGCCTGACTGAATTATGCTTTTCCAAATGTCCTGCTACTGCTTCTTTAATAATGGACTCCAACATTTTCCCAACCACAGATGTTAGGTTAACTGGTCTATAGTTTCCTGCTTTTTGTGTGCCTCCTTTTTTAAACAGGGACATTACATTTGCAGTTTTCCAATCTGCTGGGACCTCTCTAGAATGCAGGGAATTTTGGTAAATTACAACCAATGCATCCACAATCCCTGCCACTACTTCTCTTAAGACCCTAGGATGCAAGCCATCAGGTCCAGGGGATTTATCTGCCTTTAGTCCCATTATATTACTGAGTACCACCTCCTTAGTGATTGTGATTGTGTTAAGTTCCTCCCCCCCTATAGCCCTTTGACTATCCACTGTTGGGATATTTTTAGTGTACTCGACCGTAAAGACTGATACAAAATATTTGTTCAGCGTTTCTGCCATCTCCATGTTCCCCATTACTAATTCCCTGGTCTTGTCCTCTAAGTGACCAACATTTATTTTAGCCACTCTTTTCCTTTTCATATACCTATAGAAACTCTTTCTATCTGTTTTTATATTTCGTGCTAGTTTACTTTCATAGTCTATCTTCCCTTTCTTAATCATTTTTTTAGTCATTCTTTGCTGGCTTTTAAAAGCTTCCCAGTCTTCTGTCCTCCCACTAGTTTTGGCCACTTTGTGTGCCCTTGCTTTTAATTGGATATCATCCTTTATTTCTTTAGTTAGCCACAGATGGCTATCTTTTCTTTTACACCCTTTCCTCTTCACTGGAATATATTTTTCTTGAGAGTTATGAAATATCTCCTTAAATGTACCCCATTGTTCATCAACCATCCTAATCTTTAATCTATTTGCCCAGTCCACTTTAGCGAACTCAGCCCTCATACCTTTGTAGTCTCCTTTATTTAAGCTTAGTACGCTGGTTTGACATCCAACTTTCTCGCCCTCCATCTGAATTTGAAATTCAACCATGCTAGGATCACTCACTCCAAGTGGATCCTTTACCAGGAGTTTGTTTATTAATCCTGTCTCATTACACTGGACCAGATCTAAGATAGTCTGCCCCCTGGTTGGTTCCATTACGTACTGCTCAAGGAACCCGTCCTTACGCACTCTATGAACTCCTCCTCAGGGTTACCCTGACCAATTTGATTTGTCCAATCAATATGGAGTTTAAAATCACCCATGATTATTGCTGTTCCCTTTTTACAAGCTCCCACTATTTCTTGGTTTATACTCTGACCAACAGAGTTGCTACTGTTAGGGGGCCTATAGACTATGCCCACCAGTGACTTTTTCCCCTCATTATTCCTTATCTCCATCCAAACTGATTCAAAATACTGATCATTTCTCACTATTGCAGTGATTCCATCCTTTATCAACAGAGCTACCCCACCTCTTTTTCCTTTCTGTCTGTCTTTCCAAATTATCATGTACCCCTGACTGTTTAGTTCCCAGTCTTGGTCACCTTGCAACCACATCTCTGTTATAGCTACCAGATCATACCCATTTGTAACTATTTGTGCCGACAGCTCATCTAATTTGTTAAGAATGCTGCGTGCATTCAGATAAAGAGCTTATAAATGCGTTTTCTTACCATTTTCTCCTGCTATGGCCCCAGTTTCTGATACACTCTTATGTCTTATATTCTCAGCTATAGTAAAGTTAAACCATTGATCGTCTGAAGGTTAAAAATTTCTTATAAAAAGGTATAATAGGAAGACACCAGGCATGCAGCAAACTAATTTTCATGGGACTTCTCTCGATCTCCCACTGTGACTTTGGTGGGAACCCCAGAAAAATAGTGTAAATGACAATGTGCACAATTTGTCTGGGGAGTCTACCAATCTATCATTGAAGTCACGGTGAGAGGTCGATGGAACCAGTGCTGAAATGACAGGTGAATTAGTAATTTTGAAGTGAACAGAAAGCATGTGCAAGAGAATATGGTTTCAAGTTTCCTCCCCTCCTCACCCCAAAGTAAGTCGGGAAGCACCTGACGACTTTGACTGAACCTGGTTATTTCTCCCAGTTCAAGGTGCCAATTCTGGGCAGCGTGTTCAGGTGCGAACAGTCCTCCAAGGTGGCAAAGATGTGATTCTTGAGCTGATCGCCGGTTTAGCCCTCTTGGTAAAGCAGTTGAAGCCAGCTCTGGGAACGGCCGCCAGACGATCATTGAACAGCTGATTGCCACTTAAAATACCTGCTTACCCTCATTAAAGAGGCTGAACAAACATTGTGGTGGCTAACACTTATCCTAACGCCCTCTCCTAACAGCGACTAGCTTTTTGAGAATAAACGTGGCTTTGATATCATCGATTTCAAGCACTAAAAGAGATACTCACTGTTTCTTATTCACTGTTACTGTGAACTGTGAAGAGGATCTCTGAAACACGTCGGGAGATTTTCTGGGAAACTTTGTCAAGACTTCACCAACACTCCAGCAATATTTATTCTGGAAGTTCATTGAACACTTCACCAAAAGAGAGTGAGTGCTGTGCTACTCTACCTTATTGAACACCTTATAGGAGTCACCAGGAGAAAGAGAATGCTTGGTCATGGGCATCCCGCTAGCAGACCTCTTGGTCTGGAGGAGGAATGGGAGGAGGACATGAGGCCAAGTAGAGCAGCACCAGCTGCTGCAGGAGAGACGAACAGGAGGGTGAGGTTGTGTCCTTCTGCCCCGCAGGCACAGCACATCCCTCCTCCTCTGGCCCTCCTCCACCAGGACCTCCAGTGACGCATGCAAGAACCTATGCATCCTCTCCCTCAGTCCCTGTGCCACCCTGCAACATGCTGCCGTGTGCCAGCTGGAGTACTCCACACCTTGGCCGCGATATTGCCTACTGAGGCGGGCCCAGTGGGGACAAGGTAGGTGGCGGACTGCGACTCCGCTCTCGGCTTCCATTGATAAGAACATAAGAAATAGGAACAGGAGTAGGCCATACGGCCCCTCGACCCTGCTCCGCCATTTTATACAATCATGGCTGATCTGATCATGGACTCAGGTCCACTTCCCCGCCCGCTCCCCATAACCCCTTATCCCCTTATTGTTTAAGAAACTGTCTATTTCTGCTTGAAATTTATTCAATGTCCCAGCTTCCACAGCTCTCTGAGGCAGCGAATTGCATAGATTCACAACCTTCTGAGAGAAGAAATTCCTTCTCATCTCAGTTTTAAATGGGCAGCCCCTTATTCTAAGTTTAGGCCCCCTAGTTCTATTCTCCCCTATCAGTGGAAACATCCTCTCTGCATCCACCTTGTCAAGCCCACCTCATAATCTTTTTTGTTTCGATATGATCACCTCTCATTCTTCTGAATTCCACTGAGTATAGGCCCAACCTACTCAACCTGTCCTCATAAGTCAACCCCCTCATCCCCGGAATCAACCTAGTGAACCTTCTCTGCACTGCCTCCAAATAAGTATATCCTTTCGTAAATATGGAAACCAAAACTGCACGCAGTATTCCAGGTGTGGCCTCACCGATACCCTGTACAACTGTAGCACGACATCCCTGCTTTTATACTCCATCCCCTTTGCAATAAAGGCTGAGATTCCATTGGCCTTCCTGATCACTTGCTGTACCTGTATACTAACCTGTTGTGATTCATGCACAAGTACCCCCAGGTCCCGCTGTACTGCAGCATTTTGCAATGTCCTTTTGCAGATTTTTTGTGTTCTCCTCAAACATTGCTTTTCCTCCCGTCTTGATAAGGCTTGTTGAGCCTGCCTTGCGAGTTCGGGGCCAATTAAAAGGAATCAGGTCTGATGATGTCATTTGATAAAGCGTCATTAGCTGTTTTCCTTAAAACTACCATGTTCACGATTTTGACAGTTGTGCTGTCAGTGTTCGACAGCATTGAGGTGCTGTAAACACTGACACTCACTGCACAGAGGGGCACGGTAGCACCCAGGCTCTCCCATCACACCCTCCAGATGTGATGGAAGGAGTTACAGTACGCAGGAAGGTTCTTTTCAATTCCAATGGGCGGAAGAGACTTCCCCAGGACACCAACGCAGCCTAGTTTGTAAGATTTCAAAATTCATGGAAACGCCCCCGCCCCAGTGTTTGGACTCACTGAAAAAGAACTTCGATTTGGGACTATTAAACTGAAAGTTTGGGATCCTAAAATGCCCATGGAAGAAACCTACGAGTTTTAACCAAGTTTGGGATTTTTAAAAGGTGCATGCTGGGTCTGTGAGACAGGGGCTGAAAGAAAAGGGGTGGGTTCAACCTCTGAAAGGTCAGTTTGGATATTGGAACTAATTAAGCTGTCTTGTGGTATCACCTCCAATTCCAAAGTTAAGCGCATGCAGTGGTGAGAACTGTTTACCCTCAAAACCTGCCCCCTAGAAGACATTTACATTTCAACAATCAATCCAAGGAAGTACAGTTTCTATCCAAGCACAGAACCCATCCAACACATGCATAATGCTAATCACCTTTCCGGCCTGCATAGAAAGCCCTGAACCAGGCAGTCAACTCGACACCAGAAACTAACTTTAACAATTGCGACTTGAAACCAAAGGATAATTTCAACAATTAACAAGGGCCTGTCAGCTCAGAAAAGTCTATCAATGCCAGATTAAAAACACTTAATCAAGTTTCAGTTAGCTGGGCAGCTAAACTTAAACAAAAGAAATGATAGATTTGGCGCAAATATTAAGGAGCCTCCCAGAGTATAAACTGAGGGCCTATCATACCAGAAAGACAGAGGGGAGGAAACTCTCTGTTCTGACCATCACAGAAAGAACTATTCTGACCAGCACTTCGGACCAACAAGACCGAGAGCACACGGTGAGAAACCACAGGAAGAAACATCGTGACATCGGAGAAAAGAACTCATCCCCAACTGGCTTCAATACCCAGCAGAGGTCTTCTACCACGTTCGGGGTACCACAAGGCAAACCGGCTATAACCAAAGAACCCCGAAACCGTGAAACAGCCCTAGCTGCAAAGGGAAGGATCTGGTGAGCATGAATCCCTGGAGCCCTAGATTTTGATCTAGTTAGAGAGTAAGTGGGAGGTGGGAGGTATTTCTGTTGTGTTTATTACCTGTAATAAAGTATTCCCCATTGTTTAGAAACTTTTTGTAAGATTTTACAGTTTTATTGGAGTGTATTTGTGTTATTTGCTTTTTTGAATAAAATCCATACCTTCTTTGTACAAAACAGTTGTCTGCTGTACTTTATCACACCCTGATTAATAAATCCAAGGTCGAGAACCAGGGAGTGGGAACGATTTGCAACCGCTCTGGGTCAGGAAGGCAAGCTGACAGACTCACCACCCCCTACAGGTTTCACATTGCATAGGAGGGCACAGCAGGGATGTCATCAGGAGGACCTGGCTGCCTTTCAATGATGTCAGTAGATCATGAAATGTTACTGCAAAGCCACACAAGGGCAACATTACGATGCCACTTCCGACTGGATTTGGTTGAAATGACCTCGAATGTAATACAGGTTGAACCTCCCTCATCCAGAACTCCCTTATCCAGAACAACCCCTCGTCCAGAACCATTCCCGGCCACCGGGTGGCGATTGTGCTGAACTCCGCCATGAGCAAATTGAACAAATTGTAATCCTTCCTCGCTGCCGACTCCCGCAATCGGTGGCCTGACCCTGTGATCCACCGACTCCCCCCTCCCCGCCCATGATCTCTCTGCCGTACTCCCAACCCCAAGCCAGCCAGCCCCAATATCCCCTTACTCAGTATCTGTACTATCCAATTTAACGTGACCACCCCTCGTCCGGAAAAATCTCTTATCCAAAACAGGCCAGGTCCCGTGGGTTCCGGGTAAGGGAGGGTTCAACCTGTGTCAGGACGACTAATTTACAGTGGCTGTTGTGAGATTTTTACGAGTCCTTTTTGCATTGATTCTTTGTTCCCATAAAAATTGTAAATCAGTGATTGGGCTATTATTGTATGTTCCTTTACTTATGAGAGCAAATTTCCTGAATCCTCACTCGTGGTGAGATAACCAGCGAATGCAATCGGAAGTTTGTAGGCACCGCATGTGTGATTTTCTGACCAGGCCAAATTACCTTGTCATGGGTGAGAACTCAGGAATCCGACCTTTTAGTATTCAACTCTATCTCTTACCATTTTAATGTATACAATATTCAGAAAGATATTCGGCAACATGCAGCAGCCTGGCAGTAGTGTTTAGCAGCACTGGAAATAGGACAGAAGAAGTTCAGCAACACCGGTAGTTTCTGCACTTCAGTAGCAGTGGCAAACAGGTGCACTGGAGTTTGGCAGGCGTTCACACTATTTTTTATCTGAAGGACTTTTACTCAAAAAAGACTGAAAATTCCCTTCACTTGTTCTCCCTTATCGACTTCAGTTGCATTAATTAGAATGTTTTCAAACTGAAAGTGTAAACTGAGCGCAGCTGCCATTGCAGGCTTTATTCCCTGTTAAATATTTCACTGATATTTTTCCAGAATTCCAATCCTGTTTGTTCTTTGTTTAGCAAGCAAAGCTCAGAAGTCATTTTACAGCACGAAGAGAGACCCTGAGAAAATTGTTCTGTTAAGTAACATAAAGCTAATTCCACCATCCATCTTCCCAGTAGGGAGTCGTGATTGCAGAAAGCACAGGCAATCAATGTTGCTGCCCTATCTCTGACCCACACTCTCTTTGGCAGTGGCCTCAAATGGGAGTGCAGAAATGGGGAATTGACTCTATGTTATATTAACAATCATTGCTTTTTGCATTCTAAGTACCTGTCTACAAGGAATAATTGTTCTTGAATCATAACAAAATAAAGCGTGGGTGATGGTAAAGCCTCTCCCATTCTTTCTCTCTATCTGTCATTGCCTGACTAGCAGTTTCTGATTTATATGCCATGAATTTCCTTGGGGTCTTTCCCGCTCCATCATTGTACCCACGATAGAAGTGCATCTAAATCCCCATTTGCGTACTTAAACGGGTTATCTGCCCGAGTTACAGCAGCAGGCTGGGAGAGGACCTGAGAAAATTCATGGCACAGCTCTCTGAACTAAAAACCAAGCAGTTCGCATGAGACGGGAAACTTTGCCTGCAAGATTCATTGTGCAGCTTGTTTTCAACTGATTCAGTGAAAACCAGAAAATAAATTGAGAAACTTTTCGACGCTCTGAGGTAAACCCGTCACTCGAGAATGTTGGGGAATGCTGCTGTTGGACAGTCGGCCTGGATTTTAGGTTTTTCTGTTTTCAGGGAAAGTTACCGGCTGGGAAAGGTCTGCGCTTTGGTAAGGAACCATCGCCATGGGACGCAGCGGGAAGGGAGGCGTTGTACACTTTTCGAGGCGCTAAAATGGGAAACTCGCAAACTACATTGCCAGGCCAAGAGAGGCCTGGGAGGCGGGAGCTGAGGGGGGGGGGGGCAAACCTTAAAAAAACCCCCACAAAAACCTTCCCAAAACATTGCCCACGCCAGCACAACACAAATCGCTGTTAATATTAAAAGAACTAACATGGCTCCGGTTGGGGTGGAGTGCAGAATGTTTTAGTGTAAGGGGTGTTGCAGTTGTGTGGGGCGGACTGGTTGGCTGGGTGCTCGTTACCTTTCCGCCATTGTTCATTGTTCCTGGGTTTTTATCTAACCTGCAGGGCTGCTGACCGAGGGCCGGCGCGGACACGATGGGCCGAAATGGCCTCCTTCTGCACTGTAAATTTCTATGTTGCTATGTTTTTAAACACTCGCACTTACCTTCGGAGTAGCTTACCTCCCTCTCCACCGCCGGCTATGCCGGACCGCTCTGATTTCCCAGGCGGTCATTGCGGGCGCACTTCCGGGCAGACAGAGCGAGCAAGTTGCCAAACTCCTGCCGGTGTCACAACCAGAGGCGTTACACACCCGGCGCTGCTCTTCTCGGCGATGCTGCTCAGCGCCGCCACAAAACCCGACCGGAGGTTCGCGACCGGGCGCTGGAGACCTGAACGCTGCCTTTCACACCGCTCCCGGCGAAACCCCGAGCGTATGAGACCAGAAAATCCATCCCCAGGAGTTTTAATAAAAATATTAATAAAGGTTCCAATGGACACAAATCACAACTCGATCATTAACCTTAATCATTCCTTTTCAAAGTACTGTTAATATTTAGCAAATCTTGGGGATGATTTTATGAACTCGGACCAGTAAGCCTTGCTCATCAGAAGTGGGTATCAAAAATCATAGACCTGTTCCCCATAAATATCCGTCCATTAAAATGAATGGACTGAATAATGTGGAGAGTATGTCTATGATATCACTATACATGCTCTCTCATTGTAAACCTGAAGTCATCAAACTGAGGGGAAAAAAATGACAAAAACAAATGTCAACAAGTATTTTGAGTGATTTGATTGGTCCTCCTTTTGTCTTTTATTGGTAGGTTATCCTATCCTGTCAGTCAACAGTTGTTGCTTTCATAAGACATGAGAGAATTCTCATTGATAATTTCCATGGTGATTTCCAAGCCTTCTTCCCTTCTGAATTGTACATTCCCTGCTTCCTTAATAGTCCCCTCTTTTATCTTCAGCCGAAGTGCAATACGACAATGTGATGCAGGAAGTGTGAGACCAAAGAATGAGGTCTGAAGTGTTGAATATGTGTACTAATTGCTTTATAACACGGGACCCACAGAAAATTGGATAAATAATAATGAGGAAGTATCCTGCTTGTATTAGTCAAATGTATTGCTTTGTTTTGTTCATTGAGGAGTCTCGAAGCAAATTAATTGTTGCTTACATTAAAGATAGTTACCTAGAATACCTTGTTTGAAAGTACCTTTTGTGGTCAACCAGATGTGTGACATGCAGAAATCCATTACTGTGCTTGTAAATCTCCAAATGAAGCTACTCAGAAATCCCGGAGGTCGAGGTTCTGTTTCCACATCTGCATGGTGTGGATAAATGGCTCAGCGGCAGAGGGTGGGGCCACACATGCACCCAGCAAACACTCTGCCCACAACTTGCTATCCATAGATATCAATCGATGGAAATTGGTACCTGCGATGTCCTGATCATCATCATCATAGGCAATCCCTCGAAATCGAGGAAGACTTGCTTCCACTCTAAAAGTGAGTTCTCAGGTGACTGAACAGTCCAATACGGGAATTACAGTCTCTGTCACAGGTGGGACAGACAGTGGTTGAAGGAAAGGGTGGGTGGGGAGTCTGGTTTGCCGCACGCTCCTTCCGCTGCCTGCGCTTGATTTCTGCATGCTCTCGGCGACGAGACTCGAGGTACTCAGCGCCCTCCCGGATGCTCTTCCTCCACTTAGGGCGGTCTTTGGCCAGGGACTCCCAGGTGTCGGTGGGGATGTTGCACTTAATCAAGGAGGCTTTGAGGGTGTCCTTGAAACGTTTCTCTCTGCCCACCTTGGGATCGCCTGCCGTGTAGGAGTTCCGAGTAGAACGCTTGCTTTGGGAATCTTGTGTCAGGCATGCGGACAATGTGAAGCCCTGCCAGTGGAAAGAGGCCTCACAACATTTATTCTGTTAATTTCAATGCAACAAATTGAGATTGTAACACACTTGCCAGTATATGACTGCAATCTCTTTTAATGTTTGGATTGAAGATCAGGGGGAACTTTGAAACAGATATTTTGTATAATACTTCCCCGCCTCTAATATTACGAATGGAGAGTGCTGTGCACAATGCTATAAGAACATAACAACATAAGAAATAGGAGCAGGAGTAGGCCATAAGGCCCCTTGAGCCAGCTCCGCCATTCAATAAGATCATGGCTGACCTGATCGTGGACTCAGCTCCACTTCCCTGCCCACTCCCCATAACCCCTTATCCCCTTATCATTTAATAAACTGCCTATTTCTGTCTTAAGTTTATTTAATGACCCAGCTTCCACAGCTCTCTGAGGCAGCGAATTCCACAGATTTATAACCCTCTGAGAGAAGAAATTTCTCCTCATCTCAGTTTTAAATGGGCGGCTCCTTATTCTAAGATCATGCCCTCTAGTTCTAGTCTCCCCCATCAGTGGAAACATCCTCTCCTATCCACCTTTTCAAGCCCCCTCATAATCTTATACATTTTGATAAGATCACCACTCATTTTTCTGAATTCCAATGAGTAGATGCCCAACCTACTCAATCTTTCCTTATAAGTCAACCCCCTCATCCCCGGAATCAACCTAGTGAACCTTCTCGGAAATTCCTACATAGCAAGTATATCCTTTTGTTAATATGAAAACCAAAACTGCACGCAGTATTCCAGGTGTGGCCTCACCAATACCCTGTCCATCTGTAACAAGACTTCCCTGCTTTTATACTCCATCCCCTATGCAATAAAGGCCAAGATTATATTGGCCTTCCTGATCACTTGCTGTACCTGCATACTGCAATTTTGTGTTTCATGCACAAGTACCCCTAGGTCCCGCTGTACTGCGGCACTTTGTAATCTTTCTCCATTTATATAATAACTTGCTCTTTGACTTTTTCTGCCAAAGTGCATGACCTCACACTTTCCAACATTATACTCCATCAGCCAAATTATTGCCCACTCATTTAGCCTGTCTATGTCCTCCTGCAGACTCTTTACGTGCTCCTCACACATTGCCCTTCCTCCCATCTTTATATCATCAGCAAACATGGCTACGTTATACTCAGCCCCCTCTTCCAAGTCGTTAATAGATTATAAATAGTTGAGGTCCCAGCACTGATCCCTGCGGCACTCCACTCGTTATCGATTGCCAACCAGAGAATGAACCATTTATCCCAACTCTGTTTTCTGTTTATCAACCAATCTTCTATCCATGCTAATATATTACACCCAACACCATGAACTTTTATCTTGTGCAGTTACCTTTTGTGTGGCACCTTGTCAAATGCCTTCTGTTTGACCAAATACACCACATCCACTGGTTCCCCCTTATCCACCCTGTTCATTACATCCTCAAAGAATTCCAGCACATTTGTCAAACATGACTTCCCCTTCATCCATGCTGACTTTGCCTGACCAAATTTTGCCTTTCCAAATGTCCTGTTACTACTTCTTTAATAATGGACTCCAACATTTTCTTAACCACAGATGTTAGGCTAACTGGTCTGTTGTTTCCTGCTTTTTGTCTGCTTCCTTTTTTGAATACGTACATTACATTTGCAGTTTTCCAATCTGCTGGGACCTCCTCAGAATCCCTATATTCCCAATTGGTGATGTCCCTGAAACAGAATCCCATGATCTCGCAAGAGTTGTTCTGTGCATCAAAGTCATTTGCGAGTTGCCTCTAATCAGCAGTTTCTGTGCACAGAACAAGGGATAACCAAAAGAATTATTCAATCTACAGGTGTTTGTCTCACTTAGTAAAATTTGCCGATTCAGCCATTCTTACGCTACATAAATTACGTGTGTTACAAATAAAATTTTCAGTGTTAAAGCCTAAATATATTTGAGCCTTTTATTACAGATGAACTCATTTTCTTCCATGAAAGATAAATCTTTATAATGACATTCATTGCATTAGCTGTGCCCCATTGATATCTTGTTTATTCAAGTGGTATGATCTAACAACTTAACTGAGTTGAAATCAATAGTGCTCTTGAAATTTAGCAAAACTAGCAATTGAAATCCAGTCAGCTTTTGAGGTATTATCATGAAATATTTGCTAAATGTAATTTAAAACAATTGCATCCCTTGCACTTCTCACGCTGCAGGATTTCAATCTTGGTGTAATAAATGAACAGATAAAAATCAACTCTGTTTTTTTCGAACTCAATGCAGTTTACATAATCCTGTTGTTACTCCAAGCTCTGTGGGTGGAACTGAACGAGTAGCAGACAAACTTCAGCTTCTAATAAAATGCTACTGAAGGCCACCTTTGAAAATCTCTGTGCTCTTTCTAGCGAATAATTAATGAGTTATTCTGTTGAATAATATTTAGCTATTTTGTAATAATGTGAGCTTAAGTGCTCGTACTGCTGGCATTAAAATACATTTTCCGCTGTACTACTGTGACAAAGAAAAATAACTTTTTTGTGATGTCGTTTATTTCAAATCAATGAAGTAAAGACACAAGATGAAAAGGCACAGAGTAAAATGAACGATGGTACACTCAAATAAAAATGTTACATGTTAAATTATGAAGAAAGTGTAGTGGAAAGAATGAAAGGGAATTATGAGGGCTGAATGGAAATATAAGAAAAGGCTAGCAGATCCTATAAAAGGAAATAGGGATTTTCTAAAGAAATAAAAAAAGTAGAAGAATATTAAAAGAGACAGGATTATCACTCAGGCATAAAGAAGGTAGTTTAATTCTGGAGGATGAAGGTTTGACTGAGTTAATAAATAAATATTTTGCATCGGTGGAGGTGGGAACATCGATGTATTAGAGGAGGATAAGAAACAATTGATATATCTAACTCCAGAAAAGGAATAAGTATTGAAAATATGCAGAACACAAGGTGAATGAATTATTAGGCGCTGAAGGCATGTATCGCAGGCTGTTGAAGGAAGTCAGAGATGACCTGTCAGAAGCTCTGGTCATAATTTTTCATTCCTTCTTAAATATGAAATTGGGCTTAAGGACAAGAACGAAGCCAATATAACACCCTTGTTTAAGAAGGGAGGGAATAATAAATCAGGTAATTGTAGACCAATTATGGGCAAACTCTTGGGGCGAGAAATTCTAGTGAGCTAAAAGCCTGCCAGAGCGAGGCACAGTTAAGGGCCACCCAGATTAATAGCACAGGCAGCACCAGTATTTTGGTGCTGCCTGCTAATTTTAATTAGCACAGCACTAAACTTACCATGCAAGATTGGTTTTATGGCAGTACTCTCAGCAGGAGGCCCAAGGGAGCATGGCCATAACATCCTTGTAGTAAGAACAGCATTATCTTAAATCTAGCCTGTCATTTTAAAAGTTGTGCCGGTACGTTAAAGAGGAACTGCCTTCTGAAATTACCAAAAACATTTTTAAAAAGGCAGTTTTTGGCCCTTGGAGGACATCTGCCTTCTGAAAATAAATAAATATTAAAAATAATTCCCAAATGGGAGTCTTCGGCTCTTAAAGCTGAATTGCCTTCCACACTTAAAAAATGTTACAAGTGCTTCAGCACTAACACAAATGGCTCAACAAGTCAGGGAAGGGGCACCCAGGGTCTCGTACGCAACACTCCAGCTTTGCGCAGAGGTCAACACTGCAAGACAGGCCCTCTACCCACAGGGGCCAGGAGGCCCTCCAGAAAGAAGGATGTGGGACCACATCACCGAGGCTGTCACTGCTAGCAGTGTCACCTCTATGACCTGGCTCCCTCGCCCAAAGAAGCTTCATGACCTCAGAGCACTGGTCAAGGTCAGTGAGTGCATCTTCAAAAGCCGTCTCCTACCAACTGCGCCATTAACCTCAAACACTTCTCAATGCATGACCTCCCTCCTCAATCGCTCACCTACCAACAATCCGTAACAAACATGAGACACACCTCCCATTTTTAGCCTCGCCTCACCCCCTTGGAGGAGACGGTGCCGGCCATTCTTGGCAGGGGCATGGCTGAACCCTTTGCCAGCTGCTGGGCTGAAATAATCCAAGATGCTGGTATCCTCATACATTATCCTCTTTCTCATTTCACACCCAAGAAATGGAGCCTGCCCAGCTAATGGCGGTGAGGGGGAGGGGAAGTGGGGAGGAGGGGGAGGACGAGGACGAGGAAAGGCACACACAAGACAGTCACTAAGAGAATGCATAAGGGTAATGACAAGTTAATATCTTGATGTCATATTGGAAGGCTCGATGTATAAAGTTGAACTGGAAAGTTTGCTTTGTGGTGGCTTTTATTTCAGTATTGTGGCGAAGAGGACACTGCGATGGTCAGTAACAGAGGGAAGGCTTGTAGTTACTGGTACCACAGGCAAATGATTCCATCCTGGATATACAGGCCAGAGAGGCGCTGTCTGGGTTGCGTCCTTCCTCCTGCTTCCTTCTCTTCTACATTGTCATCGTCTGTGTCATCCTCTTCCCTCTGCGAGCAGATGCTGTAAATCAGAAATGAATGCATAAAATGTTGCAAATTCTCAGGAGGTCAGACAGCATCTCGATCTGTGATGTGAACTCTGTTTCTCTCTCCGTGGATGTTGCCTGACTTACTGAGTATTTCCAGTGGTATCTGTCTTCTCAGAGGCCTTCCTTTATGATCCGATGCCTTGCAAACGCCCAGCAGTACTCCCTACACGTATTGCACCAAGCCACTACTTCAATAACATTTTAAAATCCAGTCCAAAAACATAAATGAAAATTTATCTGAAAGATGTGTGTGCCCTTTTAAGAAGTGCTGGCAGCGTCTCTGTCAGTCTGCTGAATGCTGGGTTTTCATGCTGAGTATAGGACCCAGTGCTGAGCTTAGCAGGCTGACTGAAGTCACCCTCTCTTCACATACAGTTCTAGGGCCAGCGCTGCTATCGGCAGAGCTATGGCCTTCACCAACATATCAGCCACCGAGTCGCGCGTCGGAGAAGGGCGCTAGAATGGCGGGCGCCATTTTTTGCCAGGATCGTGGCGGTAACTCGTGGCAGTAAGTGGTCCAATTTCTAGGCCCAAAAAACACAGTCTAACAGTTTAAATCCAAACTTATCTGAAAGATGTGTGCGTCGTTTAAAGTAGTGACGAAGTTTGCACGCCGACTAACGTAACTCTCGGTCGGCAGCGCTATGACCCTCACTAAAATGGCGGCTGCTGAATCCTGCACAAGAGACGGGCAGAAGTGAGGCAGCCATCTTTTTATTTCAAGGAACGGACCTTCACGGAGAGTGTTAGGTATCCATATTACCAGGCCTCTGTATCCATCATTCGAGCTAAAATTAATAACCATTTAGATATGCACTGATTTATAATCAATTACAGCCAAACGGGACCAGTTAAAGGCAAATGGCGATTGACCCAAGTTAGTTGAGTTTTTCAAAAGAAAATGGCAGTTAAAATAGATTAAGGAAATGCAGTAGATGTAGAGTATATGGACTTTCAGACGGCACTCGATAAGGTATATCAAAGATTTGTCAAAAAAATGCAGCCATATGGTAGAAGAGTAAATGCAACAGTATGTGTAGTCACGAAACAAAGGGTTAATGGAGGTTGCTTGAAGGAAGAACATTTAACAGTGATGTGCCTCAGAGTTCAGCGCTGGCTGCACTTTTGTCCTCATTATATGAATGATTTAGACTTTGGCAAAGGGAGCACTGTATTACAATTTGTGGACAATGTTGAGTAAGTTGAGCCAAACACATTGGAGTTCAGAAGAATGAGAGGTGATCTTATTGAAACTTATAAGGTAATGAGGGGGCTCGACAAGGTGGATTCTGAGAGGATATTTCCACTCATAGGGGAAACTAAAACTAGGGGACATAGTCTCAGAATAAGGGGCCGCCCATTTAAAACTGAGATGAGGAGGAATTTCTTCTCTCAGAGGGTTATAAATCTATGGAATTCTCTGCCCCAGAGAGCTGTGGAGGCTGGGTCATTGAATATATTTAAGCGATAAGGGAATAAAGGATTATGAGGAGCGGGCAGGAAAGTGGAGCTGAGCCCATGATCAGATCAGCCATGATCTTACTTAATGGCAGAGCAGGCTCGAGGGGCCAACTGGCCTACTCCTGCTCCTATTTTTAAGTAGGGGTTTTGGCAAACAGTGATGAAGACTGTATAAGGTTACAGGCGGATATAAAAAGTGAAATTGGACAACAGGTGGTCGGTGCAATTTACAGGCGGGGCTATATACGGGTGAGCAGACTGCCTGCCTAGTTGCAATAATATCAATTGGGTTCTTGCACCAGGTATTGAATGACCCAACCAGAAATACTCATTCAGCCTCTTAAAATCACTCAAAAAAAGGCTGAATGGTTACGCTTCCTGGAGGCCACCTAAACCAAGCATTAAGCACCCATATATGTTAATGATTGGTTGAAATGCCTGTTTTAGGAACTATTGTGTATGTAGGCACTTTGTTAATGACTCCACGAGGCAGGGGTATGGCACTTGAACTGTACAGACTGTAGTCCTTTATCGCACCTCCTAGAGTGAGGGCAGCAAGTGGCGTACAGGTGACCCTTAGGTCTCCAGCAGCAGCACCCTCTGGTGTACAGGTAAGGTATATACAGGTCTACTGTTACAGTACATCATTACATCATTGGCATGCATACATAACAACACTCCCCCCTAAGCCTTTCCCAAGTCCTTATTGCCATGACCTGGGGAGGTGAGCAGTAGTGGGCTGTGGGATGTTGTGGTGAGGGTTGTGTGGGTGCCAGGTGTGATCCCTGTGCTTGAGGCTGCCCTCATTCATTTCCCCCCACTCCACACAGACCAGGTGGGTGTCACTATTGGAGTATTCCTCAGTGGTGGAGCCAGTGCAATGGGTAGGGTACATACACTGTAGAGTGGGTAAGTGGTGGTGGTTGGTGATGGGCAGGGCCATAGGACAGCGTGGGCTCCTTGTCCTCCATTGGTGGTGGAAGTCTGGTCATCCCAGGGTCCGCCAGGGAAGCTGGAGGGTACTGGCCTCTCGCTCCCGGTGCTGGCCCTGGTGACCAGGGGGTGTAGGGCCGGTCTGGGGCAGGTTGCCAGTGGAGGTGGCTGTGCTGCCCATTGACTGCTGCCCCTGTAGTGGGTCTGCTCCCACTGGGTGTGTGTGAGCCCTTCCTGGGGCATCACATTTGTCCCAAAAGTCCAGGCTACATGGTCAGGTAGCCCGCTGGACCAGGCGGTCTCCCACGGGTGGATAACTCTGGCATTTACATTGTTCCTGTAGAAACCGGTGTCCTTTAACAATCTACTTCCTGCATGCATGACACATTGGCTCTGATCACAAATAGTTAATTCTACACAGTTATCTCTCTTTACATTATCACTTTTAGCACTTACAACACTTTCTTGTCTAGCGGTGTCTCCATATACGGTTACATTTATCATATTAAAATTTCTATCATCATCATTTAACACTACAAATTTGTTGCTAACATTACTTTCACAAGCATTCATTACATTTTTCTCATTAGTTAATCCAACATCACAATTCAACATTACATTTGCATACCTGCATCCGCTTACTGCACTTTTAACTTTAAAGTCCTTGACATCGCTGTGCCTAGAGTGAAACTGTCCCTTTAATTTCTTTGGGTTACCGGTCTCCTTTAAGGGGGCCTTCCAATCCAGTTCGCCGCTCGGTGCCACGAGTCGCTCCACCAACGCTGCCCCGCGTTGTCTGGTCGCGGCCATTTAGATTTTAGGTTCTTCGCCTCGTGGTACGGCCGCCATCTTCTTACTCTCCTCCAGGTAGGCCGTGGTGATCTTTTTCTTCTCAGGTTCGGCCACAGACGTTGGGACTCCACCTTTTTCATCGATCTTCTTCCCTCGGAGTCCTGCCACGGCCCGGAACGTGAGGTCTGGATGTTCGGTTTGGGGGATCTCGCCACGGTGTTGTGCAGTCGTCGCCGCGCAGTCGAGCTGGACGGTAGGATTTCTCGGTGCTACAATGGATCCAAGTTCAGGGCTGCATGGGATGTCGATCACTGGGGTCCGGAGGCCATCATCACTCAGATCGAATTGGACCTGCTCCATCCAACTTCTTCCCAGCAGCGTTCGACCATCGCCGGCAACAATCCACAAGGGGAGCTTGTTCATCACGCTGCCCTGGTAGACCTGGACGTCCACGCTGCCAACAACTGGGATTTTGCCTTTGGTGCAGGTGAGCAGCTTTGCCTGGATAGGAGACAGCTTTGGCAGGATTGTACCAAAGTTTTTCGAAGGTCATCTGGCTCATCAAAGACTGGCTTGCCCCTGTGTCGATCTCCATAGAAACTGGAACCCTGTTGATGTCCACTTCCATCTTCCACGGGGAACTCTCGGTGGAGCAGGTATAAATTACATACTCTTCTTCCAGGGGGTTGAGCAGCTTCGTCTTCATCAGTGCCGAAGCCCAGGTGATCAGCCAACTCTTCAGCAACACGGTGAGTAAAGCTTTTTCTGCACATTGTCTGAAGGTGACCTTTCACATTGCAGCCTTTGCAGGTATAGTCTTTGTAGCAGCACTGGTGGGCCCTGTGGTTTCCTCCACAGTGCCAGCATGGGGCTAGCCGGTTGGCTCCATGTGGCGGACTCGGGGTTGCGGGACTTGGGGCAGCATTTCTGCCTTTGAAAGTCGCCATTCTGTTCACTGCGCTCGTTGGTTTTGAGTCCTGGGTGTGGGTCATAGAAACATAGAAAATAGGTGCAGGAGTACGCCATTTGGCCCTTCAAGCCTGCACCGCCATTCAATGAGTTCATGGCTGAACATGCAACTTCAGTACCCCATTCCTGCTTTCTCGCCATACCCCTTGATCCCCCTAGTAGTAAGGACTACATCTAACTCCTTTTTGAATATATTTAGTGAATTGGCCTCAACAACTTTTTGTGGTAGAGAATTCCACAGGTTCACCACTCTCTGGGTGAAGAAGTTTCTCTTCATCTTAGTCCTAAATGGCTTACCCCTTATCCTTAGACTTTGACCCCTGGTTCTGGACTTCCCCAACATTGGGAACATCCTTGCTGCATCTAACCTGTCTAAACCCGTCAGAATTTTAAACGTTTCTATGAGATCCCCTCTCATTCTTCTGAACTCCAGTGAATACAAGCCCAGTTGATCCAGTCTTTCTTGATATGTCAGTCCCGCCATCCCGGGAATCAGTCTGGTGAACCTTCGCTGCATTCCCTCAATAGCAAGAATGTCCTTCCTCAAGTTAGGAGACCAAAACTGTACATAATACTCCAGGTGTGGCCTGGAGTCGCTGACCGAAATCATGTAGGCCTGGCTCACTTTGATTGCCTTCTGCAGGGTGACTGTGATGTCCGCAGAGAGTAGTTTATGGGGGAGGCCCTCGTGGCTGATCCCAACAACAAAAATGTCACTTAGTGCTTCTGTGAGGTGGTTGCCAAAATCACACGGTGCAGCCAACCTTCTTAAATCTGCAGCATACTTAGCAATTTCTCGGCCTTCGGGACGCCGGTGAGTGTAAAACCGCTGCCTGGCTGCGGGGATGCTCTCTTTTCATTTAAGTTACTCTTGTATTAAGGTTACAAGCTCCCCATAGCTCTTGGTTGTTGTCTTCATTGGGGCTAGAAAATCCCTGACGAGGCAATGGGTAGTAGGCCCACAACAGCTGAGCAGAATGGCTCTGCGCTTGTTCGCCAGTGTGGCCAGTGTGTCCCCATCCAGGTCATTGGCGATAAAGAAGTGTTCTAACCTTTTCATGAAGGCGTCCCAATCTTCCCCTTCACTGAAGTGTTGGAAGTTGCTGAGATTAGACATGTTGTTCATGGAATTCGTGACCTCATTGCCAGTTATTGTGTATGTAGGCACTCTGTTAATGACTCCATGAGGCAGGGGTATGGCACTTGAACTGTACAGACTGTAGTCCTTTATTGCAGCTCCTAGTGTGAGGACACCAAGAGATGAGCTCCCTTTTATATTGGGTTACCTGCGGTGTATAGGTGACCCTTAGGTCTCCAGCAGCAGGCACCCTCTGGTGTACAGGTAAGGTATATACAGGTCTAGTGTTACAGTACATCATTGGCATGCATACATAACAGGAATCATGCTGGAATTTATATTTTGGTTCCTGATGCGCTCGAGCCAGGGTTGCTTAAAGGAACTGCTAGAGGCCGTCATCAGAAAGAGGCGTTTTTTTTTATACACTTAAGGCTAGACTTTCCACTTTCAGGCTAAGGCCGAAAAAAATGGGCCTTGTTCCAGTGATGCGGGACTTATCGCCCGTGCTGATTGCCGGCTCAAGGCCCATTTTTTTTTTTGCGATTTTCCACTCGGCCTTAGCCCAGCGATGTCAAATGGGCAATGTCATTTCTCGGCGATCTCCTGATCGCCCAAAGAAAACGGAAGTGAATGAAAAAAAAAAGCTTCCCTAGCAACGCATTACTGCGCATGTGCAGGTTGATTTTTTTTTCAGGTTGATGCTTCTTCCCTCATTTTGAGAAGTCAAGGGTCTTCACACATGCTCAGAAGTTCTGGGTGGGTCTGGGAGAGAGAGAGAGAGAGAGGAGAAAGGAAGCAGGTCAGAAAGTCTTATCCAAATTACAGATAATTTAAAGAATGGAGGGAGGTGCAGGAAAGAGAAGGGCCAAACCCTTCAGCGAAGAGACAAATGAGGCCTTCGTAAATGCTGTCAGCTCCAGGTGGGAGGATCTGACACGGGGTGGGCGGGGGAACCTCCGCCCCGTGCATATCGCAGGATTTGGTCCAAAATAACCGACATAGTCACATCGGCCTCCAATGAAACGCACACACCGGACCAGTGCCGCAAACGGTAGAACAGCCTACTGGCAGCTGCGAGAGTAGTTGAAATTTATATTTATGTATTATTTAATGATCTAAATAGTAACTAGAATCTGCAATGTTATTGGGTTACATTTAAACATAACTAAATTTTACGCAACCGAGCATAAAGTTAAATGTTCACTTGTTCACTTGTTATCATTACATAACTGTTCCCTTTCCATTCTTTCTGTAATGGTCACTTGTTGGCATGACTGAAATGGTCATTGTTATCATGACTGAAATGATCACTTTTCATCACAGTAATGGTCACTTGTTGGTATGACTGAAATGGTCACTTGTTGGCATGACTGAAATGGTCACTTGTTATCATCACTGAAATGGTCACTTGTTATCATCACTGAAATTGTCACTTGTTGGTATGACTGAAATGGTCACTTGTTGGTATGACTGAAATGGTCACTTGTTATCATCACTGAAATGGTCACTTGTTATCACCACTGAAATTGTCACTTGTTGGTATGACAGAAATGGTCACTTGTTGGTATGACTGAAATGGTCACTTGTTATCATTACTGAAATGGCCACTTGTTCTGTAAAATGTTCATTTCTTCTTCTTGTAACGTTTTGGGGATTTTGAGGGAAGGGGGGTTGGTGCGGGGGGTGGGGGGTTGGAGGGAGGGTGTTGTTCATTAGTTCTTTGTTAATAAAAAAAACATTTCTACAACTTTTGAACCTTCTCTCTTACTTACATAAGTTTTACAATGTACTGTTCTTCATGCAGATTTGTTAGTTTATTCTGTTTCCCCACGGAATATCATTAAATAACTTCACTATGTAAAAGCTATTTAATAAATAATTCCAATATATGCATAAATAAGGTGATAATACCTATTTATATTCCCTGTCCCAAATTTCTGAGTACAATTTGCATCAATTTTACTCTCTAAACAACTCACAACAATTCTCCACCCTTCCTCAGAGGCTAAAAATGGCGTCCGTAGTGCCCATTTCCCTCTCTAAGGCCCTGAAAAAGCAACTATTTTTGAGCACTCGTTTGGTCCTTGCATCGGCCCAGCGAAGTGCATGCTAAGTGCTGAAACTTGGGATGGGCCTTGTGTGGGCGATCATTTGCGCGATCATCTCAGCGATCAAAGTGGAAACTTGGGGGCCTATTTTTCCGGCGATATTTTGGGCCTAGTTTCCACTTTTTGCTCAAAATGGGCAATAGTGGTCCATTTTGGGCCATAGATGGGCCTTAGATGGGCGATGTGAAGTGGAAAGTCTAGCCCTTAGTACCTTGCAGACAAACTGCAACCCTGAGTACAGCGTACTGCCTTCCCATCGCCCCAATCACCATTTCCCTCGCCCCATGCCCCCAACACTGCTGGCTCCTTCCCAACCCGTCAAATGCCGGGAAGGGGTGGGGCCTGAGTCATCCCTTCCGTCTATATAATGCCATTTTCCCAGGGCTGCAATGGGGAAGCTTGTAATCGGACCCCGGAAGTGGCAGTAAGCTCTGAGTTTTCCCCATGGAGCAGCCTCCTTCCCCTCCACTCTGGCACCCAATGGTTCCAGTTGTGTGACCTTTGGTCTGTACAGTTACAAGGATGCAGATTTATCAGTTGTCAGGGAGCTTCGACTACTCTCAATCAGTCCCCGAATCTTCTCGTCCCACCAGCACCTCCCTTGTGGCCAATGGTGAGATGTTTCTTGACGGCAGGAATCTGATGCAGAGGCTGTCATGCATATTCAAACAGCCCCGCTGGAATTCCACCCTGTGGAGCTGCAACCCACCCTATAACTCCGCAGATTTCTACAATCTCTCAATCTGAAACGTAAGGTGCTTTGGGTTGATCAAACTTACTTGGATTGAGGAGCGGCATACGATATAAAGCAATGATGTAGCAGTTGTTACTGGTTCTGCCCAATTATTCTGCCAAAGGAATGTTTTGTTCTTGACACTAACATGTTATAGGGTAAGTATTGCCCTGAGAAACGCAAGAGTTTTCTAAGGTATGACAGATTTGTTATATGGAGAACATACCAGAGGACAAGACATAAGAACATAGGAACATAAGATTTAGAAGCAGGAGTAGGCCATTCGGCCCCTCAAGCCTGCTGCGCCATTCATTGAGATTATGGCTGATCTTCGACCTCAACTTGACTTTCCTGCCCGATTCCCATGTCCCTTGATTTCGCTAGAATCCAAAAATCTATCGATCTCATCCTTGAATATACTCAACATCTGAACATCCTTTCGGGCAGAGAATTCCAATGATTCACAAACCTCTGAGTGGAGAAGTTCCACCTCATCTCAGACGAAAAAGGCAGACCTCTTATCCTGAGACTGACACTCTAATTCTAGTTCTAGAGATTGCAAAGGGACATGATCCAAGCCCAAGAGAGGCGTGAGCTCGGGGCCAGAAGAGGCGAGGGCCCAGAGGCAACACGGGCCAGCCCACACTGCGATATGTGTGCGCATTAGGTCTGTGCAGCAGAGCTGGTCTCCAGTCATCTTGGATAACCCTTGCCATTGGACCAAGAAATAGCTCTGTCAAGCCCGTGTGGTCACCCCACATTAAAAAAATCCATTTACAGGCATCTTCCACCCTTCAGGATGTAGTTCAGGACCTGGAGTATTAGATCCTTCATTGGAACACCTATGAACTCATCCTTTTTTGACATGGAAGCAAGTCATCCTCGTTTCGAGGGACTGCCTATGTTGATGATGAGTTCTCAACTCTCCAGCCAGGGGAAACAACCTCTCAGCATCTACCCTGTCAATCCCTCTCAGAATCTTGGATATTTCAATGAGTTCACCTCTCATTCTTCTAAACTCCAGAGAGTTTAGGCCCAATCTACTCAATCCCTTCTCATAGGCCGACCCTCTCATCCCAGGAGTCATTCTAGTGAACTTTTGTTGCACTGCCTCTAAGGCAAGTACATCCTTTGTTTGATAAGGAGACCAAACTGTACTCCAGGTGTTCAGTATCGAATAACTCCACGAGGCTAAGTACGATGAGTTAGTTCAGGCATAACCTTACTCCAGTTTATTTATTCTCAAAGTGAGGATTCAACATGGCTGCCAACATTATATACACGGCTGGCACATGTCTGCCAATGACCATTAGGACTCCAACAGTTAACATACATCCAACAACGGTGGCAAGTAAAACCCAGTTAACATACATAACACCAGGTGTGGTCTCACCAAAGCCCTGTACACTTGTAGCAAGACTTCCTTACTCTTGTACTCCAACACTCTGGCAATAAAAGCCAACATACCATTTGCCTTCCTAATTGCTTGCTGTACCAGCATGCTTGCTCTCTATGTTTCCTCCACTAGGACACCGAAATCTCGCTGAACACCAACATTTAACAGTTTTGCCTCTATTTTAAAAATATTCTGTTTTCCTCTTCTTCTCCCAAAGTGAATAACCTCACATTTCCCTACATTATACTCCATCTGCCACCTTATAGGCCACTCACTTAACCTTTGCGGGCTCTTTGTGTCCTCACTTACTTTCCCATCTAGCTTTTTGTCCATCAGCAAACTTGGATACATTACACTGGGTCCCTTCATCTAAGTCATTAATATAGATGGCGAATAGCTAGGGTCCCAGCACTGATCCTTATGGCACCACATTAGTTGCACCCTGCCAATCTGAAAATGACCCTTTTATCCCCGATTCTCTGTTTCCTGTCTGTCAACCAATCCTCCATCCTCCAATAATACCAACAATCCCTTGTGCCCCAAGACCAATGGAATAACAAACAAGTATGTTCACTGATGTGTTCGGTGTCTTGGAAAATATTTAAAAGAACCCATGCAAAGTGCTTCGTGATTTCACATTGCCACTTAATTGCTTTTTCCACAGCAGTTTCTTCGTCTTTGGAACATATGCTGGCGCTGTGAAGCCGAAGGTAATCAAAGCCTTTGCTGGCAATGAATCCCGCAGATATGACTACTTACTCTGTTGCTCAACCAGTTGAGTGCAATACCGGACCAGAGGTGGCTTTCCTGGAATTAATTTGTAGTACCATTTGTTTTCAAACCTTTCCTGAAACACAGCACATCAGAACCAGCTCAGTCAACTACATTGAGATTACGGATCATTCTGTCAAATCAATTTACTATAAAGCCGATCAGTTTGGATGCAATAAAATAACAACAAAAAAATGAGAATTCTGGACATCTGCAATAAAATCAAAAAATGCTGAAAATATGCAGCAGGTCAGTCAGAATCTGAAAGAAATATAGGTTAATATTTCAAATGAAACTCCTTCGCCATGAGTGGTCTAATTGGCCACTTCTTGTGTAAAATATTGACTGGGGTATTTAAAATTGTTTTATAACTTGCAATGGATTTATACAATTGAAGACAAGTTACTTGTGCTAAACAGTTAGCACTGGTAAAAGAAAGAATTGCATTTCATCACATCTCTCAGAAACATCTCAAAACACTTCAGAAAATGGATTAATTTGAACTGCAGTAAGGGCTGTTACACAGCCGAACAAAACAAGCACTTTACATATGCTAAGATCCCGAAAGATCGATGAAATTAATGAACAGTTAATCTGTTTTTTGTGCAATTTTAGCAACAACCTCAAATACCAGCTGGGGCTTAGTTTTAACGGTTCTAATTTTGCGAGAATAGCAGCTAGTACTGCAACAGGGAAGGCAGGTCCTCACATTGAATATTGCAAGATAAATCATTTCAATATGATTCCTCTCATTGGAACATGCTCCTTCAGAGCATTGCTTGGAGAATCGTACATCTTGATCTTTCACAATCCCCGGCTCCCTTCATGGAGAAGTCGCTATATTCGGGGAAGTGATGTCAGCTGTAATGGTTTAGAGCTAGGTGTTTCTATACCTTGCTGGGCGGTGTTTCCAATTCTTCAGAGGACATTTCTGAATGCCCTGGGGGGTTGTTCAGAAGATCTATGCAATGAGACAGTGCTGCATTATGTCTCGGAGTGACAAAATTGGTCAAACTAGAGGCTCCTAAAGGGCTGTTATTTGCAGGTGTACCTACCCTATGTATATATACTTGTTTATTGTCCATAAACGATATCTCCGCAAGATCCTGCAAATCCCCTGGGAGGATAGATGCACCAACGTCAGTGTTCTCGATCAGGCCAACATCCCCAGCATCGAAGCACTGACCACACGACCAGCTCCATTGGGCGGGCCACATTGTCCGCATGCCCGACACAAGACTCTCAAAGCAAGCGCTCTACGTGGAACTCCTACACGGCAAGTAAGCCCCAGGTGGGCAAAGGAAATGTTTCAAGGACGACCTCAAAGCCTCCTTGATAAAGTGCAACATCCCCATCGACACCTGGGAGTCCCTGGCCTTAGACCACCCTAAGTGGAGGAAGAGCATCCGGGAGGGCGCTGAGCACCTCGAGTCTCGTCGCCAAGAGCATGCAGAAACCAAGCGCAGGCAGCGGAAGGAGCGTGCGGCAAACCAGACTCCCCACCCACCCTTTCCTTCAACCACTGTCTGTCCCACCTGTGACAGAGACTGTAATTCCCGTATTGGACTGTTCAGTCACCTGAGAACTCACTTTTAGAGTGGAAGCAAGTCTTCCTTGATTTTGAGGGACTGCCTATGATGATGATGACATGCAGACAGCACATATCAGGACATCGCAGGCACAAATTTCCATTCAATGATTTCTATGGATAGCAAGTTGTGGGCAGCCTGTTTGCTGGGTGCATGTGAGGCTGGGTTCCCATCACAATCCTCCTGATTATCGGGAAATTTACATTATTTGTCCAAGGTTTATGCCGATCTTCAAATTATGACAGCTGATCAGAAGAGCCTCTGTGGAAGTTACTGGTGTGTGCAGTCGTAAGTGCCCCGCAGGTTCCGCGTTTCCGCATGCGCTGTGCATGCACGAAAACCCGGATAATTGCGATCTGTCAAGTTTCAGTTTGGCAGATCATGTGCAGGAAATGGGCATTCACTGTTGGAGAGTTTGCTCCACTACTGTCCAGCGAATGCCCACGAAACACTTACACCTGGTAAAAAGTGTCATCGGGCCTGCTTTTATCAGGGTAAGTGTGAAAATAAATATTAAAATAATTTCTTTTAAATCAATTTAACGTTCAAAAATCATTAAGATTAGTTTAGGGTATTTATGGCCCCTTTGGAAATTATTACAGTTATTTTCCAAAAAATTAAACTTTTGTTTTAAATGTTTAATTAAATTGTTTTTTTATGCATTTTAAACATGTGGTGATCTATTTTTACTTAGGTTGTGTGAAAGTGTGCTTTTTATGGGATTTCTGTTGTGCTTATGGGGATTCAGTACATAAATGGATTCCCCATAAGCATAATGTGAATCCTCTTTGTGATTGGTTGGGATACATAGGCCTTTATGCCTGCAGGCCCAGGACTGCAAGAGTCCGAAGATATGGAAGCACTAGCTCGGTGCGTATTTTTCTCACGGATCGGAGGCATTCCTCCGCGCGTAACCTCCCACCACAATATTAGATCTGTTATAACTCCACAGAATGTAGATGGTGAATTTGAGGAAGTTGTATCAAGTGATTGAGAACTCACAAATGAGGAGGAGCAAGTGGAGATAATTGGACAAGAGGAAACGTTCGGCCATCCTGAAAGCCCTCGACTATTATCAGCTTGATGGGCAAGGCATTTGTGATCTATTTGGTTTGCTGCTGACAGGAATTAATGCAGGAGCAGAGGATATTTTGTATGTTTTTTGAGTCCTCCATGAGCAGCTGCAGTAACTGACTGAGGATGGCCAACAGTGGACCTCGACACCACTGCAGTCCTGCGTGAGGAATTCATGGGACTGCAGAGGACAACAGAGTGAGTGGCATCTTCTCAGCCATCTGCAAAGTATAAAGGAAGAAAATGATGAATGCTGTGACTGGGGCATTGAGACCTTAGGCATCATGCACTGCCAGAGTTAACAGACCAGGTGATCAGTTGCAAAGAGCAATGACAGTGATATTCATCGACATATGGGGGTTAAATTGCTTAACCCCTGAAAACAGGCGCAGGGATCGTGATTAGTGATTAACCTGCACCAGTTCACTGGAAAGCAGGCAGAACACCAGCTTCATGCTGCCTGCTCATTATAATGACTTCTGCCTGCAGCCAGTGTTGGTTACGCAATTCATTGGCTGCACTCATCAGTGAAGTTCCAATATGGTTACCTCGACATCACTGCAGTCCTGCGTGAGGGATTCATGGGACTGCAGAGGACAACAGAGTGAGTGGCATCTTCTCAGCCATCTACAAAGGAGCCACAAATGGATACCACAGCAATACTGGAATCCAAGGCCTGTGTTCACTGGAGTTTAGAAGGATGAGAGGGGATCTCATCGAAACATATAAAATTCTGAGGTGACTGGACAGGTTAGACGCAGGAAGAATGTTCCCAATGTTGGGGAAGTTCAGAACCAGGGGTCACAGTCTAAGGATAAAGAGTCAACCATTTAGAACTGAGATGAGGAGAAACTTCTTCACTCAGAGAGTTGTTAACCTGTGCAATTCTCTACCGCAGAGAGTTGTTCGATGCCAGTTCATTGGATATATTCAAGAGAGAGTTAGATATGGCCCTTACGGCTAAAGGGATCAAGGGGTATAGAGAGAAAGCAGGAAAGGGGTACTGAGGTGAATGATCAGCCATGATCTTATTGAATGGTGGTGCAGGTTCGAAGGGCTGAATGACCTACTCCTGCACCTATTTTCTATGTTTCTATGTTTCTATGTTTATTTAAAGCTAGCCTGCACCTCTTAAACGACAGCTGCATTGTGGCTACTGCGGGTGCTGAGATCATTGGGAATAGTGTGCTGTGCAACATTCAACAATAGCTGACCATGGGAGAACACAGGCACCAAGGTTTTTGGACGCTGCACTGGAGGACTTGTGGAAGAGGTGGAATGGAGGAGAGATGTCTTATATCCTCCGGGGAGTGGGAAGCACTTCAGACACATGCTCAGAAGGCAGTGGCAAGAGATAGCCGACTAGGTCAACGCCACCTGGATGCAGTGTAGGAGGAAGTTTAATGATCTCACACGAGAGGTCAAGGTCAGTGAATGCATCTTCAAATGGCATATCCTACCAACTGCACCACGAGCCTTAGCCACTGCTCAATGCACTACACCCCCATCACTCCCCTCCCAACAATCGCTATCAATCAGGACTCATACCTAACATTCAGAGCTTCCCCTCACTCTCACACAGTTAGCACTGTTGCAAGCCTCACACCCACATCTCACAGATTATACACACTGCCAACCCATACATATTGCACCACACTCACTGACACCCTTTCCTTTCTCTTACAGGAGAAGGTGGTGCACAACCAGAGGCAGCAGGAACTAACCGGAGGGGAGAGGTGCGCATGCATGTTCAAACCCCCATTGACGAGACGGTAATGGCCATTATGGGAAGGGCCACTGCGAAGGCCTTGGCCACCAGCAGGGTTGAAGCCATTGAAGTTGAGCATATCCACATACCTCATCCTCCTTCTCTCATCCCACTGCTCCCTCATCCCACAATCTCTTCTGACAGAAAACATGCTGATGGTATAAGTATCTACTTATTACTTTTTTCTCTGCCTTGACCACAACACTATATTGTCATGTTTTCCTTTCACATACCCAAGAACTGGAACTTGCCCATGGAGTAGAAGAAGAGCAAGAAGACAATGAAGATGAAGACTCACTGATTTCAGTCTCAGCCACCAGTTTAAATCGATACACTGTATGTAATTTAGAGGATAGCATAGAGGTGGGATTTTTATGCGGTGAGACACTGAGCACAAGTGCACTGCAGCCAGTGCAGGAGGAAAGGCGAGTGTAAAGAGCAGCTTGTTGGAAGGTGAGGTCGCACTAGATCTGCTACAGTGGGCTCAGATGATGACTTTGTTGGGCCAGGCTACAGAAGAAGACTGATGGGTGTACACACCCGAATGCTCGCTGCACTGGGAACCCTGTCGGAAAGCCTGTGCTCACTGTCAAGGAGCGTGGAGGAGCACAGGGCTTTGCGCAGAAGCTGGAGCCCATCCTTTCCAAGATGAAACGGGTGGCCACATCCATCCATCAATACACTTGTGGAGCCGACTATGATGTCGCATCTGATGGCCAAGGTCTTATCAAAGTTTGAATGTTGCTGTGGAATCTCAGACTGCTGTCATGGAAGCTGAGACTGCTGCCATTATGGCTCTGGATAGATACCAGTGTGTGAATCGACTTCCAGGGCACCACAGCACTCCAGGAATCTGTTCTCCAACAGAGCTGCTCGCTAAAGACCCTCTGGAGATATGGCCCCCTGCTGAGGGCCCTTCTCCCCCTCCTCCACCTCCCTCTTCCAGCAGCTTGTCCTGCTCTGCGTGGCCTCTGCTCATTCTCCAGTCATGCCAAGAGTAAGGCCAAATGGTCCACCCATATCTGGAAGCAACTGGACTGTGCACAAGTCTTTAAGTCACCCAAAAAGTACTTCAGCACTTGCCACACCACTCTGTTGTTGTATACTACTGAAACTTTAACTAACTATAGAAAACGCATAAAACTCGCAGAATTACAGCAACAGCCAGAAGAACTAAACCAGCAACTAATCTGCATATAGTTGGTGATCCCTTTAAGTAGCACTGGTGTTGGAGCATTCCTGCTGCTTCACACGTGTTCAGCTGTGCGAGGTTATGAGAGGGTGTAAGCTACAGCGTATAGTTCCAAAATTGCACCGTTCGTGTCAATTAGCATTGCACGCTAATTGGCCTCATGATCTGCTGCTCTGCATAATTCTGGTGGGCGTTAGGTGCGCACAAGTTAACTCCTTTACCAAGATGGCATCCGGTGCACCGGAAGAATGAGCATGCACTGAAGACGACATTTTCTCAACCTCGAGGAACCTTGTTGAGCCAAAGAAACAGCCCAATTACTGACTGCCTTTATATAACTTTCAGGATGACTAGCAGCGATGGCATGACAGGAGAGGTGTTTGCGGAAGCACTTTTCTCTCCAGGTGTCCACACATCCTACCACTCAGCCAGACTCCTCCAACGATCGCCAGGACCTGGCAGCTATGGCATTTTTAGACCTGTGTCTAGCTTTTGCAGTGCCATTACATGATCCCGTATGCAGAGGTTCAAGGGCTACAATCATTCCAAAAAGGACGACCTCATCCATCACTCTGCCACCACAGTTGTTCCTCCTACCCTTAGATATGCACAGCCTTAGCTCACAGTTTAGGAAAAGCGCACCTTCTCAAAGGAAAGCAGCAGCTTAGAGCAAAAAATTAATATAAATAGCATTATATAAATATTGAACTTTTTATTTATCATTAGTGTGGACCAAGTTTGTTGGGTAGGGTGGTGGAAATATAATGACCACCAATGGTGGAGAGATTATAATCAGGGATGCTCAAGAGGGCAGAATTACAGGAGTGCAGACATCTCGGGGAGTTGTGGGGCTGGAGGAGATTCATTATCATAGGCAGTCCCTCGTCTCGAAGATGACTTGCTTCCACACCAAAAAGGGATGAGTTCACAGGTGTTTAAATGAAGGACCTAATATTCCAGGTCTTGAACTACATGTTGAAGGGTGGACGATGCCTCTGTGTGGATTTTTTAACGTGTGGTGACCGTTGTACATCAGCCACCACACGGGCTTGACAGGGCGAGGTCTTGGTCCAGTGGCAAGGATTACCCAAGACGACTGGATACCAGCTCTGCTGCACGGACCTAGTGCACACACATATCGCAGTGTGGGCTGGCCCGTGCTGCCCCTGGGCCCTCGCCTCTCCTGGGCCCCGATTACATCGCTCCGCGATCACTCGCCGCTCCTGCGGCACCGACCTCGCCGCTCCTGCTGTACCTGCCCACGCTCCAATCACCGACCTGGATCTCGGTGATGTCCAATCCAGTTACCATCTTCACAGCTATCGCCCTCCAGGACCGACTCGCACTGTACCTTGAAGCACCTTTGAAGGCCCCGACCTGCTGATGGTCCTTGCAGGTTGGAGCCGCCGCACCGATCACAGAGATAGGGAGGGGCGAGGCCATGGAGGGATTTAAAAGTAAGTTTGAGAATTTTGAAATCGAGGCATTGCTAAACAGGAAGTCAATGTAGGTCAGCGAGCACAGGGGTGATGGGTGAGCAGGATTTGTGCGAGTTTCGAAACGGGCTGCCGAGTTTTGGATGACCTCTAGTTTACATAGGATAGAATGTGGGAGGCCAGACAGAAGTGTGTTGGAATAGTCAAGCCAGGTGTAACAAAGGAATGGATGAGGGTTTCAGCAGTGGATGAATTAAGGAAAGGGCGGAGACAGACAATGTTACGGAGGTGGAAATAGGCGGTCTTAGTTATACTGACTTATGCAAATATGCGGTCTTAGTTTAACGTTCATTTTGACCCAGCTGGGACCACGCATAGAAGCCAGCCTGATTGACAACAATGGCTCCTTGTTGGGCAAGGAATGTTCCAGAGGACGCCACAGTCCAGGAGCAGCTGGAATCATTTGTCGTAATTTTCCCGTTGCCAGCATATGGGTTTGGGAGCAGGTCAGCACTAAAAATCGTCGAAATTGCCAGCGCGTAAAGGTAACCTGCCATCATCCTGCTGATTTCCATACTTACCAAAGAACATAAGAGCATAAGAAATAGGAACAGGAGTATGCCATACGGCTGCTGGAACCTGCTCCGTTATTCACTAAGATCATGGCTGATCTGATCATGGACTCAGCTCCACTTCCCTGTCTGCTCCCCATAACCCCTTATCGTTTAAGAAACTGTCTATTTCTGTCTTAAATTTATTCAATGTCCCAGCTTCCACAGCTCTCTGAGGCAGCGACTTCCACAGATTTACAACCCTCTAAGAGAAGAAATGTCTCCCCTCATCTCTGTTTTAAATGGGTGGCCCCTTATTCTAAGATCATGCCCTCTAGTTCTAGACTCCCCCTTCAGTGGAAACATCCTCTCTGCATCCACCTTGTCAAGCCCCCTCATAATCTTATACATTTCGATAAGATCACCTCTCATTCTCCTGAACTCCAATGAGTAGACATCCAACCTACTCAACCTTTCCTTATGTCAACCCCCTCATCCCCGGAATCAACCGAGTGAACCTTCTCTGAACTGCCTCCAAAGCAAGTATATCCTTTCATAAATATGGAAACCAAAACTACACGCAGTATTCCAGGTGTAGCCTCGCCAATACCTTCTTTAGCTGTAGCAAGATTTCCCTGCTTTTATACGCCATCCCCTTTGCAATAAAGGCCAAGATGCCATTGGCCTTCCTGATCACTTGCTGTACCTGCATACTATCCTTTTGTGTTTCATGCACAAGTACCCCCAAGTCTCGCTGTACTGTGGCACTTTGCAATCTTTCTCCATTTAAATAATAACTTGCTCTTTGATTTTTTCTGCCAAAGTCATGACCTCACACTTTCCAACATTATACCCCATCTGCCAAATTTTTGCACACTCACTTAGCCTGTCTATGTCCTTTTGCAGATTTTTCGTGTCCTTGCACATTACTTTTCCTCCCATCTTTGTATAGTCAGCAAACTTGGCTATGTTCCACTCAGTCCCTTCTTCCAAGTCGTTAATATAGATTGTAAATAGTTGGGGTCCCAGCAATGATCCCTGCGGCACCCTACTAGTTACTGGTTGCCAACCAGAGAATGAATCATTTATCCTGACTCTCTGTTGGGACACTTAACATAGGAGCGTTTGGGAGGTGTGCCACAGACCCGATTGGGAGAGGTGGATGACCTAATTCAAGTAATTAACTGCTTGTTGAGAGACCCTTAAGAGGGTTTTTAACACCAGCATTTGGTTTTAACTGCAGAAACACGGGATTCACGCACCTTGGGAACCTTACCTGTTTAGTTAAGACAGAAGCTCACTGGCCATTGTGCGAATGCATTAATTGTGAGGTGGAACATGCACATAAATACTTCCACACTGCACCTGATTACTTGGTTACTGGAAAGGGTCTTGCTGACTCCATTTTGTGCAGAGATTTGGCTGTCAACAGTTTGCAGGACATTTCTGCAACCTCGGAAACCACTCTCACCACATTGCTAGTTACTATCACAACATTGAGGGATTGCCCCTTTGATCTCCACTTTAACTGCCACCTATTGCATCAGCATGGGTGCTGCTTATACTGTCTCACCATGGACTTCAGAATCGGACCAAGATGAACCCTAGCACAAACAGCAGCAGCAACCAAAACAGCAGCCTTCTCCTCAACGACGTGATGCTCCTCAGGAGAGAGCATGTCAGCACAGGGCTGCAGCACGCCGGAGGCGATACACCCAACACAGGGAATCCAGGCAGAGGATGAGCTTCCTGGACATGCTTCAGGAGGCTCAGGCTATCGCGCCAGCTCATCGCAGATATTTGTAGCTTGCTGGAACAAGACCGGTTCCCCAGAGGACCTGGTGGACACATCTTCCAAGTGGCTGTGTGAGTCACCATGGCCCTCATCTCTTCGCTTCAGTCTCCTTCCAGGGATCTGTGGGATATCGCAGTCGGCTGCCCACAGATGCATCATCCAGGTGACCAAAACCATGTTTAACAAGTCAGACAATGATGCCAACTTTGCCACTGATGAAGCCGGAGTGGGCGCTGGGCTTTGCAGCTCTGGCTGGCTTCCCACAGGTGCAGAGCATCATCGATCTTCAAGAAAGGTGATAAGTCCAACTGCGACAATTACTTAGGAGTTTCGCTGCTGTCTGCCGCAGGGAAATTTATCGCAAGAATCCTCCTCAATGGTCTCCTCCCAGTGGCTGAAGAGCTCTTCCCAGAGTCGCAATGCGGATTCCGCCCACCAAGAGGAACATGGACTTGATCTACACCGCGCGAGAAATTCAAGAAAAATGTAGGGAGCAGCATCAACCTCTGTACATGACTTTCTTTGACTGCGTTAGTTTCCACACGGAATTAACGCCGAGATTCAATAATAGCAACCGCCCACTTTATTTTGTCGTAAAGATCACATTTGCCGAAACTAACGCCCAGGATATCGCCCAGCACCACTTTCACCACCTCGCACACATCTCGCCCACAATATCGCTCACCCAAAAAAACGCCGGGAAAAAGTGGACCTAACCGGAACTAGTCAGCGGTATGGACGCCATGTTCTTAATCACATGTCGCATCATTTAAAAGGCTGCTCTGCTTCAACCTCGGGGGAGTTCGGATGTACTATGGAGGTCTTTGGAGGTGATGTGAACATCTGAACATCTTTATGATACTGTGAACGATTTGGAATTTAATAGGTGTGTTTGTCGGGGCATTCATTCTCTGTGACCAATCGGTGGAAAACAGATAGCTATTGCAATGGGGCCTGTCCTGTCCTTTCTCACCCTCGCTTGATGACCAATTACATGCTGCAGACTCGACAATGCAAAGGTATGCTCCACTGCATTATGTGCCCAATGTCACGTGCCAGACTGATGAGGAGGACCAGACATTACACCCACTGCAAGTACAGGGAAAAGCATTCTTACCTCAACTTGTCTGATAATAACTGCATTAGGAGACTGTGCTTCCACAAAGAGGTTATCACTGAGGTATGCCAGCTGAAAAGGGCAGATCTGCAACCTGCCAGCACCATCAGCACTGCACTGTCCATCGAGGTCAAAGTCATGGTGGCACTGTTGCTCTATGCATTGGGTTCTTTTCAGACCTCAGCTGGCGACATTTGCGGTCTGTCTCAGCATGCCACACATTGCTGCATTAGGCAGGTCACTAAAGCCCTGTACGCTTGCAGGATGGACTTTATCAGTTTCCCTATGACCAGGGAGATTCAGACTGAGAGGGCTCTAGGATTCTCCAGAATTGCAAACTTCCCCAAGGTGCAGGGAGCAATAGATTGTACGGACATCGCAATGTAGGCACCTTTTCAGGATGCAGAGGTTTTCAGGAACCGCAAGGGATTCCACTACCTGAATGTCCAACTCGTTGTCGAACACCAGCAAATTATTGTGGCAGTGAATGCTAAATTTCTGAGCAGCATCCATGATGCTCACATCCTGCGTGAGAGCACTGTATCTGACTTGTTTAACAATTAGCCACAAGGTCAATGCTGGATGCTTGGTGACAAAGGATATGGTCTCGCCACCTGGCTGATTACTTCCCTGCGTGAACCCACAATGAAGCCGAGAGGTGATACAACGAGAGCCTCAGAGCTACTTGCAAAATCGCGACTTCCAATACTACCCTGAGCAGGTAGCTCAATTCGTGGTGGTGTGCTCCATGCTGCACAACTTGGCTATCAGGAGGGGACAAGAATTGCCTGATGAGTCTAACAGTCCACCTCACCAGAAAGAGGAAAAGGAGGACGAGGAGGTGGATGTTGACATCGGGCCAGACAATCAGGATGACGCTGAAGCCATGCCCCCGATCCCTGTAGACTGCATGAAAGGGCTCATGGTGGTATGATAGCTGTAAGTGCCTTACGCCAGGAGCTCATCAATGAATGCTTTATCTGAAAGAACGTTGGTGGTATTTACAAGGCTGACACACTGCTAGGTTTGCAGGTCATACATTAATGGTGGCAATCACCTTGATGACAGTTAAAGTTTAAGTTGATTGATGTTAAGTGTCATTATACCCTTTGATGTTAAGGAATCACCAGTGTGTAATGGTGCAGCTATCTGAACCAATGCGCAACAAGGTTTTGTTAAATAAAAAGCATTTAAACTGAACATTTATCTGAAATCATAAGTATTTCTGTAAAAACCAACCTTCCCCCTACCCCGCCCGCCTCCCCGCTTCTCCTCCCCACCTCTATCCCTTCCCCTCCTGACTCCAAGCCAGCTGGCCGAGGAGCTCCTCAGGCGATGCTTCATTGGGGGAGGGGGGTGGGGGTGATTGACAGCCAAACCGCGGCTTGGACGGATACGGGAGAGGACGGTCACGATGTGGGACATGCTCTGAGTCAGAAGCAAGATGTTGCTCCTGGCTCTCATGTGTGGTTGGCAATGGGAGTGCGGCATATTGTTGTGCAGTGCCTCACTCCGGGAATGCTGGGAGCTCTCTGCCACCAGTGTTCCTGGCTACCAGCTCCAGGGCCTCCTCCATCCCTTCCATGTTATATCTTATTTGTTGGATAAAAACTCGGTGCCAACTATGTTCTTGGTGCTTAGTAGGCTTTTTGCTGCTGGTGAATCTCCCTCGTGCCTCCCACAACAGCCAAACAAGCACACACCACAGCCACACACGCTTTCAGTCCCTCTCTGCTCCCTCTCTCTCTGTCTCCTCTTCTGCACGTGTAATGATAAGCCCTGATCTCCTGAATTGCGGGAAACGAGCGTTGCCATGCTGTTGCTAAGGATGGCGACACATTACGGCAGAAGGTCAGAGAGATTTAACGCTAACACCCATTTCATATCGTCATGGTAACGCCCAATTTCAAAAATGGAGACGAGGGGTTTTGAGAATGGGTGGTAACACCACCCACACCGGAAATAATGCCCATTTTTGAGCGATCTGCACAAAAGTGTAAAATCTAGCCCATGGACTATGTCCAGCCAGCAACTCAAAACACTGGAGAAGTACTACCAATGCAGTCTCTGCAAAATCCTGCAAATCATTGGCAGTATAGACGTACCAACATCAGTGTTCTCCCTCAGGCCGACATCCCCAGTATTGAGGCATTAATCACACTCAGTCAGCTTCGATGGGCTGGCCACATTGTCCGCATGCCCGATACTAGCCTCCCAAAACAATCACTCTACTCCGAACTACATCATGGCAGGCGAGGCCAAGGAGGGAAGAGAAAACACTTCAAGAACACCCTCAAAGCCTCCTTAAAAAAATGTAACATCCCCAGCGACTCTTGAGAATTCCTGGCCCAAGACCGCTCAAAGTGGAGGAGAAGCATCTGAGAAGGCACTGAACACCTCGATCCCTTCGCCGGGAGCATGTGGAAGCCAAGTACAAACAGCGGAAGGAGTGTCGACAACCCAAGCCCCCCACCCACCCGTCCTACCAATCGCCATCTGCCCCACCTGTGACAGAGACTGTAGATCCTGCATTGATCTCACCAGTCACCTGAGAACTCATGTTAGTGTAGAAGCAAGTCATTCTCAACTCCGGGGGACGGCCTAAGAAGAAAGATGGAGAAGACATGTGGCCATCAAGGCACCCCTCATCATCCAGGCGTGTTTGTGAACCACAAGGGCTTCCACTCCCTCAATGTGCAGCTGGTCTGCAACCGTAAACCATCACCATGCATGTGTGCGCCAGATTCCCTGGCAGCTGCCATGACTCTTTCCTCCTGCACCAGTTCACCCTCCCTCAGCTCCTTGCACCTCTAAACAGACTTACCGGTTGACTGCTTGGAGACATGGTCTCTCCACTGAAGATGTGGCTTATGACATTCTTGAGGAGGCCAAGTACCGAGGCCAAGAAGATAGATAATGAAAGCCACACATTCCCCAGATGTGTCAGAGAGCAGACAATGGACATGCTGAAAATGCGCTTCAGGTGCCTCAACAGATCTGGAGGAGCCCTTCAGTACACACCAGCCAGGGTCTCCAGAATCGTCGTGGTCTGCAGCACCCTGCACAACATAGCGCAGCAGCCAGGATTAGCGCTGCATGAGGGGCAAAGCTCTGAGCACACAGCCTCTTCACAGGAGTGGGAGGAGGAGGAGGATGATTCTGTCTACCTTTGAAGCCAATGTCTTGTGTTACATTGTAAAACCTTGCTCCTTTTCTCCTCCTGCAGGTCCTTCTCGCGAGGAGAGCAGAAGAAGCGGCACTTCGAAGCAGATTGCATCAAACACTTCATGGCCCTGAGCACCAGCACATATAATTGCATTCTGGCAAATGTCGGCAGTGGGTTTGACAAAGGTGCCCTGATTGCTTCACACTTAATAAGTAAAGGGGAACCAGTGGACTAGCAGGAGAGGAATGGTAAAGATCAGTCATGAGTGCCAGTTCTGAATGCTGGATTGGCACTCAGCGGGGGTGCGTGCATCCAATGGGTGCCCCCCCCCCCCTCCCCCGCCCCTCCCACGGAGGGTAGGAGGGCACCTTCACCTTGGATTCAGATACTTCACCTATGAAAACTGTAAGGCAGGCATGAGAAACCACTACTCTTTCCAATAAGTGGCTTAAGCATCTCATATGTGAGTTAGGACCTGCACTCAGGCAAAACACAGTGAACAGATGGACTAAATTACATTGTTTGTCGGGCTATAATTATATTTTTATATTATTTGAAACAATGCCATTGTCTATCTGACATTCCTGTGTTAGATGCAGTTTTAATTTTAATTGAATGTTCCACATTTAGTATATAATTTGTTAATTTGGATATTGATGAATATCCTATAATATCATACCATTAAGCTATCTCTCGCTATCTATCTGTCTGCAATTGTGCTAAATTGCATATTAAAAATGGAATTAGCTCAGCGTAACACGACAAAATAAAAATGGAATATTCAATTCAACATATTAAAAAGAATCTCACAAGGACCATATATCAGAACCAACTAGACCAGAATTATCAGACATCTTTTAATGGTTTTCATTTATTTTTGAAATGTGTTTGTTTAAATATTTAATTAGGTCAGAGGAATTTCAGAGCTGTCAGTTTATTAAGTTAATTAACATCAGGAGAAAAATACCTGCTCTATGTTCACTTTTCATGACCGGTTCAATATCTTCATTTATGTACTTCCTCTGACAATAGCATTAGCATTCCATTTGAATTAATTTTTAAAAGGGCTAACGATCAGGGGAGATGGGTCACAGTCTCAGAATAAGGGGTCGGCCATTTAGGACTGAGATGAGGAGAAATTTCTTCGCTCAGATGGCAGTGAATCTTTGGAATTGTCTATCCCAGAGGGCTGTGGAGGCTCAGTCGTTGAGTATATTCAAGACAGAGAGCAATAGATTTTTGGATATTAAGGGAATCAAGGGATATGGGAACAGTATAGGAAAGTGGAGTTGATCTTATTGAATGGCGGAGCAGGCTCGAGGGGCTGAAGGGCCTAATCCTGCTCCTAATTCTTATGTAAAAAAGAAAATAACAAACAAAAAGACATTGACGTTACCAATAATTATCAAATTTCATTCATTGTTTAAGTATTTTTGGCTGGGGGAATTAATTGTACTGTGGTAATAGTTTTACAACCTTTTGCAGCTAGCATTGGAAGCAGGCACTGCGGGTCAATTCAGACACAGAGCAAACCTTCCTCTGCTATGTTCTCATAATGTGGCTTCACCACATCCCCTTACCATATCCACTTTGCTTTTCCCACCCAAGCTATTCTTGCTGCTTCTATCACTGACAACAGTGCCAATTGATTATAAATTGTAAACAGTTTTGTGCTGTGAATTTATTCCAACTAAGAACTAGACTGCCCAAAATAATTTCACTTGGAAGCCTCATAGCTGTCAGAGAGGAGGCTTCAATCCATCAGTCTGAGCTATCTTAGAACACAGTTTGCTATATATAGAATGACAGTTTCCTAAATTGCACAATTCAGTATCCTTTAATGACTTAATAACACTACAATAATGATAGGAGCAGTTCTCACTATTGATGTAACGGTATAATAGTGGCTGTAATTATAATAACGTGCAGGCAATATGTCAACATCATTATAGGCAGTCCCTCGAAATCGAGGAAGACTTGCTTCCACTCTAAAGTGAGTTCTCAGGTGACTGAACAGTCCAATACGGGAATTACAGTCACTGTCACAGGTGGGACAGACAGTGGTTGAAGGAAAGGGTGGGTGGGGAGTCTGGTTTGCCGCACGCTCCTTCCGCTCCCTGCGCTTGTTTTCTGCATGCTCTCGGCAACGATACTTGAGGTGCTCAGTGCCCTCCCGGATGCTCTTCCTCCACTTTGGTTAGTCGTGGGCCAGGGATTCCCAGGTGCCGGTGGGGATGTTGCACTTTATCAAGGAGGCTTAGAGGGTGTGCTTGAAACGTTTCCTCTGCCTACCTGGGGCTCGCTTGCCGTGTAGGAGTTCCGAGTAGAGCACTTGCTTTGGGAGTCTTGTGTCAGGCATGCGAACTATGTGGCCCGCCCATTTGCTTGGCTGCAGCCATTTTCCAGAGAAACATGGCGAGTTTGCTGAAATCTGTTCTGCGCACCGTTGTGTTTCAAGCTGACATCCTGATCACTGGTCGTGACACCCTCGAACATCTACACAACCTGGAAGAGGTTCTAAGTTGCCTAGACAGAGTGGGACTCAGGTTGAAATGCTCCAAGTCTGTTTTCCTGGCGCCAGAAGTTGAATTTTTCGGGAGAAAGATTGCAGCAGACGGCATCAGGCCCACGGACTCAAAGACAGAGGCCATCAAGAATGCACCCAGACCACAGAATTTGATGGAGCTGTGTTCGTTCCTGGGACTCCTCATATATTTTGGTAACTTTTTACCCGGGTTGAGCACATTGTTAGAGCCTTTGCACATGTTGCGACGTATAGGTGACAATTGAGTTTGGGGCAAATCTCAAGGCACAGCCTTTGAGAAGGCCAGGAACCTGCTATGTTGAAATAAGTTACTTGTACACTATGATCCATGTAAACGTTTAGTGTTAGCTTGTGACACCTCATTGTACGGGGTCGGCTGTGTGTTACAGCAAGCCAATGTATCGGGCAACCTCCAACCGGTTGCATACGTGTCTAGAAGTCTGTCTAAGGCTGAGAGAGCCTATAGTATGATCGAGAGAAAGGCGTTAGCATATATATATGGGGTTAAGAAAATGCACCAATACCTATTTGGACTTCGGTTTGAGCTTGAAAGTGACCACAAGCCGCTCATTTCGCTGTTTTAAGAGAGCAAAGGTATAAATACCAATGCTTCGTCCCACATCCAAAGATGGGCAGTAACATTATCCACTTATGACTATGTTATCCGCCACAGACCAGGCACTGAAAACTGTGCTGATGCTGCCAGCCGGCTACCATTACCCACCACTGGACCAGCCAGGATCCTGAGCTATCATTAGTAAAGAGTTGCATCCTAAATGGGAATTGGTCAGCCGTTCCCGGGGAAATGCAAGATGAAATTAAGCCATTTCACCGACGCAAAGATGAAATGTCCATCCAGTTAGATTGTCTCTTATGGGGTAATTGCGTGGTTTTGCCAAAAAAAGACAGGGAAATGTTTATATGCGACATACACAGTACCCACCCAGGCATCGTCATGATGAAGGCAATTGCCAGGTCGCATGTTTGGTGGCCCGGCATTGACTTAGACTTGGATTGTCATGCGTGCATCAGTGCAACACTTCCTCATAAGTGAGCAATGCACCAAGGGAGGCTCCACTAAGTCTGTGGTCATGGCCCTCCAAACCGTGGTCTAGGATCCACTTAGATTTTGCTGGCCCCTTTCTTGTAAAGGTGTTTTTAGTAGTTGTTGACGCGTACTCCAAATGGATTAAATGCGTAATCATGTCATCCAGCACATCCACAGCCACTATTGAAAGCCTCCAGGCCATGTTTGCCACTCATGGCTTGCCCGACGTCCTTGTCAGTGACAATGGACCGTGTTTCACTAGCTCGGAATTCAACGAGTTTATAACCTGCAATGGCATCAAACATGTCAGGTCTGCCCCGTTTAAGCCCGGGTCTAACGGTCAAGTGGAGCGGGCAGTCCAAACAATCAAGCAGAGCATGAAACGCGTGACGGACGGCTCCCTGCAGACTGGCATGTCTCACATTCTGCTCAGTTACCGAACACCACCCCACTAGCTCACCGGGGTTCCCCCGGAAGAATTGTTAATGAAGAGAGCCCTCAATATCAGGCTCTCCCTTGTCCACCTGGATCTTAATGATCACGTGGAAACCCGGCGACACCCGCAGAACATGTACCACGATCGCGCGGCTGTTTCACGTGACATTGATGTTAATGACCCTGTGTTTGTCCTGAATTATGGTCATGCTCCCAAGTGGGTTGCTAACACTGTTTTGGACAAGGAAGGCAATAGGGTGTTTACAATCAAACTGTTAAATGGCCAAACGTGCAGAAAGCATTTAGATCAGACCAAATTGCGATTTAGTGACAAATCAGGAACGACTTGAAGAGGACTTCACCATCGACGATCCACCAACACACAGCCAACCAGCAATCGACCTTGCTGTCAATTACGAGGATAAATAAACCCACCGTTCCTGACAGTCCGGTCAGACCAGTGCTGTGCAGTGCAGCAATGGTCCGGCCAACTCACACATGCCAGGGTTTGAACTTAGACGATCAACCAGGGAGCGAAAGGCTCCGGATCGCCTCAATTTGTAAATAACTTGTACCGAAGACTTTGTGGGGGAGTGATGTTATGTATGTAACTATATAATACTTGCCACCAGACGACGTGACTGTTGGAGTCCTAATGGTCACCTGCACACATGGCAGGGCCAGTATAAAAGGTTGGCTGCCATGTTGTTTAGGCACTCTGGAGTTGTAATAAAGAAGACTAAGGTTACACTAAGTTTAGCTCACGGTACACAGCCTCGTGGAGTTCTTCGATACACAACACTACCAAAGTGGATAACCTCACATTTTACCACACTATACTCCATCTGCCAAATTTTTACCCACTCACTTAACCTATCTACATCCCTTTGCAGTTTCTTTGTGTCCTCTTCACAACTTGCTTTCCAACCTATCTTTCTATCATCAACAAATTTGGCTACATTACACTCAGTCCCTTCATCCAAGTCATTAATATAGATTGTAAATAGTTGAGGCCCCAGCACTGAGCTCTGTGGCACCCTGCTAGTTACAGTTTGCCAAGCTAAAAATGACCCATTTATCTCGACACTCTGTTAGTTAGCCAATCTTCTATCCATTCTAATATATTACACCGAACCCCCTGATATCTTATCTTGTGCAGTAACCTTTTATGTGGCAACTTATCGAATGCTTTCTGAAAATCCAAATACACTACATCTACTGGTTCCCCTTTATCCGTCCTGCTCACTACATCCTCAAAGAACTCCAGCAAATTTGTCAAACATGATTTCCCTTTCATAATACTATGCTGACTTTGCTTGATTGTATTATGATTTCCTAAATATCCTGCTACTACTTCCTTAATAATGGACTCCAGCATTTTCCCAATGGCAGATGTTAGGCTAACTGGTCTATAGTTTCCTGTTTTCTCTCTCCCTCCTTTCTTGAATAGGGGCATTATATTTGCGGTTTTCCAATCCGCTGGGACCTCTCCAGAATCCAGGGAACTTTGGAAGACTACAACCAATGCATCCACTATATCTGCAGCCACTTCTTTTAAGACCCTAGGATGTAAGCCATCAGGACAAGGCGACTGGTCCACCTTCAGTTCCATTAGTTTGCCGTACTTTCTCTCTCATGACAGTGATTGTTTTAGGTTCTCCCTCCCTATAGCCCCTTGATTATCTATTATTATTGGGATACTTTTAGTGTCTTCCACCATGAAGACCGATACAAAATATTTGTTCAAAGTCTCGGCCATTTCCCTGTATCCCATTATTAATTCCCCAGTCTCATCCTCTAAGGGACCAACTTTTACTTTAGCTACTCTCTTCCTATTTATATACTTTGACAAATGCTGGGGTAAACGAATGTTGCTCGGACTGGTAAAGTGCAAGAAGTTCTCTTCCCAGGGGTCAGCGCTAGGTTTATTTTTCTTCTGAGTATATGTAAGGGAATTGGACTTGGCTATTGTGAACCACAATCTCAAGATTGGATGATAACACAAAGGTAAGAGGTTTTCCAAATGGTGAAGCGAACTGTAAAAGACTTCAGAAAGATTTAGCTACATTAGTATTGGGTAAACTGGTGGTAGATGCCATTTAATGTAGCTCAATGTAAGGTCATATATTTTGTGAGGAAAACAAGACAAGGAATGGGAGTACACATTTAATGGACAGATGCTGAAGGGCATGGATGAACAAAGGGACCTGAGAGTCCAAATACATAATTCTCTGAAAATGCAAACGTAGGTAGTTAAATCTTTACAAAAGGTCACGGAATGTTTCGTTCATAGGAACATAAAGTACATTAGTAAAGAAGAGTCAGCGATGAAGGGACATCAATTTCAAATTATTATCAAGAGTGTGATGAAAGAAATTAGGAAAAATGTCTTTACACAGATGTTTCGCCAGAGGAAATGATTGAGGCAAAGGCCATTGCATCTTTTAAGGGAAAATGGGGAGAATTCTCTTTCATGCCTTTGTCTACGTCAGACGTGACGGCCGGAATTTTACCGTTGTTGAGAGAACAGGATTGAAGGTGGTGCAATTTGAAATGATTGACTGCGCTGTCAAGAGGCAAGGAAAGAAATTTAGATTATTAAGAGCTTGTTACCAGGCACGTAAAGTATTCTAAGCTCACATTTAGAATTTAAGAGGTCGCCAACTGCTTCCCCACTGCTTGGGGATCACATCAGGTAAGGAGGTCAGGTTTTGTGTCAGCATGGGACGATTTCTTAAATTGATAGCTGAAAATGGTCTATGAATGCTCCCATTTTGTAGGTCTTCACTTTCCAATGTTAGAAGCAGTTGTTTACTTCATTTAGAAGACAGTTTGAGCTTTATGCAGTTTTGCAAGTGTTTGGAGCAAACTCTCTATCCAGTGTCACCTCATTGCAACAACCTCTCTCACCATTGACAGATCGCTTCTGTCATCTCAGCCTCACCTGCCATCTATTCCAGCAGCATCAGTGCCCTTGAAAACATCTCACCTTGGTCCTCAGAATTGCACCACGGTCAGCCCCAACACCAGCAGCACCAGGCACACTGGCAGCACCAACAACAACACCAACCTTCTCCACAATCACCTGATGCTGCACAGGACAGAGGGCTTCAGCTCCCGACCACATTGCTGCCCGGGACACCAGGGATGGCCTCACCATGGTCAGATTTACGTCACTTGACTCTGTACACCTTGGCTGCCACATGATGCACCAGGTTGGAACCACCCCACACCAACACCATAAAGCATCCCTACAATGCCCAAGCCATTCCTTTCACAATCAGCACCATTGCGGGGAGTACCCTTATGTCTCACCATTCATACAACTCACTAAGCCACTTCCAAAGGTGCACTCAAATCTGAGAAAAAGCGAAAAGACCCAAATGCCTACCCTTGCGTGTTGTTAGTTGGTATGATTGAATTAAGATGAGGGTGAGTGTGAGGGGTGGCTAGTGAGATGGGGAAGTGATAATGTAGATACAGAGAGAGGGATTGGTGGAGGTCCAAGGTAAGTCGGTGTGAGTAAGTACGTGCAGGAGTAGGGTAGGGAAGGCAGAGTGATGGGGATGTGATGAGAGGCACAGCAGGATGAGGTTGAGTGTGGCTTTCCAGTAACGTTTCGTGATCTACTGAGATCATTGAAAGGTTTGCGCCATTGAAGCCAGGTCCTCCTGACAACATCCTTGCTTGCGCCCTCCTGTGCAATGTGCAACCAGGCTGCGTTGGTGTCATGGGGAGGTCCCTTCTGCCCATTGAAAGGGAAGAGAACCACCTTGCATGCTGTGACTCGGCCATAAGCATCTGGAGGGAGTCATGGGCGATGTTGGTGCAGCCTTACACCTCTGTGCAGTGCTTGTGAGTGTTTGCAGCACCTCAATCATGACAAAAGAACCGTCAAATTAAATTTGGACATGACCCCTTTAAGGAAAGCGGCTGATGACATTAGAACCTCTTCCTTTTAATTGGCTGGGAACCTTGCCGGGCAGGCTTAACAAGCCCAATCATTGAAAACAGAGCGGGATGGAGCAGGCAACAGACTGGGACTGCGCTAACGACCCCGGCCGACCTGCACCCACCGCGGTAAGTGAAATCGCGGCCAACTACACCAATGCTTTCCTGGCTGACATCATATTCTCCACACTCGATAAACTTCAACTCATCCAACAACTTTCTGTCCTTATCCTAACCTGCACCACTTTCCCATCACACCTGTCCTCATTGACTAACATTGGTGCCCAGTGCCTTAAAATTAAAACTCTCATCCTTATATTGAGATCCTTTTATGCATGACCACATCTCACTCTATCTCTGCAACTTGCTCCAGCCCTACAATACCCCACGCTTCCAAACTCTCTGTCCACTGACTCTATCCTCTTGTCTATCTCCCCTCCTAATGGTCCATCATTGGCAGTTGTGTTTGCAGCCACCATCCTGGACTTCCTTCTTTAAATCTATCCATACTCACATTGTTCTCGTCCTCTTTTAAGATCCTGAAAACGCTTCCCTTTGACGAAACTTTGGTCATCCATCCATCTTTTCCTTCCTTCGGTTAGCATCTGTTTTTTCTGACACTGTTGTGAAGTGGCTTGTGACTATTTTTAATATTAGGCACTGGGGGAGAAATTCAGTTGGATAGCGAGGGGCGCTACAGGGGCACTAAAGGGTTTGCAGCCACGAGCGCCGACATTGGCGCCATTGGCGAATTCAGTGTGCCGGTACCGACGGCACTGAGGAATATTACCCAGGAGCATCGCGCCAGTGTGCAATGGCCCCCAGTATCGACACGGTTGCAACATTTGGTTTGCGCTGCTCCCGTAGCGCCCCCTAGTGACCCCGCCAGAGTCCTGGGGCACTAAGGGAAGGAATGACTGCGTGAGGTATGCGTGATTGCTATTTTGTTTGCGATTTAATTTTATTTGGGGTGAGAAATGTATAGGGAATGTTTTTTGTGCTTTTTGGTCCAATTATTTTTTTTTGCAGGGACTCTCTCTTCGGGCGCTACAAAGCCAGCTCGTCAGCACAGGATAATGGTGCTGGAATTCCGATGTCCCGGGTCCGTACGAAATTTCTACGGACCCGGGAAGGCATCGGAAAAGCCGGTTTTCAGCGTGCAATGCGCATGCGCTGAAAACCAGCTTTTCCGATTTGTCAAGTTTCTGGCTTGACAGATCATCTGCAGATCGAGAGCGAGGACACTTGCAGGACAAGATTTCCGATATTTACGAATATCTTGCCCTGCAAATGTCCTTTAAAATCTTGCGCCTAAAAAAGCAGGCGTGTAGCCTACTTTTACAGGCGCAAGTGTTCAAAAATACACAGAAACATTTCAAAATAAAGTTATAAAAACACATTTTATTGTTAAAAACCCTCCCCACTAAGGTAAGTATATTTTCAGGCCTAATTAAAAAAACTTTTTAAAAAGACGGGAAAATATTTTTTTTTACAACAACTTTAATTTAAATGAATGTTAAATATCTAGTTTATTTTTTATTTTTTGTTGTGTTTTGGATGTTTGGGAGAGGGGGGGGTTCTCATTCATAGTAATAGGAGTTTCGAGACTTACAGAACTCCTATAACTATGAATGAGAATCTATCCTACACCTGATTGGTGGCTGTCTCCAGCTCCCGGCCTGCGCATGTCCCCACATGCACGCGCTGCGACGCGCAGTCACGGGAGGCCTCAGGCTCGGAAGTTCCAACGGGCGCAGCAGCAACAGGTAAGTGCGCATCCTTTTTCTCTTTTTCTTTCGTTTGTCTGCGGGAAGAGCTCTAGCGGAATTTCAGGGCCATTATGTTGCTCACCCAGCCAAGCGAACTTAGAGAAGTGTTGAACGCTTCCCCTCGTGCTCCATTCCACTGTCAGGGCACAACCACTGAAATTTGTGGCTCCTGTCGCTAACCATTTTCCGGCGTTAATTTTGCGACCGCCCGACATCAGCGCCTTAATCAACCTCCATCCGAATTTCTAGCCCACTGTGTTTCCCACATTACAGCAGTGACTGCACCCCAAAAGTACTTCATTGACTGTGAAGCTCTTTGAGACGTCCGGTGGTCTTGAAATGGGCTATATAATATCAAGTCTTTCTTTTTTGCATATACTGTCGTGTAGAGAATATCTGGATTTTAGGAAAGCTTTTGATAAGGTCCCACATGGCAGAATGGTCACAAAAGTAAAAGCCAATGGGATCCAGGGCAAGGTGGCAAGTTGGATCCAAAATTGGCTCAGAGGCAGGAAGTATATTGATGGAAGATAATGGTTGTTGGGTGTTTTTGTGACTGGAAGGATGTTTCCAGTGGGGTTCCACAGGACTCAGTACTGGGTCCCTTGCTTTTTTTGGTATCTACAAATGATATAGGGGCTCGATTTTACACTTTTGTGCAGATCGCCCAAAAATGGGCGTTATTTCCGGCGAGGGCGGTAAAAATGGGTTTTCAGATCGCTGGTGTCGCCCATTTTCAAAGCCCCTCGTCTCCATTTTAAAATCTGCCATTACCGCGAGTGATCTGAAATGGGTGTCAGCATTAAATCTCTCTGACCTTGTGCCATAAAGTGTCGCCGTCCTTAGTGACGGCATGGCAATGCTCGATTCCCTCGATTCAGGAGGTCAAGGGTCGTCATTACATGCACAGAAGAGGAGACAGAGAGGGAGCTGAGAGGGAGTTAAGGGATGTGTGTCGGTGTGGTGTGGCTGCTTTGGGAGGAAGGAGGGGGAGTTTCGAGCTATTACCAGCCAGATATTTTCCCGAATTTGGTGCCTATAATGGAGGGAGTGGAGGAGGCAACACAGCACGTTGTGGGGGCTGATACTGGCAAGAGCAGTGAGTTGGGAGAGGAGCACATTGGAGGACGCTGTCATATATGTATACTCTGTACATACTATGCTGGTACCACTAGAGGGTGCAACTGTGGGAGGCCCAGGCAGCGGCTGTATAAAAGGCACCACATGGGTGGCTCAGTCTGAGAGACAATAAAGAGCTGAAGGTCACAGCAGTTCAAGCACAGCACTAGGCCTCGTGGAGTTATTCTACAGATAAGTAGAGACATATTAACTGGCGACAAGAACAGATCACGGACTTACACGCAGAGATGGCTGTCATTGGTAGTTTAGAAAAGTTTACATAGGGTGCAGCCTTTACTCGGTTTTCACGGGCCAGGTTACGCTTCGACACACACCGCCACACCGAGGGCCAGGATTTAGCGGAATATGTCGCGGACCTACGAAGGCTCGCGGAACCGTGCGAATTTGGCAAACTCCTCGACAATGTGTAGCGGGACGTTTTCGCAACAGGACAGGATGTGAAGCGGACCATCACCTTAAGCCAGGTGTGCGTGACCTCAACAGTGAGATTCTCCCAGAATCAAAACTCACTGGCAAGTACTGTGCAGAAAATAACTGTTGATCAAAGAATTAGTCTGACTCAGATTCCGCCAAGGGGTGTAAATGTGAATCATTTAACATGCCGGCTTTAAGGGGATAACCATTGGGTCCGTCTGTGTCGATTCAGATACTATGTGCATAAAGGCTGTGGCCAAAAGGGCCACCCACAGCGAATGTGCAGAAGAGCTGCGACTTAAAATGTGGCAGAGGAGTCGGCAGGAGGTTTCCGATCCAGCAAGGATCATAAAGTACAAGCTAGAGAGGCCACTCAGCCCGAGGAAGCAGTGCACAGGGTGCACACCTTCACTACCAAAAGTCACCTCCATGATGATGAAAGTCAAGATAAATGGCATTCCTGTTTCAATGGAGTTGGACACCGGGGCGAGTCAGTCACTTATGAGCCAGAAGGCAATTGAGAGGCTGTGGGGTAACAAAGAACAAAGACCCAAGCTGAGCCAGATTCAGACAAAGCTGCGCACCTACACCAAGGAACTGATCCCAGTTATCGGCAGTGCGAACGTAAAGGTATCCTATGATGGAGAGATACACGAATTGCCACTGTAGGTTGTACCAGGCGAAGGGCCAACGTTGCTTGGCAGAAGCTGGATGGGGAAGATTCGGTGGAACTGGGAGACATCAGAGCACTCTCTTCAGTGGACGATGCTTCCTGTGCTCACGTGCTGAGCAAGTTCCCATCCTTATTTGAACCAGGCATCGGCAACTTCACAGGTGCCAAAGTGCAGATCCACTTGGTCCCCGAGGCACGGCCTGTTCATCACAAGGCTCGAGCGTTCCCTTACATGATGAGGGAGAAAGTGGAGATCGAATTGGACAGACTCCAACGCGAGGGAATCATATCACCAGTCGAATTCAACAAGTGGGCCAGCCCGATTGTTCCAGTACTTAAGAGCGATGGCACGGTCAGAATCTGCGGCGACTCCAAGGTAACGATCAACAGAGTTTCATTACAGGACCAGTACCCGCTACCCAAAGCTGATGATCTCTTTGTGACATTAGCAGGGGGAAAGGCATTTACCAAGCTGGATCTAACCGCTGCTTACATGACCCAGGAGCTGGATGAGTCATCCAAAAAATTAACATGCATTAACACACACAAGGGACTGTTTTTGTATCACAGGTGCCCGTTCAGGATCCGCTCGGCTGCAGCCAGCTTCCAAATGAACATGGAGAGTCTGTTGAGATCAGTTCCACTCACCGTTGTATTTCAGGATGACATCCTAATCACTGGTCGCAAAACCACCAAACACCTGCACAACCTGCAAGAGGTTTTAAGTCGACTAAACAGAGTCGGATTCCTTTTGAAACAATCCAAGTGTGTCTTCCTGGCGCCAGAGGTAGAATTCCTGGGGAGGAAGATTGCAGCAGACGGCATCAGGCCCACGGTCTCAAAGGCAGAGGCCTTCAAGAATGCACCCAGACCACGAAATGTAACGGAGCTGTGCTCGATCCTGGGACTCCTCAACTATTTTGTTGGTTTCTTCCAGGGTTGAGCACCTTCCTCGAGCCATTGCAAAAGTTGCTACGCAAAGGAGATGACCTGGTTTGGGGTCAAAATCAAGAGGCCGCCTTCAAAAACCCAAGGAAAGATCTTATTTTAGCATGTGACGCGTCGTCGTACGGTGTTGGGTATGTTTTACAGCAAGCGAATGTAGCGGGCAAACTCCAACTGGTTGCATATGCATCTAGAAGTCTATCCAAGGCTGAAAGAGCCTACAGTATGGTCGAGAAGGAGGCTTTGGCCTGTGTTTATGGAGTTAAAAAAAATGCACCAGTATTTGTTCAGACTCAGGTTCGAGTTAGAAACCGACCACAAGCCCCTAATCTCAGTGTTTTTGGAAAGCAAAGGCATAAACACCAATGCTTCGTTGCGAAGTCAAAGATGGGCACTAACACTGTCGGCCTATGTTTATACGATCCGCCACAGGCCAGGCACTGGGAACTAACCTGATGCCCTCAGCCGGCTACCGTTGCCCACCACCGGGGTGGAAATGGCGCAGCCTGCAGAACTGTGCCTGGTCATGGACGTCTTCGAAAGCGAAGGGTCACCCGTAACGGCCCACCAGACCAGGACCTGGACCAACCAGGATCCCGTGTTATCTCTTGTAAAAAGTTGCATCCTCAGTGGGGGCTGGTCAGCGGTCACAAGAGAAATACAACATGAGATAAAGCTGTTTCACCATCGTAAAGACGAAATGTCCATCCAATCGGATTGCCTCTTCTGGGGCAACCACGTCGACCTGCCAAAAAAAGGCAGGGCAACCTTCATACACGACCTACACAGTGCCCACCCAGGCACAGTCATGATGAAGGCTATCGCCAGGTCCCATGTCTGGTGGCTCGGCATTGACTCGGGCTTGGAGTCATGCGTGCCCCAGTGTAACACTTGCTCACAATTGAACAATGCCCCCAGGGAGGTTCTACTTAGTCTGTGGTCCTGGCCCTCAAAACCATGGTCCAGGGTCCACGTAGATTATGCGGGCCCCTATCGAGGAAAAATGTAGTGGACGCCTACTCTAAGTGGATCGAATATGTAATAATGGCATCCAGCACGTCCACCGCCACTATTGAAAGCCTCAGGACCATGTTCGCCACCCATGGCTTGCCCGACATTCTGGTCAACGACAGTGGTCCGTGTTTCACCAACTCAGAATTCAATGAACTTATGACCCGCAATGGCATCAAGCATGTCAGGTCGGCCCCGTTCAAGCCCGCATCCAACAGTCCAGCCAGTCAACAGCGCTGCAAGACAGCATTGGCCCGACCAACTCACCCATGCCAGAAGTGACACTCAGATGATCAACCAGGGAGCGCAGGGTTCTGGACTGCCTTAACCTGTAACTAACTTACATCAAAGGCCTTGGGGGGGAATGTTGTCATATATGTATACTCTGTACATACTAAGCTGGTACCACTAGAGGGTGCAACTGTGGGAGGCCCAGGCAGCGGCTATATAAAAGGCTGGTCACCACACTGTTGCCTCACTCTGAGAGACAATAAAGAGCTGAACGTCACAGCAGTTCAAGCACAGCACTAGGCCGTGTGGAGTTATTTTACAGATAAGTAGAGACATATTAGACACAAGAGTGAGGAGGTTCTCGGACGAGGCAAATGCCTCCCTCATGTAGGAGGTCCAGTCACGCTGGGGTGATTTGACCCAGGGAGGGCGTGGAAAGCCCACCCCAAAGGCCTACCAGAAGATATGGACCAAGATAGCAGAGGTGGTCTAGTCGGCGACTAACGAGGTGCGTGAGGGCAACCAATGCCGCAAGCGATGGAATGACCTTGTCGGATCCGCAAGAGTAAGTATTACATTTAGTTACATACACTTATGTATTTATATAATTTGATTTGTAAGAGGCATGAGTGATTATTATCAGATGTGAGGTCTTTCACTTTTACAGAGAATGTTTTACTCAAAGCCTGCGGTCACGGTGTATGACTTGAGGTAAAGAATGCTAATTATCATAAGAATCATGATTACATCTGTTGGTTATGTGTTGTATCAGTTTCTGTGATAGTACCTAGCAATGATATCCTGCCATGTCGTCCTGTTACCTTTTACGGAAGAAGCACTCAACAAATAGGTCCAAACAGAGGCGAACGGGTGGGGGGCCACCAGTCATTGGCGACCTCACTGACATGGAGGAGCGGGTGCTCACACTAGTGGGGAGCAACCCTGGATGGTCACGCAAGCAGCAGCAGACCCTGAAGTGATGCCACGTGAGTAAACAATACACCATTGCGTGATGTAAAGTCAATAGATGCCACACCCACTCATATCCGAACAATAATATATGATAGATGATTTCTAAAAGTGTCCTATAAATAATGCTGGCCTCATGAGAATCATTGCAATGCACAATGTGTTGATGGTCATGAAATGTGATGTCTGTGATAATTTTGATATCAGTGCTGCTTTTGTCGTGCATATGCTGTGTGTAGCGCTGGACTCACCTTGTGACCCGAGCACCCCCTTCTCCTCTAATAACCTCATTTGTGTTTTGCAGCTCAGCCAGCAGTGCGTCCCAAGGCAAGACCACCGAGGCCAGAAGGTGGGGGCACTGGGCCGGTCTCGCCGGACGATCCTACATCTGGTGCTGAGGAGGACCGAGTCTCGCCCATCAATCCTCTAGGTCTGTTTTCCACGGAGGAGAGCGCGGACTTCATGCAATAGGGGGCATATCCCAACAGCTGGCCAGCATCTCTGGCACCATGACTGAGTACGTTCCGCAGACGGCGAAGGCCCTGGAGGTGATAGCCAAGAATACTTGTGGCACAGGCCTCCCAGTGGTCCCGAAGTGCGGCACTCCAACCCTAGGTCCTGTAACCCCAGTGCCAACAACACATTAGAGGCAGGAGCAAGATCCTGCTTCTGGATCCAAGAATGTTCCAACCTCGGTACCCCCCGCTCCCGTATCCGTTCAACCACCGGCTCTGCCTTCATCCCCCCTAGTGAGGCATCGCCTGAGGAGCTCCTCGGCCAAGCGGCGTGGAACGAGGAGGGGAAGGGGTAGAGGTGGGGAGAAGAAGGGGAGGGGAGAAGGAAAGTGAGATGCATGTCTGCAGGTGATGGCTGTGTTATATCTCCATCTGGGTGTATGTAATTTGTTGTAATGTATGAGGGAGGGGGGGCACCCTGTTGGTTTGCCTTTGTATTCTGTGTTGCTGGACATGTTGAACATTTGACTGATGTCAATGTTCAAAAAAGTGGGGTGAGGGTGGGGTGTTTTTGCCCGTGATACTCATGATTTCAGACCAATGGTCGTATTAAATATTTTTCATTCAACATAACCTTGTTGCGCATTGTCTCAGATAGCTGGATCGTTGCACACTGGTGATTCCTTACCATGAAAGGGTATAATTACACTTAACTTGAATCAACTTAAACTTTGACTGGCACCGAGGTGATGTCAACCATTGATGTCTGAGCTGCACACACACAGCAGTGTATCAGCTTTGTCAATAACAGCAATGTTCTTTCAGGAAACTCGCTCATTTATGAGCTGCTAACGTCAGAGTCTTGCAGCTATGTAGCCACCACGGGCCCTTTCATGTTGTCTGGAGGGGGTCATGGGCATAGTTGCATAGTCAGCCTGATTGTCTGGCCCTAGGTCAGCATCCAGCCCCTCGTCCTCCTCTTCCTCTCTTTCCAGAGGTGGAGCATCAGTCCCTTCTGGCAATTCTTGTCCACTCCTCCCCTCCTGATAGCCAGGTTGTGCAGCATCGAGCATATGACCACAAATTTACCTACTTGCTCAGGGTTGCATTGTAGCTCCCATCCTGAGTGCTCCAGGCATCTAAAGCGCTGCTTAAGCACAGTTATTGTTTTCTGGACCACATTTCATGTGGCTCCGTGGCTCTCGTTGTATCGCTTATCGGCTTCGGTCTGAGTGTCACGCAGGGGGGGTCATCAGCCAGGTGGCTAGGCCATATTGTTTGTCACCAAGCATCCAGCACTGTCCTTGTGGTTGACTGGTAAACATGTCAGAGACAGCGCTCTCATGCAGGATGTGAGCCTCATCGAAGTTGCCCGGACATTTGGCATTCACTGCCATAATTATCTGGTTGTGGTCGACAACTAGTTGGACCTTCAGGGAGTGAAATCCTTTTCTGTTGCGAAAAACCTCCGGGTCCTGAGAAGGTGCCCGCATGGCGATGTGAGTACACTGTATTGCTCCCTGCCCCTTGGGGAACTTAGCAATTCGGTAGAATGCTCCAGCCCTGTCAGTCTGAGCCTCCGTGGTCTTAGGGAAGCTGATAAAGTCCATCGTACACGCGTAAAGGGCCTCCGTGACCTGTCTAATGCAGCAATGTATGGCATACTGAGACAGAGGGGAAAGGTCGACCGCAGAGGCCTGAAAGGAACCGGATGTGTAGAATGACAGTGCCGCGGTGACCTTGAACTCGACGGACAGCGATGTCCTGAAGGTGCTGGCAGGCTGCACATCTGTCCTGAGGAGCTGGCAATATTTCATTGATAAACACTTTGTGGAAGCGCAGTCTCCGAAGGCAGGTGTTCTCGGATAAGTCGAGGTGAGACCGCTTCTCCCGGAAAGTGTGGGGTGTGTATGGTCTGAACCTCCTCCTCAGTCTGACACATCTTAGATTGGGCACATAATGCTGTGCATTAGACATTGTGCCATTTGCACTCTGCAGCATCTGCGTTGTAATCGATGCAAGCTGAGAAATGGCTGGCCTCGTTCCAATAAAAGTATAATGACGATTATTCACAAGCAATAAATTTCCCCACTAAGACACCTACAGTAAAACCCAATCATTCACAGTATGAAAAGATGTCTGTTCAGATGATCACTTCAACTGAGAAGAACTCCAGAGTCAAACCAAACTCCCCAGAAGTTGAAGCAGCCTTTTCAATGAAGCGACCTGCGATTTGCAAAATGGCATCCACACTACTGCGATTAGTTGAGAACAGTTCAACTTTTTCAGAGCGTTTTTTTCGGCGAGCGATATTGTGGGCAAGATGTGTGCGAGGTGCTGAAAGTGACGCTGGGCGATATACTGGGCGCTATTTTCGGCAAATGTGATCTTTACGACAAAAAAAAGTGGGCGGTCGGTATTATTGAATCTCGGTGTTAATTACGTGCTGAAAGCAACATTGGGGTGATATTATGGGCATTGGTTTTGCCCATTCTGATGATTCCACCCAAAAAAAGTGGGCGGGCGGTATTATTTTTTCCCGGTGTTACGTACATGGCAAAAGTAACGCTCGCCGATAAGTGACCGAGAAATGGGCATCAGTTTCCATTTTGTGGCTAAATGGGCGATATCTGGGTGTTACACCTCAGTTCAGCGTTAAAATGGACGTTAAGTTAGGTTATGCATGCAAAAATAATGAAAAATCTAGCCATGGACTTGAATGTACGGGGTATGATTAAGAAGTTTGCAGACGATACTAAAATAGGCTGTGTGGTTGTTAATGAAGAAGAAAGCTGTAGACTGCAGAAAGATATCAATGAACTGGTCAGGTGGGCAGAACAGTGGCAAATGGAATTGACTCTGGAAAAATGTGAGGTAATGCATTTTGGGAGGCCTAACAAGGCAAAGGAATACACTTTAAATGGTAGGACACTGAAAAGTGTAGAGAGACAAAGGACCTTGGACTGCTTATCCACAGATCCCTGAAGGTAGCAGCACAGGTAGATAAGGTGGTTAAGTAGGCATACAGAATGCTTGCCTTTATTAGCCGAGGCATAGAATACAAGAGCAGGGAGGTTATGCTTGAACTGTATAAAACACTAGTTAGGCCATAGCTAGAATACTGCGTGCAGTTCTGGTCACCACATTACAGGAAAGATGTGATTGCACTCGAGTTGGTACAGAGGAGATTTACGAGGATATTGCCTCGACTGCAGAATTTTAGCTCTGAGGAAAGATTAGATAGGCTGGCTTTTTTTCTTTGGAGCAGAGGAGGCTGAGGGAAGACCTTATTGAGCTGTATAAAAATATGAGGGGCCTAGATAGAGTGGATAGGACGGACCTATTTCCCTTAGCAGAGAGGGGCATAGATTTAAAGTAATTGGTAGGAGGTTTAGAGGGGATTTGACAGGAGATTTTTTCACCCAGAGGGTGGCGGCGGTCTGGAACTCACTGCCTGAAAAGGTGGTAGAAGCAGAAATGCTCACCACATTTAAAAAGTGCACCTGAAGTGCCATAACTTATAGGGCTAGGACTAAGAGCTGGAAAGTGGGATTAGGCTGGATAGCTCTTTGTCATCCGGCGTGGATACAATGGGCCGAAATGGCCTCCTTCCATGCTGTAAATTTCTATGAGTCTATGAACACAATCAAACCCAACCCACTCCTCCAATGACAGTCATACTTGTGCACTTTCTAGCAAGGTAACACTGGATGAGCAAATGGGAGTGGGAAATATGGGTAATTGTTTTTGCTCATAGCGCTCGGGATCTTGACTCCTGCTGTAATGACCTCACTGCTACCCTGGCTTTTGTAAGTTAATTCAGCACAAACCAGGAACCTTTATGTTCTGTGCAATATGGTACCACACAAGTTTTATTTTCCAAAAGGAATCAGGACACTTCAGCAGCCAATTAGCTTTGGTGTATTTCTGCTCAACATACTTTCCTATATCGCTCAGACTGATTTCCATTTTGCAGTAGCATTAAAGGAACTCTCTGGGCATTTAAGTGGTAATATCAATACATTATCTTAATATAGAATCAATTCTAATGAAGAGTTGTGTCTGAAACATGAAGCTATCTTCTCTTTTGGATGCTTATCAATCTGCTATGCTTTTCCATCAGTTTATATTTAGAATATAAAACATTTGCTTAGAATTCATGGTTAACAGTATATTTTATATATATATAGTATATATATTCTATTATACATATATATAGTTTTATTCTATTATATGTATGTACAGTATAAATATATATTAGTTTCTCACAACATGTGAATAAAGTAATGATTTTTTTCATCATATAATAAGAAAAGCTCTCTAAAATTGGCTTGCATTGCTTTAATATTGTGATGTGTTTTATATTTCTTTGATTCCTGATTAAATGTTGATTTTCCTCTGAGAATTCTGTTTCTGGTTGATAACACGATGCAACACTTTGTACGGGCACATACCATGCCTGCTTCAATCTGGTTCCCTTTGCAAGGACTTGCGTGTTTGAAGTTAACCTAGCCATGCACGTATGTCATTAGACCATGACGAACAAAAATTGCCATGGAAAGAAAAGTGAGTGTAGCTGAATGAGATATTTGAGAGCCGAGATCAGACGCATTACCAAGATGGCAGCTTCATCGTATTTGCTTCACTTGTGGTTGCCTAACTTGTCTTTATGTTAAGGATTAACCCGGTTCACCTCAATTTCTGATCACAATAAATCAAAGTTACTGCTTTCAAACAAGAATAAGTTGACTGGAAGAAAGTTTACGTGGTAAGTAGTTTTCCAGCATGCGCTGTTGGTTTAGCATTGCTGGGTTTTTTTATCTCTGCTATAACAGGACTCGGATTGTAAAAATGGTCAACCCAAATGTGTTTGTCGTCGTGTCAGAAATTTATGTCGTCGAGAAAAAATGTAAATGATGTTTTTGTATTTTTATTCAGTATCACAATCTGTAGAGGAAAGGGGATAATATATTCAAAATTAGTCTGCACAAAATGGCATTTCTTTAAGCCAGAAACTGTTAAACAGAGAGGTTAACACAGTTTGGCCTCCAAAATTATACTTATTCAACTATGACAGATTACATTCAGGAAACTGCCTTGTTACAGAAATGAATTCTGACCATTTAGGCAATTTGGAAAAAACAAGCTGAAAAATCATTGATTAAGTTTTCTATTTCAACAACCCATAAACGTAAACCCAACTTTGGAGAAAAGTGTCTACATAGGAACTGTAGACCTTCATGAAGTTTACAGCATAGAAACAGGCCGTTTGACACATCGCAGGTGAAGTTCAACTTCAGTGGAGCACAGAATTGGTGATAACAGGTCCCATTATACATCCCACCCAATTTTAATTTCCATTGAAGTCAGAGGAAAGGAGAATAGGGCGGGTGTATAATGGGCAGTTGATATGCTATTTCCCTCTCATCACATCTGTACTGTTCACACAACTCTTTACTACAGTATTCCAATCATAATCCCACTGCCTTGCTCTTTTCCTCTGCTTCAAGCTTCAAGTTCCCTGAAAAGATGCAATGGTCTTTACCTCAATCGTTCCCTGTGGAAAGCATTCCATGCTCGAATAATACACTGCATCAACAAATTTCTCCTGATCTCTCTCCTCACTTTCTTCGTGACAATTTAAAATTGATGGCTTCTTATCACTGATTCACCAACCAGAAGACGTTGTCTGTCCTTACTCACTCTGCCAACATTTTAATTAGCTCTATCAAATCGCCTCTATTAAATGGACAAATGTGACTTGTCTTTACCTAATCCACACTGGCTCTCCCTGATCAACTCATGCATTGTGTTAGAACTTAGTGAGATCTGCGACTGTTAGTAGGAAATGAGAGTGACCATTTTATATTGTTTTGAAATATAATTCTTTACTATTTCTGAATGTTGCCCTAAATACTTCAACTGCTAAATTGTGAGACCAGGCTTGTGTGAAGATATATGAGATACAAGGAAACTGGGGCAGCCGACAGCTCTTGTTTCTTCCATCACTGCCAGAGGACCTGGCAGGAGTGGAGACGGCATAGATCGGGACTTTCTGGGGAATTCAGCCTGTCAATGCGATATCGGTAAATGTGAGGCACAAGGTGAACAACGAGATCACCTCACAACACACTGTAAGAAGACTCCTCAGGCCAGATGAGGCAGCTGCTCTGGTTAGAGTTAGGGCTGGTTAAAGATAATGATAATAACAATAATAACTTTTACTTATATAGCGCCTTTAACATAGTAAAACATCCCAAGACACTTCACAACAGTGTTACAGACGAACAGATAAATTTGACACTGAGCCACAGAAGAAATGAAGGCAGATGATCAAAAGCTTGTTTAAAGAGGTAGGTTTTAAGGAGTGTTGTTGGAGCTGCACTCATTCAGGCAATTGAAGAGTATTCCATCACACTCCTGACTTGTCCCTTTTAGATGGTAGAAAGGCTTTGGGATGAGACACTTGCCACAGAATACCCAGCCTCTGACCTGTTCTTGTGGCCACAGTATTTATGTGGCTGGTCCAGTTAAGTTTCTGGTCAATGGTGACCCCCAGGATGTTGATGGTGGGGGATTCGGCGATGTTAATGCCGTTGAATGTCAAGGGGCGGTGGTTAGACTCTCGCTTGCTGGAGATAATCATTGCCTGGCACTTGTGTGGCATGAATGTTACTTGCCAATTATCAGCCCAAGACTGAATGTTGTTCAGATCTTGCTGCATCTGATCATTATCTGGTTCATTATCTGAGGAGTTATGAGTGGAATTGAACACTGTGCAGTCATCAGTGAACATCCCCACTTCTGACCTTATGATGGAGGGAAGGTCACTGATGAAGCAGCTGAAGATGGTTGGGCCTAGGACACTGCCCTGAGGAACTCCTGCAGCGGTGTCCTGGGGCTGAGATGATTGACCTCCAGCAACCATAACCAACTTCCTTTCTGCTCGGTATGACTCCAGCCAGTGGAGAGTAATTTCCCCTGATTCCCATTGACTTCCAATTTTACTAGGACTCCTTGATGCTACACTCAGTGAAATGCTGTTTTGATGTCAAGGGCAGTCACTCTTACCTCACCTCTGTGTAAAAGTCCCAAACCGAGTCACCGCTGTCACCCACCACAACTGGGACACATACTTCGAGGCGTATAAAGAGAGGAATAGCAGAGTGGGCAGATATAGGAGTAGCAGTTAGTTTAGTGGGAGTAAATTGCATGGACATTGAGTTTATGTGGGAAGCCGACCAGAAAAGTTGGAAACAGATTAAGGAAATGACGAAGAGGAGGTGGCAGGCGGGTGGTATAAGGTTACAGGAGAGTGTTTACGGGAGGTGCAACAGGTTCCACTCTCAGTACAGGATTTAGTCAGCAACGATAGGGACATTCAACTAAAAATTAATTTCGTAAAGAAGATGCCAGCACATTTAGTGATGGGTCACCTGTCGCTTCTGTGTTTTCCCAGGTTCCACAGTGATTGGATGACATGAAACAGGGAAAGGTACCTGCTTTTATAACTGATGAGCAGTTGACAGAGTGGAATATCATAGGGAGGTCCCACCCCACCTGTGAGCTGAGAAGTTTGGGCAATGTCTTTCCAGCATTCATTCCTGTCATACACAGTCAAAGAGATATTAAATGTCAGTTTGGTCACACTCGCACTAACACATCATAAGGCAACCCGCTTTTGGGCAGTAGAATCTAATGGCATACTGGACAATGGCATGCTTAATGAATACGAGCCATTTCCATGGAAGGTAGTACGTATCGACAACAACAGGATGGCCCCAGATATGATCTTCTGTACTTTAGTCACGAATACCTGGATACATCGCTGTGAGGTGACAGAAGTCAGTGTCCCTGCATGCGGGTTAGTCTGGGATAAAGGGACCCTCATTGTACAACTACAATCCAGAAATGGCATAAAGACCAGACCAAGCAGAGTTATGCTGGGAAAGGGTGGCATTGTGTTACGACCAATGCCTCCAGTTTTAAGTATGGACCCATCACACAGGGCAAAAACAGGAAGGCAGAATATTATCTGAATGGCGGCAGATTAGGAAAAGGGGAGGTGCAATGAGACCTGGGTGTCATGGTACATCAGTCATTGAAGGTTGGCATGCAGGTGCAGCAGGCGATGAAGAAGACAAATGGCATGTTGGTCTTCATAGCTATATGATTTGAGTATAGCAGCAGGGAGGTCTTGCTGCAGCTGTACAGGGCCTTGGTGAGGCCTCACCTGGAATATTGTGTACAGTTTTGGTCTCCGAATCTGAGGAAGGACGTTCTTGCTATTGAGGGAGTGCAGCGAAGGTTCACCAGACTGATTTCCGGGATGGCAGGACTAACATATGAGGAGAGACTGGATCGACCGGCCCTGTATTCACTGGAGTTGAGAAGAATGAGAGGGGATCTCATAGAAACATAAAATTCTGACGGGACTGGCCAGGTTAGATGCAGGAAGAATGTTCCCGATGTTGGGGAGTACAGAACCAGGGGTCACAGTCTAAGGATAAGGAGTAAGCCATTTAGAACCGAAATGAGGAGAAACTTCTTCACTCAGAGAGTGGTTAACCTGTGGAATTCTCTTCCGCAGAGAGTTGTTGATGCCAGTTCGTTAGATATATCCATGAGGGAGTTGGATATGGCTCTTACAGCTAAAGGGATCAAGGGGTATGGAGAGAAAGCAGGAAAGGGGTACTGAGGTGAATGATCAGCCATGATCTTATTGAATGGCAGTGCAGGCTCGAAGGGCCGAATGGCCTACTCCTGCACCTATTTTCTATGTTTCTATGTTAAGTTACTACCTCCCCGTTCTGCACCTCTCTCCGCCGAAATGATCAAGATCAAACGTGTAGTTCTGACACCTGCATAACCAAATGCAGGTGATGGTGGATGTAGGGTTGCAGTCTGAATCACAAAGGGCATTAGCACAGTATGGCTATCCTATCCCACTCTTGAGTCTGAACCTTAAGAAAAGTGTAGAACGAACCAAGATTTTTGCGTGCCACCTACATTAATTGTATCAGGATAATGGGGATTTGGAAGAGAGTGGGGAAGCTCGGAGGAACTCCATGCTGGGAAATTGTAGACAATGTGGGACCAATCCCATTCTTGAGGTTGGCATCTCACGGTGTGCTGCTTGCTCGGAGTATTACGACAATTGTGTTACTCACCTTATTGATATGTGTTAAGTGGACCTTGAAGCAGGTGATCAAAGGCAGAAAAATTTAGAGATGTTGACACTATTTAAGAAATGATTATGAGATCTTGGCACCGATGGAGCTACACTATCAAGATGGAGACAGTTAGAACATAATGAGATCTAACATTTTATATTTTTCAGAAATATAATTTTTTTACAATTTCTGAATGCTACCCTAAATACTTTAACTGCTAATCTGTGAGATCATGCTTATGTGCAAAGGTTAAGCAACCACAGTCCTACTGATTATATCATACGAACCATCATGGTGAGCTGAAAAGTTTACCTCATGGAAATCATATTAGTTGTTGTGTGGTTAGGACAATCACACTGATGTCTGACCACAGAATGGGAATTGCAACATCCAATCCGGCTGCATTGTCCGGTCATCACCTCCAAGCAAAGGCGATAGTTACAACAGTGTATAAATGTACAACCAAGTCAGGGACTTAGGGGCCGAAATTGGTGACCTCACTACTGCCGGCTGCCGCCGAGTTTTTTCGCCGCTCTTCCCTGGGCGAGAGATTCCTCTAGGTCTGCCGTCGGTGGGAGTGGAGTACCGCCGGCAATCACCCGCAGACGGCCGCCGGCAGACAAGTTGCGTAAGTGGCCTCCCGCCCACCGAGCTGGCAGATTGGTGCGGGCAGGAGTCAGTGGCAACAGGGGGAAGGACCGTTTCGTGAAGCAGGTCCAACCCTGACGATAAGTAAGAAGACCTGCAAAAAAAGGGATAGTGAACTTCTTTGAATTTTTTTTCCAGCGATTTATCTGTATGGGGTCCCCTGAAGGCGGTCCAGTGCTTTTTTTTTTGTGAAGATTTTTATTTTTCAGTGCTCCCCCCTCCCTGGGTCCGTCTCAATCCTCGGCGGCACTTTGGCGAGGATCATATTTGCCGCCGAGATTGGGAGCTCCCGTTCACTGCTGCCCAGTTTGACAGCGTAAGTCATTATTTTGCCACCAGGCGGTACTGCTACCTCTTTTAGAGGAATCATCCCGGCAAAGTACCGCCCGGTCTCTCGGCGGCCCTCAGCGTTCCTTTGGGTGGCACTTGGGCGGGCCTTGGCTTTGACCAAGTTCAGGCCCAATGAATCTGAACCACTTTTTGTTATAAAGTTAAGCTGTATCCAATACATTTATTTGACTTCATTAAGGTTGTACCAGAACTGATATTTGAGAGTAAGATGGTGAATGTTATGTTACACATTTTGACCTGTAAAATCAATTGACAGGGTCATTCATAAAAGTGGCAAATGTGAAGATCAAGTTTTAAATGTGGTTACAAATTAGCTAGATAACAAGAGACAAATGGTCATTAACAGTGGCATTAGCTTTAATTGGATAACCTGAGAAGTGGCGATCCCCAAGGATTGGCTGAGATCACTGTTATTAATAATATTTATTGACACCTTTTATATTTCAGAGCAATTCTGTTGAATAACAGAAGTTGAATAAGAAAAGAAAAGGTGCAGAGGAGAATCCAACGAAGATGAGGGGGTTGACTTATGAGGAAAGGTTGAGTAGGTTGGGCCTCTACTCACTGGAATTCAGAAGAATGAGAGGTGATCTTATCGAAATGTATAAGATTATGAGGGGGCTTGACAAGATGGATGCAGAGAGGATGTTCCCACTGATGGGGGAGACTAGAACTAGAGGGTATGATCTTAGAATAAGGGGCCGCCCATTTAAAACTGAGATGAGGAGGAATTTCTTCTCTCAGAGAGTTGTAAATCTGTGGAATTCGCTGCCTCAGAGAGCTGTGGAAGCTGGGTCATTGAATAAATTTAAGACAGAGATAGACAGTTCCTTAACCAATAAGGGAATAAGCGATTATTGGGAGCGGCAGGGAAGTGGACTCGAGTCCATGATCGGATCAGCCATGATCGTATTAAATGGTGGAGCAGGCTCAAGGGGGCGTATGGTCTATTCCTGCTCCTATTTCTTATGTTCTTATGTATAGGGGTGATGCCAGTGTTAACCGTGGGCAGCAGCACTTACATGGAGTGCATTTTCTTATCCATGCTTCCCAGAGTTCCATTGCTTGGGAGAACCTCTCCACCTTGGCAGTGCAGGATCACAGAAACAACCCTTATACTAATTTAGCAATTGGGTAAGTTATTGCAAATTACAAATTCAGCTTGAAGCTGCAGAAAGCAAACATGATTATAAAATGATGATGATAATTGCAATTCAAAATAGCAAGAGTGCATACAAGCCAGAATTTGACCCATATGCCTATAAAATGGAGTAAAGGGAGCAGAATCGATGATAGGGATTGATTTTTAACCATCTGCCAAATTAGCATTGGTAGTGTCATGTTGTATTTACGAAGTGGATATCCGATGAGCAAATGTATGCAAATTTAAATACTGGTAGTGTTATTTGTCATTAGAATACCAGCAACTTATTCAAAGCTCCAGTTTTGTTGAATGCAGATTTAATGGAGACAGTCTGGCTCAATTCAAAACAATTTGATGAAACAACAGTAATGAAGATACTAAATTAACTCCAATATGAGGACAGCGGTAGTGAGAGGCCAAATAAGATTAATCCTGCGAAAATATCTGACATTTGGAGTGGAAATAACATCCAAGATGATGGTCTGTGCAAACAGAACTGTGGCCCAGAAAGAAAAGAGGGTGGAAAGAAGTGGTGTGGGCGATAGCATTGAAGCACTGACCACACTCGATCAGCTCCGGTGGGCGGGCCACATTGTCCGCATGCCCGACACGAGACTCCCAAAGCAAGCGCTCTACTCGGAACTCCTTCACCGCAAATGAGCCAAGTGTGGGCAGCGGAAACGTTTCAAGGACACCCTCAAAACCTCCCTGATAAAGTGCAACATCCCCACTGGCACCTGGGAGTCCCTGGCCAAAGACCGCCCTAAGTGGAGGAAGTGCATCCGGGAGGGCGCTGAGCACCCCGAGTCTCGTCGCCGAGAACATGAAGGAATCAAGCGCAGGCAGCGGAACAAGCGTGCGGCAAACCAGTCCCATCCTCCCCTTCCCTCAACGACTATCTATCCCACCTGTGACAGAGACTGTGGTTCTCAAATTGGACTGTTCAGCCACCTAAGGACTAATTTTTTGAGTGGAAGCAAGTCTTCTTCGATTCCAAGGGACTGCCTATGATGATGATGGGCGATAGTAACATGAAAAAGGAATGCCTCATAAAAGATTATTGATTTGCGAACTCGAATATTTATTGGATCTGTCCGTAAAGTACCAAATAAAGATAAATCTCGTCTAATCCTTAATTACGCTGAAAATGTCTGCATGAGATTGAAGCATACCACTTTGGCATAAAACTTAAAGCAAATTGCTGCAGATGCTGCAACTTAGAAATAAAACCAGGAAAGGCAAGAAACACTCAGTCGGTCAAACAGCGTCTGTGAAGAGAGAAACTTGAGATAACGTTTCAATCTTTCATCAGAAATGGCTAGTTATTTGAATTGCCTCTTGGAATCATAGAATCATAGAAGTTTACAGCACAGAACGAGGCCATTTCGGCCCATCGTGTTCGTGCCGGCCAACAAGAGGCTATCCAGCCTAATCCCACTTTCCAGCTCTAGGTCCGTAACCCTGCAGGTTACAGCAATTCAAGTGCACATTCAAGTATTTTTAAATGTGATGAGGTTTTCTGCTCTACCAACCTTTCAGACAGTGAGTTCCAGACCCCCAAAACCTTCTGCGTGAAGAAATTTCCCCTCAACTCCCCTTTAAACCTTCTACCAATTATTTTAAATTCATACCCCCTGGTTGTTGACCCCTCTGCTAAGGAAAATAGACCCTTTCTATCCACTATATCTCGGCCCCTCATAATTTTATACACCTCAAAGAGGTCTCCCCTCAGCCGCCTCTGTTCCAAGGAAAACAAACCCAGCCTATCCAATCTGAGCTCATAGCTAAGATTATGCATTCCCGGCAACATCCTCGTAAATCTCCTTTGCACCCTCTCCAGTGCAATCATGTCCTTCCTGTAATGTGGTGAACAGAACTGCACTCAGTACTCCAGCTGTGGCCTAACCAGTGTTTTATACAGTTCAAGCATAATCCACCTGCTCTTATATTCTATGCCTCGGCTAATAAAGGCTATAAATAATTGTTGCCTAACTTGAAAAGAAGCATGGTCTCATTTTTGCAAAAATAATTATTTTTGTCTAATATTTAACTCGACAGTCCCGTGAGCATTTTCTGCCAATCAATTAGATCATGGCAGGTTTGTAGCACAATTCCATTTATCTGCCTTTAATCCATATGGCTTGATATACCCAATAAAAATCTGTCTATATCTGACTTGAAAATTTCAATTGATCCAGCACCCATAGCCTTTTGGGGGACAGAAATTAACAGTTTCACTACCCTTTGTGTGAAAAGTGGCTTCCTGGTTTCACATTGGCATCTCCCAGCTCAAAAATGTCCAGTGAGTTTAAGAACATAAGAACATAAGAAATAGAAGCAGGAGTAAGCCATACAGCCCCTTGAGCCTGCTCCGCCATTTAATAAGATCATGGCTGATCCGATAATGGACTCAGGTCCACTTCCCTGCCATAACCCCTTATTCCCTTATCGGTTAAGAAACGGTCTATCTCTGTCTTAAATTTATCCAATGACCCAGCTTCCACAGCTCTCTGAGGCAGCGAATTCCACAGATTCACAACCTTCTGAGAAGAAATTCCTCCTCATCTCAGTTTTAAATGGGCAGCCCCTTATTCTAAGATTATGCCCTCTAGTTCTAGTCTCCCCCATCAGTGGAAACATCCTCTCTGCAACCACCTTGTCAAGCCCCCTCATAATCTTATACATTTCGATAAGAGTACCTCTCATTCTTCTGAATTCCAATGAGTAGAGGCCCAACCTACTCAACCTTTCCTCATAGGTCAATCCCCTCATCTCAGGGCAATAACCTAATTGTGCTCCATTAGGAGCCCATTCGGAGACCAAAACGGCATGCAGTATTCTAGGTGTGGCCTCACCAATAGCCTATATAACTGTAGCAAGACTTCCCTGCTTTTATACTCCATCCCCATTTGCAGTATTCACCAGAATGATACCTGGGCAAAAATTGTTAAATTAGGAGGACAGGTTATGAGGAAAAGAAAGAAATAATTGCATTCATATCGAGCCTTTTGCGACCGTCAGACATCTTAAAGCACTTTACAGCCAATGAAGCACTTTTAAAGTGTAGTCGCTGTTGTAATGTAGGAAATGCGGCAGCCAATTTGCAGACAGCAAGCTCCCACAATCAGCAATGTGATAATGACCAGATAATCTGCTTTTGTGATGTTGATTGAGGGATAAAATATTGGCCAGGAAACTGGTGATAAATCCCCCGCTCTTCTTCGAAATAGTGCCATGGGATCTTTTATATCCACCTGAGCGAGCAGACGGGGCCTCGGTTTAACGGCTCATCTGAAAGACGGCACCTCCCACAGTGCAGCGCTCCCTCAGCACTGCACTAGAGTGTCAGCGTAGATTGATGTGTTCAAGTTCCATGGAGTGGGACTATGAACCCACAAACTTCTGACTCAGAGGCATGTATGCTACATACTGAGCCAAAGCTGATTACGGTGTTAAGGTGTTTAAGGTGATTAAAGTTGTTGATATGGTTGCAAGAGAAACTATTTCCGCTGGTGGGGGTGCATAACCTTAAAATTAGAGCTGGGCCTTTTAGGGCTGATGCTAGCACTACTTCACACAGAGTGTTGACAATCTCTCCCCCAAAAACTGTTGAGTTCATGAGAAAATTTCAAAACTCGGTTTGATAGATTTTTGTTTGTCAAGGGTTACAGAACCCAGGCAGGTAGACGGAGTTAAGATACTGATCAGCTGTAACCTAATTGAATAGCGGAACAGGCTTGAAGGGCTGAATGGCCTCCTCCTGTTCCTACATTCCTACATGCTGTTTTGATACCTATTGAATTTCCTAGCAGAATGCAAAATTATTGCCGCAGTGGGCGCAGCAATTTCTAACACGATTTGCTGACTCCAAGGCATTTCCGAGAGCTCTGTTCTGAGCTCACTTCTGTTCCTCATTTATGTTAATGACTTTCCAGCATCACATCAAAGAATTGGGGCTTGCTGAGAGTGTATTAATGGTATTATCATTTCAGTATTATCCATAAATTCAGAGAAAGCATCAAAATTACCAGAGGTGCCAGGGGTGATCTGGAGCAATGGGCCTGCAAATGGTCAATTCTACTGAACCCCAACAAATCAGTGTGTGCGAGTCTGTGCAAAAAATAACAAGCAGAAGGAAGAAGATATGATTAATAAGCTGCTATCAATACCAATCAAGACCAATAGGGAGTAGAAGTTCTGGGGCATAACTTCCCCAGGGATATGACTTGGGCACAGTACATTAAAAAAATCATTGCCAAAACATCGGCCAGGATGTGCCAATTGTTAGTTCCCTGTAGTAAGATGCACACAGAACTTTCTTCAGACTGTACAAAGCCTGCATCTGTCCAATTCTGGAATATAGCCATCCAGCCAAATGCACTGCAAGGCAGATTAAGTGGCAGCAAAGAATCCCAAATTGAGCTAAGGACAGCATATCATTTCCCATACTTTATCTGCTCAATCTATCTGCATGACATGTGCGGATGGCAAACAACGGAATAAAGACTTCTCATGCTTGGCAGAGGTATCTACACAAGGTAAGGCCTAACCCATCATCGTCATTGCTGATAGAAAAAGTGGAGGTACAACGCACTCAGCTTGTTTGTAACACTGCACTGTCTGTGGGCCTGCACTGAGCAGCAGATTCAATCACAGATAGAAGTTTGTCACAACACTCAAACGGAACCACTTGAACCGTCAGAATAGACGTTAGATATTTCAAAGCATCTGATATACAAAGGATGTGAAACTGGTTACAGACACCGAGCTATCCTTATCACGATCCAAATGTGACTAACTCACTTTTAGGCAGGAATTTGCCTGCTTTGTTTGTTGTTCCGGAAACATGATGTCATTTTCCACATGTACACTGACGGCACCCAGTTCTACCTCACCACCACTTCTCTCAACCCCTACACGGTCTCTGAATTGTCAGACAAGTTTCTCTAACATCCAGTTCTGGATGAGCTGACATTTTCTCCAATTGAATATTGGGAAGATCGCAGCCATTGTTTTCGGCCCCCGCCACAAACTCCGTTTCCTAGCCACTGACTCCATCCCTCTCCCCAACTTCTGTCTGAGGCAGAACCAGACTGTTAGCAACCTTGGTGTCATCTTTGATCCCGAAATTAGCTTTTGACCTCATATCCTCAGCATAACTAAGACCGCTTATTTCCACCTCTGTAACATTGCCCGGATTCTCTCTCGCCTGAGCTTATATGCTGCTGAAACCTTCTTCCATATTTACGAAAGGATATAATTACTTTGGAGGCAGTTCAGAGAAAGTTCACTCGGTTGATTCCGGGGATGAGGGGGTTGACTCATGAGGAAAGGTTGAGTCGGTTGGGCCTCTACTCATTCGAATTCAGAAGAATGAGAAGTGATCTTATCGAAACGTATAAGATTATCAGTGGGCTTGACAGGGTGGATGCAGAGAGGATGTTTCCACTGATAGGGGAGACTAGAACTAGGGGGCATAAACTTAGAATAAGGAGTTGACCATTTAAAATAGAGATGAGGAGAAATTCCTTCTCTCACAGGGTTGTAAATCTATGGAATTCGGTGCCTCAGAGTGCTGTGGAAACTGGGCCATTGAATAAATTTAAGATAGAAATAGACAGTTTCTTAAACGATAAGGGGATAAGGGGTTATGGGGAGCGGGCGGGGAAGTGGACCTGAGTCCATGATCAGATCAGCCATAATCATATTGAATGGCAGAGCAGGCTCGAGGGGCCATATGGCCTACTGCTGCTCCTATTTCTTATGTTCTTATGTTCTTATACCTCCCCTAATCTGGTGCATCACAGGCTGGCAATGTCACAAAGATTGGGCACAAGAATGTTGGGCACCAGCAGCAATTATACAATTTTCTATCGTGCTATTAATTTTTTTTCCTCCAACACAGCAACTGGTTTCACTGATTGTCCATTGGAGCTCGAAGAGAAGCAGTGATGGATAGAATGATGGCCATGTTAAAAGCTTGTTGGCACGGGTTTCCCTGAAACACTTACTCTGAATGGGTTCTGTGGCCGGGCTGGAGTTTTGCTGAGATGGTGGCGGGTAGCATGCTGCGGGATGGAGTCGAGGACTCTCGAGTCAAAGGCAGAGTCTCAGTTAAGGAGATCTTCGAAGTGCTCCTTCCAGCGGGTCTGGACTGCCTCGGTATCCTTGATGAGTGTCTCCCCATTCTTGGCCAGCATCAAAGCACTGACCACACCTGCGACAGAGACTGTAATTCCCGCATTGGACTGTACAGTCACCTGAGAACTCACTTTCAGAATGGAAGCAAGTCTTCCTCGATTTCATGGGACTGCCTATGATGATGATGGCCGGAGTTTTCACCTTTGTGAGGCGCTGGCAGCGGGGGAGCCCTGGATCATGTGGGGAACCTGGAGGTTTAAGCAATGTGTTTTATTCTAGCTTTTTAACGAAGCCACTGCACTTGCATCTGACTTCCGGGTGCCACGACCAATTAGCGGGAGCACACATGACGACGTCACCCACAGGTCCAGTTCAGCTCAGATATTTAAAGGAACAATGCAAAGATGACAGTTGAAGGTTGGTGGAGGTTTGGAGAGATGTGGGGCATGGGGTAGACAGATTGGTTGATTTGGAGAGAGATTTGTTTGCTTAGAGCGAGATCGATTTGTTTGCAGAACACTGCAGGCTTAGCATCCGAAAGCTGTCCCTCGATTTAGTGAGACCTCCCTGGGATTTCTGGTGCAGGGAATTGGGGCACACGGGAAGGTCCTGTTCCCCTGCTGACGGGAGCAAGAGGCCAGCTTCAGACACCAAGAAGGCTTGGCTGGAGATAGCTTCAGAAGTGAGCAGCAGGAGTATGGTGGCGAGGTCCTGGATACTGTGCAGGATAGCTTTAATGACCTCACGCGGGTAGTAAAGGTGAGCACAATGCAACATCCAACAACATTCTGATGTGCGTCTCACCCCAAACCCCCTCACTCTGCCTTCTCAAGCCTACTCCTGCACATCACTCCTCACATCAACCTACCTAGAAGGTGCACCCATCCCTCTCCAGCTATGCACGTACTCACATCCACATCTGACCATCTATCACTGACACTCACCCTCATCTTAATGCAATGTCACACCTCTTTCTCATAGTCACCCTCTACAGAAAGGAACTTAAAAATATAAGAAATTGGAGCAGGAGTAGGCCATATGGCCCCTCGAGCCTGTTCCGCCATTGAATAAGATCATGGCTGATCCGATCATGGACTCAGCTCCACTTCCCTGCCCGCTCTCCATAACCCCTTATCCCCTTATCGTTTAAGAAACTGTCTATTTCTGTCTTCAATTTATTCAATGTCCCAGCTTCCACAGCTCTCTGAGGCAGCAAATTCCACAGATTTACAACCCACTGAGAGAAGAAATTTCTCCTCATCTCAGTTTTAAATAGGAGGCCCCTTATTCTAAGATCATGCCCTCTAGTTCTAGTCTCCCCCATCAGTGGAAACATCTTCTCTGCATCCACCTTGCCGAGCCCCCTCATAATCTTATACGTTTTGATAAGATCAGCTCTCATTCTTCTGAACTCCAATGAGTAGAGGCCCAACCTACTCAACCTTTCCGCATAAGTCAACCCCCTCATCCCCAGAATCAATCTAGTGAACTTTCTCTGAACTCCCTCCAAAGCAAGTATATCCTTTCGTAAATATGGAAACCAAAACTGCAAGCAGTATTCCAGGTGTAGCCTCACCAATACCCTGTATAACTGTTGCAAGACTTCCCTGCTTTTATAGTCCATCCCCTTGCAATAAGGATCAAGATACCATTGTCCTTCCTGATCACTTACTTTACCTGCATACTAACTTTTTGTGTTTCATGCAAAAGTACCCACCAGGTCCCGCTGTACTGCGGCAATTTGCAATCTTCCTCCAGTTAAATAATAACTTGCTCTTTGATTTTTTTCTGCCAAAGTGCATGACCTCACACTTTCCAACATTATACTCCATCTGTCAAACTTTTACCCATCCATGTCCATGTCCATCCATCTGTTCCACTCATTCCATGACTCTCACTCAAAGGTCCCTTGTTTCCCTCTTGCAGGAGAAGAGAGGCAGAGAACAGGAGGTGGCCCTCCAGCCATCACCATGCTGATTGCAGTGAGGAGGAGGCACTAAAGATAACTGAGTCTCTGCACTGATGGCAGTGGAAGATGGGAAGCTCCCAGCTACCTGGCGACAGAATTAAACATCCCAAGGTCACCAGGCATGCAACAGTCAGTGAAATATGACCATGTGCTCCTGCGCCGAGGTCGGGGCGAATGAGCGCGAGGTCGGGGCAGAGGAGCGATGAGAGACTGCAGAGCGATGTGATCGGGGCCCAGGAGAGGCGTGAGTTCAGGGCCCAGAAGAGGCGAGGGCCCAGGGGCAGCACGGACCCAGCCCACACTGCGATATGTGTGCACACTAGGTCCGTACAGCAGAGCTGGTCTCCATTCGTCCTGGTTAACCCTGGACCAAGACCTAGTTCTGTAAAGCCCGTGTGGTGGCTGGTGTACAACGGTCACCACACATTAAAAAATCCATGCACAGGCATCTGCCATCCCTTCAATATGCAGTTCGGGACGTGGAATATTAGGTCTTTCATTGCAACACCTGTGAACTCATCCCTTTTTGGCGTGGAAGCAAGTCATCCTCGACACGACGGACCACCTATGATGATGATGACCATGTGCATAATGTTCACTTAAAACATTCTAATCTCTGGAATCAACCTAGTGAAACTTATCTGAACAGCCTCCAATGCAATTATATCCTTCCTTAAATACGGAGACCAAAACTGTACACAGTACTCTCGGTGTGGCCTTACCAACACCCTGTACAGTTGTAGCAGGACTTCTCTGCTTTTATACTCTATCCCCCTTGCAATAAAGGCCAACATTCCATTTGCCTTCCTGATTACTTGCTGCACCTGCATATTAACTTTTTGTGTTTCATGCACAAGGACCCCCAAGGTCCATCTGTACTGCGACACTTTGCAATTTTTCTCCATTTAAATAATAATTTGCTTTTCTATTTTTCTGCCAAAATTGCTAAACTCACATTTTACCACATTATACTCCATCTACCAAATTTTTACCCATTCACTTAGCCTATGTATATCCTTTTGCAGATGTCTTCCTCACAATTTGCTCTCCCACCCATCTTTGTATCATCAGCAAACTTGGACACATTATACTTGGTCCCTTCATCCAAGTCATTAATATAGATTGTAAATAGTTGAGGTCCCAGCACCGATCCCTCCGACACCCCACTAGTTACTGTTTGCCAACCGGAAATTGACGCATTTATCTTGACTCTCTGTTTTCTGTTAGTTAGCCAATCCTCTATCCATGCTAATGTATTACCCCCAACCCCATTGACTTTTATCTTGTGCAGCAACCTTTTATGTGGCAGCTTATCGAAAGCTTCTGGAAGTCCAAATACACCACATCCACTGGTTCTTCCTGCTCTTTATATCATCAAAGAACTCCAGCAAATTTGTCAAACATGATTTCCCTTTCATAAAACCATGCTGACTCTGCTTGATTGAATCATGCTTTTCCAAATATCCTGCTACTGCTTCCTTAATAATGGAGAGATATGTTCCTGATTATTAATTTAATGCAGAAGGCATCCTAGTTTCTAAAGAGATGCCACTAGAGACGTCAAATCTGATTTGTACATCATGTCTTTGTTAATACTGTAGTGAAATATACAAAGGTTTCTTTTCCTGTGAATGTGTGCTTCACAAGTTATAATCCTTCCTTGATCCATTGCAATTTGGATACATTATAGGTCATTCACAATTTATACATTCATTCATTTTACCTGGCTGTGATCAAGGACACACAGCCAGATTAATAGGCATGGAATATTGGAAGGCATTCAACCTGATCAATTACCTTAACCTCTTTAAAAAGACAAAGGGGGTGGATTTCCGGCTCCTCTGCGCTCTGTTTTTTACCCCGGAGCACCGGCAATGGCGGGGGTGAGGTGTTCTGGGCAGGCGGTCAGCCTCCAGCGCCCCGCGGTGATTCTCGGGTCGGGTTTAGCGCGGCGTGGAGCAGCACCGCCCCTAAGAGCTGCGCCCGGTGTGACACCGGCGCGAGTTTTGCCTGACCCGTCCACTCCGCAGAGTGCCCCACACTGACCGCCCGGGAAATCAGGGCGGTCCCACCATCCCAACAGCGGAGAGGTGAGTAATGGCTGAGGTAAGTGTGATTGTGTTTTCGTTCAATTTTTTTTTGCAATTGTTGTTGTGGTTATAGTGTATGTAGGCACCTTTAGTAATGATTCCACGAGGCAGGATATGGTGCTTAAACTCCGCAGACTTGCAGTCCTTTACTTGCAGCTCCTGAGTGCCAACAACAAGCTGTGTGTTCCTTTTTATACTGGGTTACCTGCCGTGTGCAGGCAACCCCTGGGTCTCCAGCAACAGCACCCTCTAGTGTACCGGTAAGGTGTGTACAGTACAAGGATACATTCAATGTTGCATACAGTGTTACAGACATCACACAGTGAACAGGCATGCATACACAACAGTGGTCGCGTGGGCAATGTTTGGGGTATGTTTTTGTGGGTTTTTTTAGATTTTTTTTCTCCTCCCCCAGGCGTCTCTGGGAGCGCTCCCGGCTCTTTAGCTCAGGAGTTTCCCATCCTAGCGCCCAAGAGAGGTGTACAATGCTTCCCTTAGTGCTGCGTCCCCTGACTCAGGGCCCAGCTGCCCAATGTTACTGACTGAGGCACAAACTGTTCCCGGGCGCTAACTTTACCGCCCCACCGCCATTACCGCCCCGAAATCAGCAAAAATAAAAATCCAACCCAAAGTTCAGGAATATCTATTTATCTGTAATTCAGTGGATCAGGGCCTGATTTAACTCATTGAATGTGTAAGGGGCTATTTTCCATGTTTGCACTGCTATAGAAGTACTTTCAGTGCACGTTGGAAAATTACAGGTATGCTGCCCATGATTCTCCATTGATTAATTTTAAATAACTTTGAATTTCCTCCCCCCCCTCCCACCCTCACCATCACACAGGGTAAATAAAAGAAAATAATTATTTAATAGTTGGGTATCAACTGTAATATCGTTCAAGACAATGGGGATGACATTAGTCATGGGCAGTAGCTCAAAGCAGTCGATAGCGAATTGCTAACCCGCTTTACATCCTGCCCGACTTTAAAAAGTCAGGTGGGATCTAAACAGGCTGCTGATTCGCCATAACCCATTTTGTGCTTTCGCCCGAGACTAATTTCACCGCACCTACTTTTAATAAGCATGGACAACAACCTTCAACTTCATGCATAATGTCAAAAAGAAAGACTTGAACTCGCAGCAAGTCTATAAATTAATGTCCAGAAGATTGTGGACAGCACACTGGCAATTAACCAACATGCTCTGTTGGTGCAAACTTGAACAATGTTTCCCTTTATTTCAAGCGTTATTTATAAAAAGGTTCGAAGACAGCCAACCAGACTGGCCCTGAGTCTTAAGTCAATTAAATGTGATGAGTCGCTAAGGAATTGGAAATAATTTTTTAATAAAAAGGAAAACTAAGCACACATAGTCTAAGGGCGTCACTGGAACAAATGTGAAGATTCACTCAATGAAAATGAAATTTGGGCCGTTTCTGTAATGGATGGCCAATCCGCAATGCCAGATTTTCGCATGGATGACAAGTTGAAAATCTGCCCATCTTTGAGCGCAATCAGAGGACATGGTTGTCAGCTAATGAAATTCTGAGTTATACACAACTTCAGACTTCACTTTAGACTTTGTGTTGTTCATTTATGTAGGATCCGTTCCTCCTTCCGCAATGGTAAAAATTGGACTTTTAAATATAAAAACCCTGTGCTGTTTGTATTTTGTTCTTATAAATCCTGACATCAAAGAACTGTGTAACGCAGGACTCCGTATTTAGAAACCTTTACATTTATAAAGGGTAATTTTGCAAAATTGTGCTCCTGCAAGGGAACTTCACCTTGAATCATAGAATCTTAGTACAGAAGGGGCCATTTGGCCATCACATCTGCACCGGATCTTTGAAAGAGCTGTCCAATTTAATCCCACACCCCATCTTTTTCCCCATAACCCTGCAACTAGTCCTCTTCAAATACATGTTTAATTGCCTTTTGGAATTTCCTATGGAATCTGATTCCTTCACCTTTTCAGGTATTGCCTTCCAGGCCTTAACAGCCCTCTGTGTGAAAAAATGTCTCCTCATCTCCCCCTCTGGTTATTTTGCCAATCATTTTAAATCCGTGACCTCTGGTTACCGACCCACTTTCCAGAGGAAATAGTTTCTCCGTACTTGCTCTACTAAAACCCCTCAAGGTTTTGAATACCTCGATGAGGTACCTGCTGGAATCACATCTCTGGAATTGGAGCATGTACCGAATCTCCATACATATTTCTGGCAAACAAGGCTCTATTCCAGGAGTGCAATTTTGTAAGATTAACCTTATAAAATACAATTGTCAACTGTGAATGCAAGCTCAGTTGAGTCACTGAAGGAAAAAAAGTGGGCATGTTTTAAACTGAATGTGAAGATATTGGTTTGCTACAAAAGGCAGGAGGAGGTGATATTTTCCTGAGATTGTCTTGTACACAAAGCAAAAAGATAGATTTAGCTGCATGAACTGAATGGTCTTTCTTGTTCCTGTATATTCATGTTTCTATCAAGCAATGTTACAGGTGCTTTTAGGCCAGTATGTATCTCATACTGACTCATCACAATTTGCAGATGCATTTACAATTATATTCTTGCTAGCAGAATTGTCAGAAGTACTCATTTTCTGTAGGGAGGTCTTACTGCAGTTGTACAGGGCCTTCGTCAGGCCTCATCTGGAATATTGTGTTCAGTTTTGGTCTCCTAATCTGAGGAAGGACGTTCTTGCTTTTTAAGGGAGTGCAGCGAAGGTTCACCAGACTGATTCCCGGGATGGCAGGACTGACATATGAGGAGAGATTGGATCGACTGGGCCTGTATTCACTGGAGTTTAGAAGGATGAGAGGGGATCTCATAGAAACACATAAAATTCTGACGGGACTGGACAGGTTAGATGCAGGAAGAGTGTTCCCGATGTTGGGGAAGTCCAGAACCAGGGGACATAATCTAAGGATAAGGGGTAAGCCATTTAGGACTGAGATGAGGAGAAACTTCTTCACTCAGAGAGTTGTTAACCTGTGGAATTCTCGACCGCAGAGAGTTGTTGATGCCAGTTCATTCGATATATTCAAGAGGGAGTTAGATATTGCCCTTACGGCTAAAGGGATCAAGGGGTATGGAGAGAAAGCAGGAAAGGGGTACTGAACTGAATGATCAGCCATGATCTTATTGAATGGTGGTGCAGGCTCGATGGGCCGAATGGCCTACTGCTGCAACTATTTTCTATGTTTCTATGTTTCTATGTACAATTGCAAAGTCTCAGGTACATGTGTTCCGTAGGTCACAGCTGTCTTGGTGAAGTGAGGTTCACAATATCTATTTCTCTAAAATCAGAAGCAGACAAATCATGCACAATAATATTTTTTCTAATCTTGTTATATCGCCACAGGTCTTGAGTATAATTGGTGGCACATATGTTACCTTCCCTCGTGAAGCTGAATAGGATTTCACTGAATTAACATGTGGAGGTGGAGTGTGTTATAAAACATGTCACAAATGTAGACTATCCTAGATACAGCTGTAACTCATCACTCAATGGGAACTAATGCCTTTAAAAATGGTTGGTGGACAACAGTCTCTATGACCAAAATCATGACGAGTACCATCTGTTCAAAAACTACACACGCATGCAAAGGAGAGTTACAACCAAGTGCATCAAAACAAATGTTCTATAATTGTGATGACAGTTGGGATATTAAAAATATATGTTGAAGATGTTCCAATCTGTCTGATAGTGTATTATAATATGCACCTCTGAAGGGCTGCCATGCATTTTTTTGGCATTCACTGGCTGGCTTAACATTGCCATCTGCCAAGGGATCATGGCTGCATCTCTTTTGTATCTTAAAGATAGAGGTAGCGGGCATATATCATCCTGATAAAACTAGGTACGGCTCTGGAGGAGCCTGAACATTGCAGTCAGTTCAGTTGAGCAGTGCTTGTACAACTTCCAACCACTAAGGAATAAAGGCACTATGCAACCCAGACAGTAAGGGTAGAAGTAATCACCCCATCTAGCATGGATTGCAGAAACCATGGAGGGTGAATAAGTGTTGCATCAGAGTGAAAGAACAAGCATCAGACTTCGTAGGAGAAGACTATCTCATCCACATATCTTGTACTCTGAAGGTGGTGAAGCTTTGGAAGTTTCACTGGGGAGCAAAGCCTTTGGTTCTCCGATTAACTCAAGGAATATATATGTTGCATGCTGAACTGTGACCCATCTCTGGAACCCCTACGACCAACTGAGTGAAAGTGAGAATAATTGTTACGTTTGGGGATTTCTTTGCTCATTTCTCACAGAAAGGATTTGAAAAAAAGTCACTGTTAATACTTTTTTTAAGGTACAAGAAGTTGCATTTATATAGCGCATCTCATGATCTCAGACATTAAGATACAAAAATCGGCTGTGGGGTGGATAATGAAGCAGAAAGCTGCGGACTGCAGGGAGGTATCAATGAACTGGTCAGGTGGGCAGAACAGTGGCAAATGGAATTTAATCCAGAGAAGTGTGAGGTAATGCATTTGGGGAGGGCTAACAATGAAAGGGAATACACATTAAATGGTAGGATACTGAGAAGTGTAGAGGAACAAAGGGACCTTAGAGTGCATGTCCACAGATTCCTGAAGGTAGTAGGCCAACTGGATAAGATTAGCCAAGGCAGGGAGCTTATGTTTGAACTGTATAAAAAACTGGTTGCACCACAGCTACAGTACTGCGTGCAATTCTGGTCACCGCATTACAGGAAAGATGTGATTGCACTAGAGGGGGTACAGAGGAGATTTACGAGGATGTTGTCTGGACTGGAAAATTTTAACTATGAGTAAAGATTGGAAAGGCTGTTTGTTTTTCCTTTGGAACAGAGGAGTCTGAGGGGAGACCTTATTGAGGTGTACACTAAGGGCCTGGATAGAGTGGATAGGAAGGATCTATTTCCCTTAGCAGAGGGGTTAATAACCATGGGGCATTCGCTTTACATTGCTGCAGATGGGAGGTCACAGATATTCTCTGCAGAAGGAAAAGGGACTACATTTCCTTCTCCAACAGCAGAGAGAAGCAGGGCGAGTGCGCATGTGGCTTTGCCATGATAGCGGCTTCCCCACTGTTATGTATGGAGAAAGAGTCAGACTGAAAACTGTGAGCTCAAAGTAAAGTGCAACCTTAGTCTTTTATTGCAGGTCTCCAGAGTGCCTCTCCAACCTGTGAGGCCTCCTTAAATATCTGTGCTCCCAAGGGATTATGGGATCCCTTGGGACTCCAACGGATGTGCCCTCTGGTGGCTGTACAGAGTAAATACAAGTTTACATATATAACAACACTCCCCACCAAAGTCAACAGTGTAACTATTTACAAGGTGAGTCGATCTGGGGCCTTTCTTTCCCTGGTTGATCGTCTCGGTCTTCGTGAATCAACTGTTGGGCCCTCGCTGGGATGCTGTGCAGCTGGCCTTGCTGGGCTGCCTAATGTGGTGAGTCCTGCTGGGCTGTTGTAGCTGATGGGTTCTGCTTCGTGGCCAACCGTGGTGCCGGTTGCCACTGGTGTGTGTGTTGGGGGGGTCAAAAAACGTAGGGTCCAAAGTGGGTTGCTCAGGATAGTCTGTGAATTTGAGTTTGATTTGGTCCAAGTGTTTCCGGTGAATGAGTCCTTTTGAAAGTTTGACCCGAAACACCCTGCTCCCCTCTTTGGCCACAACAGTGCCGGGAAGCACTTGGGACCTTGTCCACAATTGAATACAAATACAGGATCATTGATTTCAATCTCACGTGACATATTTGCGCTATCATGATATGTACTTTGTTGAAGCCGCCTGCTTTCTACCTGTTTATGTAGATCAGGGTGAATTAATGAGAGCCTTGTGTTAAGTGCTCTTTTCATGAGCAGTTCAGCAGCTGGGATCCCAGTGAGTGAGTGGGGTCTCGTCCTGTAGCTAAGCACGACTCAGGATAGGCGAGTCTGCAATGAGCCTTCAGTTACCCTCTTCAAGCCTTGCTTGAAGGTTCGCACTGCTCTCTCTGCCTGACCATTGGATGCTGGTTTAAACGGGGCAGATGTGACATGTTTGATCCCGTTGTGGGTCATGAATTCTTTGAATTCAGCACTGGTAAAACATGGCCCGTTGTCACTCACCAGGACATTGGATAGGCCGTGTGTGGCAAACATGGCCCGCAGGCTTTCAGTAGTGGCAGCAGACGTGCTAGCCGACATTATATCACATTCAATCCATCTACAACCACAAGGAACATTTTACCCAAGAATGGGCCTGCATAGTCAACATGCACCCTAGACCACGGTTTGGAGGGCCAAGACCATACATTTAGCGGGGTCTCCCTGGGTGCATTGCTTAACTGCGAGCATGTCGTGCATCTGTGCACGCAGGAGTCTAAGTCCGCATCGAAACCGGGCCACCACACGTGGGATCCGGCTATTGCTTTCATCATCACTATACCCGGGTGGGTACTGTGGAGGTCACTGATGAAGATGTCTCTGCCCTTCTTGGGAACCATTACTCGATTGCCCCACAGAAGGCAGTCTGCCTGTATCGAGATTTCATCTTTGCGCTGCTGAAACGGTTTTATCTTTTCCTGCATTTCCACTGGGACACTGGACCAGCTCCAGTGAAGCACACAGCTTTTGACTAGAGTTAATAAGGGGTCCTGGCTTGTCCAGGTTTTGATCTGGCAAGCAGTGACGGGTGATTGCTCACTCTCAAATGCTTCCATAACCATGGCTAGATCTGCGGGCTGCGCCATTTCCACCCCCGTGGTGGGCAATTGCAGCCTACTGAGAGCATCGGCATAGTTTTCTGTGCCTGGCCTGTGGCGGATGGCATAGTTGTATGCGGACAACGTGAACGCCCATCTCTGGATGCGAGCCGATGCATTAGTATTTTTCCCCTTACTTTCGGAAAACAGGGATATGAGTGGCTTATGGTCAGTTTCAAATTCGAATTTTAGCCCAAACAGATTTGGTGCATTTTCTTAACCCCATAGTCACACGCTAACGCTTCTTTTTCAATCATGCTGTAGGCTCTCTCAGCCTTAAACAGACTCCTGGATGCATAAGCAACCAGTTGCAATTTCCCAAAATCATTAGCTTGTTGCAATACACACCCGACACCATATGACGACGCATCACATGCGAGTACCAAACGCTTACATGGATCATATAACAGAAGCAATTTGTTTGAGCATAACAATTTTCTAGATTTTACAAAGGCATTTTCTTGGCTTTTGCCCCATACCCATTCATCCCCTTTACGCAGCAAGACATGTCGTGGTTCTAACAGTATGCTGAGACCGGGTAAGAAGTTATCAAAGTAGCTCAGGAGTCCTAGAAACAACCGCAGCTCCGTCACGTTCTGTGGCCTCGGTGCATTCTCGATTGCCTCCGTCTTCGCGTTGGTGGGCCTGATGCCGTCCGCCGCAATCCTCCTCCCCAGGAACTCCACTTCAGGCGCCAGGAAAACGCACTTCAAGTGTTTTAACCTGAACCCCCGTGGTTGAGTCAACTAAGAACCTGCTCCAGGTTCTGCAGATGGTCGACTGTGTCCCGACCTGTAACCAAGATGTTGTCCTGGAAGACCACGGTGTGTGGGACTGACTTCAGTAAGCTTTCCATGTTTCTCTGGAATATCACCGCCGCTGATCGAATTCCAAATGGGCATCTGTTATAAATGAAAAGACCTTTGTGCATGTTGATGCAGGTGAGGCCCTTCAATGATTCCTCCAGTTCCTGCGACATATAGGCTGAAGTCAAATCCAGCTTCGTGAACGTCTTTCCTCCCGCCATCGTTGCAAAGAGGTTGTCGGCCTTTGGTAGTGGGTATTGTTCTTGCAGGGAGAAACGATTGATAGTTACTTTGTAATTGCCACAGATTCTGATTGTGCCGTCTCCCTTGAGGACTGGGACAATAGGACTGGCCCAGTCATTGAACTCGATCGGTGAGATGACGCCCTCTCTTTGCGGCCAGTCTAGCTCGATCTCTATCCTTTCTCTCATCATGTACGGTACTGCTCTCGCCTTGTGATTGATGGAACGCGCCCCCGGAATTAGCTGGATCTGCACTTTTGTTCCTTGGAACTTCCCGATGCCTGGTTCGAACAGCGAAGGAAACTTGTTTAAGACCTGGGCACAGCCAGCGATAGTGCTTGGACGTCTTCCCAGTCCCAGCGTATCTTTCCAAGCCAGCTCCTGCCGAGTAGCGTTGGACCATCGCCTGGTACCACACAGAGTGGTAGCTTGTGCACCGCTCCTTCGTAGGAGACCTTTACGGTAGCACTGCCGATTACGGGAATCAGTTCCTTTGTGTAAGTTCTTACTTTTGTGCGAATTGGAGTTAAGACTGGCCTTGAGGCCTTGCTGCACCACAATTTCTCGAAAGTCTTTTTGCCCATGATGAACTGGCACACGCCCGTGTCCAGCTCAATTGAAACCGGGAGTCCATTTGGTTCAACATTCAGCATTATCAGTGGACAATTTGTGATGCATGTGTGTACCCCATGTACATCTGCCTTCTCGGTCTGAGGCCCTGGTTCGTCGTGATCCTCCATGGATCTGTCCTCCTCTGCAACGGTGGTTTGCAGGTTTAACCAGATTTGCAGCTCGCCTGCACATACGTTGGAGGTGTCCCATTGTTCCACAGCACTTGAAAACGTACCCTTCGAATTGGCATGAATTGAAACAATGATCAGCCCTGCAGCAGCAACAAGGTGTTAATTGCCTTGCATTCATCGCCCGTGATGGTGGGGTCTGAGACATCTGCAGATGTGCAGCTGCAGGCATGTGCGATTTGAAAACAACATCACTTTGTTCACAATACTTGTAGCAGCACTTCTGTGCTGAGAGATTTGCTTAATATTGTCACTGGTGGCGATGAACGCCGGGGCTATCGCTATGGCCTTACTCAAGGTTGGGGTCTCTACAGTCAAAAGTTTGCAAAGTATGGTTTCGTGACCAATACTAAGTACAAAAAAGTCTCTGAGCATGTGCTCCAAATGTCCTTCAAATTTGCAATGTCCTGCAAGGCGTCTTAGCTCGGCGACATAACTCGCCACTTCCTGGCCTTCAGACCTTTTATTGTTTTAGAACCGGCACCTCGTCATCAGAAAGCATTCCTTCGGGTTCAAATGCTCTCGGACCAGTGTGCACAAATCATCGTATGATTTTTCTGTGGGTTTCGCAAGAGTAAGCAGATTTTTCATGAATCCATACGTTGGTGCCCCACAGACGGTGAGGAGGATTGCTCTTCATTTGGCAGCGCTCTCTTCCCCATCTAGTTCATTGGCCACGAAGTACTGGTCGAGTCGCTCCACAAAAGTTTCCCAATTTTCTCCCTCCGAGAATTTCTCCAGGATGCCCACTGTTCTCTGCATCTTTGGGTTCGTTATCTGTATCTCACCGCCAGTTGTTATGTACGGAGAAAGAGTCAGACTGAACACTGTGAGCTCAAAGTAAAGTGTGACAGTCTTTTATTGCAGGTCTCCAGAGTGCCTCTCCAAACTTTGAGGCCTCCTTAAATACCTGTGCTCCCAAGGGATTATGGGATCCCTTGGGACTCCAGGGGATGAACCCTCTGGTGGCTGTACAAGGTAAATACAAATTTACATATATAACACCGAAAATGCAGGGTGCCTTTGAATGAACCAATAACAATCCTGAGGTATTCCGTAACTGCAAAGGCTACCACTCACTTAATGTGCATTTGGTCTGTGGCCATACAGGCAGAATCCTCACCATCAGTGCCCACTATCCTGGCAATAGTCACGATGCCTTCATCCTGCAGCAGATTGGTGTGTTCCATTTCTATTCAAGCCACCACATCAAGCTCGCGGCTGGCTGCTTGGAGACAAGAGCTATCTGCTCTGCACCTGGCTCATGACTCCCCTCCGCAACCCCAACACTCGTGCCCAGCACTCGCACAATGAGAGCCATGCTGCCACCAGGAACATCATCGGGCAGACCATCGGAGTGCTCCAGCAAGGGTTCCACTGCCTTGACCACTCGGGAGGAGCCCTCCAGTACTCGGCTGAGCCTGTGTCCCAATTCATCATCATCTGCTGCATGCTGTACAATTGGGCCAGCACGAGGGCCCAGCCATTTCCACCAGGCATAGCTCCACCACCTGAGGAGGGGGAAGAGGGAAACGAGGAGGACAAGCACAAGGACGAGGAGGATTGGGTGGAAGAGTAGCACAAACAGCAGCGATGGAGGAGGCAGCCACTCAATCAGCCTTGTGGAAGGGTGGTCCATTGATCAGAGTCCAGTTCCAATGAATTCGGGGCCACTTCCCGTTTGCTCAGCCGTTCCCATCATTCCGTCAATTTCTCATTCCATATCACACCCCGAAGCTGAAATGAGACACAACGTCAAATCTGCCACAATGCAATAATAAATGTATCCAAATTCAGGAACCACATGTACAATGACAATATTAACTAATCGCCCTTGTACAAACCCTTACTTCCCCTGTTTACAGTGCCTATTCCTATTCTACTGCTCCTCCGCAGTGTGTCCCCAATGGCTGCAGCAGGGCTGGTGGAAGGCTGCTGTGTGTCAGGGCCAGAGACTACAGATGGCCTTGCAGGATGCCCTGGACCAGCTCTGGGCCTGGAAAGCCCGGCTGCAGACTGCACCACCTCAGGCTGGGCAGTTACAGTCTGGGCTGGCTGGGTGACAGGCAGGGACAAGTGCAATGGCGGAGTGACAGTGGTGGGAGCAGGAATGCTGTCATCCTGAGAGAGGACAGTGGGTTCCTGCTCCACTGACCCACTGTCACTCCCCCGGGGCAGCACCACAGCATCCCCAACAATCTGCTGGAGCACAGATTGGTGGCCTGCTGCGAGAACGTGAGATCCCCGTGGACTGTGGTGGACCCAACGACGATGGCAGCAGTCCGAGCTTGCGTAGTATCCAGCTGAAACCGTATGAGAGCAGTCTGAGACTCAGTGCCAGCAACCACTGTCTGCATTACAGCACCAAGACGTTGCGTGGCTTCCCCCTGTGCTGCAATGGATGCAGCCACATCGCCCATTACACACGTCACGAGGTCTGAATCTGCACAGTCTCTCTGAGAGTTCACCATCGTCTGTAGACTGGAAATGATGGGGTCTTAGGTGTAGGCAGAGCTCTGTGCAATGTTGGAGGTGGACTCCTCCACGCTCATTATCAAAGCGGAGAAACTCTCGGGCGCCCTTGCCATTGCACCTATCATGTCATAGTGCATGGCCATCAGCCTTCTTGTTAACACCTCCCCAATGAGGTCCTCGTCTGAGTCCTGTGCAGCAGAACTCGCAGCAAATACTCCCTCCAGGGAGCTGGCCCCTGAGCTACCCTTTCCCCCTGCCTTTGCTTCAGTCCGTTCGGCCCCGGTGCATCACCCAGTGCAGACCCCTCTACTGCACTAGCCTCTAAAGATCGTGTAGTGCCAGTATTTGAGATGGTGCCTGTGGTTGAGCGATGCAGTGACGCGGTGCTTGGGTCCTCCTACTCTTCTCCGCCTCGCTCTCACTGGGGGGGGTGGGCGGGGGGGGCTTAGGAACAGGTTGCTCATCTGGTTGCTGATTATCTGAAATTATAAAGGCACAGGACTCGTGTTAAGATAAGGGCAGGGGTCCAGGAATGGGGCACGGAATGCAGACAGTATCAGGAGCTGGAAAGTGAAAAAGGCTTGTGGTGTGAGTGGAAGTGGGAGGAGAGAAAGAGAGGGGATGAAGATACCGTTGTTGCCCCCAGCAGGGTCGGCGTCACCGACGGCCACGGCGCCCAACACCTGCTGCCCAATGAGTCGCAGCACTCGCTCCTCCAAGTCTGAGAGCTGCTGGAGCTGAACTTCACCCCCGCCTGTCTTCTGCTGCTCCCTCCTATTGTGGGTCATCATGGCCTGCAAGAGCAATGAATGTGTGTGAGTGAGAGCGCAGCTATGTGTTTCAGAAATGTGCGTGCCATAGTTGAATAGGTGTAATTGTATGAGAGGCGAGAGATGTGGATTTGAGTTTGAGTAGGTGATGGTGCTTTGTGGGCATGTGGTGGCTTGTGCAGTGTGTACAGACTGTGGTTCACATGCTGGTGTGCAGGACCTGTTGAAGCATGTACTCACCTTGACTACCAAGTGAGGTCATTGAATTTCTTTCAGCACTGTGTCAGGCTCCGGACAACCACACTGTTGTGTATCTGTAAAGCATGCACTCCCATGTTTCGCGACCAGGGAGCTCATCCCCTGAAGTCCCAAGGGATCCCAGCATCCCTTAGGAGCACTGTATATAAGCCGGCCCCGAAGGCCTGTTCCTCACTCTGGAGTGTCTTATTAAAGACTGAGGTCACTGTTACTTTAACCTCCCTGTGTGCAGCCTCATCTGTGTTAGGAACACAATAATGGTGACGAGTATACGAATCCAACGCAAAGATGCAGCAAACTGTGGGCATCCTGGAGATGTTCTCGGAGGGTGAGGACTGGGAAGCCTATGTCGAATGGCTAGATAAGTACTTTGTAGCCAACGAGCTGGACGGAGAAGGAAGCGCTGCAAAAAGGAGAGCGGTCCTCCTCACATTCTGCGGGGCACCGACCTACAGCCTCATGAAGAATCTTCTGGCTCCAGTGAAACCCACAGATAAGTCGTATGAGGGGCTGTATACACTGGTTCGGGAGCATCTTAACCCGAGGGAGAGCGTGCTGATGGCGAGGTATCAGTTCTACACATGCCAGCGATCTGAAGGTCAGGAAGTGGCGAGTTACGTCGCCGAGCTAAGGCGACTTGCAGGATAATGTGAGTTTGATGGCTACCAGGAGCAAATGCTCAGAGACATTTTTGTACTGGGCGTTGGCCACGAGACCAAAACTTTTGACTGTAGAGACACCGACCCTCAGTAAGGCCATTGCGATAGCACAGGCGTTTATGTCCACCAGTGATAACACCAAACAAATCTCTCAGCACACAAGTGCAAGCAATGTTGATAAATTAACTGGAACTGTGTTTGCGAGCAGAAATGTACAGGGCAGAACCCACGAGTCTGCAACTTCCAGCAGGCCTCAGGTGACCCAGATGACTGAGAGTCCCCAACAAAGGATGAATGCAAGGCAATTCACACCTTGTTGGCGTTGTGGAGGGACTTCCATTCAGCCTATTCATGCCGCTTCAAAGGGTATGTTTGCAAGAGCTGTGGAACAATGGGGCACCTCCAACGAGCTTACAAACGAGCTGCAAGCTCTGCAAAACCTGCTAACCACCACGTAGCAGAGGAAGATCGGTCCATGGTGGATCAAAGCAATTTCGAGCCTCAGAGAGAGGAGGCAGATGCTGAAGTACATGGGGTGCACACATTTTCGACAAAATGTCCACCTATAATGCTAAACGTAAAATTGAATGGCTTACCCATAGCCATGGAACTTGACACTGGCGCTAGCCAATCCATCATGAGTAAAAAGATATTTGAGAGACTGTGGTACAACAAGGCACTCAGACCAGCTCTGAGGCCCATCTACATGAAATTGAGAACATACACCAAAGACCTTATCACTGTACTGGGCAGCGCCATGGTCAAGGTCACCTACGAGGGCACGGTGCACGAACTGCCACTCTGGATTGGCCCGGGCGATGGCCCCACATTGCTTGGAAGGAGCTGGCTGGGCAAAATCCACTGGAATTGGGGTGACATCCGAGTGCTATCACATGTCGGTGATGCCTCATGTACGCAGGTTCTTAACAAATTTCCTTCCCTTTTTGAGCCAGGCATTGGAAACTTTTCCGGGGTGAGGGTGCAGATCCGCTTGGTCCCAGAGGCACGACCCATTCACCACAAGGCTCAAGCAGTACCTCACATGATGAGGGAGAGAGTGAAAATCGAGCTGGACAGGCTGCGACGCGAGGGCATCATCTCCCCAGTGGAATTCAGCGAGTGGGCTAGCCCGATTGTTCCAACACTCAAAAGTGATGGCACGGTCAGGATTTGCGGCGATTATAAAGTAACTATGAATTGTTTCTCGCTACAGGACCAATACCCGCTACCTAAGGCAGATGACGTATTTGCAACACTAGCAGGGAGGCAAGATGTTCACCAAGCTCGACCTGAATTCGGCCGACATGACGCAAGAGCTGGAGAAGTCTTTGAAGGGCCTTACCTGCATCAACACGCACAAGGGACTGTTCATCTACAACAGATGTCCGTTTGTAATTTGGTCGGCTGCAGCGATCTTCCAGAGAAACATGGAGAGCCTACTCAAGTCAGTACCACACATGGTGGTCTTTCAGGACGACATTTGGTCACGGGTTGGGACACCGCCGAGCACCTACAAAACCTGGAGGAGGTCCTCCAGTGACTGGATCGCGTAGGGCTGTGGCTGAAGAGGTCGAAATGCGTCCTCATGGCAAGAAGTGGAGTTTTTGGGGAGAAATATCGCGGCGGACGGCATTCGGCCCACAGACGCCAAGACAGAGGCTATCACGAACGCGCCCAGGCCACAGAACGTCACAGAGCTGCGGTCGTTCCTGGGACTCCTCAACTATTTTGGTAATTCCTACCGGGGTAAAGCACCCTTTTAGAGCTCCTACATGTGTTATTGCGCAAAGGTGAGAACTGGGTCTGGGGAAAAAAAACATAGAAACATAGAAACATAGAAAATAGGTGCAAGAGTAGGCCATTTGGCCCTTCTAGCCTGCACCGCCATTCAATGAGTTCATGGCTCAACATGCAACTTCAGTACCCCATTCCTGCTTTCTCGCCATACCCCTTGATACCCTTAGTAGTAAGGACGACATCTAACTCCTTTTTGAATATATTTAATGAATTGGCCTCAACAGCTTTCTGTGGTAGAGAATTCCACAGGTTCACCACTCTCTGGGTGAAGAAGTTTCTCCTCATCTTGGTCCTAAATGGCTTCCCCTAATCCTTAGGCTGTGACCCCTGGTTCTGGACTTCCCCAACATTGTGAACTTCCTGTATCTAACCTGTCTAAACCCATCAGAATTTTAAATTTTTCTATAAGGTCCCCTCTCATTCTTCTGAACTCCAGTGAATACAAGCCCAGTTGATTCAGTCTTTCTTGATAGGTCAGTCCCACCATCCCGGGAATCAGTCTGGTGAACCTTCGCTGCACTCCCTCAATAACAAGAATGTCCTTCCTCAGGTTAGGTGACCAAAACTGTACACAATACTCCAGGTGTGGCCTCACCAAGGCTCTGTACAACTGTAGCAACACCTCCCTGCCCCTGTACTCAAATCCCCTCGCTATGAAGGCCAACATGCCATTTGCTTTCTTAACCGCCTGCTGGACCTGTATGCCAACCTTCAATGACTGATGTACCATGACACCCAGGTCTCGTTGCACCTCCCCTTTTCTTAATCTGTCACCATTCAGATAATAGTCTGTCTCTCTGTTTTTACCACCAAAGTGGACAACCTCACATTTATCCACATTATACTTCATCTGCCATGCATTTGCCCACTCACCTAACCTATCCAAGTCGCTCTGCAGCCTCATAACATCCTCCTCACAGCTCACACTGCCACCTAACTTAGTGTCATCTGCAAATTTGGAGATACTACATTTAATCCCCTCGTCTAAATCATTAATATACAGTGTAAACAGCTGGGGCCCCAGCACAGAACCTTGCGGTACCCCACTAGTCACTGCCTGCCATTCTGAAAAGTACCCATTTACTCCTACTCTTTGCTTCCTGTCTGACAACCAGTTCTCAATCCATGTCAGCACACTACCCCCAATCCTATGTACTTTAACTTTACACATTAATCTCTTGTGTGGGACCTTGTCGAAAGCCTTCTGAAAGTCCAAATATACTACATCAAATGGTTCTCCCTTGTCTACTCTACTGGAAACATCCTCAAATAATTCCAGAAGATTTGTCAAGCATGATTTCCCTTTCACAAATCCATGCTGACTTGGACCTATCCTGTCACCTCTTTCCAAATGCGCTGCTATGACATCCTTAATAATTGATTCCGTCATCTTACCCACGACCGATGTTAGGCTGACCGGTCTATAATTCCCTGTTTTCTCTCTCCCTCCTTTTTTAAAAAGTGGTGTTACATTGGCTACCCTCCACTCGATAGGAACTGATCCAGAGTCAATGGAATGTTGGAAAATGACTGTCAATTCATCCGCTATTTCCAAGGCCACCTCCTTAAGTACTCTGGGATGCAGTCCATCAGGCCCTGGAGATTTATCGGCCTTCAATCCCATCAATTTCCCCAACACAATTTCCCTACTAATAATGATTTCCCTCAGTTCCTCCTCCTTACTAGACCCTCTGACCCTTCTTATATCCGGAATGTTGTTTGTGTCCTCCTTAGTGAATACTGAACCAAAGTACTTGTTCAATTGGTCCGCCATTTCTTTGTTCCCCTTTATGACTTCCCCTGATTCTGACCTACATTTGTCTTTACTAACCTTTTTCTCTTTACATATCGATAGAAACTTTTGCAATCCGTCTTAATGTTCCCTGCAAGCTTCTTCTCGTACTCCATTTTCCCTGCCTTAATCAAACCTTTTGTCCTCCTCTGCTGAGTTCTAAATTTCTCCCAGTTTCCGGGTTCGCTGCTATTTCTGGCCAATTTGTATGCCACTTCCTTGGCTTTAAAACTATCCCTGATTTCCCTTGATAGCCACGGTTGAGCCACCTTCGCTTTTTTATTTTTATACCAGACAGGAATGTACAATTGTTGTAGTTCATCCATGCGGTCTCTAAATGTCTGCCATTGCCCATCCACAGTCAACCCCTCAAGTATTATTCGCCAATCAATCCTAGCCAATTCACGCCTCATACCTTCAAAGTTACCCTTCTTTAAGTTCTGGACCATGGTCTCTGAATTAACTGTTTCATTCTCCATCCTAATGCAGAATTCCACCATATTATGGTCACTCTTCCCCAAGGGGCCTCGCACAACGAGATTGCTAATTAATCATCTCTCATTACACGACACCCAGTCTAAGATGGCCTCTCCCCTAGTTGGTTCCTCGACATATTGGTCGAGAAAACCATCCCTTATGCACTCCAGGAACTCCTCCTCCACCGTATTGCTTCCAGTTTGGTTAGCCCAATCTATGTGCATATTAAAGTCACCCATTATAACTGCTGCACCCTTATTGTATGCACCCATAATTTCCTGTTTGATGCCCTCCCCAACATCACTACTACTGTTTGGAGGTCTGTACACAACTCCCACTAACGTTTTTTGCCCTTTGGTGTTCTGCAGCTCTACCCATATAGATTCCACATCATTCAAGCTAATGTCATTCCGAACTATTGTATTAATCTCCTCTTTAACCAGCAATGCTGCCCCACCTCCTTTTCCTTTTATTCTATCATTCCTGAATATTGAATACCCCTGGATGTTGAGTTCCCAGCCCTGATCATCCTGGAGCCACGTCTCCGTAATCCCAATCACATCATATTTGTTCACATCTATTTGCACAGTTAATTCATCCATTTTATTACGGATACTCCTTGCATTAAGACACAAAGCCTTCAGGCTTGTTTTTTTAACAGCCTTTGTCCTTTTAGAATTTTGTTCTACAGTGGCCCTTTTTGTTCTTTGTCTTGCGTTTCTCTGCCCTCCAATTTTTCTCATCTCCTTTCTGTTTTTTGCTTTTATCACCTTTTTGTTTCCCTCTGTCTCCCTCCATTGGTTCCCATCCCCCTGCCGTATTAGTTTAACTCCTCCCCAACAGCACTAGCAAACACTCCCCCTTGGACATTGGTTCCGGTCCTGCCCAGGTGCAGACCGTCCGGTTTGTACTGGTCCCACCTCCCCCAGAACCGGTTCCAATGCCCCAGGAATTTGAATCCCTCCCTGCTGCACCACTGCTCAAGCCACGTATTCATCTGCACTATCCTGTGATTCCTACTCTGACTAGCACGTGGCACTGGTAGCAATCCCGAGATTACTACTTTTGAGTTCCTACTTTTTAATTTAGCTCCTAGCTCCTTAAATTCATTTCGTAGGACTTCATCTCTTTTTTTACCTATGTCGTTGGTGCCAATGTGCACCACGACAACTGGCTGTTGTCCCTCCCTTTTTAGAATGTCCTGCCCTCACTCTGAGACATCCTTGACCCTTGCACCAGGGAGGCAACATACTATCCTGGAGTCTCGGTTGCGGCCGCAGAAACGCCTATCTATTCCCCTAACAATTGAATCCCTTATCACTATCACTCTCCCACTCTTTTTCCTGCCCTCCTCTGCAACAGAGCCAGCCATGGTGCCATGAACTTGGCTGCTGCTGCCCAGCCCTGATGAGTCATCTCCCTCAACAGTACTCAAAGCAATGTATCTGTTTTGCAGGGGGATGACCACGGGGGATCCTTGCACTACCTTCTTTGCACTGGTCTTCCTGCTGGGCTTCCATTCCCTATCTGGCTGTGGACCCTTCTCCTGTGGTATGACCAACTCGCTACACGTGCTACTCACGTCATTCTCAGCATCGTGGATGCTCCAGAGTGAATCCACCCTCAGCTCCAACTCCGCAACGCGGACCGTCAGGAGCTGGAGGTGGATACACTTCCCGCACATGTAGTCGTCAGGGACACTGGAATCGTCCCTGAGTTCCCACATGGTACAGGAGGAGCATAACACGCGACAAGTAATTGCTTTTGAGAAAGCCAGAAACATTTTATGCTGCAACAAGCTGCTTGTATTGTATAACCCGTGTAAAATACTTGTGCTAGCATGTGACGCGTCGTCGTACGGAGTCGGGTGTGTATTACAACAAGCTTGCCTTGCGTCCAGGAGCTTGTCTAAGGCCGAGAAGGCCTACAGCATGATTGAGAAAGAGGCATTAGCATGTGTGTTTAGGGTAAAGAAAATGCATCAGTACCTGTTTGGCCTCAAATTTGAGCTGGAAACCGATCACAAGTCCCTCACATCCATGTTCGCTGAAAACAAGGGGATAAATACTAATGCCTCAGCCCGCATACAAAGATGGGCACTCGCGCTATCAGCGTATAACTATACCATCCGCCACATGACAGGCACCGAGAACTTTGCGGATGCTCTAAGTCGGCTACCATTGCCCACCAAGGGGGTGGAAATGGCGCAGCCTGCAAACTTGTTGATGGTCATGGAAGCGTTTGAAAATGATAAATCACCTGTCACGGCCCACCAGATTAGGACTTGGACAAGCTAATATCTCTGCTGTCCCTAGTAAAAAACTGTGTACTGCATGGGAGCTGGGCCAGCATCCCCGTTGAAATGCAAGAGCTAATCAAGCCACTCCAGCAGCGAAAGGGCTGTCCATTCAGGCAGACTGCCTGTTGAGGGGTAACCGCGTAGTGCTACCCAAAAAGGGCAGGGAGACGTTCATCTCGGATCTCCACAGCACACACCCAGGTATAGAAATGATGAAAGCGATAGGCAGATCCCACGTGTGGTGGGCCCGGTATTGACTCTGACTTAGAGTCCTGTGTACGGCAATGTAGCGTATGTGCTCAGTTGAGCAACGTGCCCAGAGAGGCACCACTAAGTTTGTGGTCCTGGCCCTCCAGACCATGGTCAAGGATCCATGTCGACTATGCAGGCCTGTTTCTCGGTAAAATGTTCCTGGTGGTGGTGGATGCTTTTTGAAAATGGCTTGAATGTGAAATAATGTCGGGAAGCACCGCCACCGACACCATTGAAAGCCTGAGGGCCATGTTTGCCACCCACGGCCTGCCTGACATACTGGTCAGTGATAACGGGCCATGTTTCACCAGTGCCAAATTTAAAGTATTCATGGCCCGCAATGGGATCAAACATGTCACCTCAGCCCCGTTAAAACCAGCCTCCAATGGGCAGGCAGAGCGGGCAGTACAAACCATCAAACAGAGCCTTAAACGAGTCATAGAAGGCTCACTCCAAACCCACCTGTCCCGAGTACTGCTCAGCTACCGCACAAGACCCCACTCGCTCACAGGGTGTCCCCGGCTGAGCTACTCATGAAAAGGACACTTAAAACCAGACTTTCGCTGGTTCACCCCAAACTGCATGATCAGATAGAGAGCAGGCGGCAGCAACAAAATGTAAACGATGGTCGCGCCACTGTGTCACGGGAAATTGATCTGAATGACCCTGTGCATGTGCTAAACTATGGACATGGTCCCAAGTGGATCACGAGCACGGTGAAAGCTAAAGAAGGGAATAGGGTGTTTGTAGTCAAACTAGACAATGGACAAATTTGCAGAAAGCAGCTGGACCAAACAAGGCTGCGGTTCACAGACTGCCCTGAACAACCCACAGCTGACACCACCTTTTTTGAGCCCACAACACACACCCAAAGGATCAACGACACCACACCGGACCAGGAAATCAAACCCATCACACCCAACAGCCCAGCAAGGCCAGGCTCACCCAGCAGCCCTGCAGAGCCAACAACACACCAGCCCAGCGAGGGCACAGCCAACACACCAGAACAGACATTTGTACCGAGGCGGTCCACCAGGGAAAGAAAGGCTCCCGACCGCTTCACCTTGTAAATAGTTTTCACTCTGACTTTGGTTGGGGGAGTGATGTTGTGTATCTGTAAAGCATGCACTCCCATGTTCCGCCACCAGGGAGCTCATCCCCTGAAGTCCCAAGGGATCCCAGCATCCCTTTGGAGCACTGTATATAAGCCGGCCCCTAAGGCCTGTTCCTCACTCTGCAGTGTCTTTTTAAAGACTGAGGTCACTGTTACTTTAACCTCCCTGTGTGCAGCCTCATCTGTGTGAGGAACACAATACACGCTGCTGGCCAAGACCTCCTAGGCCACTGCCCTCCACATTGCCCTGAAGACCTGGAGCAATTGCCTCCCTCCAGTGTCTGGGAACAGCACTGCCCTCCTTCATTCCACTCCCGCGACCAAAGTCTCCAATGTCTCATCTGTGAAACGACGAACTCTCTCCCTGGGAGTGGGATCAGCCATTACGACCAGGGGATTGAGTTGGTTCCAGCTCGCTTTCACAGCCAGCAATGCTGATAATGAGGATCTGCAAATGATGCAACCTTCCCTTCAAAAGCTGGAATGAGCCAGTGTGAAGGATCATTCCCAATTGCAATGCACCTGTAATTCATTATCATTCAGCTGATAGCGTCACTGTTGCACCCTACTGAGGTATTTAGCACTTCAGTTAGCACTCCAGTTCATTCTGAAATGCTAACAGCCAATTTATTGGAAGTTCAGAATCATTACCACCTGCCACTAGTATTTCAAGATTTCAAAAATTCACCCTCAAATTTCTCGCCCTTTTCGAAGGAATAGGTGGTTTCCTTATTCCTCCGACCAAAATGCACATCTCACCTTTATCAATCTTGAAATTAATTTGCCATTTACACATCCATTCTGGAAGTTTGTTAAGGACTTCTTGTATTTTGTTGCAATCTTCCTCTGTATTAAAAATACTTCCTAATTTAGTGGCGTTTGCAGGCACCACCTCAGATACTGCCACTACGCGATCTTTAGAGGCAAGTTTAGTAGAGGGTATTTCCAATTCCTGAGTTTAAATCATTTCTGCAAACGGTGAACAACAGTGGTCCCAGCACTTATCCCTGTGGAATATCACTTTGTGACGTGGGATGTTCTATGTCACCTGTGACATCAGTTTATCATCTCATCTGAAAGACGTCACCTCTTCAGTGCAGCACTCCCTCTGCAATACTGCACTGAAGTTGTTAAAAGCATATTAACCCATAATTTGCTGTCAAAATAATGATGAAGCTGATTGCATTTGCCATTATTTATCTGCCAAAGCAAAAGCAGTTTCAAGTGAATGCAGATGCATGGTTAAAAGCAGAAATCCAAAAGTTGTTATCCATGCGACGCCATTAGTTTCTTGAAAAAGCCATCTCGCTGTCTGCCTCACCATTGAAAGGCATTGAATGGCGTGAAGTTACTGCATTTGCACAGTAGATACGAACTAAACTCGACATGTTAATACAGAGGAAGATTGCAACAAAATACAAGATGTCACGTACAAACTTCCAGAATAGGTGTGTAAATGGCAAATTAATTTCAATATTGATAAAGGTGAGATGTGCATTTTGGTCGAAGGAAACACGGAGTTCGTCGAGGAAGCGGAGTGGCAGCATCGGGAGGCCTACAAGAGGACCAGCAGTCAGAGGAAGTATCGAGAGATGGTCGACAAGGCCAGCCGGTGCAGTTGCAGTAGGGTGAGAAGGCAAAAAAGAAGTAGAAAGAAATCGAACAGTGACGTCACAGCCAAAGGGGTAACTGATTGGCTGGTGATTGGTGAGTAGTTTTTCTTTTTCTTTTCTTTATCAGTAAGTAACCTTTAGCATTATTGTTGCCAAATTAAGTTAATCTAGGGGTTAAGTCATGGAAGGAGAGCTCGGACATGTGTTCTGCTCCCTCTGTAGTATGTGGGAAGTCAGGGAGGCTTCCAGTGTCTCTGATGACTACATGTGCGGGAAGTGTATCCAGCTGGAGCTCCTGACAGACCACATTGCGTCACTGGAGCTGCGGGTGGATTCACTCTGGAGCAACCACGAAGCTGAGAATGATGTGAATAGCATGTTTAGTGAGTTGGTCTTACCGCAGGTAAAGGGTACACAGTCAGATAGGGGATGGGTGACCAACAGGAAGAGCAGTGGAAGGAAGGTAGTGTAGGGGTCCCCTGCAAAATAGTTACACCGCTTTGGGTACTCTTGAGGGGGATGACTCATCAGGGGAGGGCAGCAGCAGCCAATTCCATGGCACTAGGGATGGCTCTGCTGCACAGGAGGGCAGGAAAAAGAGTGGGAGAGCGATAGTGTGGGGGATTCTATTGTAAGGGGAATAGATAGACGTTTCCGTGGCCACAACCGAGACTCCAGGATGATATGTTGCCTCCTTTGTGCAAGGGTCAAGGATGTCTCAGAGCGGCTGCAGGACATTTTGAAAAGGAGGAGGGTAAACAGCTAGTTGTCGTGGTGCATATAGGTACAAACATTATAGGTAAAAAACGGGATGAGGTCCTACAAGATGAATTAGGGAGCGAGGAGCTAAATTAAAAAGTAGGACCTCAAAAGTAGTAATCTCAGGATTGCTACCAGTGCCACGTGCTAGTCAGAGTAGGAATTGCAGGATAGCTCAGATGAATACGTGGCTTGAGGAGTGGTGCAGAAGGGAGGGATTCAAATTTCTGGGACATTGGAAGCGGTTCTGGGAAGGTGGGACCAGTACAAACTGGACGGTCTGCACCTGGGCTGAAACGGAACCAGTGTCCGAGGGGGAGTGTTTGCGAGTGCTATTGGGGAGGGGTTAAACTAATATGGCAGGGGGATGGAAACCTATGCAGGGAGTCAGAGGAAAGTAGAATGGGGCAGAAGCAAAAGATAGAAAGAAGAAAAGTAAAAGTGGAGGGCAGAGAAACCCAAGGCAAAAATCAAAAAGGGCCACATTAAAGCAAAATCGTAAAGGGACAAAGTGTGTTTGAAAGACAAGCCTGAAGGCTCTGTGCCTCAATAACGAGGAGTATTCGGAATAAGGTGGACAAATTAACTGCGCAGATAGCAGTTAACGGATATAATGTAATTGGCATCACAGAGACAGGGCTCCAGGGTGACCAAGGCTGGGAACTCAACATCCAAGGGTATTCAACATTTAGGAAGGATAGACAGAAAGGAAAAGGAGGCGGGGTGGCGTTGCTGGTTAAAGAGGAAATTACTGCAATTGTAAGGAAAGACATTAGCTTGGATGGTGTGGAATCGGTATGGGTGGAGCTACGGAATACCAAGGGGCAGAAAATGCTAGTGGGATTTGTGTACAGACCTCCAATCAGTAGTAGTGATGTTGGGGATGGCATCAAACAGGAAATATGGGGTGCATGCAATAAAGGTGCAGCAGTTATCATGGGTGACTTTAATATGCATAGATTGGGCTAACCAAACTGGAAACAATACGGTGGAAAAGGATTTCCTGGAATACATATGGACAGTTTTCTAGACCAATATGTCGAGGAACCAACTAGTGGGGAGGCCATCTTAGACTGGGTGTTGTGTAATGCGAGAGGATTAATTAGCAATCTCGTTGTGCGAGGCACCTTGGAGAAGAGTGACCATAATATGGTGGAATTCTACATTAGGATGGAGAATGAAACAGTTAATTTAGAGACCATGGTCCATAACCTGAAGAAGGGTAACTTTGAAGGTATGAGGCGTGAATTGGCTAGGATAGATTGGCGAATGATACTTAAGGGGTTGACTGTGGATGGGCAATGGCAGACATTTAGAGACCGCATGGATGAACGACAACAATTGTACATCCCTGTCTGGCGTAAAAATAAAACAGGGAAGGTGGCTCAACCATGGCTATCAAGGGAAATCAGGGATAGTATTAAAGCCAAGGAAGTGGCATACAAATTGGCCAGAAATAGCAGCGAACCTGGGGACTGGGTGAAATTTAGAACCCAGCAGAGGAGGAAAAAGGGTTTGATCAGGGCAGCGAGAGGAAGCTTGCAGGGAACATTAAAATGGACTGCAAAAGCTTCTATAGATATGTAAAGAGAAAATGGTTAGTAAAGACAAACGTAGGTCCCCTGCAGTCAGAATCAGGGAAAGTCATAACTAGGAACAAAGAAATGGCAGACCAATTGAACAAGTACTTTGGTTCGGTATTCACTAAGGAGGACACAAACAACCTTCCGGATTTAAAAGGGGTCAGAGAGTCTAGTAAGAAGGAGGAACTGAGGGAAATCCTTATTCGTCAGGAAATTGTGTTGGGGAAATTGATGGGATTGAATGCCGATAAATCCCCAGGGCCTGATGGACTGCATCCCAGACTTCTTAAGGAGGTGGCCTTGGAAATAGCGGATGCATTGACAGTCATTTTCCAACACTCCGTAGACTCTGGATCAGTTCCTATGGAGTGGAGGGTAGCCAATGTAACCCCACTTTTTAAAAAAGGAGAGTGAGAGAAAACAGGGAAATATAGACCGGTCAGCCTGACCTCAGTAGTGGGTAAAATGATGGAATCAATTATTAATAATGTCATAGCAGCGCATTTGAAAAGAGGTGACATGATAGGTCCAAGTCAGCATGGATTTGTGAAAGGGAAATCATGCTTGACAAATCTTCTGGAATTTTTTGAGGATGTTTCCAGTAGAGTGGACAAGGGAGAACCAAATGATGTGGTGTATTTGGACTTTCAGAAGGCTTTCGATAAGGTCCCACACAAGAGATTAATGTGCAAAGTTAAAGCACATGGAATTGGGGGTAGTGTGCTGACATGGATTGAGAACTGGTTGTCAGACAGGAAGCAAAGAGTAGGAGTAAATGGGTACTTTTCAGAATGGCAGGCAGTGACTAGTGGGGTACCGCAAGGTTCTGTGCTGGGGCCCCAGCTGTTAACTTTGTACATTAATGATTTAGACGAGGGGATTAAATGTAATATCTGCAAATTTGCAGATGACACTAAGTTGGGTGGCAGTGTGAGCTGCGAGGAGGATGCTATGAGGCTGCAGAGTGTCTTGGATAGGTTAGGTGAGTGGGCAAATGCATGGCAGATGAAGTATAATGTGGATAAATGTGAGGTTATCCACTTTGGTTGTAAAAACAGAGACCGATTATTATCTGACTGGTGACAGATTAGGAAAAGGGGAGGTGCAACGAGACCTGGGTGTTATGGTACATCAGTCATTGAAGATTTGCATGCAGGTACAGCAGGCGGTTAAGAAAGCAAATGGCATGTTGGCCTTCATAGCGAGGGGATTGGAGTACAGGAGCAGGGAGGTGTTACTACAGTTGTACAGGGCCTTGGTGAGGCCACACCTGGAGTATTGTGTACAGTTTTGGTCTCCTAACTTGAGGAAGGACGTTCTTGCTATTGAGGGAGTACAGCGAAGGTTCACCAGACTGATTCCCGGGATGGCGGGACTGACATATCAAGAAAGATTGGATCAACTGGGCTTGTATTCACTGGAGTTCAGACGAATGAGAGGGGATCTCATAGAAACGTTTAAAATTCTGATGGGTTTACACAGGGTAGATGCAAGAAGAATGTTTCCAATGTTGGGGAAGTCCAGAACCAGGGGTCACAGCCTCAGGATAAGGGGTAAACATTTAGGACCGAGATGAGGAGAAACTTCTTCACCCAGAGAATGGTGAACCTGTGGAATTCTCTACCACAGAATGTTGTTGAGGCCAATTCACTAAATATATTCAAAAAGCAGTTAGATGTCGTCCTTACTACTTGGGGAATCAAGGTGTATGGTGAGAAAGCAGGAATGGGGTACTGAAGTTGCATGTTCAGCCATGAACTCATTGAATGGCGGTGCAGGCTCGAAGGGCCGAATGGCCTACTCCTGCATCTATTTTCTATGTTTCGATGTTTCTATGTTTCAACATTCAGGGGTATTCAACATTTAGGAAGAATAGACAGAAAGGAAAAGGAGTTGGGTGGCGTTGCTGGTTAAAGAGGAAATTAATGCAATAGTAAGGAAGAACATTAGCTTGGATGATGTGGAATCTGTATGGGTGGAGTTACGGAATACCAAAGGGCATAAAATGCTCGTGGGAGTTGTGTACAGACTGCCAAACAGTAGTAATGAGGATGGGGACAGCAGCAAACAAGAGATTAGGGATGCGTACAATAAAGGTACAACAGTTATCATGGGCGACTTTAATCGACATATTGACTGGGCTAACCAAACTGGTAGCAATGCGGTGGAGGAGGATTTCCTGGGGTGCAGTAGGGATGGTTTTCTAGACCAATAAATTGAGGAACCAACTAGAGGGCTGGCCATCCGAGACTGGGTGATGTGTAATGAGAAAGGACCAATTAACAATCTTGTTGTGCGAGGCCCCTTGTGGAAGAGTGACCATAATATGGTATAATTCTTTATTAAGATGGAGAGTGACACAGTTAATTCAGAGACTAGGGTCCTGAACTTGGGGAAAGATAACTTCGATGGTATGAGACGTGAATTGGCTAGAATAGACTGGCAAGTGATACTTAAAGGGTTGATGGTGGATAGGCAATGGCAAACATTTAAAGATCACATGGATGAACTTCAACAATTGTATATTCCTGACTGGAGTAAAAATAAAATGCGTAAGGTGGCTCAACCGTGCCTAACAAGGGAAATTAACGATAGTGTTAAATCCAAAGAAGAGGCAAATGAATTGGCCAGAAAAAGCAGCAAACCTGAGGACTGGGAGAATTTTGTAATACAGAAGAGGAGGACAAAGGGTTTAATTAGGAGGTGGAAAAGATAGTATGAGAGGAAGCTTGCTGGGAACATAAAAACTGACTGCAAAAGCTTTATAGATATGTGAAGAGAAAAGGATTAGTGAAAATAAACGTAAGTCCCTTGTAGTTAGATTCAGGTGAATTTATAATGGGGAACAAAGAAATGGCGGACCAGTTAAACAAATACTTTGGTTCTGTTTTCACGACGGAAAACACAAACAACCTTCTGGAAATACGACTGGACTGAGAGCCTAGTGACAAAGAGGAACTGAAGGATATCCGTAAAAACTGGGAAATTGTGTTCGGGAAATTGATGTGATTGAAGGCTGATAAATCCCTGGAGCCTGATAGTCTGCATCCGAGAGTACTTAAGGAAGTGGCTAGAAATAGCAGATGTATTGGTGATTATTTTCCAACAGTCTATCGATTCTGGATCAGTGCCTATGCACTGGAGGGTAGCTAATGTAACAACACTGTTTAAAAAAAGAGGGAGAGAGAAAACGGGTAATTATAGACTGATTAGCCTGACATCAGTAGTGGGGAAAATGTTGGAATCAATTATTAAAGATGAAATAGCAGCACATTTGGAAAACAGTGACAGGATCGGTCCAAGTCAGCATGGATTTATGAAAGGGAAATCATGCTTGACAAATCTTCTGAAGTGTTTTGAGGATGTAACTATTAGAGTGGACAAGGGAGAACCAGTGGACTTTGTGTATTTGGACTTTCAAAAGGCTTTTGACAAGGTCCCACACAAGAGATTGATTTGTAAAATCATAGCACATGGTTTTGGGGGTAATGTACTGACGTGGATAGAGAACTGGTTGACAGACAGGAAGCAGAGAGTCGGGATAAACGGGTCCTTTTCAGAATGGCAGGCAGTGACGAGTGGAGTGCTGCAGGGCTCAGTGCTGGGACCCCAGCTATTTACAATATACATTAATGATTTAGATGAAGGAATTGACTGTAATATCTCCAAGTTTGCAGATGACACTAAACTGGGTGGCAGTGTGAGCTGTGAGAAGCACGCTAAAAGGCTGCAGGGTGACTTGGATAGGTTAGGTGAGTGGGCAAATGCATGGCAGATGCAATATAATGTGGATGAATGTGAAGTTATCCACTTTGGGGGCAAAAACACGAAGGCAGAATATTATCTGAATGGCGGCAGATTAGGAATGGGGGAGGTGCAACGAGACCTGGGTGTCATGGTTCATTAGTCATTGAAAGTTGGCATGCAGGTACAGCAAGCGGTGAAGAAGGCAAATGGTATGTTGGCCTTAACAGCAAGGGGATTTGAGTATAGGAGCAGGGAGGTCTTACTGCAGTAGTACAGGGCCTTGGAGAGACCTCACCTGGAATATTGTGTTCAGTTTTGGTCTCCTAATCTGAGGAAGGACGTTCTTGCTATTGAGGGAGTGCAGCGAAGGTTCACGAGACTGATTCTCCGGATGGCAGGTCTGACATATGAGGAGAGACTGGATCAACTGGGCCTTTATACACTGGAGTTTAGAAGGATCAGAGGGGATCTCAAAGAAACATTTAAGATTCTAACGGGACTGGACAGATTAGATGCGGGAAGAATGTTCCCAATGATGGGAAAGTTCAGAACCAGGGATCACAGTCTATGGATAAGGGATAGGCCATTTCGGACTGAGATGAGGAGAAACTTCTTCACTCATAGAGTTATTAACCTGTGGAATTCTCGACCGCAGAGAGTTGTTGATGCCAGTTCATTGGATATATTCAAGAGGGAGTTAGATATGGCCATTACGGCTAAAGGGATCAAGGGGTATGGAGAGAAAGCAGGAAAGGGGTATTGAGGGAATGATCAGCCATGATCTTATTGAATGGTGGTGCAGGCTCGAAGGGCCGAATGGCCTGTTGCTGCACCTATTTTCTAAGTATGTTTCTATGACACAGAAAGCAAAGTCTTGTCCATTTCGGTCTAAGTAACCTTTTAATGATGTGAACTGCTAATCAACCTCTCTGGCACTAAAAATTGACGATTAAAAGTGTGGAAACTCAGTCATTCAGGGTTTAATTCTGTTGCAGATTTTTAGAATATGAAATTATAATTTTGTTTTACTTTTCTTTACTATCTCTTTGTTCTCTCACATAATACTTCTGTAAGGTGCCTTGGGACCTTTCACTAGGTTAAAGCTGCAATATAATACAAGTGTCTGCGCAGGCCCCTGGAAGATATTAAAGGATATTGGACAACGTGCTTAGTTCAAAAGGTTTTTTATCAAAGAACATGCTGGATACTGTCCTTTTTCCCAAAGATTGGGAGTTTTGGACATATTGTGTTTCATTCTTTGCTGAAAATGTCTGGAGCAGACCGAGGTCTCTGAGCAACAATGGGCAGGCGATTGGCAGGATTGTTCGGTCATGGGAAACCGCTTAGCCCAAGATCGGGTGCCGAGCAGAAACCCAGCAATGGCCATTATCTGGATGAGATGGCCCCGAAAGGCGGGAACCTGAACAAAGAACTGCCATTAAGTGCCAGACCCAGCGGAAACAGAGTTCATCAGGAGCCATCAGCAGAATACACAAACGTAAGATCTGGGACGATGGGCCATTCAGACAATCACCCCAGACAAAGGAAATACTCTATTTTGGCAGGAGGAAGCATGGACTGTAACGTATAAGAGAAGACAGTGTGCTGCCATTTCTCTCTCTTCTATCTTCGCTTCAAGAACTGCACACTCCGTGCGGAACTTTGAGGAAACCCACCAGCAAGGAACCAAGAGCCTTGTTACTCTGCCTTCGGAAGGACCCTCGACACCAGGACCTGAATGCTGCAATGGCGGCATGGAATCGGAAGTGAAAGCTTTCCCCAAGGAAGCAGCAGGAGTAAGCCAACGGATAATCTGGGTCAGCATGATCCTAGCCCACGCACCGTGAAGAGTGAGGGGTGTCGTGTGCCCCAAACCATCCTAAGGGGTTTAGTGGGGAAGTGCTGCGTGAGATTATAGTGTGTGTAAAGTGGGATTTGTTGGACAAATCCAGTTACATCCTGTACATTACCGTAGTGTGTTGTTTTCTCAGTTTTCTTAATTTACAACAGGGGTCTGTTCGGATGGGCCAGTTTTTGTACTGTTGTACTGTTTCGTTTATGCCACCAGGTGTTACTTTGACTGTGTGTGTGTGAGTGTGTGTGTGTGTGTGTGTGTGGAACCTGCTATGTATGTAAACTTGTATCTACCTTGTACAGCCACCAGAGGGCTCATCGCCTGGAGTCCCAAGGGATCCCACAATCCCTTGGGAGCACAGGTACTTAAGGAGGCCTCACAGGCTGGAGAACACTCTGGAGACCTGCAATAAAAGACTGTCACACTTTACTTTGAGTTCACAGTCTCTAGTCAGACTCTTTATTCATATACAACAACTGGTGACGAGATACAGATGACAAAACCAACGATGCAGAAAACAGTGGGCATCCTGGAGAAATTCTCAGAGGGAGGTGATTGGGAAACCTTCGTGGAGCGACTCGACCAATACTTCGTGGCCAACGAGCTGGAAGGAGAAGCGAATGCTGCCAAACAAAGGGCAATTCTCCTCACCGTCTGCGGGGCACCAACGTATGGCCTCATTAAAAATCTGCTCGCTCCAGCGAAACCCATAGAGAAATCGTACGATGATTTGTGCACACTGGTCCGGGAGCATCTGAACCTGAAGGAAAGCGTTCTGATGGCGAGGTACTGGTTCTACACCTACAAAAGGTCTGAAGGCCAGGAAGTGGCGAGTTATGTTGCCGAGCTATGACGCCTTGCAGGACATTTGCAAATTTGAAGGATATTTGGAGCACATGCTCAGAGACTTTTTCGTACTTGAATTTTGCCATGAAGTGATACTTCGCAAAGTTTTGACTGTAGAGACCCCAACCTTGAGTAAGGCTAAGCGATAGCCCAGGCGTTCATTGCCACCAGTGACAATAGTAAGCAAATCTTTCAGCACATGAGTGCTGCTACAAGTACTGTGAACAAAGTGATGTTGTTTTCAAATCGCAACGTACAGGGCAGGTCCCACTTGCATGCAGCTACACGTCCGCAGATGTCTCAGAGTCCACCACCAAGGGTGTTGAATGCAAGGCCACTAACACCTTTTTGGCCCAGCAGGGGTGCTCATCATTTCCATTCATGTTGCTTCAAAGTGTACATTTACAAGTGCTGTGGAACAACGGGACACCTCCAACGTATGTGCAGGTGAGTTGCAAACCCTGCTAATCCTGCAAATCACCATATTGCAGAGGAGGACAGAGCCACGGCGGATCACGTCGAACCAGAGCCTCAGACCGAGGAGACAGAGGTACATGGGGTGCACACATTCACCACAAAGTGTCCCCCGATAATGCTGAAGTTTGAATTAAATGCACTCCCAGTGTCAATAGAGCTGGACACAGGCACGAGCCAGTCCATTATGAGCAAAAAGACTTTCGAAAAATTGTGGTGCAGCAAGGTCCCAAGCTTGTCTTGACTCCCATTCGCACAAAACTAAGAACTTACAGAAAGGGACTGATTCCTGTAATCGGCACTGATATTGTAAAGGTTTCCTATGATGGAGCAGTGCACAAGCTACGACTCTGGGTGGTACCAGGCAATGGTCCCACGCAGCTCGGGAGGAGCTGGCTGAGAAAGATACGCAGGAACTGGGACGATGTCTGAGCGCCCTGGTCCGCTGACGACACTTCGTATACCCAGGTCTTAAACAATTTCCCTTCGCTGTTTGAAACAGGCATTGGGAAGTTACAGGGAGCAAAAGTGCAGATCCACCTAATTCCGGGGGCGCGACCCATCCATCACAAGGCGAAAGCAGTACCATACGTGATGAGAGAAAGGGTAGAGATGAGCTAGACCGGCTGCAACGAGAGGGCATCATTTCGCCGATCGAATTCAATGAGTGGGCCAGTCCAATTGTTTCAGTCCTCAAGGGAGATGGCACCGTCAAAATCTGTGGTGATTACAATGTAAGTATCAATTGTTTCTCCCGGCAGGATCAATACCCACTACCAAAGACTGATGACTTTTTCGCTACGCTAGCGGGAGGAAAGACATTCACGAAGCTGGGTTTGACCTCAGCCTACATAATGCAGCAGCTGAAGGAATCATCGAAGGGCCTCACCTGCATCAACACGCACAGAGGTCTCTTCATTTATAACAGATGCCTGTTTGGAATTCGATCAGCAGCGGTGAAATTCCAGATAAATATGGAAGGCTTACAAGTCGGTCCCATGCACGGTGGTCTTCGAGGAAGATATCTTAGTTACAGGTCGGGACACAGTAGAGCATCTGCAGAACCTGGAGGAGGTTCTTATTTGACTCAACCACGTGGGGCTCAGGTTGAAACGCTCGAAGTGCATTTTCCTGGCACCTGAAGTGAAGTTCCTGGGCTGAAGAATCGCGGCGGACGGCATCAGGCCCACCAATTCAAAGATGGAGGCAATCGAGAATGCACCGAGGCCACAGAATGTGACGGAGCTGCAATCATTTCTAGGAATTCTGAACGAATTTTGGTAACTTCTTACCGGGTCTCAGCAAACTGTTAGAACCAGTACACACCTTACTGCATAAAGGAGACGAATGGGTATGGGGCAAAAGCCAAGAAAATGCCTTTGTAATAGCTAGAAAATTGTTATGCTCAAACAAATTGCTTGTGTTGTATGATCCATGTAAGCATTTGGTACCAGCATGCGATGCGTCGTCATATGGTGTCGGGTGTGTATTGCAACAAGCTAATGAATCTGGGAAACTGCAACCGGTTGCTTATGCATCCAGAAGTCTATCTAAGGCTGAGAGAGCTACAGCATGATTGAACATGAAGCATTAGCGTGTGTCTATGGGGTAAAGAAAATGCATCAATACCTGTTTGGGCTAAAATTTGAATTGGAAACGGACCATAAGCCCTAATATTCCTGTTTTCCAAGAGTAAGGGGATAAATACGAATGCATCTGCCCGCATCCAGAGATGGCGCTCACGTTGTCCGCATACAACTATGCCATCTGCCACAGGCCAGGCACAGAGAACTGTGCCGATGCTCTCAGTAGGCTGCCATTGTCCCCCACGGGGGTGGAAATGGCGCAGCCCACAGATTTAGTCATGGTTATGGATTCATTTGAGAGTGAGCAATCACCTGTCACAGACCGACAGATTAGAACCTGGACAAGCTAGGACTTACTGTCCCTAGTAAAAAATTGTGTCCTTCACGGGAGCTGGTCCAGTGCCCCAGTGGAAATACAGGAAGAGATAAAACCGTACCAGCGGCGCAAAGATGAAGCGTCTATACAGGCAGACTGCCTTCTGTGGGGCAATCGGGTAGTGATCCCCAAGAAGGGCAGAGACACTTTCATCAGTGACCTCCACAGTACCCACCCAGGCATTGTAATGGTGCAAGTGATAGCCAGGTCCCACGTGTGGTGGCCAGGTATCGATGCGGACTTAGAATCCTGCATGCACAGATGTAACACATGCTCGCAGTTAAGCAATGCACCCAGGGAGGCGCCACTAAGTTTATGGTCTTGGCCCTCCAAACCATGGTCCATGTCGACTATGCTCCTTGTGGTTGTAGATGCGTACTCCAAATGGATTGAATGTGAGATAATGTCGGCAAGCATATCCGCTGCCACCACTGAAAGCCTGCGGGTCATGTTTGCCATGCACGGACTACCCGATGTCCTTGTGAGTGACAACGGGCCATGTTTTGCCAGTGCCGAGTTCAAAGAGATCATGACCCGGACCTGGATCAAACATGTTACATCTGCCCCGTTCAAACCAGCATCCAATGGTCAGGCAGAGAGAGCAGTGCAAACTATCAAGCCATGCTTGAAGAGGGTAACTGAAGGCTAACTTCAGACTCACCTATCTCGAGTTCTGCTTAGCTACCGCACGAGACCCCACTCACTCACTGGGGCCCCACCCGCTGAACTGCTCATGAAAAGGGCACTTAAGACGAGGCTCTCGTTAGTTCAACTTGATCTACATGAACAGGTAGAGAGCAGGCGGCTTCAACAAAGTACATATCATGATAGCGCAAATGTGTCACGTGAGATTGAAATCAATGATACTGTATGTGTATTGAATTATGGATAAGGTCCCAAGTGGCTTCCCGGCACTGTCGTGGCCAAAGAGGGGAGCAGGGTGTTTCGGGTCAAACTTTCAAATGGACTCATTCACCGGAAACACTTGGACCAAATCAAACTCAGATTCACGGACTATCCTGAACATCCCACTTTGGACCCTACCTTCTTTGACCCCCCAACATACACACCCGTGGCAACCGGCACCACGGTTGGCCACGAAACAGAACCCATCACCCGCAACAGTCCAGCAGGATTCACCACACCAGGCAGCCCAGCAAGGCCAGCTGCACAGCAGCCCAGCGAGGGCCCAACAAACGATTCACCAAAACCAGCATTTGCACCAAGACGATCAACCAGGGAAAGAAAGGCCCCAGATCGACTCACCTTGTAAATAGTTACACTGTTGACTTTGGGGGCGGGGGGGGAGGTGTTGTTATGTATGTAAACTTGTATATACTTTGTACAGCCACCAGAGGGCTTATCCCCTGGAGTCGCAAGGGATCCCATAATCCCTTGGGAGCACAGGTACTTAAGAAGGCCTCACAGGCTGGAGAGGTACTCTGGAGATCTACAATAAAAGACTAAGGTCACACTTTACTTTGAGCTCACAGTATCCAGTCAGGCTCTTTATTCATATGCAACAGAACTGAATAAAATATTGTGAGGCCTGTCAGTGGTTCAGTTTTCTGTTCCTCCAAATAACTGCCGTGCCTGTTACCGTAGGCTGGGTTGATTCGAAACCACCAACGCAAACCACCTACACTAAATACAACTGTTGTTGTAATGCATTTTCTTTCCATCTCTTTATAATTCTCTTTCTGTACCTGATCTGACATTGAATTCACTGATTCAAATTTATTTTTCAGTCCTTGTGCTGTTAATTCCATAATTCTTCAATCAGATTGGTTAAGGAGATACACAGCTGCTTGCCCTGTTCATTCAGGTCCCAGAAGCCCTGCTTCCCTTTGTTGCTCCCACTTTGAACAACTTAGTGAGCAGAAATGTTAAAAACCGAAATGTGCAAGGGGAATTCTACCTAACAGTCGATGCCATGAGATTGCCTGCCACAGCCCAATATAGCCACACATGTTAAAAATATAGTAGGCACTGAGGCATGAGGGAGTGAATATGCTAATGAGCTTGTGTGTATGCTTCTTTTCTCAATGACTGTAAATAACATGCAATTTGTTCAATTATCTCAGCAACTGAAAGACACCTCACATCCATTGTGTTGGGAAGTCTTTGATCTCTTTCCTGGCTGTGCACAGTGAGAAATAAAACACATAAAAACATTAGACACAGGCAGGCAGGGAGGTTTTTGAAATAGAATGAGGCAAGGCAGTTATACCGCAAGGATTGCAAGAATGTTGCAATGCAAGCGCGAATATTCAGAAATTATTATGCTGAAGTCAAATAAAAAAAGAAAGAACGACTTACATTTATATAGCATTTTCACGACCACCAGATGTCTCAAAGCTCTTTACAGCCAATTAAATACTTTTCTGAGTGTAGTCACTGTTGTAATGTGGGAAAAGCGGCATTCAATGGCGCACAGCAAGCTCCCACAAACAGCACTGTGATAATGATCAAATAATCTGTTTTTGTTAATAAGACAGCTCGATACTGTGGGACAGTGTGCTGTGTTCATGATTTTGTTTTATTATGTGAAGACAAGCTGTCTGTCAGGATTGAATTAAACGAGTCTGATCATATCTGCTGTTCTGTATTCTCACTTTGCTGCAAAATAAAGCCGCTCATTGTATAGAACCTTTTCTCACTAATCACAATCAGTCTGCCTGCAGAGAAGTTGAAGAAGAGCACATGAAAAAGACAAGAATATCCAGCTCAGGTAGCAGGAGGGTACAAATTTCAAACGCCCAGATTATGCTATTGTAGAAGTAGATATAGAGCTGTATCAGTCAATTCCAATAAAAAATACATCACTCAGATTGCTTACAGGAGCAGCTGATGCCACTTAACCAAAAGGCATCTACGGCAGACCTGAATGTGGAAATAACCCTTCGAAGGAACAGCATTATGCCCTGTCTGCTTCCTCAGGTGCACGTAAAAGATCCCATGGCACTATTTCGAAGAAGAGCAGGGGAGTTATCCCCGGTGTCCTGGTCAATATATATCCCTCACTCAACAAAACAAAAACAGATTAACTGGTCACATCGCTGTTTGTGGGAGCTTGCTGTTCACAAGTTGGCTGCCGCGTTGCCTATATTGCAACAGTGACTACACTCCAAAAGTACTTCATTGGCTGTAAAGCGCTTTGAGAGGTCTGGTGGTTGTGAAAGGCGCTATATAAATCCAAGTCTTTCTTTCTTTCTATCTTTCTTTCTTGGGTCTCATGCTATCCAGACAGACAGATGTCTCACCGCCGGACCTTGCTTCCTTTTCACTCACTCACTGAGGGCACTCGCTTTGGTCTGAGCTATGTCAGTTCAGCCACCGTCAAAGGTATTCTCTATTCTTCTCAAATCACAAGAAACCCCTTGGTTGTCTAAGGTTAGAGTCCAGAAATAAATGAACATCTGTCCCAGGAGCATCTTCTGTCGGGACATATCTGCAGTCCTTCTTGCAATGGCTACACTGCAGTAATTGGAAACCTTCCTTTAATGTCATACCAAAAACAGTGGTGGATTTGTTTACCTGCCCTGACAGTTGCTGCACATAAAGGGAGGCTGAAAACGGAGTTTCTTACAGGTTCAAAGCTCTGCGAGCAATCTTCATTTAAATACAGGGCTTCCAAAATCAGGATTCACGGACTCCTCCAACTGCGATGGCATCACCGGAACCTTCGTTCAACAAACAGCCTCCTCTTCTTCTGTGACTCCCTCATTCTGACATCTAGTACCAGGTAATTCTATAACCATGTTGCTGAAGAGGTTTAATCCAGTTGTAGACAAAGGGCTTTTCTACGTCTGTGGCCTGGATGATGTCCAGGGCTGATACTTTGGAACTGGGTGATTAACCATCAATGATCATGAATCTCCAACTTCTCCATCCCTGAATGCCTGTGCTGTAGGTTTCCCCAGAGTCTTGAGAGCCTCCTCAAGGTGGGGGAAGGGGTAAGGGCCCTGATGAAGGCTCCGTCCATATAGGAAAACATAATTTACATATAGAATCATTGGTGGAATTTTGCCAGCGCTGCAAGCGTGAGTTTGGAGGTGTGTCAGGTGTCAAAATGCCGTGATTCACAGCGGGGTGAACGTCTGCTTTCAGTTGCCTCCATGTCAGTTTCCCAAATGTCAGCACTGTCAGTGCTTCATAGACATGACAGCAAGCGACAGGGGAGCCAATTGAAATTGTTACACCTTGTTTAGATGTATTTAAAAATGATTTTACCAAGTACTTGCCATTTTCCCAGTTTTTTGATGAGGTTCTCGGCACTCGGGCATCACGTCAGGTAATTGTCGGGTCCTCAGTGACTCTCCATTGCTGTGAATAGTTGACAGCTGCAGAAGTTGTCCATTTCACGGCTGTTCACTTTCCAATCTTATAATCTGGAGCCTTCAGGATTTGGGATACACTTTTCAGCTTTAGGAAGGTTCAAAGTGTTTGGAGTGAACTCTCTATCCATTGTCACCTCCTTGGAGCGACCTCTCTCACCATTGACAGATCGCTTCTGTCATCTCAATTTCAGCTGCCATCTATTGCAGCAGCATCGGTGCCCTTGGAAAAAATCCCACATTGATCATGTGAATCCCACTATGATCAGCCCCAATACCAGCATCACTAACACACCAGCAGCACCAACAACAACACCAACCATCTCTGCAATCATCTGATGCTGCACAGGACACAGGGATGGTCTCACCATGGCCAGATTTACTTCATGTGACGCTGTACACCCTGGCTGCCGCATGATGCGCCAGTTAGGCACCACCCCATACCAACACCATAAAGCATCCCAACAATGCCCAAACCATTCCTTTCACACTCATCACCATTGGGTGGGCAGACTGCCATTATGTTTCACCATTTATTGCAACTCACTAAACCATTTCCAAAGGTGCACACTGATCTGTCGAAGAAGGCAAAATGTTGAAAATAAAGATTTCAATGTTTGACAACACATCAACATAAACTGTATATGAACATTGGCTAAAGGACCCAAGTGCCTACCCTTGTGTGCTGTTAGTTGGTATGATTGGATCAGGAAGAGGTTTAGTGTCAGGGGTGGTTAGTGAGATGAGGATGTAATAATGTAGTTGGAGAGAGAGAGGTGGTTGGAGGTGCAAGGTAAGTTGGTGTGAGTAAGGATGTGCAGGAGTAGGGTAGGGAAGGCAGAGTGATGGGGATGTGATGCGTGGCACAGCAGGATGAGGTTGAGTGTGGCTTTGCAGTAACGTTTTGAAATCTACTGAGATCATTGAAAGGTTTGTGCCACTGCAGCCTGGTCCTCCTGACCACATCCCTGCTTGTGTCCTCCTGTGCAGTGTATAACCAGGCTGCGTTGGTCTCCTGGGGAGGTCTCTTCCACCCATTGGAAGGGAAGAGAACCTCCCTGTGTGCTGTAACTCCCTCCATATGCATCTGGAGGGAGTGATGGGAGAGCCTGGGTGCAGCCGTGCCCCTCTGTGCCGTGAGTGTCAGTGTTTGCAGCACCTCAATGCCGTAGAACACTGACAGCTATAGAAATTAGCCAATTTGTTGATATTGGCTTATCTCTGATCTTTCAAATAATCAGTATTGACGACAAACCAATATGTAGGTATATTGGGCTAGAATTTCCCCATTCTAATGCACATTTTAACATGATTTTTTCACATTAAAATTGCTTTTTTGTCCTTAAAAGGTAGTGCATAAAATTCCCCAAACTTTAAGAATAGCGTTTTCAAAATATCAGCAAAACGCGGATCGCCCTGGTGCAACATGAAAAAAAAACACCCCGCCTGTTTGGTCGTTCGATGAACCCGTTTTTAGAAAAAAAAACGCACATGAAAAGCAGGTGTTGCAGCCTCAAAAATGTCGGTAAGTAGGATGACCTGCAAAAAAGGTAGGTTAAAGTTTGTATTTTTAATTCTTTTGCAGCAATGACTTAGTTAAGGGTCTTGTAAATGTTTTGTGATTTTTCATTTTTCGCTTTTTGCAATTTTTTTTGTGTTTTCTCCCCTCCCAGGGCCTATATTTTTGGCGTTGCTAGGCCTCGGGCTAAAGTTGGCGAGATCGTGGTTTTTAACGCCAATCGTCGTGGAACGCCATTTTTTAACGACAGGCATATTTTCTGGCCAAATTTACCCCCATAACAAATGGTGACATTTTTATTCTTATTTATTCACTAAAATGACATTATTTATGAAATAACAACAGAATGGAGAATTTCTAGCCCATTGTGTTTAATCAGAGTTTAAGATGGAATATAACACACTAGTTGTACACCAAAATCATTCTTCCGTGACAAACAGCTAGTACCAGTCCCGCTCAGACAGACAGCTGGCATGCGTGAATAGTTCTCTGGCTTACGGCCTCTCTTCCTCTCGTTTAGAACCACCAAGAATGTTAAACTAAGGTCAGCATTCTCACTCCTGGAAGCTTTCCCCTTCACTCTCTGTGCTAATAATCTCTCTAGGTCTTTCTTTTATGCTCTTTTTAGGGGTGGGCTTGGGGTAAAATCTGGACAGCATCATTCAAGCTATAGAAGTTTCCCTTAACACTAGCTGCCCAATGGCACGTCGAGTTCCTTGTCTCAACTCTCAAAGGAAAACACTCACCAAAGAGGTCTCATGCTTTTTTGCCAATTTGTCTTTCCTGTTTATACATCCTGAATGCACCTCCATTGGAATTCGTCTTATCTCTCTTATTCTTATCCTCCCAAATTTGGAGTCAGACATGCCATTCTCAGCCTTCAGATGTCCGTAGCAGCTTGTTATCAGTTATTTATGTTCACACTGTTCAAGTAGCTTTAGCTATGCAAAACCAACTATTTATTTCCATTATCAGACTAATGTACCATGCAATGAATCATTAAGATCCAAATGATATCCTCCATTCTATTCTTATACACTGGCAAATGTATGCATTTTAAAGCAGTTTTGTTAAACAAAGTCATCATCCTAATTTAGCATTATAATATGGTTATTAACAGTATTGGAAGAAACATAGGTGTTTGGCCTTAGTAGGTGAAATTAAAAATACATTAGCCGAGGCATAGAATACAAGAGCAGGGGAGTTATTGAACTGCATAAAACACTGGTTAGGCCACAGTTGGAGTACTGCATGCAGTTCTGGTCACCACATCACAGGAAGGACGTGATTGCACTGGAGAGGGTACTAAGGAGATTTATGAGGATTTTGCTGGGAGTGGAGAATTTTAGCTATGAGGACAGATTGGACAGGCTGGGTTTGTTTTCCTTGGAACAGAGGAGGCTGAGGGGAGACCTCATTGAGGTGTATAAAATTATGAGGGGCCTAGATAGAGTGGATAGGAAGGACCTATTTCCCTTAGCAGAGGGGTCAACAATCAGGGGGCATAAATTTAAAGTAATTGGCAGAAGGTTTAGAGGGGATTTGAGGGGAAATTTATTCACCCAGAGAGTGATGAGGGTCTGGAACTCACTGCCCGAAAGGTTGGTAGAGGCTGAAACCCTCACCACATTTAAAAAGTACTTGGATGTGCGCCTGAAGTGCCGTAACCTACAGGGCTACGGACCCTAGAGCTGGAAAGTGGGATTAGGCTGGGCAGCTGTTGGTCAGCCGGCATGGACATGATGGGCCGAAATGGCCTCCTGTAAACTTCTATGATTCTATGATTCTAAACAACCTTCCTAGCACACCAACAGCAGATAGCTAGCCTTAAAACAAGGTCATATATGACCATCATAGTGCCAAATGCTATAACATCTGCTGGAAACCAAGAACATAAGCAGATTCTATGCACCTTTCTACTTTTTCTAATGCTAGTCTGAAGAGACTTTTTGTCTCGAATTCTAATACAATCATGTAAGCACAGCATTACTCACGTCACAATTTTGTGTGCATAACCATATACATTTTAGATACCCCTGATTTCTAACATAGTACAACTTGTCAAAATGAATGTGGACATGGTCCATTTACGGAAACCGGCTGATGACGCGTCATCAGATGAATCATTGGCCGGGAAACCTCTCAGGGCGGGCTTAACAAGCCCAATCACGGTAAAATTACTTGTAGAGAGCCGGATGAAGGCGGGAGCGGCGTCGCAATTCGCCACCTACGTTCCCCGCCACCAACCCGACACGGTGGGCGAAATTCCGGCCATAGATGCATAGGGCTCAGAAGGAGGCCATTTGGCCTATCGTACCTCTGCCGGCTCTTTTGAAGAGCTATCCATTTAGTCCTAATCACCTGTTCTTCCCCCATCGCCTCTCAAATGTCTCAGTTTATTTATATAGCTCCTTTCACATCCTCAGGAAGTCCCAAAGCACATCCTAGCCAATGAATTATTTTTGCAGCGTGGTCACTTTTGTACTTTTAGCACATTGCAGACAATCTGTTGAAACATTGAGATAAATGATCTGGTAATGTGCTTCAAGAGCTGTTGATTAAGGGAATAATGTAGGCTTGGCCAACTCTCTGGCTCTTCCTCCAATATTGACATGGGATCCTTTACATCTACCTGTACAGGTAGACAGGGCCGCGATTTAAAGTCTATGCACTAGACAGCATCATTGACAGTGCAGCACTCACTCAGTCCTGTACGGAAGTGTCGGTTTAAATTACATGCTCACCTGCTGAAGTGAGTTTCACACCCACAACTTTCTGATCAATGGCAAAGTGGAAAACCTATGGCCTTTGTGTCTTAATATAGCACAAGGACAAAGTGTCGATATTAGGTTTTTGGATGTGTCTTGATCTCCTCCCACTTAAAGGAAAGACAGAATATTCTGGACTTGAGTACACTGAGGGGCTGCTACTGTGTTGTGGTTGGTGCTGAAACTGCATAGTAATCCCATTTATCACATTGGTACTTGGAGAGGGCTTACAATCAAAGTTGCAAGGTTATGCCAAGTTTTATGCGAAGGAGGGAGAAGGGTTCTGGATTACAAAGTTGTAGATGAACAATCAAACACAGAGATAGTTTACAGGATTAGATTGTCCAAACTACACTGTCGTGGGAATTAGTCTGTAGAATGGAATATATCCAGTTGGGACTGGGTTGCATTCAAAGATACATTTCTTCCTAGCTGTTGCCATAGTGTGGCTGCGTGATGCCAGTTTCATCTACATTTTGTAATCATTTTGCAGTTATTCTGTATGCCAGCACATATTTGCCTTAAATGGTCAATCACACTTAGACAGGCCATAAAATGATGGCTGCAGGATACTGCAAAATTCAAGCTAGTGAGGTAAAGTGGATACTTGCTCTGAGGCTGCATGAAATCACACGCTTGGAACAGAGTAAAGGGGACTTGACTTTGAACTAAGCTTAGCTAAATTGATCGAGGATTGTTTGTTGCTGTCAATAAGTGGCTAAACTGCAAACCTATTTCTACCTTCTTGTTATTGATATGCTTCAGTTGTTGGAGACATAGGGGGCATAGTTTCAAAATAAGGGGTCGCCCATTTAAAATGGAGATGAGGAGGAATTTCTTCTCTCAGAGGGCCGCAAATCTTTGGAATTCTCTGCCCCAGAGAGCAGTGGAGGCTGGGTCATTGAATATATTTAAGGCGGAGAGAGACAGATTTTTGAACGAACGGGGAATCAAGGGTTATGGGGAACGGGTAGAGAAGTGGAGTTGAGGCCAAGATCAGACCAGCCGTGATCGTATTGAATGGCGGAGCAGGCTCGAGGGGTCAGATGGCTAACTCCTGCTCCTATTATGTTGTTAAGGTATAAATCAGTCAAAATAATGTAATCATTGTGTAATGTTTAATATGATTATACACAAAAATATAATAGTGTGATTTAAAAGCAATTTTTTTTGATATCATCATATATGCCAATATTGTTTACTCGGGCTCCATAATTTCAAAGCTAATCCCAGCCTATTTTTTTTAATTAAACCCAATCCATTACTACAAATTTAGTATCCATTGAATATGTTTCTTCAATTATCTCAGCATACTTACCACATGATGCTACTGTTTTGTCAGCAAACCAGTGACAAGGAACATGTACCATGACAAGGTTCCTCCATCATGCAAAGCGGCTTGTTTGCCTGTTTCCCCACCTCCCATCATCCCACTTGGCTCCACGAGTGGTTAAAGATTTCCAAAATGCAATTTTTTCACTATCTTATGTCAGCAACGAACATGCGCTAAACTGAGCTGACAGAGTGATGTCAGATGTTACCGAGACCCACAGTGGCATCGTTGAAATACTGGGCAAGGCATTCTACAATTAATTGGGCGTAATAAAGACTCGCTGAGCTCAAGACTCAAGCAGCATAGTGTAAAGTAAAGCTCAAACAATCAAAGGAGGAAGTCTGCTTGCCCACCTTGGTGACCTGAGCAATAGTTCTGAAACAACAATCTATACATCTTTATGATGCCAAATTAGTAGTGGTATCAGTTACCATTGTCTTGTGGAATTTTAAAATAAAATCATTAGGGCTTACACTCTCATCACTAAACATACAGAGCAGAACGTTTCACGAGGGGAATTATTTGCGAGTGCTGGCACTTATGTTTCTGAAGGGTTCTGGAGGAGCTGCAAAGATGGAATCACTTGACAGGGTAATAGGATTCCTAGCTACTTAACTATTTCTCGTGACTTACTCAGGTGTCACAAAGAATTTGCGTCTTCCTTAGGTCTCAAGGAATTCATTATTCACTGTTGATGCTCGTCTACTTTCAGAAACAAGCAGAGGAAACAGTCGCAATGTTTCCTACTCCCAGGGTAGTTGAATCATTTACGTGGCTCAGGCTGAATTTTCCAGCAGTGACTTCCAATGGACAGCACACCCCAAGCTTTTCCAGCAATTCACTAATGATGGGGAAAGCTGGTTTGAATAATTTTACTTTCCTCAAAGCACCCTCTAACAAAGGCCAGTGGGGTTATTTTGGGGAAAGGATGAAAACAGGCACTAGGTGGGTGTTGTGCTAATAAGAAGTCCCTGTTTAAAAGTCTGGTTGCAGGCCTCAATTTTGGTGCTAATTGGTAATGGCCAAGATTTAAACGTGCCTGGAGGTGCTGAAATGGACACCTGCATGGTTAGCATTCATTTACTCATGTTAGTGAAGCCTCCATGCACACGCACTGCATCAACACACAGACGCACCAACGTTAGTGTCCTCGATCAGGCCAACATCCCCAGCATCGAAGCACTGACCACACTCGATCAGCTCCGTTGGGCGGGTCACATTGTCCGCATGCCTGACACAAGACTCCCAAAGCAAGTGCTCTACTCGGAACTCCTACACGGCAAGCGAGCCCCAGGTGGGCAGAGGATACGTTTCAAGGACACCCTCAAAGCCTCCCTGATAAAATGCAACATCCCCACCGACACCTGGGAATCCCTGGCCCAAGACCGCCCTAAGTGGAGGAAGAGCATCCGGGAGGGCGCTGAGCACCTCGAGTCTCGTCGTCGTGAGCATGCAGAAAACAAGCGCAGACAGCGGAAGGAGCGTGCAGCAAACCAGAATCCCCACCCACCCTTTTCCTCAACCACTGTCTGCCCCACCTGTGACAGAGACTGTAATTCACAGATTGGACTGTACAGACACCTGAGAACTCACTTTTAGAGTGGAAGCAAGTCTTCCTTGATTTTGAGATGAGAAACTTCCACAAAGGTGTGGAGTGTGCTGGATGATGGATAACGGGCAGTATCAGGACGACTCGGGAACCAAGGGGGAGGGCTTAAAGGTTCTCAGACATGGCACTGGAGGTCCTGGTGGAGCAGGTACAGAGGAGGAGCGATGTCCTGTACCTACAGAGGGGGAAAGAAGACCACAGGGGTAACTCATGCGGCAGATGTGGTAGCAGATCATAGAGGATGTCACTGCCAGGATCCCTGCCCCCAGGACATAGCTTTGTTACTACAGGAAATTTAACGATTTGAGACGAGAGGTCAAGGTAAGATCCCATCTCGGAAACATACTTCTCCATAACTGCATTACCACCACCAGCCTCGCAACCTCAACATACTACATTACCTTCTACACACTAACATTCATGCACTCCACATTATTACATCCATCACAGGCACTATTCACACTTCAGACACTTCAGACACAAAAAACATAGAAACATAGAAAATAGGAGCAGTAGTCGGCCATTAGGCCCTTCGAGCCTGCACCGCCATTCAATATGATCATGGCTGATCCTCTATCTCAACACCATATTCCCCCATACTCCTTGATGTTTTTTGTGTCAAAAATTTATCTATCTCCCTCTTAAATATATTCAGTGACTTGGCCTCCACAGCCTTCTGTGGTAGAGAATTCCACAGGTACCCCACCTTCTGAGTGAAAAAACTCACAGCTCTTCAACCATGTGAGGCATTACACACATGCAAGCACATCTGACAGTACACCCATTCACAACCACCACTCTTTCTCTTCCAGGATAGGACAGCACATCCCAAGCGGCCGCAGGACCTGACCAGGGGAGGGGATGCACAACTGCATGAGATCACTCCCCTTGAGGAGGGAGTGCTGGCAGCGATCGGGAGGGAAGTGGCAGATACTGCGTCCACAGGCCGAGCAGGGGAATTCTCGAGGTATGTCACCACTCAAGCTTCCTTACATATGAACAACAATTCCTGATCCCTAATCCCAAAACTCCAGCTCCATACGGTCTCACCACATACATCTTCCTATGGTGACCACACGCGCACAGCACCCTAACCCTTCCAGTTTTATCATTGCAGGCTCCCAGGAGCAAGATGTTAACGGATGTTTCCACTGATAGGGGAGACTAAAACTAGGGGGCATAATCTTACAATAAGGGGCCACCCATTTAAAACTGAGATGAGGAGGAATTTCTTCTCTCAGAGGGTTGTAAATCTGTGGAATTCTCTGCCTCAGGGAACTGTGGAGGCTGGGTCATTGAATATATTTAAGACAGAGATAGACAGTTTCTTAACCGATAAGGGAATAAGGGGTTATGGGGAGCGGGCAGGGAAGTGGACCTGAGTCCATGATCGGACCAGCCATGATTGTATTAAATGGTGGAGTTGGCTCGAGGGGCCGTATGGCCTACTCCTGCTCCTATTTCTTATGTTTTTATGTAAGATCCACCTCGCATCCTTGGGGAGCTGGAAGACGAAGAGGAGCCAACATGCCCTGCTGCAGGACAAGGAGGTGGAGGAGAGCGAGGAAGGTGGCACTGCATCAACTCACACAGGCACCAGCTCAGAGACAGGCTCACGTGTAACGATGGTAGAACACGAATCCTCACATTTGAACACTGCAGGTGCCACCTTTTTTTTAATTCATTCATGAGATGTGGGTGTCGCTGGCAAGGCCAGAATTTATTGCCCATCCCTAATTGCCCTTGAGAAGGTGGTGGTGAACCGGTTTCTTGAACCGCTGCAATCCATGTGGTGAAGGTGCTCCCACAGTGCTATGAGGGAGGGAGCTCCAAGAATTTGAACCAGCGACGATGAAGGAACAGCCGATATATTTCCAAGTCAGGACGGTGTGTGACTTGGAGGGGAACTTGGAGGTGGTGGTGTTCCCATGTGCCTGCTGCCCTTGTCCTTCTAGGCTGCAGAGGTCATGGGTTTGGGAGGTGCTGCCGAAGAAGCGAATTGCTGCATTGCATCTTGTAGCTGGTACACACTGCAGCCATGGTGCGCCAGTGGTGGAGGGAGTGAATGTTTAGGGTGATGGATGGGGTGCCAGTGGGCTGCTTTGTTCTGGATGGTGTCGAGTTTCTTGAGTGTTGTTGGAGCGGCACTCATCCAGGTAAGTGGAGAGTGTTCCATCAGACTCCTGACTTATGCCAAGTAGATGATGGAAAGGCTTTGGGGAGTCAGGAGGTGAGACACTCGCCGCAGAATACCCAGCCTCTGACCTGCTCTTGTAGCCTCAGTATTTATGTGTCTGGTCCAGTTAAGTTTCTGGTCAATGGTGACCCCCAGGATGTTGATTGTAGGGGATTCGGCGATGGTAATACTGTTGAATGTCAAGGGAAGTGGTTAGACTTGTGTCGCACTAATGTTACTTGCCATTTATCAGCCCAAATCTGAATGTTGTCCAAGTCTTGCTGTATGCGTGCACGGAATGCTTCATAATCTGAGTATGGACGAATGGAACTGAACACTGTGCAATCATCAGCGAACATCCCTACTTCTGACCTTATGATTGAAGGATGAAGTAGCTGAATATGGTTGGGCCTAGGACACTGCCCTGAGGAACTCCTGCAACGATGTCCTGGGGCTGAGATGATTGGCCTCCAACAACCACAACCATGTTCCTTTGTGCCAGGTATGACTCCAGCCAGTGGAGCGATTTCCTCATGTTTCCAATTCACTTCAATATTACCAGGGCTCCTTGATGCCAGTCGATCAAAGGCTGCCTTGATGTCAAGGGCAGTCACTCTCACCTCACCTCTGGAATTCAACTTGTTTGTCCATGTTTGGACTGAGGCTGCAATGAGGTCAGGAGCAGGGTGTTCCTGGCGGAACCCAAACTGAGCATTGGTGAGCAGGTTATTGGGGAGTACGTGCCGCTTGAGGTTGTATACTTGTTGTGCTGTAGAGGAGTCAGATGAGAACCCCTCAGGGCTAAGCTTCATTCGAAGGCCGATGGCACTGACAAACAAAATGCTTGGTGCAATGGGCAGCCTACCTGATAGCTTACAGGTTGTGGCTAGGTGTTGGAAGAGCCGCCTGCAGTTTGCCCCTTGGCTTGACTCAGAGCCCAGAAGCGATCCTCTCCAGCGAGGAGAGGCTGGCCAATTCCATCCAGTCCAACCTGTGGAACCCGACATCATGCAGCATCTGATGACTGAGGTCAGAGCTTCCAATGCAGTCATGGCAGCTTCCATGGAATGACAAACAGCCTCCATGGAATGGCAAAGAGCTGCAATGGAAGCCCAAATAGGTTCCCTTGCGCTACTTACACCTTTCGTGGAACGGCAAGATGCTGCAATGGAAGCTCTGACAGCGGCTATGATGACTCTGGGCTCCTCGGTTTGAAGGGGCTTGCAGAGTGCCGCAGCTGCCCAGAGATCTGTCCTCCAGCAGATCAATCTGAGGTGGGGCAATCACGGCCGACAGCCTCTCGAGGGCATCCTAAGAGGACTTCTAAACTGCATTCTTCACTAGCTCAGCAGCCTCACGCTGCTGCCACTCGGGTTGCACTTTGTAGAAACACCAGAGCAGGCAACAGCACTTGTAGGATGGCCACTAAAGGGTAAATTAATTGTTTAGTATTTGTAAGTGCTGTGTCATGTATTCATTGTCTGTGTTCGCTCTCGATAAAGACCAATTATGGTGATTGTGCAATGCTGGAATTGGTGATCTTTGTAATTGTGTTTTTCATGGGGAAGTTGTTAAAATGATTCAGTGCAGCTGGTGGACTTCTTGATGGATCCTCAGTCCTGGAAGGCAAGGCATGAGGCAACTGTGCTCCGAAGTCTGATGGTGGAGCATGTCTCTCAAAAGCAATCTTCAATGATATGGTGCCGAACATCCCTCTCAGATGTGGGCCATCTATCTGGAACCCTCTGGTGCTCCCCCTGGTCCCCCCCATCCTCCTCCTCCTCAACTTCTTTCTCCTCCTCCTCGTTCTCCTCCTCCTCCTCAACCTCCTTCTCCTCCTCCTCCTCTTCCTCTTCCTCCTCCTCATCATCATCCTCCTCCTCCTCTTCCTTCACCTCCTCCTCCTCTTCCTCCTCCTGCTCTTCCTCCTTCTCCTCCTCAACCTCCTTCTCCTCCTCCTCTTCCTCCTCCTCCTCTTTTGAATTCTGAGCTTAACCCTCTGGCACAATTGCACATGGCAACGGCTGCTCTCTCATGATCTCCGTATTGTAGACCATGCAGCAAATAATCACAAGGCTTCAGCTGCCCTTGCTCTCCTGTCTTTTCAGAGCTTGTTAAGAATCTGTTCTTATCGAACACTCTCCAGTTCTGACGAAGGGTCATCGACCCGAAATGTTAACTCTGCTTCCTCTCCACAGATGCTGCCTGACCTGTTGAGATTTCCAGCATTTTCTGTTTTTACTCCTGTCCCTCCACTCCCTCTCTCCGACAGCAGCTGGTGCTGCTCTGCATGGCCTCATCTCCTCCCCTTTCTCCTCCAGACCAAGGGGGTCCCCTAACAAGGTTCCCATGATCAAGCACTCCCTTTCTCTTTGTGATTCCTATATGGTCTCTAAAAGGGTGCAGTAGCCTTGCACTCACTCTCGTCAGCTGAAGTCCTTGGAGAATATGCGGAATAAATGTTGACAGAATGTTGGTGACGTCTTGACCAAGTATCCTCGAAAGTCATGAGATGTGTCTCAAAAGTCGGTCTTCAAACGCAATGTGATCAGTCGACCTCAATCAGCAAGTGAACAGTGAAAGCTGAGCAAGGCTGTAAGTAATGCTTGCAATCCTCACCCACGACTTCTTTACTCCTGTTCAGCTGGTTGTAGTTATGAGAGTTTGTTAATTGCAGTCCTAACTGTGAGGAGGACACAAAGAGCCTGCAAAGGGCTATAGACCGGTTAAATGAGTGGGCAATAAGATGGCAAGTGGAGTATAATGTGAGGTTTTTCACTTTGGTAGGAAAAATGGAAAAACTTAATATTTTGTTTACATGGTGAGAAACTTTTGGTGTTCAGAGAAATTTAGGTGACCTCATACAGGAAACGGAGTTAACATGCAGGTACAGCAAGCAACCCACCGGTGACTTCCACGGGTGCAGATGGTGGCGACGACCCAGAGGAGGAGCAGCAGGAGGACGACACCTCCGACCTCATGCAGGAGGCTCCGCCGGAGAGTGGGGCCAGCAATGCTGCTGAGTTCAGGGCCCAGAAGAGGCGAGGGCCCAGGGGCAGCAAGGGCCAACCCAAATTGCGATGTGTGAGTGCAAGGTCCAAACAGCAGAGCTGGTCTCCAGTTGTCCTGGTTAATCCTTGCCACTGGACCAAGACCTAGATCTGTCAAGCCCGTGTGGTGGCTGGTGTGCAATGCCACCGCACGTTAAAAAAATCCACCCTTCGACATGTAGTTCGGGACGTGGAATATTATGTCCTTCATTGAAACACCTGTGAATTCATCCCTTTTTGACATGGAAGCAAGTCATCCTCGTTTCGAGGGACTGCCTATGATGATGATGCTAGCCAGAAAAATGGTGTGTAGCCTTTTTAATGATATTAGAGCATTTTAATTCTCTGAAGACCCTTGCTCCCAGTAATGCAGCATGGTAGATTGGTATGACAGATACTGAACCCACATGTCTTCCAGTGGATCTCACAGCTTCAACATTTCTTAAAGGTGTCTGAAATATCTTCTGTACGATCTCACAAGCACACAGGCATTAAGATGGCTGATAACTTCAGGAACCTGTCAAGTGACCTGCTCCCTCTTTCTTGTTGTAAACTGCAATGGCTGCAGTGCCACAGTAGTCCACTGGGTGGAGCTATATATAATTACAATTCTCCCTCCTTAATGAAGAAGTAATTTTAACAAACAATCATCATTAATAACGTGCATGGTTATACATAACAAAAGATATGGACTTATTTTGCCATATTTACAAATCAAGCTTAACCACTTGTTTTATGTTTCGAAGAGGATACCTTCACTCTTGAACAGAACATCACAAACATGGTGTCGGACTTCGACTCATTCCAGGCTGATGCTGAGGAAAGTTTTCCTTCAAGAAATGCCCTTGATTTACATTTGAACTCCCTACACCTTCAGATGGTTTGTCTGCCTGACTCGGACTCAGACTTAAATTCTGACTTTCTCTTGAACTTGTTTCGAGTACGTTTGATGTAGGATATGCTGCTGGTACTATACTTGTAATAAGACTATCTGATGAGTCAGAAATAATCGAATCGTTTCAACTTTCAACTATTTCCACATCATTAGGTAAAATATGATCAATGTGAACAAACCTTACCTGTCCATGATCAAACATCTTGACCAAATATGTGCGAGGACCACATAACTTCACCACTCTTCCTGGTAAACACTTTAACCATTTATGATGATGGTTCTTCACTCTCCCCTTTAGAATTAATTTCACACCTCTCTTTTACCTTGCAAAATCTGGTTCAGCACCCCTTGAAATATGGCAGGGGTGGAAGACACTCCAAACGGTAGCCTATTAAATTGATATAGGCCTAGACGAATATTTGTAGTCAAGCATGACTTGGACTCTTCATCTAGTTCAATTTGTAAGTAGGCATTTATGAGATCTAACTTTGAGATGATTTGACCACCTGTCAGCGTTGTGGACAAATCTTCTACATTTGGCAATGTATTGGGGAGATTACCCTCTAGAACCTGGTTTATGGTTACTTTATAATCACCACATAACCTTATCTTACCATCAGACTTACAACAACAATGGGTGTAGCCCAATTACATAGATCTATCTTAGAGATAATGTTCTCAGTCTCTAGTCTTTTGAGTTCTTGCTCAACTTTCTCCTTGAGTGCATATGGTATGAGATGTGGCTTACAGTAAACCGATCTAGCATCCTTCTGTATCCTGACATTCGCCTTGAAACCTTGGATCGGACTGCCTGTTTCGCAGAACACCTTTGGATACTTCTCGATGACATCAGCCATGTCCTTTGACATAGCTGTCTGACAAGCTAAATCAAAAAGTCCAGTTAGGAGTTGTCAATAACTTCCTTCTGTACGCATCTTTTTTCATCCCATAAACAAAGCGGTCACGCAATGCTCTGTCTTGAAAGTTTCCTCAATGTAAGTGAATCGATAGTTTCTTTAATGCTGCAATGTACTCACTGATACTTTTGTCAATAAATTGATCTTGTATTCCGAAACGATAACTTTCAGCAATTTCCAGGGGCTCAGGACTGAAGTGCTGATCTACCTTAAGTGATGTGTCCTTTGGCTTGACAGACAATTGTCCAGGGTTTCATTCACCTCGGGCCCTGCTTCAGTTAAGAAAATAGCCCGTTGTCTTTCCAACACCACCTGGTTACGGTTTTCATCATCGGGGACTTCAATTATACTATTCGCGGTGAAAAATATTTCTAGCAGCTCCACATATGTTCTGAAAGTCTCACGGTCATGTTGAAACTCACCCAAGTGCCCTATTATTCCCATAGGCGTAGCAATCTGGACTCTGGCAGTTCAGTCAAGTGCGTGTAATTTACTTCAGATTTTTAGCTGTTAATCAGAACAAAGAAGCTCTCAAAGTCTCTCTGTCAGTTGCCTGAATCATCCACCAACAAAAATTTCAGCTAGATTATCCAGAAATCCCATCCTCGTCGTCAATGTGATATCTTATGTACGACCTCACAAACACACAGGCTTTAAGATGGCTGATATCTTCAGGAACCTGTCAGATGACCTGTTCCCTCTTTATTGTTGTAAACAACAATCGCTACATTACCACAGTCGCCCACTGGGTGAAGCTATATATATTACAATGTCAATCATATCCTCTAAGTAATGAGGTGAGTAATTTTAACCTTTATCGCTGCTCAAAAAACGAGCAAAAGCAACTCATTAATCTGTTTTATACCTTGCTTGATTTTCTTTACCATCAAAGTCAATAGAAAAGAAAAGCAGGCGGTGTATAAAACGGGTGGCCGATTCCCTCTGTTAACATTACCCAACACCAGTCGGAATAATTTATCCCAGAAACTTTCTGTAATCCACAGCATACTAATAGCAATTTCAGAAGAATTTCTAGATTTTGATCGATAGGAAAACATGCATTTAGCTCCAACAACCAAGAATTGGGCATAGACATCTTTTAAGAATCTTTTCATTTTACCGCACTGTCCAAAAAATAAAAACAAATATATACTCAGCACAAAATTGCTGGGAGCCAGAGACGGTCCCCACTTGATAAGTCATTTACAACAGCATAAAAATGGAAAAAAAAATTATTATTGCATCCAAGATCAAACAACTGACATGAGAGCAGGAATCTGTCAGCAGGTTGGATACAATTGTACTCATCCACTGTTGCATATATTTAATTTCTGTATCCGTACTACCATTTATCGTAAAGATGGAACTTTATTATGTGATAAAAAAATTCAGCAGAATTGATGAATTCAAAATAATGTGTAAGTATCCAATGTGGGTCATTTTGAGTTTTGTATTTGTTTTGTTTCTTCCACCTATGATTTATATATCTATCTATACATTCTTAAAACATCTTCTATTAGGACTCCAATTTGCATACGCAAGGTGCCGAAGGATTGCTTCAGCTGGGTACATTGGAGACCTCAAAGTCAGCGGCTTCCAATTTGGCATCCAGCGTACCTCTAGGGGTGATTCGCAGGTCAGGGTGGCCCACGAAGTCCCAGGGCCCGGCGCTCCAGCTCTTTTTATAGCCCTGACCTGTGGAGGTGTTCGAGGGACTGCCTATGATGAAGGGTGATTGGGCACGGGGGCAGCGCAGGACCAAAAATGCGCCTCCAAATCCTGCATTTAATACTCAAAAAACGGGAGAATCAAATTCGAATTTCTCCCCCCGGAGGGTTATTTGGTGGGGTTTAGCCAAAAATGTTTGAGAAGCACTGAATTAGATAGTTTTAGTTATCTTTATTGTCACCAATAAGCATTCACCTTGAATAAGCCAAGAGGGAATGCGGGCTTATAAATATTAAAACGAAATATTTTGATCCAGAGCTGCAGGGTTTTGCTCCAAATTAGGTGCGCTCACCCACAAACTCCACACAAGAGATGCAGTGATTGCATTATAATCAGGCAGAAAATAAGAAATAAGGGCAGGAGTCGGCCATTCGGCCCCTCAAGCCTGCTCCACCATTCAATGAGATCATGGCTGATCTTCGACCTCAACTCCACTATCCCCATATCCCTCGATTCCCTTAATATTCAAAAATCTATCGACCTCTGTCTTGAATATACTCAAAGACTGAGCCTCCACAGCCCTCTGGGGTAGAAAATTCAAAAGATTCACCACCCTCTGAGTGAAGAAGTTTCTCCTCATCTCAGTCCTAAATGGCTGACCCCTTATCCTGAGACTGTGACCCCTGGTTCTAGACTCCCCAGCCAGGGGACTCATCCTCCCCGCATCTACCCTGTCAAGCCCTGGAAGAATTGTATATGTTTCAACGAGATCACCTCTCATTTTTTTTCTCTCCACTTTTCTCTTAAGAAGAAAGGTTGAGTAGGTTGGGCCTATACTCATTGGAGTTTAGAAGAATGACAGGTGATCCTATTGAAACGTATAAGGTTCTGAGGGGCTTTCAAGGGTAGATGCAGAGAAGATGTTTCCTCTCGTTGGGGAATCTAGAACTAGGGGGCATAGTTTGAGAATAAGAGGTCGCCCGTTTAAACACGGAGATGAGGAGGAATTTCTTCTCTCACAGGGTTGTAAATCTGTGGAATTCTCTGCCCCAGAGAGCTGGAGAGCCTGGGTCATTGAATATATTTAAGGTGAAGATAGACAGATTTTTGAGCGATAAGGAAGTCGCGGGTTATGGGGAGCGGGTGGGGAAGTGGAGTTGAGGCCAAGATCAGATCAGCCATGATCTTATTGAATGGCAGAGCAGGCTTGAGGGGCCAAATAGCCCGCTCCTGCTCCTATTTCTTATGTTCTTATGCTCTTCTAAACTCGAGAGAATATAGGCTAGTCTGCTCAATCTCTCCTCATAGGGCAATCCCCCCATCTCAGGAATCAGTCTGGCCAGGAATTTCTGGCCCATTCCACATTTAAACAAATTCATCATCTCTTCAGCTGTCCTTTCTCTGTAGCACTACATGGCCCTGAACCTCCACATGGTGAGGTACACTGCTGTTATGCCAGTGAAAAAAAATTTGCACCCGTTAATTGTCGGGAGAGATAGTCACTCAAGGGCCTCCTGGATCAGTTTGTTTGGATACCCAATGGTGTAGTCCTTAATGCAAAACTCTTCTGTAAGTAGATGGGCTACATGGAAACTGTATTGCAGCCGTTAGAAAGAGCGTTTAGCCTATACACTTCAGGAGCAGACTTCTAGACAACCAGGTAAGGAAGAAACAGTTAGTAGATGCTGTAAATCTGGGTTAAAAATTAGAAAATGCTGGAAGCACTCAACGGGTCAAGCAGCATCTTTGGAGAGAAGTTTCACATCGATAGCCTTCTGCCTCAGAGCATGGCACAAGTGCAAAGTGTGAGGTTGTCAAGGAGGAAGTTTGGAGGTGCAGCCAGAAGCAGCTGCCATAAGACAAGGGCTACCTCAGCCCATGAGCCTTCTCTAGTGCATCTATTCCCATGATTCTGGCTCTCTGCTGGCACCTAAAAGAAGCACAAGACTAGGTAAAAATAAAGGTGCCGGTTGAACCTCCCTTATCCAGAACCCTCTGGATAAGGGATTTTTCCGGACGAGGGGTGGTCACGTTAAATTGGATAGTACAGGTACTGAGCAAGGGGATATCGGGGCTGGCTGGCTTGGGGTTGGGAGTGCGGCAGAGAGATCATGGGATGTGGGGGAGTGGTGGGTGCGGTGGATCGCGGGGTCAGGCCAGCGATTGCGGGAATCGGCAGCGAGGAAGGACTTCAATTTGTTTAATTTGTTCATGTCGAAGTTCTGCGCATAAGCTACCCGGTGGCCGGGAATGGTTCTGGACGAGGGGTGGTTCCGGATAAGGGAGTTCTAGATAAGGGAGGTTCAGCCTGTACTTGTAGGCATGCAGGTTAACATGGGCGTAAGAAAGGCAGGTTCTTCAGCGGACCAAAGTCAACTCCACCAGATTGCCGTTGGTATGATGAAGACAAAAATCTGCCCCTTTATCCATGGAACAAGTGATACTCCTGTCATCCACAAGTCATCTATTTACATGATTTGCTCCCTTGGATTACTCGGAGGGGCAAATTCTGAAGGACAAATGCATCATGATAACATCCAGCAAATATCATATTGACATGCAGGATTCTTTCCACTTTCTCTGTACATTGAATAAATGGTAGCCCTTGCTGTACAAGAAGGTGACGGGATTGTCATAGGAGCTCACACAGTAACATGAATGACGCACCTTGGGAAAAGTAGCAATAAAACTGAAGTGCATTGCCATCTTACTGTGATGCCAAACTGGATGGGGTCCCCAGCTATCCTGAAAAGTACTTTAGTTATCTGACAAAAACCATGTCCAGCTGATATTGTACAAGTTCTCTGTGGCTGCTTGAAATGATTTGTGATACGCTGAGCATTCTTATGTTCTTATGAGTGTGATCGGGATCATCATAGCCACATACAGAACTATGTAGGCTTATTGTTCTTCATTTAGGGCTAGACTTTCCATCGGTATCGCCTCGTTACCACCCAGTTACCGGCCATTTATCCGCTGAAATAAGGTCTAACACATATATTTCCATAAAAATGGAAACTAACGCCCAATTATCGCCCATTTACCGCCAGCGTTAGTTTTGGCATAAAGTTATCGCCGAGAATTAGCTAAACCGCCCGCCCATATTTAAAAAAATATATATGACATCATCAATCGCGCACCACCCAAAAGACTGTTTAGAATGGAAATTAACGCCCAGAAACCGTAATGGTAACTAAGCCCTTCTTGCCTCTTGTGAGGATGGGGAATATCCTGAAAGACACGTTTTGCTCTATTACTGCCTTTGGGCTGGATTTTCCAGTCACATGTGCTCTGGGTTTCATCCCAGAGTGGTGTGAAAGGCGGCGTTCAAGTCTTCATTGCCCCGCCGCGATCCTCCGCTCCGGTTTCGCGGTGGCGCTGAGCAGCACCACCATGCAGAGCTGCGCTGGGTGTGTAACGCCTCTCGTTATGACATCGTCCGAGTTTTGACTCAAACCCGCCCTGTACTCCTGGAATCGCACCTCGCAATGCCCGCCTGGTAAACCAGAGCGGTCCAGCCATGCCTGTGGCGGTGAGGAAGTTATAGCGCTGTACAAGTGAGTGCAAGTGTCAGTCCTTTAATTTTTTTTCGCGATTTGTGCTGCGGTGGCTTGGGAAATGTTTTGGCGATGTTATTGTGCTTTTATTTAAGGTTTCCCCCCCAACATCCCCTCCCGCCCCCCCAGCCTCTCTCGGAGCACACATGGCTCGGCACTTTAGTTCGTGAATTTCCAATTTTTGCATCTCAAAAAGTGTACAACGCTTCCCTTCATACTGCACCCCCTAACGCAAGGCTCAGCTAGCAAAACTTCCTTACCAAAGCGCAAACTATTCCCAGCCGGTAACTTTCCAACCCCGCCTCCGATTTCGCCCCCAAAACAGAAAAGCAGAAATCCAGCCGTAGTAATCTTTTTGGCTTCATTCTGTTCTGCTGCTCCCCTTCCTTCACCTTTATAGTGCCAAACACAAGTGTGCGCGTTGGGAATCTCAGACCTGCTCCTGAGAAGCTCACTTTGGGTGGGAACGAAATATCTCAGGGATCTCACAGTCTAGTCCCAAAGCAAAAATGAAAGCTCCAACATTATTTCCCAACTCTAGTAATGTGTTCTCAAAGCTTCTGTATTCTTCAGGCTTACATATTTTTCATTTCCACTTGATACCACCAATAGATATATCTTATAAGTCTTGTTGTAAGTTACCCCAGTGCAATGCGAACATCATTTCAGGAATTTGTCGTAGCATTGGTCCTCATTTTAGTTCATGTAACTAAGCTTCGTTGAGGCTCATGGGACGGATGACGAGAAGGCCGAAAATGTAATCGCAAACATGGGCACATCGATTATGTGGCGGAAAACTAGTGGAATGACCTCTGCCCCAATTTGGTGTTTTTTTTCAAATTAGAAAATAAAAGATTAAATAGGATTCAATCAATGTTTTCAAGATTATGAAAGGTTTGAAGAGGGTGAACAGTTACAGAGTCTTTTTCCACTGGTTGGTGATTTCGTAGCCAGAATTCATTGGGCTGGATTTTCAGCTTTGCTCATTTCGGGGCGGTAATGGCGGCAGGACGATCCTGATAGCGCCCGGGAACAGTTTGCGCCTGAGTCAGCAAAATTGGGCCGCTGGGCCCTGAGTGTGGGGCGTTGCACATCTCTCTTCGGGCGCTAGGCTGGCTGAGCATGCGTCAGAACGGTTCTGACCAAGGGTTATCGACCTGAAACGTTAACTCTGTTTCTCTCTTCAGATGCTGATTGACCCGTTGAAAGTTCCAGCATTTTCTGTTTTTATTTCAGATATCAGCATCTTTTTATAGGGAACTGGATAAGTATTTGATTAGGAAGGATATGACAAAAGATGGCCCGAATTTGATGAAGGCTACTACCCGCCCAAGTGCCGCCCAAAGGCCCGCCGATGGCCGCTGAGGTACCTGAGCGGGGTTTACATCGTGAAGTTTCTTCAAAGGGTGGCGGGTGGCAAATGACAAACTTACGTCGCCAATCTGGGTGGCAGCGGGCGTGAGCTTCCACTCTCAGCGGCAGAGGCGCTTGCCGCCCAAGTGCCGCCGAGGATGGAGTCGGGCCTACGGAGGGTCGAAGACCTGAAAAGGAAAAGCATTAAAAAAAAACCATTGGAACACCTTCAGGGGACCCCATCATGGTGAAGAAAAGAATTTTAAAATGTTTACTCACCTTTTTTTTACAGCTCTTCATGTTCACCGTCGGGGACAGACCAGCCTCCTCGCAGCGGCATACCCCTGTTCTGGCACCGAATCCCGCCGACTCCCGCCCGCACCAATCTGGCATCTCGGTGGGCGGGAGTCCACTTACGCCACTCGGCCTTCCGCTGATGTCAGCGGGCGGTTCCCGGCAGCTCTCCGCTCCTGCCCAATCCACACCACCTCGAAACTGGCACTGGGCGGAACCCGAGGAGGAATGTTGATGGCAGTAGGTGGCAGTGGGCGACATTGGGCGGCAGTGGGTGACAGAGGGCAGCAGTGGGCAACAGTGGGTGACAGAGGGCGACAGTGGGTGACAGTGGGCAGCAGTGGGCGACAGTGGGCGGCAGTGGGTGGCTTTGGGTGGCATTGGGCGACAGTGGGCGGCAGTGGGCGACATTGGGCATCATTGGGTGACATTGGGCAACATTGCGTGGCAGTGGGCAGCATTGGGCGTCATTGGGCGACAGAGGGCGGCATTGGGCGACATTGGGCATCATTGGGCGACAGAGGGCGACAGTGGGCGGCATTGGGCGACAGAGGGCGACAGTGGGCGGCATTGGGCGACAGTGGGCGACAGAGGGCGACAGTGGGCGACATTGGGCGACATTGGGCGGCAGTGGGCGACATTGGGTGACATTGGGTGACATTGGGCGGCATTGGGCAGCAGTGGGCGACATTGGATGACAGAGGGCGACAGAGGGCGACATTGGGCGACAATGGGCGACATTGGGCGACAGAGGGTGACATTGGGTGACATTGGGTGACGGAGGGCGACAGAGGGCGACATTGGGCGACAATGGGCGACATTGGGCGACAGAGGGCGACATTGGGCGACAATGGGCGACATTGGACGACAGAGGGCGACATTGGGTGACATTGGGCGACAGAGGGCGACATTGGGTGACAATGGGTGACATTGGGCGACAGAGGGCGACATTGGGCGACAATGGGTGACATTGGGCGACAGAGGGCGACATTGGGTGACATTGGGCGACAGAGGGCGACATTGGGCGACAATGGGCGACATTGGGCGACAGAGGGCGACATTGGGCGACAATGGGCGACATTGGGCGACAGAGGGCGACATTGGGCGACAATGGGCGACATTGGGCGACAGAGGGCGACATTGGGTGACATTGGGCGACAGAGGGCGACATTGGGCGACAATGGGCGACATTGGGCGACAGAGGGCGATATTGGGTGACATTGGGTGACAGAGGGCGACATTGGGCGACAATGGGCGACATTGGGCGACATTGGGTGACATTGGGCGACAGAGGGCGACATTGGGCGACAATGGGTGACATTGGGCGACAGAGGGCGACATTGGGCGACAATGGGAGACATTGGGCGACAGAGGGCGACATTGGGTGACGGAGGGCGACAGAGGGCGACATTGGGCGACAATGGGCGACATTGGGCGACAGAGGGCGACATTGGGCGACATTGGGTGACAGAGGGCGACATTGGGCGACAGAGGGCGACATTGGGTGAGATCGGGCGACAGTGGGCAGCAGTGGGCGACAGAGGGCAACATTGGTCGATATTGGGCGACATTGGGTGAGATCGGGCGACAGTGGGCAACAGTGGGCGACATTGGGTGACAGAGGGCGACATTGGGCGACAGTGGGTGACAGAGGGCGACATTGGGCGACAGAGGGCGACATTGGGTGACAGAGGGCGACATTGGGCGACATTGGGCGACATTGGGTGAGATCGGGCGACAGTGGGCAACAGTGGGCGACATTGGGTGACATTGGGTGACAGAGGGCGACATTGGGTGACAGAGGGCGACATTGGGCGACAGAGGGCGACATTGGGCGACAGAAGGCGACAGAGGGCGACATTGGGCGGCAGTGGGCGACATTGGGCGGCAGTGAGCGACATTGGGCGACATTGGGCGGCAGTGAGCGACATTGGGCGACATTCGGCGACAGAGGGCGACATTGGGCGACATTGGGCGAAATTGGGCGGCATTGGGCAGCAGCGGGTGACATTGGGCGACAGAGGGCGACAGAGGGCGACATTGGGCGACATTGGGCGACATTGGGCGACATTGGGTGACATTGGGTGACGGAGGGCGACAGAGGGCGACATTGGGCGACATTGGGCGACATTGGGCGACAATGGGCGACATTGGGCGACATTGGGCGACAGAGGGCGACATTCGGTGACAGAGGGCGACATTGGGCGACATTCGGCGACAGAGGGCGACATTGGGTGACAGAGGGCGACATTGGGCGAGAGTGGGCAGCAGAGGGCAACATTGGGCAATATTGGGCGACATTGGGCGAGAGTGGGCGACAGAGGGCGAGATTGGGCAGCAGAGGGCAACATTGGGCAATATTGGGCGACATTGGGCGAGAGTGGGCGACATTGGGTGACAGTGAGCGACATTGGGCGACATTGGGTGGCAGAGGGCGACATTGGGTGGCAGAGGGCGACATTGGGTGACAGTGAGTGACATTGGGTGACATTGGGCGTACAGTGGGCGACATTGGGCGACATTGGGTGACATTGGGTGACATTGGGCGTACAGTGGGTGACCATTGGGCGACAGAGGGCGACATTGGGTGGCAGAGGGTGACATTGGGCGACAGTGGGCGACATTGGGTGACGTTGAGCGATAGAGGGCGACATTGGGTGACATTGGACGACATTGGGCGAGAGTGGGTGACATTGGACGACATTGGGCGGCAGAGGGCGACATTGGGCGAGAGTAGGCGACAGAGGGCGGACATTGGGCGGCAGAGGGCGACATTGGGCAATATTGTGCGACATTGGGCGAGAGTGGGCAACATTGGGCGACAGTGAGCGACATTGGGTGACATTGGGTGACATTGGGCGACAGTGGGCGACAGCGGGCGACATTGGGCGACAGAGGGCGACATTGGGCAGCAGAGGGCGACATTGGGCAATATTGGGCAACATTGGGCGACATTGGGTGGCAGAGGGTGAAATTGGGCGACATTGGGCGGCAGAGGGAGACAGTGGGCGACAGTGGGCGGCATTGGGCGACAGTGGGCGACATTGGGCGACAGTGGACGACATTGGGCGACAGTGGGCGACATTGGGCGACATTGGGCGACAGTGGACGACATTGGGCGACAGTGGGCGACATTGGGCGAAATTGGGCGAAATTGGGCGACATTGGGCAAAATTGGGCGGCAGAGGGCGACAGTGGGCGACATTGGGCGGCAGAGGGCGACATTGGGCGACAGTGGGCGACAGTGGACGACATTGGGTGACAGTGGGCGACATTGGGCGAAATTGGGCGACATTGGGCAAAATTGGGCGGCAGAGGGCGACAGTGGGCGACATTGGGCGACAGAGGGCGACAGAGGGCGGCCGAGGGCGACAGTGGGCGACAGTGGGCAACATTGGGCGGCAGAGGGCGACAGTGGGTGGCAGTGGGCGACATTGGGCGAAATTGGGCGACAGTGGGTGGCAGTGGGCGACATTGGGCGAAATTGGGCGACAGTGGGTGGCAGTGGGCGACATTGGGCGAAATTGGGCGACAGTGGGTGGCAGAGGGCGGCAGAGGGCAGCAGTGGGCAGTGAGTCAATCAATTTTGGGCCCAAGGAAATGGGATTAAAGTAGATAGCTCTCGCTAAAGTGTATGCATTGGCTCAGACTTCCTGGGCTGAATTGCCTCCTTGGTGCTGTAATTCCAATGATATTCGATGATTTTCAAAGACCGCAGTGATGGAGCAGAACAATGGATGGGAAAAAACGTTACAGGAACCAGAAACTGTTGAGCAAAACCAGAACTAATTCTGCACAAATGTGACTTCCAAACGATGATTTACATCGTATTGTGTGTGCAAAGGCTTCCATAGTATCATCTCACATTAATCATACTAATTCCAAACAGGTCAATCAGAATTTTATGAATAACCACCTAGTTTCCAGATTTCTGTGTATTGTTCTATTGTTCTCCCCAAAGGCACTCATGCATCATTGTGAAAATTGACTGACAAAGCTCTTTAAGATTGTGCTGTAAATTACCACTTGTTTCATTTAAATCCAGCTTTAATACCCGAATTGTGTACGCTATTTATTTGTTTTTTGTGTATCAATGGACTTTACTTTTTTGCTTTTGTGTGCATGTTTGAAAATCTCTTGTCAGTAGTGAGGAAATGCCAGGAATACACATTCGCAACATAAACCTATCTTGGAATATTAATTACTAAGCAATTAGCAACGGAGCAGGACTGCTTAAGGGATGAGTCAGTCAGTCTGCAGAGTATAGGGTCTGACAACAACAACAACAACAATGTTTATTTATATAGCACCTGGAGCGTACTAAAACATCCCAAGGCACTTCACAGCAGTATTACAAGACAAAACAGGTAAATTTGACACTGAGCCATGTAAGGCGAAATTAGCGCAGATGACCAAAAGCTTGGTCAAAGAGGTAGGTTTTAAGGAGCGTCGTAAAGGAGAAAAGAGAGGTAGATGTCATGTATCTCACACTACTGTATATAACTGTATCTTACCATGCTATACATGACTGTAACTAGATATGACCTGTAACCACAAGCATAATTTACCACCAGGGGTGCACTTGCAGGTAAATAAAGGCAGGTCTCAGGCAAGTGTGGCACTCGAGAGCTGTGTAATAAAGGTGCAGGTCCAGAGTGACCTTGACTTCAGCATGTGCCTCGTGTAAGTCTGTACTGCAGGGTCAGGACTTTACAGTGGCGACGAGGTACGGGATCACAGAATCCACAGAATGAATACAAACGGCTCAGATGAGAAATACAATGCTGGAGATAATTGGGAGGACTTTATATGAAAGGCTCCAGCAAAGCTTTGTAACCAAAGACTGGTTGGGCGACGATAAGGCAGACAAGAGAAGAGCCCATCTCTTGACCAGCTGTGGCTCGAATACATACGCCTTAATGAAGGACCTGCTGGCACCCGAGAAACCAGCAAGCAAGTCGTTTGAGGAGTTGAGCACACTGGTGAGAGACCACCTGAAGCCAGCGAGCAGCCTACACATGGCCAGACAATGGTTCTACAACTACAGATGCTGTGTGGGCCAGAGCATAGAAACATAGAAACATAGAAAATAGGTGCAGGAGTAGGCCATTCGGCCCTTCGAGACTGCACCGCCATTAAATTAGTTCATGGCTGAACGTGCAACTTCAGTACCCCATTCCTACTTTCTTGCCATACCCCTTGATCCCCCTAGTAGTAAGGACTACATCGAACTCCTTTTTGAATATATTTAGTGAATTGGCCTCAACAACATACCTGACTTTGTGGCGGCACTTCGGAGGCTGGCTAGTTTATGTGAGTTCTCCGATGAACTAAGTAGAGAAGTACTGAGAGACTTTTTTATTGAAGGAATAGGCCACGCAGGCATATTCCGAAAGCTTATAGAGACAAAGAACTTGACCCTAGAGGCAGCAGCACTGGTCGCACAGACATTCTTGGCAGGAGAAGAAGAAACGAGGTTGATCTATACTATGGGTACGACAACTAACAAAACATCGGAACAAGAGGTTCACAGCGTGAAACAAGCCGCTACCCCCCACACACAGACAAAGCCAGGAGAGCAGGCCTTCAACAGCAGGCAGTGGCGCCAGAAGTCATTAAGGGCCACATGAACGGCCGTTCACACCTCATCAACCCACAATGCGAACAATCAACTACAAACTGAGAGAAGCTCAAGAGAGATCAGCCAGACGCAGCTCATCCTTTGGAAACAATGGAAGCGGTCTATGCTGGAGATGTGGGGGAAGGCACTCAACAAGGAGGTGTCGATTTCAGCATGCCGATTGCAGAAACTGTAACTATGCAGGACATCTGGCTCGCATGTGCAGAAAAACAGCAGCTCGGCTGGGATACGAATTGGAAGGGTTGGAAAGCGGACCAGAAGACGGTGGGGACAGTGCCCGGGACACCGAGGTACAGCGGGTCAACATGATCAATATCCACTGTTCTTACAACAAGATGCCTCCAATAATGATGAGGGTCCTACTCAATGGGATACCCGTCAACATGGAACTGAACACGGGAGCTAGTCAATCTCTCATGAGCGTCCAACAATTTGAACAGCTGTGGCCGTACAAAAGCAACAGACCAAAACTCACAAGGATCGACACCAAACTGAAGACCTATACCAAAGAAATCATCCCAGTCCTTGGCGCGCCATGCTCTCAGTCACACACAAAGGGACAGTGAACCGACTTCCCCTGTGGATTGTCCCTGGAGATCTCGCAGCAATGTTGGGGAGAAGCTGGCTGGCAAAACTATATTGGAAATGGGATGATGTTCACGCCATGTTGTCAGAGGAACGGACCTCCTGCTCAACAGTTCTAAGTCGTTTTGAACATCCCTTTCAGCCAGGTGTGGGCACCTTCAAAGGGGCTAAAGTTAAAATCTACATACACAGGAAGGCAGACCGGTCCATCACAAGGCTAGAGCTGTGCCTTATGTGATGAGGGAAAAGATTGAACACGAACTGGACCGGCTTCTGCGGGAAGGCATTATCTCACCCATGGAATTTAACAACTGGGCAAGTCCCATTGTCCCCGTCATGAAGCCTGATGGATCCGTACGAATCTGTGGGGATTACAAGTCTACCATAAACAGAGTCTCCCAACAGGACCAATACCCGCTGCCCAGAGTGGAGGACCTATTTGCCACATTGGCTAGGGGAAAACTTTTCTCAAAACTAGATCTCACATCTGCGTATATGACGCAAGAACTGACCGAAGAGTCTAAGCTACTCACCACCATCAACACACATCGAGGCCTTTTCATGTACAATCGATGCCCATTCGGCATCAGGTCAGCAGCTGCTATATTCCAGCGCAACATGGAGAGTCTGCTCAAGTCCATCCCAGGGACGGTTGTGTTTCAAGATGACATACTCATCACGGGCAGGGACACCGACTCCCATCTCCGCAATTTGGAGGAAGTACTAAGTCGATTGGATCGGGTAGGCCTAAGAGTTAAGAAATCCAAGTGTCTGTTTCTCGCACCCGAGGTTGAATTTTTGGGCAGAAGGATTGCTGCTGATGAAATCCGGCCAACAGAATTCAAAACCGAAGCAATTCGTCTGGCACCCAGGCCCCGGAATGTCTTGGAACTGCGCGCCTTTCTCGGGCTACTCAATTACTTTGGGAACTTCATGCAGAACTTGAGCACGCTGCTGGAGCCTCTCCACGTGCTACTCAGAAAGGGGGGGACGCCCAAGAACGTGCCTTTAATAAGGCACCCAACCTTCTATGTTCCAACAGTGTTTTAGACTTTTTTGACCCAGGTAAAA